>NC_133812.1:17779212-18477546 GCF_043250625.1 Sebastes fasciatus | reverse complement strand
GACTGGAGCCTGATGGTTTGCAAATGACCTGCTTCCTGACACCCACCACAAACCAAAAATAACTTTCCATCCATATTTTTGAACCTATATTTGTTATTTTTAATGTCTGTGATGTTGACTTGCCCCGGTGTTCTGGAGGTGTTTGGTGTAGCCGTCCTCAGTGAGAGCCACGTAGAAAGCCTGCGGCTGAGTGAGAGAGAAGCTCCACTGATTCTCGGCCCAGTCGGCGAGATCCTTCTCATTACCGAGGAGAAGGCCGTTCAGAAAGCACATCAGACTGCTGGAGTACTGCCACACTTCACCACGCAGCTCCTTGAATCACAAGTGTTGAACAACAGATGTGATCAGCCTTTCAGAACAACTGTAACGTCAAACTACAGCAGTATTGTGTTGTGTAGATGTGTTAAGCTGTATAGTTGAGCATCACAACCCTCAGCAAGCTGCTGCAGCTCAGACAATACAGCAATGGTGGAAAATATAATTACTCAAACACTGTACAATTGTGATGTACTTGCACTTTACTTGAGTATCATTTTATGATACTTTACACTTAGACTTTACTGTATTTCAGAAGCAATCATTTTACTCTTTACTCCACTGTGATAATTTTAAATCTTTAATTAGGCCTACTTTGCAGATTAAGATTATATACAGAAGTTATGAGCAGTTATACAATGCAATATATTTATCTATTTATTTTTATTTGATAGGGAAGATGCAATTTAACATACTGTAGTTCCAATACAGGGCATGAAACTGATGTGCTGCAGAGTTTTTAGCTAATTTTCAACTGTTGTCTCTAGCTGGGCTTTTACATTTACAGTGTAATTAAAATATACAGCAGTCTATATCATAAGACCACAATACACCACAAATATGGAAATACAATAAAATACACATCACACAATACACTAATACACCTTGGTAATATGTCTTGTTTGTTCCTTGTTACAGATAGAGAGTTCAATCATCCAATCCACCAAACAACTCAAAACAAGAGTCAATACCAACAGGAGAATACACTGTTTACCATTGGCAGAGCATTTTGGTTTCTTGGGCGCTACCCACATAATCAGCTGTGCTGTTCATCCCACAAACGCATGATCCTTACAAGTTGGACATCATTGTGGAGGTAAATAAACAGGCGTTCCAACGATGTAAAATACAATGCCAATTAGCATTGTAACAACAGAGAAATAATCCACCAAACACAAATTTCCAAACTTAGGCTCTCTATATATGGTGGGCGAATGAGGAAAAAGTACCAAGCAATAATAGATTTTAACAGGTCAAAGATAAGCACAGCTCATAGTATATTTGTGTAGGTATATAGAGCCTATATTTTAGTAAGAGATGTTGTGAATGAGGAAATAGAGTGATTTAATATGACATTTGTGCTTTAGTTGTGTTGTACTAACTTGTTAGGGTGGGACAACACAACTTACACCTTTATAATTCTTATCAGTAGCCTACATAAAGAGTGGTGACATCATGTGTTTCCCAGCATAGCTCAGAGCTGTACTTTTAATGGGGTATTTTTACTGGCATAGCTACTTTCACCTATAAGTAAAATATCTGAATACAATAAAATGAGACTTCAAAAATACAATCAGAGACTTACCCTTTTCTTGTGAGACAGATATGTGTGCCAGTCACATTCGAGTAGTGGTTGAATTTTTGGATCCAGAAATGCTTCAGGAAACTTCTGTTTTAGTCCCTGTCATGCAGAGTCACAATATATAAGTGTTGTTAACACTCAGGTGAGAAAACATGTAAATAATGCTACATAAAACTCTAAGAAATGAACGGTTTACCTCGGCTATACTACTGGCAACACAGAAATTATGGTCTTTAATTAAGCCGACAATTTCTAGTTGTGTTTTTGAGTCCATGGTTGACAATAAAAACACTCAGAAAGTAAAAATTCAGCTTTGTCCTGTTAACAAGAGCCTCGTCTCCATAGCAACAGGCATTCAGAGGCGCTTTAATATGACGTTTATGTTCCCTTTCTTTCCACCTTGTTTTTCCTAAAAATCATGTTAATTAAAACTATAAGTTCAATATTTACAACATAGAAAGCTTTGTGGTTAATCTACATTCAATTCAAAACGTCGAATTTACTTTATTCTCCACGTCGTAGCAATTAATTCAGCAAAAAAAGGCTGCGTAGTCCATAGCAACAAGCATTTTAGAGGCACTTTAATATGACGTTCATGTCAGGCGTCGACCGACTTCTTGAAGTTGTTCCCTTTCTTTCCACCTTTGTTTTTCTAACATGTTAATTAAAACTATGAGTTAAATATTTACGATATAGAAAGCCGTGTGGTGTTCTACAATCAATTCAAACGTTTAATTGACTTTCTTTTCCACGTCGTAACAATTAATTCAGCAACAAAGGCTGCGTAGTAGAGAGATGTTGAACGAATTGGGACGCGGCCCAACGGCGCCACTGTTTGAAAACTCTCCGTCGTTGTCCTTGTGTTGTTGTTGTTTCGCTTTCACGTTTTCTTCACTCGTTATTCGGTTAAATCAGTTGAAAAGGGGCATTTTAGAGTAGTGTTTAGTTAGCTATGGGTGTTCACGAGTTGTGGTCCATCGTGGAGCCGGTTCATGAGTCGGTTCCGCTGTACAGTTTGAGCGGAAAGCTGCTGGCGGTTGACCTGAGTTTATGGGTGTGTGAGGCCCAGCACGTCCAGGCCATGATGGGGAGAGTTACCAAGCCACACCTCAGGTAGGATCACCTGTTACTGTGCTTTAATTAACTCATCATGGTGTTAGACCCCCTAGGAGAACATGTTTATTATCTGGTTCCCTCGAGTTACTTCATAGAGCACTTCTTCCAATCATTCCTGACTGTCCACACATTGCTGATGTACACAGCCCCCCTAGATGATGTCAGGGACCGTCCACAAAATGCAACGCAAAATATTCAATAACTTCATTATTATGCAGTGTAGTACCACCAAAATCACTTCACACATCAATGATCTCCTCATGGTTGTACTATAACACTTAGTTTGGAAAAAATATTATTTTGCATGATTTCTTTTAATTTTTAATGGGAAAAATATTCAATAACTTCAGTATTATGCAGTGTAATACCACCAAAATCACTTCACACATCAATGCGATCCTCATGGTTGTACTTTTGCATAATTTTGGTGAATTTTTAATGGGAAAATATTAAATAACTTCACTTTTATAAAGTGTAGTGCCATCAAAATGTCTTAATTAGTTTAATAAGTATAATCAAGAAGAGACCATTGTTGTGTGAAGTAATTTTGATGGTACTACACTGCATAATACTGAAGTTAAACACTTAGTTTGGAAAAAATATTATTTTGCATAATTTTGGTGAATTCTTAATGGGAAAAATATTAAATAACTTCAGTATTATGCAGTGTAGTACCAACAAAAAGTACTTCACACATCAATGGTATCTTTCTGATTATACTTATTTAACTAATTAAGACATTTTGATGGCACTACACTTTATAAAAGTGAAGTTATTGAATATTTTTTCCATTAAAAATTTCACCAAAATTATGTAAAAGCATATTTTTCCAAACTAAGTGTTGTAGTACAACCATGAGGAGATCATTGATGTGTGAAGTAATTCTGGTGGTGCTACACTGTATTTAGTTTGGAAAAATATGCTTTTGCATAAGTTTGGTGAATTTTTAATGGGAAAAATATTCAATAACTTCACTTTTATAAAGTGTAGTGCCATCAAAATGTCTTTTTTAGTTAAATAAGTATAATCAAGAAGATACCATTGATGTGTGAAGTAATTTTGATGGTGCTACACTGTATGATACTGATGTTATTGAATATTTGTCTCTTTTCGGTGTTGCATTTTGTAGACGGTCCCTGACCTCTGTCTCTCAGCCAGCTGCACATAGAGACCAATATTTTGTTTTATGTGTTGATTAAAATGAGGTTGTAGCTCGTTGTCCCCCCTAGGACATCATCTGGGGGGGCTCCGTACATCAGCAATGTATGGACAGTCAGGAATGATTGGAAGAAGTGCTCTATGAAGTAACTTGAAGGAACGAGATAATAAACATGTTCTCCTAGGGGTTTAGGGGGGCTCCGTACAATTCTGATATTTAAACATTTTTGTGTCCAGAAATTTGTTTTTCAGGGTGTCGTCGCTCACTCTTATGGGGGTAAAGCTTGTCTTTGTGATGGAAGGAGAAGCCCCCAAACTTAAGGCGGAAACTATGAGCAAGAGGACACAAACAAGATATGGAGGATTCAAAAAGGCTTCTGCTCCTAAACCCACAACAAACACCAGCAGAGGGCGCTTTAACGCTGTCCTCAGAGAGGTTGGTTGGTCCTCCACTCACCTGCATGTCTAATCGTAGTCAGTCATAATAAATTAATGTTATTTTTCTTACCTTTGTAGTGTGCAGACATGCTGGACTATCTGGGTGTGCCTTGGGTGACAGCTGCTGGGGAGGCGGAGGCCATGTGTGCCTACCTGGACTCACAGGGCCTGGTGGACGGCTGCATCACTAATGATGGAGACGCCTTCTTGTATGGAGCCCGGACTGTCTACAGGAACTTCAATATGAACAGTAAAGTATGTCATTATCATCCACACTAGTGTACAACATCTGGAGAAACTTCAACCCAAACAATGGACTGGAGTCTGATTGAAGTCTTTCACTGCTCTTTCCAAAGGGTTCTTCATTTCAAACTGTTCTGGGGATTAGTACTGAATTTATGCCTGTGATCAAAACTCAGTCAAGTGATTTAGACTTACTCCAGACCATTAAAGTAACACTTGGGCTCCAAGTCGGAGCTGTGAATTTTATCATGATTGTTTTCAAACACAAATTCCCTGTTGATTTCCAGAAGAAAATACTTTATTCAATGTAGTTGTTCCTAATCGCATCCCTAAAAAAATGGATAAGCCATAGGGTGAAGTAGTTATACTTCCTGTTATCTACTGTTAGTTTTTCTTTTTTACTTGAAGGACTTTATTTATGTATTTTTGATATTTTATTTTTATTGATTTTTCAATTTAACAAAACACATACATACCCTTCAACATAAAAAAAAGAAAAAGAAGAATATAAAACAGAAAAAAATAGTTTTAGACAAAAATATTTTATTATTTATTAGCAAAATCCCCAAGTAATTAACTAACAAGCTGCAAGCTAATTAATGCATTTCAATTTTGATCATTTTGTTATAGTATTTATCAAGTAGAAATACAAAATATATTCTCATTATAACAGCAAATGCAAAATAGATGGGCACTTTTCTCTCTTCCACATCAATTTGGCTGCTGTCAAAACCAAAGAGGAAACTTTGATGACTTTTGAAACACGTTATGGTAACCTGTGATACACATTTAACATTTATTTAGTCAATTACACTCATACATTAATCAGTAATGAAAATTATCTGCAGCCCTACACCTTTTATTCATACCTTTACACCTCTCTATATGTATCAACTCTGTTTATTATTCTACTGATGCCTTGGTTGTGAAAACCATCAAATGTGCATAATATTGTTTCTCATCTTTCCCCTCCAGGACCCTCAGGTGGACTGTTACAGGACCTCCAGGGTGCAAACAGAGTTGCATCTCTCCAGAGAGAATCTAGTTGGTCTGGCCATCCTCCTTGGCTGTGATTATATTCCTAAAGTACGGTGGGCATGTTAATCTGACATTTGCATCCTGAAAATCACCAATACGAATGTTAACTGCACATTGTCATTCTTTCATAAGGGCATACCAGGTGTTGGTAAAGAGCAAGCTCAGAGGCTTATCCAGACGCTGAAAGGACAAACACTTCTGCAGAGGTAGAAGATACACTCTCTGTGGATTCTTTTTCTCGCAGTATTTTCCTTTCTGTTTGCCTGTTCTCACATAAAGAGTGTATACAGTGTTGTGTTTGTAACCTTTCGCTGATCACCTCAGGTTCACCCAGTGGAGGGAGGAGAGTTCAGGTGTGTCTGAGGGAGTTGTAAAGAAGGTTCCTCACTGCAACGTTTGTCGACATCCTGGTGAGTGGTGCCCTGCTTTGAACTCTGACCCCTGCTCCTGATTCTGATAAGAGGTGGAAAGAAAGGGAGGGGGGGGGGTTAAAGCCATTTAAACTGTCATGTTAAAACATACATGTATGTGACAGATGGGTTAGAATGAATATGCCTCTGACTTTACACCCAAGTTGTAGTAGTGTGTTCGCCTTGGCTTGACTTCTCGTGTTTTTATCAAATATGAATTCTGATTCATCTCCTCCCTTTCTCAGGCTCAGCGAAGACACATGAACGTCGCGGCTGCGTGCTTTGCGACAGTAAACATTTCTGTCAACCTCAGGACTTTGACTACCAGTGTCCCTGTGACTGGCACCGCCATGAGCAGACCCGCCAGGCCTCGTCTTTTGAGGCAAATATCAGAAAGTATGTGACTTTGTGTACATAAACAGCACTTAAAAATAGTTAATGTAATTTCTGAAAATAGGGCTGAACGATTTTGATAAAATATCGAATTGCCATTATTTTGACTAATATTGCAATTGCATTATGATTTGCAATTTTAGAAGGAATGATCATTTTTACATAATTATCCTAATTTTCATTGAAAAACATATAAAATGATTATGGTGTGATTTTTGCAGGGATCTGTACCAAACAAAGATGTTTTCTTTAGTCAGTAGAATATGATGTGTAGGCCAGGACATCTCTGCAGCACCACAATATTTAATTATAAATGGTATTTCTGCGCATTTCGCCTCAACAAATATTGCGATTTTTAAAAAATGCTGCGATTTGAAAATTGCAATAGGCCATATTGTGATTTCAGTCAAATTTTGATTAATTGTGCAGCCCTAGCAGAAAATGAAAAAGTGGAATGGCAAGCAGGAAAATAAAGGCAACATATTAAATAGAAGATCAAGACTAACAGCATTATAGTCGGTCTATCAATGATCATTCTCAGTTGATAATGCTACTTAAGCACTGAAACGATTAGTTGATTGTCAGAAAAAGAATCTGCATCAATTTAGCTATTTTCCTATTCATCAAGGCATTTTTAAGCAAAAGTGGTGAAACATTAAGTGGTGTCCGCTCCTCAAATGTGAATATGTTCTGTTTTTCTTAGATTTCTATGAGAGTAAACCTGATATATTTGGGTTTTAGTCACAACTAAACAAGACTTAAAGATGTCAACGTGGGCTTTGGAAATTTATAATGGGTGTCATGATTTTTAAGGATGGTTTGCTTTAGGTATGTTTAATCTGTTCATTTTGTGTTTTATATTTTTTTAGGAAAACACTCGCAAGTCAACAGTTCCCTTTTACAGAGGTACAGTTCTTTTAATCTGCCATGGTTTATATGTTGTTTTAATAAGTGCTATAATAATCTACAACATATGATTTTTAATACTTCAATATGCAGATCATTCGTGAGTTCCTGATTTCAAAGGATAAGCCTATGTCACATTTCAAGAGGAGGCAGCCAAATATGCTCTTGATGCAGGTGATAGGTTTATGTTAATGACTTGTTCACTTCGTTATCTCTTAAAGTGAGTTGCATGTTAAAAGTGTGTGTTTTCCAGAAATTTGCCTACGACAAGATGGAATGGCCGAAGCACTACACCAGCGAAAAGGTTTTAGTCCTGATGAGCTACGCAGAGTTGATGAACCGAAAATATGGAAGAGAAATGTCCTCCCAAATCAAGCCCGTCAGGTAGTCTAACAAAAACGTCTCTTTAGTTGCTTTGTTGTAATAAATGTTATTTCAGTACATGCATAATGAACAACAACGTTTTTTTCCTACAAAAGAATATTGAAACCAAGGGTGAGGAATGCCGTCGCTTGCTTCGAGATCATCTGGAGAACACCAGGTCAGTTTAAAGCTCATGAACATGTAGTCTTCTTTTTCTCATTTCAGAGGATAAAAAGTTGATATCTAAGAAAACATCCTCTGAGTTGAGTGACGTGACTGCTGCATCAAGCGGAGGTTGGGGTGCGGGGTGCTCGTCACCGGGTTGTCTGTTAGTGACTTGCTGTGAGGTGGGGTTCAGAGGTGACAGATCAGTCACAACAGCCACTAGGTGCTAAACTGGCTTCCTCTCCAGGCTGGGAAATCTGTCATATCAAAGTTCACCTCACTAACAAGCTGGTCTGACGTGACCGTCCCGAGAAAGTCTCAATCAACTAATTCTGAACGGGGTTCCTCATTTAATTTATTATCTCATCTAAAAGAAGTATTTTTATACAACTAAATTATTACATGATGGATTTAAATGTGTACATATATATATATATACATATATATATATAAATGACTGGATATTCTAAATTAAGAATACTTGAAATCATTGATTATAAATGTATAGTTTTATTATGGAAACATAGTGTCTCTGTGTAATGTGTAATGAGTGTTACTGTAAACTGCAGTCCCCTGGTTAAATATCCCTGGTCATCCTGTCAGAACATTACGTGTTTCCTGAGGATCGGCCTGCAGAGGATCAACATGAGGTGAGGACGGTGGAGGAAGAGGCTCTCTTCCGTGTGGCCTTCCCAGAGGTGGTGGAGAGCTACCTGAGAGACAAAGCTCTGGCCGAAGAGAACAAGACCAAGAGTAAGACAATCATTTATAATATTCACTTTAAAAAATGGATATTAGGACTGAAAAATACAATATTAAATACAATTTCTGTGAAGATTTTTGTAAAATGAACCATGTCTGATGGTAAGTTTTTCACAACAAAACCGGGAGCCCCCCCACAGACTTGACAAGCTCCTGATCAAAGGCACCTGGAGCTCTGACTTGTTTTTCAAGGCTGTCTATTGCAGCAGCTCTGACACCTGAAAATGTAGAGTTTGGCAGCTCGACTGGTTCACACCAAAGGCTTTGATGCAGCCGAGAGGTGTCTGTCTCACAGGCTTCGCTGTCACTTTATACAGGTTGTACTTTGCTCCCCCCTGGTCATAACTGCTGCTGTAGGGCTTCACTTCCTCATGGGTAGAACAACTAGAACTTTACAGTCAAGAGATACCAGAGTGAATATGTTCACAGTAACTCATTCAAAATGCATTTGAAATCCTTTAGTTGTTGACATCCGCTCTCAATCTTCTTTACAGAGAAAAAGCCAAAGAGTAAAAAGGAGAAGCCGTCTGATGTCTCCGATGGTATTTCGGACCTCTTGGCTCAGATGACCCTTCAGAGTTCCTCTAACACTCAACCACAGACGCTGCTCCATACCGTTTCAGACACAGATGAACCAGAAGTGGTGGTTTTGAACACTCCAGTGAACCATAAACAGCGGCAGAAGTCAAAAGAAGACCACAGCGGTCTGGGCGATTGCCCCATTACTCCTCTGCCTCGTGCAGAATCAGAGGCCACTGCTTCACCGTCTGTCTCTGCTGTTATCGACGCTCTACACCTGAGTGATATCGACTGGGATGCTTTGTCCTTCACATCCTCTCCAGTTACAAACCACACCGCTGAGCCCAAACCGACCAAAGCCACAGACGGCGATGTCAGGGAAACAGAGGAGCAGAAAACCTCAAGTAACGTCAAAGAAGCAGACTCCAGATCTGCTCCAGAGCTGTGCTACACAGAGTGTCCTCTGAGAGACAGGCTGCTCATGAGGAACACAGCTATTAAATCTATAAATCAGATGGAGATACACAATGACGTGGTCTCAAAACAAATAAACTATGAGTTGGCGCCTCTCAAACACATTTCTTCTCATATCTCAAAACCAAATGGACAGATCCCCAGTAAAGGCAGCAGTATCCGTAAATTGTCTGTTGACAAAAAAGAACCACTAACTGACAAAAGGCAGTGTGCAACAAATAAGGCAGAAACTCACGGCTCAGTACAGCAGTTGAGACCTGCAGCTCAAACAAAGGAGGAATGCATTGGCTCCCAAAAGCCTCCTCCAAAATATAAATTCGTCCGTAAAGCCATTTCATCATCGGCTGACCCGCCACCACAGAGGTGCTACTCTGACCCGGGTCAAAGTAACAAGGACAACAACGCGCCGCAGACCACCAAGAAGAGCGTGTGCATGAGCATGTGTTCATCCAGCGAGGAAAGCGATGCAGAGAACCGCCAGTCTGGACCTCAAAGAAAAGCTAAAATCAAACCCATGATCAAGATCAAGGGCGGCTTGATCACAGACTTCCCCCTGAAACCTAAAACAACCAAACCAACAGCGAAAACAGCTCATACGGTTCGGTTATTACCAAAATGTCAGAGCTACAGTATAGATATTGAGATAAACAGCACACCTAGGAAATGCCAGGATGTCTCACCAGCTACTGTGGATGGTGATGTGTTCCCAGCATCACCTGTCGTTGTGTTAGATAGCGACGATTCAGTTATTTGTAGTGATAGTCCACTGCCACTGGCAGAGAGACTGAGACTGAAGTTCCTCAAGTGAGCAGCACGATTACAGGATGATGGACAAGAACATGTACGCTATGTTATGTTGAATGTGAAGGTTTATTCTTAACCTTGAAGGTTGACAAAAAAATCTTATCTCAGGGTCCACTCAATAGCTTTTTACAGAAGAGCTGCAACAATTAGTCAATTGACAGAGAATTAATCAGCAACTCTTTTGATAATCCAATGATCGTTTAAGTAATTTTCACAATTCTTCACAAGATGACATCCTCAAATGTCTTGTTTTGTCCACAACTCAAGATAATCAGTTTACTGTCATAAAGCAGTAAAGAAACTAGAAAATTTTCATATTTAAGAAGCTGGAATCAGAGAATTTAGACGTTTTTTTTCTTTCAAAAATGACTAAAAACAATTAATTGATTATCAAAATAATTAGAAATGAATTTATTAGTTGACAACTAATCAATTAATCGTTGCAGCTCTAGACAAGAACATGTAGAATGCTATTTTACGTTGAATCAAGTGAAAGTTTATTCTTAACCTTGTAAATGGAGGTTGACCAACATGGTCCAGTTTATTAGCTTTTTACAGAAGAGCTGCAACAATAAGACAGAATAATCAGCAACTCTTTTGATAATCCAGTAATCATTTAAGTAATTTTTCAAGCAAATAAGTAACTTTTGATGGTTCCAGCTTCTCAAATGTGAGAATTTGCTGCCTTTCCTTGAATATCTTTGGGTTTAGCCTGTTGATCAGACAAAACAAGACATTTGATGTTGAATGAAATTGAAATTGTGACGAAGTATCAAGAAAATAATCAAGAAAAACACAACAGGGGGGGGAAGTTTAAACACAGTTGTAAGTAAATGTACATGCTGATTAGTGAGATGAAGTTTGAAAGCTCCAGAAAAAAAGTTATTACTTTTATTTTATTAAAGCTGTGCCATTAGATTTTTTAAAATGTTATCCGATACATGTTGTGAGACTGAAATGTTTGACTGATTGTGTTTCACATGAACAAAATGTGAAATTGTTCAAATAAATATTTTTTTTATGTTTAATGTCGTATTGCACCAAAGTTTGCCTTGCTATAACGTGTTCTTCTGATCCTGAAAGGAACACTTTATGTAAATCAGTTGTGGATTAACACAGTTTCCACTATGTTATGCCATTTAACAGCACCACATGTGCTTATTTCCTCCCACTGCTGTTTGACAAGCTACATGTCACTCCACATATAACTAGAGAGAGAAGCTGAGGGGGACACAGAGGACGCTGCTGAGCCGTTGGTTTTACAACCAGCCGGTGTTGGTCCCCTTGATCATGAGTGAGGCCTTACACACCTTTTCAGACATGAAAGGTCTGGCAGGAGCTTGGTGACAGCTGCATCCTCTGCCCAAATAACAACTCCTAGTCCTAGTGCTGGCTCTTAAATCTGAGTTTTCCTATAGAGCAAGTGCTGGAACAGTTTGTCAGGATAATTCAGCTTGTTTTCCAGAGCAAATCAACTTGTCTCCTTAAGTGTGTTGGGTTCTTGTGAAGGATATTTACACTTGATGGAAACAGGGAAAAAAATACTGCATTGGAAACAAATAGCAAAATATATGTGTGCATGTAAAGGTAAAACAGGATTTTAAGATTCTGCACAAAGAACAGTAATAAATTTGACTTTTAATTATAACCCTTTCCAGGATAATAATTGTTGCTCATTCTGAACCTTTAGTGCTCTGATATATTTTTATTTTTTTTCCAATACTAGATTTATTGTATACAGAACAAAACATTCACCAACGTCCCCTATAATAACATTCTCGGTACAAAGAAACTTAACAAACCTAATATTAATATAAAATAAGCCAGTATAGATACAGGAAAGACATATTATATAAAAAAAAGATAAATAAATAAAAATAATATACACAAGTAAAAAAATACAATTAAAAAGAATAAAATAAAATATTTATATATACATATATATACTGTATACATATACATACATACACACATACATACATACACATATACGCACACCCAGTATATAAACATACAAAAACACATATACATATAATCAATTAAAAAATCAGTGTATATCAGTGCTCTGATATATATATATTTTTTTATTCCAATACTAGATTTATTGTTTTTTTGTTCATTTTGAAACAACAAACATTCATCAACGTCCCCTACAACATTATCGGTACAAAGAAACTTAACAAACCTAATATTAATATAAAATAAGCCAGTATAGATACAGGAAAAACACATTATAAACAAAAAAAAGATAAATAAATAAAAGAATATACACAAGTAAAAAAAAAATACAATTAAAAAGAATAAAATAAAAAAAAAAAAATATATATATATATATATATTTACTGTATACATATACATACATACACACATACATATACGCACACGCAGTATATAAACATACATATAATCAATTAAAAATCTGTGTACAATTCAGTCATCATCCTATTCTATCTCCCTATTCACAACTGATATATTTTAAACATTTTGTCACTGTAAGGCTATATACTCTCCATAAGTTAGAAATAGTATTGACTTATGTATTATTTAGTTTACTATACTATATAAAGCTTCCAGACTGAGGACACACTTAGGCCTGACTTGCCAGAGAGGTGTGAAGCTCTCAGGTGAAACAGCATCCTCTCATTCCTTCTTCATTAGACACATCACATCAAACTGAGAATTGTCGTCACGCAGACTTTAAAGAGTCATTTCCCCCACAAAAGGGAATCTAATTATTTGTCTTTCCATCACATTATCCGTCTATTTAAGCCTTATTCACACCCCAGTGATAAGGTCGCATTTTGGCACTTGGGAGTTTTTTCTTTGAACTTTGAGAGCTGTGAACCCATAAACCTCCAGAGATCGGTATAAAAACACTTTGAGGGGAAAAAAAATCACAGAATCTGTCATTCACCCAACCTGATGTCATCCTCGCTGCTTGGACTTCTGGGAGACTATTTCTAAACATGGACCTGGAGGTTTTCAGAGCTAAAATCCTATCTGAGTGGAGGAGCCATGGGATCACTTTTGGAGAAGATCCAGACTCTCTTCTTCTCGCCACCTCTCCGGAGTCCTCCTCCATGGACTCCATGTGCTCCTCACCAGAGATGTGCTTCTCTAGTGGGAAGGACTTCTCTTTGGGCTTCTCTGGACGCAGGGCGACTCCAACAACAACATCAGCGCAGAGGATGAGCAAGCCCAAGATGTCCACCAAGAGACGCGTGAAGGCCAGCGAGAGGGAGAAGATGCGGATGAGGAGCCTGGCAGAGGCTCTGCACCAGCTCCGGGACTACCTGCCTCCAGACTACAGCCAGAGTGGACAACCCATGACCAAGATACAAACACTCAAATACACTATTGAGTACATCAACAAGCTTTCAGACCTCCTGAGCTGCGCATAACGGACGCACATGGAGCTTTGACCTTTGACCTTGGACATTTAATAGAGTTAGTTGTATATATTTGATGAGTAATACAACATCTTTAACATAACTTCATTTAATATTTCTTTTGTTTGCCCTTCTCTTGATGTAAATATTGTTTACTGGGCACTTGGCAATTATTTTGTATATGAGGCTGCCTTTGATGGAGTTATGGATTCAGTGTTTGGAAATACAGTTTGCTGTTTGTTGATATTTATATGCTTTGCTTGTGGAAGGCTATCTTAATGGGTATATGCATTACTGATGAGGAATCTCTCTATAGCCTATTCCATGTGTTTGTGTTAACAGAGAACTTAGAGAAACATTCATAATACTTGTTGTATTTGGTTTCTGATGTGTTTTAGAGTTTCAGTAGCTGCATGATAGCCTATTAAAAGTTTTGTTGTGTCTGAAAGCTATTAAATAATTGTCTTTTGTAAAAGACTAGTTATATTGTCCATCCAATTCTTTGTATATTTTTTCCCAACTGTAAAATATATCAGGCTTGTTTAACATGTTTACACTGTTTTTTTTTTTTTTTAAATAGTTTTGATTTCAAATTGACATTATACAAAGTATAGAGAAAGCATAAGTGCCAAACATAAAAAGAACAAATCCAACATAAAATTAATAAAATAGAAATGAACATGCAAGTATGACAAATAAATTAACTTAAAAACCTATAGATGTTGCATTTATACATGTTTACATAATAATAATAATAATAATAATAATAATAAACTTTATTAATATAGCGCTTTTCTAAACAAGGTTACAAAGTGCTTTTCAGAAAGAAAAAAAAATCAACAAAACAGAAAAAAACAACAACAATAAATCAGCAAAGAATAAAATACAACCAACAGAGGGATCATAAAAACAAGAAACATCTGGGGGTAAAATACAATTTAGAAAGCAGAATAAAATGGTCAGAGAGGGATGATAAAAGTCAGCATCATATTAATCACTCAAAAACGCTTTCCTATAAAAGAAAGACACTGTTAAACGAATCCATTTAATATACCTCATGTCATATCCAGGTTATATAGACACAAACATGTCTCCTAATTAGTTAAATATATAGGATAAATTAGTGGTATGTGTTGAACTTGTGGCCCAGTTAATTGAATGAACCTTCTTCAGGATGAGCTGTATAAATTAGAACGCACGTCATCCGAGCCCTCCAATCAGAATCCAACACAGGCTGACTGAAAGCAACAAGTAGCCAATCAGAGACCAGCATTCCTCCCCGGTGGGCGTGACCTTCCACATGATGCATTCTAGTGATGGGAATTCCGTCTCTTTTTAGTGAGCCAGATCATTTGGCTCAGATCACCAAGAAGAGCGGGCTCTTTCTGCTCCAAAACGGCTCTTCGTTTTACCACTTCTGCCTTTTATAATTCAGCCAAATTTAGCTTTAACTGTTTTGACCTATGATTAGTATGTGTGCACATATATTACTTAAATTATTCAATATAATTATACTAAACCTTATAATTTCCAGAATACCGTAATTTTACATGCTGCTTCGTTTCCGACTGTCACTCATCTTGTCTGCTATTCGCGCACCGCACTCCTCTCTCTCTTTCTCTCCTCCTCCCCCTCCTGCTCTGTACCTGTAGACCGTCAGATTTGCATAAAGTAGATTAGCCCTCAACTTTATACAATTGAGGAGCAGGCGTCGTGACGCTCCGTCTCTCGAATCGCGACGCCACACTACCAGAATGCATTGCGCGGCTGCTTACATAGACAATGAATGGGGAGCGTGGAAAGCACGGAGGCTGTGGACACGTACCATCAGTGCATGGAGTGCCCACGGCGCGGAGAAAATCATCCCATCATTCTGCCTTGAATTAAGTAAAGAAAGAAAAGAAAAAACGGCTCTCGGACGGGAACCGGCTCTTATCGTTCACTTAAAAGAGCCGGCTCAATGAACCGGCTTTTTGAACCGGCTCGTTCGTGACCGACACATCACTAATGCATTCCTCACACAGACATCCCAGCCTGGTGATGATGTAGTCTAGTAGTCTGACTGTGCCGCCATTTCTAACAGCAAAGGAGCCACAAAAAGCTGCAGGAAATTTTGTACAATTTTTTAAATATTTTTCTAATAAATATTTTTTATTTTTATTAGCTTAGTAGGAAAAAATTGTAGTGTACTTGTTTGAATCTACCTCTCCTGCATCACCAACTGAAGTAAGTCTCTAGTATATTTGACTGTTAGAAAAACACAGGAACGCCCCTTTTATATACATAACATTTAGCTAAATACGCCTGTTATTAAGCATATACATTTAGTATTTTCAATTAGGAAAGTGGCTACTTGAGCATTGTTTATAACAAAGCAACTGTTTTGACAACAATATACTGTGTTTAATGATGTTTATTGAATTACACATTTCTAGCCCTTTGCATCAGCCAGCCATGCTCAACATGAGCCCCTGTACGCTGAACAGTATTAAGGAGTATTATTATTATTATTAGAGACTGGAAGTGTATGTGTTGCACAGGATCCCCTCTCTCTGATGGTCATAGCTTAATATTTAAGAGCTCACACACTCAGCTCCACCAGCCTCTCTGGAGGGATCAGGATAAACATGTTTCCATGACGCCTGACGTGCCTGTGGCTCTGCAGGCTTATTTAACACTGTGATAATGTGTCTCTCTGTGTGTGTGTGACTGACAGTCCTCCATGGCTTGGTTACTGTCTGTAAAGTGTTTATTGTTATTGGCATATATTTTGCAGAGCATTCCAAGCACTGCTCCACAAGTGTCTATCTAGATATCTGTGTAAATAGATATAAAGACATCCATATAGATATATAGATATAGTAAAAGACAGATGGATATAAAGTGAGACCCTCATTGATATAAATGGGATGCACAAAATATTAGAACACCATCCAACTTGGTCTCCCTGGGAGAGTTCAAAGCTCTGATAAAAAGCTGTGTAACTGAAGAATGCATTTGCTATTCCTAAACTGGATTTTGTATTATGTATCTGTTGTCCCTTGTCTGTTTTAACATGCTCCACTGTATAATTGTTGTAACTTTGTAATGGTGTGCCATCTTGGCCAGGTCTCCCTCGAAAGGTTAAATAAATAAAAATAAAAATCCAGTGTACAGCACAATATAGTTCAACAACACCACAACCTACAGCCTCCATAATGACCTGAAATGTAACCTTCATGAAGATTAATTGCATATATTTTAAATAGGTGTACCTTTTTATATACTGGCAACTGAGTGTATATACAGTTCAGAGAAAGTTTGGGACAAACTAACGTACAAAACGTAGATATAAATACATCAGTAGTACATTAAAACAGTCTATAAAGGTGCTGAAATCTGCCTTTGAAGGATAATAAATGATCCCAAATCTAAAAAAGATTGTTTTTGTTTACTGAAAAGAGCATAATGAAGAAATAATTGTCCTGTAGTGAGAGCTCTTAACCTCATTATATACCATGTTGCATTTTTATCATCTGCAATATTGTCTATAAATAATGTGTTTCCTACAGGGACTTAACGTTGTGCAATATGTTTTAATATAGAGTTTATCTTAAAATGTGGGTATACTGTATCTGGTAAATGTGTGGACGTCTTAAACTCATGGGATTTGCTGGATCTTCAGACAAAGTATCAGACACACACTGGAAGAAAAATAAGTTACAGGCGGCTTTCTCAGGTTCTGGGGCGGTGGCTCCTTCAGGGCAAATTTTGAAACTCACTCCAAAAATGCAAATTCCCTCGGACCTGTTAAGTGGTGGTTTCATGTTTTGCACGCACCCCCTTCCCTTACCTTCGCCCTATATCACAAAAGTCAACTCTCCAAACTCCACTCAGCTTCACAGATGCTGCGTTTTACAGTAGTGACCCGGGCATTGGGACTATTAATAATTTTCCCCGCTATCAGCCTTGACTTGCAGTTGTCTTGTACGTGCTTAACTTGTAAACTTGTCACCTGCTTCAGTGTAAGGCATGCGCAGTCTGTCACACCCAGCCATGCAGCCATGCAGGGAATGCAACACTGAGGTTTCTTGTTTCCAACATCTGCTGAGTATCATGATAACGCCAGTGTAAAACATATCAAGTTAAGTTTCCAAGACTCAGGTTTTACATTGGAGGATCAACTCATGAATGATGTTTTTCTTCATATCAGATAAATCTTTTGGAATGAGGCTCCCATTTCTTTACATCATACGTGATTACCTTATAGCTGCAGGGAACTTACAACTTATTTCTGCATTGCTTTATTTTTTAAATGGTAAAATGTTCTAATTTTCCTTGTTTGAATAATTCATTTTGCATTTGGAAGCAAAGTGCCTTTTTACATGTAGAAATCTTTTTCATGTCAAAGCAAATGCTAATTAGAAGAGTGACAGTGTGTACTGTATATTAATATTGACCTGCATCATTTCAGATGGATGCAGACACAGAAGAAAGTGTGACAGAAACTTCAAAAATTTCCAAGGATGAATCTCAGAAACCCTTAATGGACAACAAATTTAGGTCAGTCTTATGGTTCCTTACAGCCTAATACTGTATTTATGAATACATTATGGTTTTTAAACTGCATGGGGAGGGAAGGGAAGGAGTGTACCTCACTGCATTGGAGTTTGGCCAGTGTGGAGAGTTGTATTTATATGACTGAACTTGGACTAGTGGCAGTTTTTCTCATATTTTTTTTATCTCCTCAGGGGTCGTGGGTTTAAAAGCCGTGGTCCTGGTGGTCCTGGTGGTCGATGGGGTCGAGGGGGTCAGATGAGTCGAGGGGGTCAGATGAGTCGAGGGGGTCGGATGAGTCGAGGCAGCATGCGTGGTGGGCGGGGCATGATGAAAGGGTTTGATCCACCTGGATACGGGAGGGGTCGAGCGAGAGATGGAGCCATGAACGGATTTGCACCCATGAGGTACGGACAATTGAATTATACATGGTGTTAAATACAAAATTTTGCATAAATGAATTGTTTAGAATGCAAACAAATAGTGTGGTTATGAATCATTTAAGTAAAAAAAAAAACTACTACCTTTGATATGTGCTGTATTTAAGATTAAAATGCTTAACTTTTAAGGGTAAATTGCACTTCCTGCTCTTCCCTTGCAGAGGAATGAGGAGGATGAGACCTTACCCAGACCCAAGAGGTCATCGAGGTAGGGGGGGACCAATGGGTATGCGTGGACCAATGGGCATGGGCCCTCCTCCTCCCCCACCACCTCCCATGCACCTCAGAGGCCCCTACCCACCCATGCACAGGTAATCACGTGCACAGACAGCCATGGTAGCCAAATGGACTGGATCCAGGGTTGTTGGTCTAAGATTTAAGAATGATCTTCCTGATTTTAAAAGATTTCGTTTGTCTTAAAAAGTACATTGTTTTACTGTACGCTACTGTAGACTAAGTAACACTATATCATCATATTGCACATACTGCAGCTATACTACCATATATGCTGCTACGTAAACAACATTACACTCGTCACTTTATCTTGTTTTCATTGCTTGTTTTGATATATTCTGCTTCCACAGTTATTGTTTTTACCTATTTACTTTTACTTTTATGTTGCACACAGCTAAAGAACTGCTAAACAGATTTTCATTGTTCCTTAGCATAGATATAAAACAGTTACTAACTACTACTAACTACAAGTAAACTGTTTTATATCTATGGATCTTTGCAGAATGACAATAAAGATTTATTCCAACCATACATTTGAGCCATACCTTTTTTATTGAGCAATTTTTCTTGTCACTTTTGAATCACAATGGGTAGATGGGTGTAGTCACTCAACTGACTCATGTGTATCACTACAAAAGTTTTCCTCTGACTGTATACTGTATGTATTCATAATAAAAGTGTATTGTATCGATGTGCCACTTCTCTCTGTCTGTAGGCACGGACCCCGTCCACCGCCTCCTCCAGGTCATCCTGGTTTCAGAGGGCGTCCACCACACCCTCGAGGCCGTGGCATGCTGCCCTCTGGACCTCCACGCCACTTCCACTCCCGTGGCCCAAGAGGGTAAGAGCTGTTTGAACCTTGATATCACGCTTAAGCTTTGCAAGTCACCAATCTCGGCACTTTCCTTGCACGCTTTTAAGATTTTTGGATAGATATAAAGTACATCTGATGAGCATTTGAGACGCGCTTACACCAGTTATATTCCTTTAATTCTGTAATCCAAATAGGGTTGTGACACAATGCACAGTCCTTTCTGTCCCTTTTCTCTCATGCCTCACTATAGCTTAATTTCTTTCACTTCAAATTATCACATTTCTTTCTCAGTTTGTCTTTCAAATAAAATAAATAATATAGCTTTTTGCCCAAATAGTTTGTCTTACCACAGCAAATGGTGAGTCAAAGAATGTTAACGTAGTTTGTAAATAAAAATCATACTCCCTGCTCAACTGTTTGAAGCCAGACTCTTAAATAGTGCATGGAATAATGAAATTGGAAAAGACATTACACTGTATTTGCCTTTCATAGGTACACAGTTACTGAAATGGGATGACATCCCGTACTGGAATAGTTCAGATGGCTGCTCTTATCAGAGTGTGCCCCCTATTGGCCAAAGCCAAGAATCCAATGTGTGATTTTATCCTTTTACACAGCTACCACAATGGACCGGTCTCTCCTCCACCTCACCACCCACATGGCAGAGGCCAGAGGTGGCCAGGGCCCCCTGGTGGCCGACGCTTTTAACACAGACTGGTCTAAAAAACAATAACCAAACACTTGTTAATGTAGAAGGGGCCTAAAGTGCTGCAGTAAATGAAATGCCCCTCAATTATGTGTTCCACAAAGTCTCTGAGTATCTTCATGACATACTCTGTGGCCAAATGTCTGCTTATTGATATTGTCTCTTGGCAAAGAAATAATGTGAAAATGACTAAACGTAAAATGCCTCGCAACTTTAACAATGTAAAGGCATTCTGTTATCTTTGTTAAAGATATACTGTTGGTACCGTAGGAACTATTTGACATTGTTGAGAAAAGGCTGTTCTATAGAAACCACTTTGAAGCTGCTGTGCTCAAAGGGAGGAAAAGTCATGTCAAAGTTCATTAAATGTTCTGTGGTGGTTCTTGTTACAGTCACCCTGTGAGCCTTAAGACGTTTTCCTGATCCGTAATAAAGAATAACAAATGGGTGACACTGTATATCTGAAGGTGGGGGAATAAAAAATAAATGAAACAGCCCTCGAGCACCACTGTTAACTAGCTTAGTACACCATGGACCTCTCTAACCTTTCCTTCTGTTACATGGAAATAGTTATGTATTATAACCTCACCAAGCAGTGCAGTAAATATTGTTTCACACTTACACATTTTTCAAAGACAATATTCCACTTGTCAAGTATTCATGAGTATTTAATTTTATATTTTTTATCGTTAATGTGCAGTTATTTTAAGTTACCAGTATTGCTGTTTGGAACATTCATGTTTGTCTTCAGCAATGTAATGACAAAGTGGTAAAAGGCATTATAAATGAATAGTATATTATTGAAATATATATCTAGTAGATTTTTTATAAAGCAAATTCCACTAGTATTTGCTTCAGTTACAGACAACAAGTTACTCTTTACTGTGTCTAGCTTTTTGAAGTGTTATAAATACTCTATTCACTGTAATTAACATAACTTTGGTGAACCTGTGAATGTGTTTGATGAAAACCTTCAAGACATATGACATAGTCGTGGAGAAAAAAAAAATAAAACTAAAAAAATAAACTCAACTTCTCCTTTTTTTTTGTTTATTCACAAACAAGTCTGAGAGTTGTCATTATAATTTACAACATATCTGTAATATATGGAAGAGAATGGATTGCAGTGTCAAAATTAGTACTGTACACAGTGGCACAGTGTTTCTGAAATTTGATTCATGTCAAGATCACTGCAAAAATGCACATAATTATATATGTTTTGGATGAGTGGAGGACAAGAGCCCGTCATGAATGTAATATTCAGCTTCATGATGGCTGAAACTTACTGCAGATAAGAAAAGGCATCTATGAATTGCACTTTTAGTAACTTGAACGATGAAGATCACTCACTCTAGTACATTTATGTTACCATGTAAATTTGACTGGAGGACTCAGAACCGCTCCACTTGAAATTGCTTTTGACTGAATGTCAAGTCACAGTTCACATTCAGTGGTAGCATGTCTAAAAGGAGGACATCATCTGCAAAGGATAAACACTCTGCTATGACCAAGGATCGTCATATTTTCGTTAGGAAAAAATGTAATATCGCAATAATGTTTTGTGATACTGTATTGATTCTCAAAAACACTTATATTTAATAGATTACATGCAAAGATTAACTCAGTCAATACTTTACTTTATTTGCAAAGAAATGTGTCTTTTCAGTGTATGTGCCCTCTCACAGTAGTGCTATGATGTTGGATGTTACAGGGACTGTGATAAATGCAAATGCAGATCCCACTGTTTTTGATTGCATAAAAAAAGTAAACTTTTTAAACTCAGATTTTATGCATATGGTGGTGTGTTCTTTATATTATGACAGTTTTCCTTAAATTAAGTTACAAAATCGCAATATATCGTAACCCCTGTATCATGATACGTATCGTATCAGATTCTTGCCAGTACACAGCCCTAATTTTCGTGCTGCTATAATAGAAAATTGTCAGTAATTTCAATTTGACTTCAAAGGCGACAAAGATATTTGGAGAATCTCACTATTATGTATGTGTTTTTCTATTTTTATAATTATTACAATTTAATATTCTTATAGTATATAATTTCTCCTATGCTCCTGTACATTTTTAATCTTTATAAAACTAAAGGTGACCATGCATGTAATGGCATATGAAGCACCTTTTATAGCAAAGAGTAGTAACAGATTATCAAGTGAATGATTTACAGACAGCATTGAATAAAGTGGACACCAGTTAAAAAACATTTGAGCTCTTCAGCTTTGTGAATGCATGCAGCTCTTTCTCCATAATGTGGTGCTAATTTAAGCTTGACTGACTTCAAAAAAGATGTAACAAAAACCTGCTGTAATGCAGTATGAAGAGGCATTTATTATTTATACCGTATGTTGCATTTACTGCTGGCACAAACAAGGATTTGGCATTATTTCTGGATGAAAGAGCATTTTATTCTCTGAGCACCTCAAGAGGTATTCATCACAGCTAGTCTGTTTCATAAATTAGCCACGACAGGTGTTGCACTCTCCTCCTCCTCTGTCTGTCTTTTTCCATCTCTTCAGCACTTTCAGTACTTTTTTTTGCTGCCTCTTCAGTCTCTGCAGTCCCTTCTCGTTTCTCCCTTTGGTTGATTGTAACAGACTGACTGTTGTTGTCTCCTGAAGGGGGGCACACAGTACAGTTTACCTCCCGGGCCCCAGGAACCCAGGCCCTCTCTCACATCTCTCCCCTCCTCCTTCACCAGCGGCGTGACGCCTGACGTCTGGCAATTCACGTGAAAAGGTGAGTTTCCTCTTGTGTCTTAATCCCTAAACCCCTCCCTCTCTGATGCCTGGAGATTCTCTCTTTCAGGATGGAAGTTGAATCGAACTCGGTGAAACTCGCAGGACTATTGTTTCATAGGTTATGGTACATAATCTTTTATTAATGGCTACAAAAAAATGCATTTCTCTGTTTTGTTAGAGTACATCTGTACTGTGAAATCTTAACAAGAACAGACCATAAGTACACCTTGTGGTAATGCAAGGAGTATACTAGAATATGCAGGAAAACAAAGGTCTATAAATCAGTATTATTGCACTAATTAATAACTGGCATGAAGACATTTTGACATGTCAGTAGAAAAGCACACATGGAAATAATAAAATGAATGAAGGCTGAATGACATTAAGCTGCTTCAGTTCTGATATTGTTCATGCTGGCTCCAGTGGTGGAATGCAACTAAGTACATTTACTCAAGTACAAATTTGAGGTACTTTATTTGAGTATTTTCTTTTCATGCTACTTTCTACTTTGCTACATCTCAGACGGAAATATTGTACTTTTTACCAGAAAATAAAGATAATTTTGACTTTTTTCTCTTAAAAAATTACTTAAACCGATTAATCGATTATAAAAATAGTTGGCGATTAATTTAATAGTTGACAATTCATCGATTAATTGTTGCAGCTCTACTTTTAAATATAATTTATATGAGGCCAATGGTTTGATCCAACCAACATCTATAATCAGACAGGAGTGTCATCTCTGTATGAACGCTCATTTTAATACAGGAAGAGAGGGGGGTCTTTAAATAGAGGAGGGAAAACTCCTTAAAATGACACGAAGTAGTAGCGTTCAATCACAGGATAAGTACGGCATGTTGTTTTCACTGTTTTTACAGGTTGAATGTTAAATTCAGTGATTTTCTTTTTGATGTTTTGCCTCAGATGTTTGTATACTAATAATTCAATAAAGGCAAAAAAGAAATATCTTGTGTGCGGGTCTTGTGTCCTACATAATATACATGTTCATTATACTTTGGACTTCATTGGACTTTTATGTATTGTGTTTTATATAGTGTATTTAGTGTCATGTGGTTGTTTTTTTGTACACCTGTCCAGGGACAACAGATGCAAATTAGCTTCTAGCTAACTGATGCCATTCGTTTTTAATGTGTGCCATCCCTGCAAAAATAACCAATAAAATAAATAAATAAATCACTGCAGACAGTTAAACAGAATTTATTTATTGAAAAAACAATAACAACAACATTTGATTCCACACTGATTTGCCACAGAAAAAAAACAATGAAAACACACAACTGGCAGTAAATGAAGACTGTTACATGTTGACATCATTAAAGCAAGTTCTACAGCTGGCCCTTTATTCTGTGATGGTCAACTCTGTATTGATGATAATGTTGAAATCTATATGATGAGAAGTTCACGAGTCCATGACAACTGTACAGTAAGTTAATATTGCAGGTTTTTTGTCCACGTCTTCTTATTTAACAAACATATTCACTGACGTCTGAGAAAACACATCTAATAAGCGTCTGTTGGTCATCACTGGCTGGGCTTGTCATCAACGGGGTGGTCATCCCACATGGGTTCAAGGATGTGATCAGGAACCTTCTCCATGGCGGTCTGATGACATGAACAAAAGGTGGAATGTAATCCGCTCGTTCAGCTTGTTTGAATGCACAATTAGATTGAGCAGGTGGGATTGTTACTGGCGTACGAGTGACTCTGCAGTAACTTACCTTTGTCACCTCCATGGCTACACCTTCAGGGAGGTTCCTCTGGATGTATTCAAGGTACACCTGAGCTGTGCAGCCTGTTATATGAGACAGCTACAACACAAGAGACATCTTCAGACTCATGACCGAATCATCACAAACCACTGGGAGCAGTGGTTGAATGTAATAATTAAAATTAGCCAGCTGCATAATATTAAAGTGATGTACACATTAATACATAAATCATTATAATCAAATATACATTAATATAAAATGGGCTACGCTACAAAATAAGTACTTTTATTTTTGATACTTAAAGTGTATTTTGATGTTAATACTTTTGTACTTTAAAAAGCAGGACTTTTACATGTAACAGTATTTTTATACTGTGGTATCACTACTTTTACTTAAGTAAAACATCTGAGTACTTCTTCCGTAGCAGATTGTGAGGCTTAAATAACAAATGGTGACTAATTGAATTAAATGTAAACAGCCCTGTTCAGGCTCATCACCTCAATGCAGCGGTAGTGTGTCCTCATCTCGTACTGGACTCTGTGTTTCTTGAAGATGTGAACTGACTTCAGGAGTGTGAACCTCTCCATGTGTTTGGGAAGTTCATGACTGTGGCAGAGGGAAAAAAAAGATCATCAAAACAATCTCCGTAAGAAAGATTATACCATAATGTACATTGCTACGGTCTTGTGTGGCAGCTTAACTCTATTAGTACTCACACTTTGTCGATAGTGATGCCCAGCTCTTTAGCCGCCATGCTGGCAAAGAACTCATAGCTGTCCAACACGGCCGTGTCATGACCTTTGACCAACAGCGACACCTTCTGAAGCAGCGTGTCGGGCTCTTCTGTGACGGTGATCTGCAAGGAAACAAACGTAAACAGGAAACAAGATACATGCACGAGTTGGCGTCTCACTTTTTTTTGTATTATGTTAATATTGAGCTGTTTAAAAACAGTCTGAGATGAATAAATTGTAACTCACTGATGAAGGTGTTGATGAAAACACTGTTGCTGTGTGGAAGGAAGCGTTGGAGGCCAACGGAAGATGGGACCTGCAGGGACACAGTGAATAATTAACATATAACATTTGTTATCAAAATAATTCTGTAACTTTATTGTGAGATGACTGCTTATGCAGTAGTTGGTTTTAGTATTGGCTTCACACGTAATCCTGTTAAACATAGGTAAATGCATATAAAGGAAATTAAGGGATATAAATAATTTAAATAAAAACAAATAAACATAAAATTAAATAAAATTAAGTGACATAAAGCATACCAGGTGTCAATATAAATACATAAATAAATAAATAGATAGTAACTTAAAAACATTAAATTGGGAGCACAGTCTCACCGTTTTACTAGCTTTTTTGTATTTTGTTGAGGTTATTGTCTTAATATAGTTCCATTTCTTTCTTGAAAACATTAAAGTGAGGTTTTAGTTTCACAAATTTACATTTATGAATGTAAAACTTTAAAACGATAATGAAATTGATTAGAAAATACTCTATCTCCACACATACAAACACACATTGTCTATTGTTGTTGGGTTTTTTTATGTTTGTTTTTTTAAGTCTGTTTGTCTTTTTATGTCTCTTCTTTTAAATTAGTATTATTATTATTATTACTATTATTATTAGTATAATACTAGTATCTTATTATACTTGATTTTGTTTGTCTGTTTGTTTCCTTAACAAGAAAAGATGATAATGTTTTCCTGTACTTATGTATACAAAATGGGTTTTTTTTTAATGTGAAACTATTATTAATAAAAAATAGGTAGAAACGAGTGGAGAAGAAAAACTGTGACCTACCTGATTATATTACATTTCCTGTGACCTGAACAGGAGCCAGAAGCTGTCGGTCCCTGTAAATAAAGGTACATTAGTAACGTTAGAGATGACATTTACTGTATAACCAGCATGCTACAGCTGCTGTCAGTGAACACACTGAGACATTTACTGACTAACTGTTACTTCTCAAACTGTCAACTGATGTTGTACAAATCAAAAACAATATGTTAGTTCCTTTACCAAATGTGAGATTCCACTGAGTATCCTTGTAAGAGAGAATAACTCTCGTCGGAGAGCCATGGGAGCTGCCATGTTTCAGGAGAAGGTGGGACACAAAAGGAAAACTAGCTCTGCAGTGCTGCCCCCCTGTGTACCGGAGGGAAACTCAGTTTTATTTATTATGTTTTTTTATTATTTTTTATTTTAGAAAAAATAAGTACATTAACAGTATATACATACAAAACTGCTCATGTCAGGGGTACATTTATAAAGTAAAAAAATACATAATAAAATATTTTTTTCACATATAAATACAGTAAATACAAAAAAGATAAAAACATTTGGGTCCAAACAATATACATAACATAACAAAGAAAAAATATAATATACACAATCAAATAATTAAAAATGAACATTGAACATTAAAAATGAACATTGCATTATATATATATATATATATGTCAGGGGTATATTTATAAAATACAAAATATAAATATATATATATATATAAATATATATATATATACATATATATATATCAGGGGTATATTTATAAAGTTAAAGAAAAATATATAAATATATTTATATATATAATGTAATGTTAATTTTGTTATATATATATATATATATATATATATATATAGCAGTTCTTGTCCCTCTAAAACACTGTCTAGTGTTGGGACTTACGTGTGTTCTCTGTCTGATAGAGGTCTACGGTTTTATACTGTGTGTGTGTGTGTGTGTGTGTGTGTGTGTGTATATATATATATATATATATATATACTGTGTATCCTACAATGAAATTTACCTTTAAAGTCAACAGTTGTGATTTTTCTTCGTTTGAAGAAAGGCCATCATAGATTAAATGACCCAGCAGTCTAAAAGGAAAATCAGCTCAATTTTTAGCAGCTACATCATTATAACTGTAGTACTCATCAATGCATCAGTAATAATAATCCAATGCTTTAGAAATAAAAATTGAAAAATATTTTTTATATATTTTTTGGGGCAAACCAATGTCAACAACTGAATAAAAAAAGTTAGAAAAAAAATAGGATCTGACAATGATGAAACAAATCATCTTCATTTGTGAGAAGATGAGATTAAAGTTAAAACACTCCAGTTATTGATGTGAATGAACTGCGTGATAATTTAATTGGTGTAAATCACGTGGCTGTCACATGACGCGGCTGTAGGGCCCTGCCAGTGTTACACAGTCACAGTAGACAGTAGCTGAGCAGCAGCAGGCTGCAGAGAGAAGCAGCAGAGCAGAGAGCAGAGCAGAGCAGAGCAGAGAGGTAAGAGCTCCTCACTCTCCATTCATGTTTTCTCCTTCTTTGTTGACAACAGGTCTGTTATTATTCCTCCACTTTGTCCACTAGACCACTGACCTACGGGTGTTATGAATAGCTAGTCGTAGCCTGTTAGCGACGAGTAGCCAGCGGCGGATGAACGGAGACGGAGGAGTCAGTCTCTCCGCTGATGGAGGCTCAGCTTCAGCTAGCTTAGTTTAGCTTGGTCTGTTAGCCGGCAAGGCCTATAGAAGAAGGTGAAGACACGCGTTAGCGATACGTCATTGTGTTAGGTACCACACATGCGCAGTAAAGTCTGGTCGAAATTGAGCCAATCAAAACGCACGACCGCAGCTTCAGTTACACTGCGCATGCGTCTTAGACCGATTTCCTGCCCGTGTCCCATCCTCCGTTTCATATGCCTTGTTAGCCGGTTAGCTATCTCCTGGGCTGCTCTTTGTGGATGGGGATGCTAACGTTAGCTAAACTAAGCTAGCTGCATTCCCGAGCATCTCAGGTTAGCTAGATTAGTGCACAAAGACGACATTAAAACAGGGAATTAATCCCGTTTACTGACATGTTTTGATCACACACAGCTCTCTATTTCTGATCCAGCATCTATCTAGGTGTCTGATAGCTAGCAGGCAGCTCACGGTGGTGATGGGTGTTTGGGGCTATTTTGGCATCATCTCACGGGCTTTTTGAGTGTTAGTTACGGGCTTTCTTTTACATTAACGGTACAACAAATATGTTTTATGATATATAAATTAGTTTGAGTGAAAATACATTGTTTTTTTATCATTATAACAATTGATTTTAATCCATATATTCTCTTACATCAGTTTGTCCAACGGGTGTGATTTTATTGTCAGTTGACCGTTGGTAGCATCAGGTGAATCTTAACGGCCGTTAGTGTCCGTTAGTGTCTGTCTAATATTGTTTTCTCTTTTATCACATTTGTTGTTGTTTTCTCTCTTTTACTGTCGCTTTTTGGTACATCAGTGGAGCACACATCTCTCTGTTTTTGATCCAACATCCAGGATCTATCTAGGTGTCTGTTAGCTAGCAGGCAGCTCACGGTGATGATGGGTGTTTTGGCATCATCTCACGGGCTTTTTGAGTGTCAGTTACGGGCTTTCTTTTACATTAACGGTACAACACATATTTTTTTATGGTCTAAAATGTAGTTTGAGTGGAAATACATTGTTTTTTATCATTATAACAATTGATTTTAATCCATATATTCTAATACATCAGTTTGTCCAACGGGTGTTATTTTATTGTCAGTTGACCGTTGATAGCATCAGGTGAATATTAACGGCCGTTAGTGTCCGTTAGTGTCCGTTAGAGTGTCTAATATTGTTTTCTCTTCCCTCTTTTATCACATTTTGTTGTTGTTTTCTCTCTTTTACTGTCGCTTTGTTACATCAGTGGAGCACACAGCTCTCTGTTTTTGATCCAACATCCAGGATCTAGGTGTCTGTTAGCTAGCAGGCAGCTCACGGCGGTGATGGGTGTTTGGGGCTATTTTGGCATCATCCCACGGGCTTTCTTTACATTAACTGTACAACAAATATTTTTATGTATCTCTTTTGCTGTCTATAATTTAGTTTGAGTGGAAATACATTGTTTTTCTATCATTATCACAATTGATTTAATCCATATATTCTCATACATCAGTTGGGTGTTCAGTTGATAGCATCAGTTTTATTTGTTTATTTGTTTTGCACAATTTAAGACTATACAACATAACAAAACAAAAAAATAAAAATAAATAATATACATTGCAGGAAGAGGCAAAAACCCACTGGTCTTATCTGAAGCCTCCACCTATAGAGACAAGATTAACATAAAGAAATAATATGACTACATAATAGTGATAACAAAACAATTAGGACAAGATGTGTGTATATATATATATATATATATATATATATATATATATATATATATAATAACAATACAGTAAATATATCAAAAAAGAGGCTATTTTGGCATCATCTCACAGGCTTTTTGAGTGTCAGTTACGGTCTTTCTTTTACATTAACGGTACAATAAATATCTTTATGTATCTCTATAATTTAGTTTGAGTGGAAATACATTTTTTTATCATTATGACAATTGATTTTAATCCATATATTCTCATACGTCAGTTGTCCAACGGGTGTTATTTTTATTGTCAGTTGACCGTTGGTAGCATCAGGTTTATTTTGTTTATTTGTTTATTTGTTTATTTGTTTTGCACAATTTAAGACTATACAACATAACAAAAATAATAAATGAATAATATATAGGGCAAGAAGAGGCAAAAATACCCACTGGGCTCATCTGAAGCCTCCACCTATAGAGACAAGATTAATATAAAGAAATAATATGACTACATAATAGTGATAACAAAACAATTAGGACAAGATATATATATATATATATATATAATAACAAAAATAACAATAAATATATAAAAAAAGAGTCGATTCACGATCAGGTGAATCTTAACGGCCGTTAGTGTACATTAGTGTCTGTCTAATATTGTTTTCTCTTCCCTCTTTTATCACATTTTTTTGATGTTTTCTCTCTTTTACTGTCGCTTTTGGTACATCCGTGGAGCTAAAACCGGAGCTAAATGATACATGGTTCTTCTTAATAATTCAGCAAATTAGTTAAATATCCTTCCGCTGAGCAGGATAGTCCTCGAAGTAAGTAACGGTTAATTTTAGGGCTAGTGCATTAATATTTAAATTAACGGCTGTAGGCGGTTGATGAGTGCTTCCGTTTAAACCGCTTTTCTGCTCCATAAAACAATTAATTTCTTTTTTTTTAAATAACAGACGCTTGTTTATTTGGTAGCGAAGGTTTCTGTTTGATAATTCCTTTTTTTTAAATTTAATTTTGTATTATCCAACAGTCCTCCATGGGATTCCCAAGGTGGGTTGAAAAGGCAGATTGGCTGGCTGACGTGATGACGTCACCGGGAGAAGCGGCTCTCCTGCGGGCTGACAGCTGATGGAGTCCCTGCTCCTCCTCCTCCTCCTCTCTCTCACACACACGGCTGCATGGGGTCGCATGAGGAGGACACGGAGCCCTGAAATGACACACTGAACTGGACATCGACTGGAAGCACTGGGTTCGCGTTGAGTTGAGAGAATGGATGGATGATGAGTCTACAAGATAAAGCTGTTTGTTTTTGATCAGCTGACAGAGAATCTGCCACAGTGGATTTCTAAATCCGGTACTCTCATGCGTTGCCTTGTCATTGAAACATCATCAACAAGGCAGCTCACTTGATCAAACACATCACAATGACTTGAATGAGTGCCTTTTTGTTGTGTATGCAGCCGGCTATATGATATCTTCAATCCAGCATCGCTAAAGTCCACCGTTTTGTGACCCACTTTTTTTTTGGGAAGTGTTCACTTTTAATCAGTATTGCAAATCACCGAGATAGCCGAGGGAACGCGCAAGTACTATGCACCGTTGTCTCACATCCGACACCGAACCAGTAACCTCAGCGGAGGAGCAGAGGCGCTCATAACGGTACCGACCCCTCTGAAGAACCCCCCGACCTTCCTCCGGGTATTTCTTTTTATCCACGGGGGTGTGTAGAGAGCTGCAGGGATGTTCGCCGCCGTGGAGCATGGCCCGGTCCTCTGCAGCGACTCCAACATCCTGTGCCTGTCCTGGAAGGGCCGGGTGCCCAAGAGCGAGAAGGAGAAGCCGGTGTGCAGGAAGCGCTACTACGAGGAGGGCTGGCTGGCTACCGGGAACGGTCGAGGAGTCGTCGGGGTCACGTTCACGTCCAGCCACTGCAGACGGGACCGGCCCACCCCACAGAGAGTCAATTTCAACCTCAGAGGACACAACAGCGAGGTAAGAGGAGGTCATTCCTAATCAATTAAAAATAGCCCCACTGATATTTGTTTTGAAAAGGAAAAATAAAGAACAAACCATAAATCTGAGTAAAAATCATTGTAAAAGTTGCAATGTGACATCCTGACTAATTTGTCCACAACTCAAAGATATCCAGTTTGCTGTCATAGAGTAAAGAAACCAGAAAATATTCACATTTAAGAGGCTGGAATCAGAGAATTTAGACTTCTTTTTCTTCTTAAAAAATTACTCCAACTGATTAATCGATTATCAAAATAGTTGGCGATCAATTTAATACAACTAATTGAATAATTGCTGCAGCTCTCAATACATCAGTCTCTCTACATTTATCCATAAGATGATAGCTCATTGATCCTCTTCAAAAAGTGTGCTCAAACCTCCTGAGGGGGGAATGCAAATTACTTTTTATTACTAGTAGCACTCTGAGCTCACAAAAATTTTATTTCAGAGTACAGCCGTAGCAGATTTCATGTAATTTTTTCCTTTTTCCCAGCTGCAAGTTAAGGTGCAGAACAACGTCCTTGAAGCTGCTAGTCTTTGAACTTTTTTTAGGGCAGCTGTTTGGCAACAAGTATCTTATCCAGCACAAAGATGATTCACTTTAGCTGAAGGGTGTCTGACCCTGTGCCATGGCACGCCGAGAGTTTCTTTCTATAGGAGATGATTTCACTGTTTTAACTAGCTTTTAACTTTTGTTGTGTTTGGTTGGAAGTAAGACCTGCATACTCTGTGGCTCATGGTTTGACACCCCTGCATTGAATCTCCTTGCTGCTCCTAGTCAAAACAGTTCAGTTCTCCTCCCTCTGGCATTGCTCTTATCTCTCACCATGATACACTCCAAAGTTTCCCACAGCTACTGCACTGAGGCCATTTGTTTTGTCGTCGGATAGATCAGCTGAGTAATGTCGAGGTCTATTGCCCCGCCATGTATATGAATATTCCCCTTGGTATATAGCAGCGCTGGCACAAGTGGCGATTGCACACAGGTTGCGTTTTCTCTTTTAGTGGGTGTAGCTGTTGGTCAGATGGAGCAAGGTGCTGTGTCAGCATTCCATAAGGCAGCTGAGGGGAGAGTGGATGAATCCCTACAGAGAGTGACTGAAGCGCAGCACAAATGTCATTTAACGCTGCCCACTTGAATATGGTCCAAGTACTGAAATATTCCTTTTTGTTGTTTTGGTGCATGCAGTGTGGAGGAGGTTACATAGCTCTGATTTACCCAGTTTGTTTCATATGTGAATTAGACTTTATCCACCTATTTAAGCAGATTGAAATTCATTATGACGCACATATGTTTTGTGTATTAAAGTTACCAGTATCACTGTGATGGAAGTTAAATGATCTTGGTGTTTGTTGCATTTCGTTTTAACCGGATCCCCATTTGGTGTTGCAGATGCAAAAGCTGTCCATCAGAATTAAAACACATTGCGCAGCACCTCTTCAGTTCACCATGCTTTATTCACCAAGACTGCGTCCACTACTATGCACTACATATCCAATACGTGTATTATCGTTCAACACACTTTTGTGTGAATAAACAGCAGTATGTATCTTTTCGGACGCACTGAGCAGTATTTTACGTCGTCACTTCCTGAGATCCTCCTTGCCGGTTGGAGACGTGTAACCATGGTAACCCATGCCAGAATCATAAAGTCTGAACTGAGGCTGACCCGAATGCTTCGAAGCTTCGACCGTTGCCATGGTTATCAACCACTAAATCGGTATTCAAATGCTTGCAAAAGTATGTAATAATAATAATGTATCAATCCCAAATTAGCCCATGAAATAAGGAATAATCCCACAATTCATATTCAACATTAATGATTAGTAGTTATTCTCAGACGGATATCACTGTTTATGTGTAGAGGTGCTTGTGTGTACAGTGGTGCAGCAGCGGCACTGTCCCGAAGCTTCGAATACCTTTGAATATTTCTCACCGAAGCTTCGAAGCCCAAAAAATGGTATTTGGGACAGCCCTAGTCTGAATTAATTTTAAAAATACTTTATATATAAAGCAAAGTGAAATATTCTACTTACACTTCAAATTAAGCGTTATTGATATTAGAGAGCCGTCCGTCAATGTCTGTTATGAACATTGTTGTCACTACCGCATTGCACTGTGGGATATTTCTGCCGCTGTCCAGAGTTTACATACTGTAATATTTTACCGGAAATAGTATGCAATTTGCATACTATTTGTTTCATACTAAGGATTCAGACATACTTAAAAATCTCATATACTGTTTTAGCATACTAAATAGCATGTTAGAATGGAATTTAGGACACAACCCCAAATGTTTTTGAGTCTTATCTTCCATCGTCATCATCAATGTTTGGTGAGTAAAGCATGGTGTGCAGGAGGAGAGATGTTTTAATTTTGATGGACTTGCATTGAAGCTCACACTGGTCTGCACCTCGCTGCACTATTCAGTTGCGTCCGACTGTGTCTCTGACTTTGCAGTAACGCTGTTAAGATAAATATTAGTTTAATTTTCTGCATCTATCAAGATGCTTTCCCCATTAAACACACAACTGGGAGAAAACGCACATTTCCCCACTGCCCTCAGCCCGGCAGCACCAGTAATGAAAGTAGTAATGTCCTCTCCACTTCCACTCTAGATTTGATATAAAGCAATAAATAAATGCCTTGGGAAATGCGAAATCCATCACTCGTCCATCCTATGCATAATTTGGGGTTTCTGACAGTCGTGGAAATCACACTGCCTAATGAATTTTGTCAAGTTATGACAGATCTGTTCACTCACCCATGTCATTTTCTATCCCAGTTCTGATGAGGAGAGGAGGGATGCTGTTTGCAGCAGTACACAGTCCAAGAACACCAGGGAAAATGACCCCCAGAGCTTGGTATATAGTCTCCAGTACTGTCTAGGTATTAAAATAGGTTTTAGAACAGGCCAAAACTCTCCTCAAGCTAACATTATTACCTTTTTAAAATGTATTTTTTAAAGAGCTATGTCAATACATTTGGTGACCTTTTTCTTGACTTCGCAAACTGCGCACTCAGCAGTCAAATCCCCTGACGGCCCTGTCCTTTAAACGTCAGCACTGTCATTGAACACTTGACGTCGTTGGTGACGAGTGTCCTTTCACGTAAATTAGCTCAAGTCATACGCACAGAAAAATGCAACATGAACTCATCCTATAGGAGTCCAGTCCTGCCAAGATCAATACTCATGCCAGCATCCTTAAGTTTGGCCATTACTCCTGTTGATGTATAGACCAGAGTGTCCTGTGATCATTCTAATGTAAGCGAGCGTCTGAATGGATGTGTCTTTTGGACTCGGCCCAATACGGGCAATGTAGTAAAGTACAGGGCGGATCTTAAGCCGTCAGACATCAGTTAAGAAGATGGCACACAGGTAGGGGACTGTATCTCTGTGGATTGTTGCACGGCCTCTCCTTGGATAAAGGGTTTGATTTACACTTGAGTCCACCCAGTTTCCACTCATTGCACTACAAGATGAAAGCATCTTGTGTTGTGGTGAAGCTCAGCTGTTGTCCTGCTGTAGCACCTATTCTGAAGGCTCTCACGATCTTCAGATAATGAAAAGGCTTTGCAGGTCCGAGGCATGTAGCACATCTCTGATGAAGGTTTGTCGTCCTCTGTGTCTAATTCCCCTTCAGCCAGGGTGAGAGAGATAATTACAAGGTAACGGCTTCAAAGGGAACAAGGTGTGTGTGGTGCCATGCTCCTTTTGTTCTGTCTCCCACAGCCATCTTTTCACAGTGGGTGTCAGGAGAAAACTACTTTGTATTCAATGCTTTGTGTTTCTCATGGAGCTTGGTTGCTTAGCAGAAATGCTCAGACCCATATCACACTGTCAAGTCAGCATACTATTGTTATTGCTATACTCCATATCAGCATAGAAGTACACAATGGTTGCATCCGAAATTCCATACTAAAATGCTATTAGTACGCTAAAACAGTGTGTGAGACTTGTATGTCCGAAAACCTTAGTATGAAACCAATGGTACATAAATTGGATACTATTTTCTGTGAAATATTACAGTAAGCTACGCTGGACACTACGGCGGCATAAATATCCCACAATGCAATGCGGTAGGGACGACAACGTTCATAACTTGCGTTGAGGTATGTTTCAGAGTTCAAGGGACACCTTTGAAAATGGCCATGTCAGTTTTCCTCGCCAAAATTGTGCGTAATTTGGAGCGTTATTTAACCTCCTTCGTGACAAGATAGTATGACATGGTTGGTACCAATGGGTTCCTTAGGTTTTTCTAGTTTCATATGACATCAGTATCTTCACTCTAGCTTTAAAACTGAACCCGATAGAATCAAAAAATCGCAAGTTGCCCTAATGCCTTAAAGAAATTAGTAACGTTAACCGTGACAGCCCTAATTACAAGACAAAATAACAGTCTGTCTGAGGAACAGTTCTTTTTAGACTAAAAATAAATAAACCAGACAAATAAAGTTCTATTGAAAGAAAATTTAGCCTCAAATGTCCTGATACTATTTTTATATCGTTTTCTAAACCGAGCTACTGACCTTTTATCAGCAGGTGTGTTAGTTGCACTACGCTTAAAATAAAATTGAAAATAGATGAAAGCAATATGTCTTACGTCTTTCTATGTGACTATACTTGTGATGCTGCAGCGTAATCCCTCTGGGACGTGCCTCAGAATAGATCAACGCCTCTTTTGACAATCCAGTGCTTTTTATTCCATTACAGTGCCCTCAGATGCTGAACAGACTGAGCAGATAGTCACTAGGAGTCCACTCACTCTCCACGAGAGCTGAACATCGGAGACAGGCTTGACAATGACTGTCAGCATGTTGACAAGGAAATGTTGGCCGCAACACAGAGTTTGGGCAAATTGTCTGTCAGAATCCCATCAACTGCTAGCTGTGCTATTTGTCTTACGTTACAATCACACATTCGTGCTTTACTATGTGAGGGAAGTACTTTTATTTCTAGTGAAAATATCCACTGCTCCATTCTAGATCAGTGTGCTGTAGGTGGTTGCATACTGTTTATAAGTATAAAATCTTAATATATTTAGTTGTTTATTTTCAAGAGTAAAAGCCTCTTTAAGGCTGCTACAACATTGGTCTTTAGGTGTATCTTTGCTACAGTAAGTAGTTGCTCAGAGTTAGAAAGTACAGCGCAACTCCAATTTCTTCAGCATGAATGCTGTGAAAGAAAGTAGAACATTAAGAGACAATCTCAAGGGATGATGTTGTCACTTTGGTTGCTAAAAATATGCATCCTTTTAATGTCCTCAGCACAATGTCATTGTGTTTATGAATTGTGGTGAGCGAAGCTCCTATTTTAGAGACGGATGAGAAGTCTTGTGTGACTTCTGAAACAGTTGTGCAGACAGTTAAAAACATGCATTCATACACGCCTCGCTACCATTCCCATGAGTCATACGGGCAAATTATTGCCCAAAGGAAGGAGTCCCACCTGCTGGTTTTCCCTTTGAGGCCAGATCCAGGCTCTTCGCTAAGGCAGAACTGTCTAAGGTCTTAATCCCAATGAAACAGGTGACCCCAGGGCACCAGCTCATGTTTACCACTTCAGTACTTAATGTACAGTAGGTTCAATGCGCAGTGCAGCTTCTTTGGGCTGTTGTTGTCTGAAAATGTTTGACTTTTCATGGTCTGTGCACTTTTCTACTAATGCTGCTGCAGAGGGAATGCATCACTCTCTGAAGCTTCGGTTATACTTTCCGCAAGGACGGCTGCACGAACATGAGCTGACGTGGAATCATGACGAGGACATTTTTTATACTCCGTAAGGGTTTCTCCTCGCAGCAAACAGACTTTCTCAAAGCTCCTCAAATTTCTTCATTTTGTCCGCCCATCTGCGTCCGCGTAGTGACGTGACGTGTCAAATGATGTGACGTCACTTTGGCTGTGTGGACACTCGAAGATGAACCCCACCACCATGTTCCGCTCTAATTTTTTCACTAGTGCTGTGTGACGTTTTCGTGCATTAAAAGTTGTTTCCAGGCGAAGCCTCATAAATAAATGAGTTTATATCTCTGGTAGATGGCCTGTGCAAGAACCAGCACTGATCTGGGACCTGCACGTTTTTTTTTTTTTTTTTAAATGGGCAGGGAGGAGGAAGAGGATACTGGATGACTTTTGTGGTGCAGTGCAACTAACTTGTCTGTTCAGACTTAATGGGGACCATAATAATGGATTGCAAGAAGGGCATAATGCAGCATCATTTTTCCTGCTGTACAAGCTGAGGAAAGTTGGAGTAAAGTCATCACTTTTAATGGGCTGTGCTGTATTTCTCCTCTGAGTCACTCACCTCAGCTTCCATCACCACCTATGTCCAGACACTTATCTGTGCTCCCTGGTCTTGTTACATTGCCTAATTAGTTCCTTCCTCTGCACCACAGCTCTCCATCCTCCTCTTCCTTCTATCATGATCTCTTCCCCTGTGCTGGTCACTACCCTGCCTTGACACGTCTTCCTTTAGATTACTTTCTTCTGCTCTCTCCTTGTCTGGCCTCTTGACTTTAGAAGCCCTGCTCAGGATTGAAGAGCACACGACCCATTCATTGCATTAAAATGGTCTCTCCAAATGTGCTTAGTGGAAATTACTTTAGTTTACTAATCCATCCTTGGAGAGGACATGTTGCATAACACTCAGACTCGGCTGCTTCCTCAGATCCAGGTGCACTTGTCTGCTGCTCGCTACGAATTTTCCAAGAGAGACGGCGTGTCCTGTACAGTGCAGGTTCACTTTGTTTTAGAGTTGTGCTATTTGCAGGATAAAAGCTCCTCATTCCAGCCAACACAGAAAACGGCTGTGAAGACAACAAATAGAAAATTGAAGCACCAGACTGCTCTTCTTGTTTTGTATGCTACTTTATGTTCCACAGAAGTTCAATATTTGCCTAACACAAACTGACACATTTCTCTACTCGTCAGTTTGATTCAGTTCAACCCGTTGCTTTGACATTTTGTTTTATAAATGAATACAGTCCAGAAACACATCTAAGGAATGGCAAATACAACATGGCAAACTGTAGACAAGTTATTGTTTTGTGATGCTACAGATTTATTTATGCTATCATGATGTCATCTTGCATCACAACTTGGAGGCTGCCTGAGAAAAACATATTGCAGTTTTTATAGATTTGGTTTAAAGCGCCAGTTTAGTATCATTAACATCCTTGCGGCATTATTGTAAGTGAATACCTATGAGCAGTGTACAGGGACATACAGTAAACAGCATATCATTATGAATTTATTAGTCTTTTTGGCATTGAATCTGATGTAGAGCCCGCACCATATCAGCCATGCACTCAACAGCTGTAAGGAGAAAATACAACCAAATAATCTGCATACATTAAATAACGAATTACAAGATATTCAAGCATTTAACTGCACAGACAAGTCAGTGTGTCCACCTTGCCAACACCCAGAGTACACGGTTTGCCCAGCAGCTACTTTCCTCGAGCTTTGTTGCATCACACCCAGTGATAATAATCAGATATTGGTATTGATTAAGGTTTTATCACATACTTGCTTTACTCATAAACATTTCAGATTCTATCTCCCCCGAAGGTCCCGACCGTCCCGTTGCCCTTTCTGTCACGCTGCAAATCACTCCGGCCCGACTACTGGCTTCCTTGCTTTTGTATCAGCACAGCGCAGCGCTTCTCTTTAATTGAGTTTTGCGTCTGATTTAATATCATGTCAGACGCAGAATCAGAGGCGAGGGTAGAGGGAGTTGTGGAAGGAAAGGGGAGAGTGTCTCCTTCTCGCTTGCTTGCACTGTATCTGATTTTATTGTCGGCCAGTTGGTCTTGACTTTCAAATGATTCTTCACTCATTAGTAAAGCGTGGGACCAACATTTTTCAATCAGTCTTTTTATAACTGCTATTATATGCGTCTTTCTCTAATTTTTTTTTTTTTAATTCTGTTTTACTGATGGATAAATCTATTTTGATGCATCTGTTATTGAAGTGCTCAAATCATAACATGGCAAACTCAAACCCAACAGGCAACAATAGCTGTCAGTGTGTCAGTGTGTCAGTGTGCGGACTTAATTTTCAAAGGTCATTATGACTAATGACCTTTTGAAAATGGCCATGCCAGGTTTTCCTCACCAAAATTTAGCGTAACTTCATAGCGTTATTTAGCCATCTTCCCTAGTTTCATATGTCAGTATCTTCACTCTATCTTTCAAACTGAGCCCGCTACAACCTAGTAGTCGCAAGTTGCGTTAATGCGTTAAAGAAATTAGTGCCGTTAAAACGAATTTGCGCTAGCTTGTTATTATCGCGTTAACTTTGACAGCCCTAGTATAAACCCTTGATTTACTTAAAGCAAGTGCATGTGTACTTCAGTTTCACCTTGCAGTGTGTGTAGTGTCATTTAGGTATGTGCATGTATAGATGTGAGCAAAAAAAACAACAATGAGTTTGTAAAAATGTGACAAGGTGATCTTTGGCTATACTTTTGAAACATTGAGGTTTTATTCTACCAGTCCAGCCTACTCATTCGTAACCTCCCTGCCAGGGACCAGTGTTGCCATGGACCCATGTGCTCACGACTGCACCACTGTGACTCTGCACTGTCACAGTGTCCTCTCACTTCTGCTGACTCCAATGTAACCCAAAGCCGTCCTTTGATTTGATTTGGTCTCCTCAATTAAGTTGCTGGGGTCAGCTCAGCTCCCAGTCTCCAAGTCCCAGCAAGAGGCCAGGGCTGCAATGACAACAGCGAGGCACTGCAGGCGTGGAGACGGTGCCAACTTCCCAAGGAGAAGTTGTCAATGGCCACACACTGGCCAAAGGGCAGAATTAAAGGGATTGTAAACATGTTCTTCTCTTACTAAGTATAGGTTTGACTGGCTTGAATGCACGTGCTGCATTTTTAAAATGTCAAATTGTTGTTATATTTCATTCTAAGGTACTTTGAATAGGTCTCTGAGCACATTGGCACTAATCACTTACTGCATACTAGTGACTCATTTTCATCGGTACTCGTCTATGACCGTGCAGCACATAATAATCAATGAAGATGAAGATCAAGTCTGCATGTGTTCGCATTATGTGCATGTGCCTCTTCTGCCCGTGATCCCTCCGGCCCCTCGCTGTCCTCTGGCTTCTCACTCTTATCCTGTCTGTCTCCATGTGACGTCTGATCTCCCAGATCGCTGCGTCACAGCGAGGTGCTCAGCTGTCCCCCTCGCGGGATGCCTGACCAGCTCACACTAATCTCCACGCTGTGCTAAATTTACACATACACAGATTATTGTCACCTCCATGAGGCTGCAGATCAGTGTGCACACATGCAAGACACATCATGTGTAAACTTTATGCGAATTTCTTCTTTTTTGTTTTTATTTTGGCCCTTTTTTAGTTTATGTACAGTGATTAAATGATGTTAGACTTGTGCAAACTGGAGCTCCTACCTAATCTAAAGCCTCATGTCTCTCTACACTGGCTGGAGCTGAATTAGGTTGTATATAATATCATCCGGACAATCCATTTTGCTCCCCAGAGGTTGCAGACAGTGCACGAGTGGAGTAACAAGACGGATTTGTATTCCCCCATGAGATCCTTGAGCAGGGAAATTTGTTTTCTTTAACAATACTACTGCCGAAGCTTGTCAGCTTTGCGCCCACTGCTGCTTCAGGTGACTGCTGCGGCTGAATGATAGATGGCAGGCCGTTTTTAATGGTCCGTGACGATGGTCAGCTCAGTCAGAAAGACATAGAGACCGTAGCTGCAGACCTGCAACAGGCCATGTCTCATTGTGTCCTCTTTCCTGCCAGCTGAGACACACCTATAGAGCAACATTAGGACTTGTACCACTGGGAGTGGGAGTGAAAACACGGTAAATCTGGCTCACAGGACACCTTATTGCTGAGGGAGCGGGGGCCAGGAGAGCGATGAATCCTACTGTTCACTCATTACGCTGGAGGGCTGCACATGGTGTATTCATATAAACATGTTTGTGTGAGACGGATCATTTTAAGTTCACCTAGGATGACCCTGTCCTTTATCACTGCAGACATTCAACAATACACAAGGCAGTGACTAATAGGGAATTGTTGGTAAACCCTGCAGGATAAATGTGCTTAGTGGTTGGAGCTACCTCAGCATTGTTGCTGCAATTGCATCAAAACATCTCTACTGGAAAATGTGAAAATAATTTACTTTTACCCCTGTTTGTATTTATTGGAGCATTACTCTCATGTACAGTGCACTAAGAATTGCCTAGTATATAACTTACCTTAGAACCTGGACAAAAGCTACCTGGAATTTCTTCTACCATATGCTGGTGATTATTAGACTAACTCCAGCCTGACAACTGACCTTTTCTCCTCTTATCCCAACATTAGGTTTCATTCAGCAACACTCTTTTAAATGTATCTTATATTTTCTCTTAATTTTCTTTTAAGAGGAAAAAGAAGAGAAGTCAAGTCATCTAAAATCTACTCTTACCCAGGTGTGGTGGATGATGTATCCCATTTGATCATAAATTGGAGGCGCGTGACCGATTTGTTTATTATTAGCATAAGTAATGTCCCCTAAACACTGTATAAGGGCAGGCGTTTTGCTGTGTGCAAATGCTCAAGAATTGGAGAGATGCCACCAAAAAATGCTGTAAGAACAAGAACTTCAGCAGTAGTGAAATTGAGGTACTTTTAATTAAACTTAAACGGAGTAAACATGTGGTTTTCCAGAGCGTCAGTACTGGTTTCATTTAATTTGTTGACTATGAGAACAACATATTTTTTTCTTATCGTGGTCAGATAGCTCTCGACCTCTCATTAAATGTACTCTTACCTAAGAGAAGAGCAAAACCAGAAAACGTTGGTGATCCATGAAATAAATGGGTACTAATAAAATCAGAACAAATTGTGGATACGAACAAAAATGAGAGGTAATTTGTTTGTACATCGCTTCCTGCATGAGGCCCATTACGTCATGCTGCTTAGAGTTTTAACAATTAGTTACAGATGATGGTTTAACTAATTGCCTCACTCATTAAACACGTGGCCTTGACTGTGTGATGTATCTCCGATGTTCATTTCCCCTGAAGCTTAAGCAGCCTAATATTGACGTTGAAAATACAGCTGGAGGGAGAATTATTTTAGACTTTGGTTTTCCATAACTTTTCTTTCTCTTCTCTGAGGAATATAAGATTGTCATAAGAACATACAGTTAAAGCTAGGGTTGGTAATCTTCAAAAACACACGACAGCAATCAATAAATCAAATGCTTTGACAAAAACGACACGAGGCAGAGGAGGAGTTACCCGGCCCGGAGGAAGCCCGGGGCCCACGTCTGGAGCCAGGCCCAGACGGAGGGCCCGTCAACGAGCGTCTGGTGGCCGGGCTTGCCACGGAGCCCGGCCGGGGATACCCCGAAAAAGGAACGTGGCACCCCCCTCCTCTCCATCCTGTGGGCTCACCACCTGCAGGAAGAACCGCTTGGGTCGGGTGCGCTGCCACACGGGTGGCAGTGAAGGCCAGGGACCTCGACGGACTGGACCCGGGCGGCAGAGGCTGGCTCTGGGGACGTGGAACGTCACCTCTCTGTGGGGGAAGGAGCCGGAGCTTGTGCGGGAGGTGGAGCGCTACCAGTTGGATCTGGTAGGGCTTACCTCTACGCACAGCCTCGGTTCTGGAACCGTACTCTTGGATAGGGGTTGGACTCTATTCTTCTCTGGAGTTGCCCATGGTGTGAGGCGCCGGGCGGGTGTGGGGATACTCACAAATCCCCGGCTGAGTGCCGCTACGTTGGAGTTTACCCCGGTGGACGAGAGGGTCGCCTCCCTACGCCTTCGGGTTATGGGGGGGAAAACTCTGACTGTTGTTTGTGCGTATGTACCAAACAGCAGTTCGGAGTATTCGGCCTTCTTGGAGACCCTGAATGGAGTCCTGTATGGGGCTCCAGTAGGGGACTCCATAGTTCTCCTGGGAGACTTCAACGCGCACGTGGGCAACGATGGAGACACCTGGAGTGGCGTGATTGGGAGGAACGGCCTCCCTGATCTAAACCCGAGTGGTCGTTTGTTGTTGGACTTCTGTGCTAGTCATGGATTGTCCATAACGAACACCATGTTCGAACATAAGGATGCTCATAAGTGTACGTGGTACCAGAGCACCCTAGGCCGAAGGTCGATGATCGATTTTGTAATCGTATCATCTGATCTGAGGCCGCATGTTTTGGACACTCGGGTGAAGAGAGGGGCGGAGCTGTCAACTGATCACCATCTGGTGGTGAGTTGGGTCAGAGGGTGGGGGAAGACTCTGGACAGACCTGGTAAGCCCAAACGCGTAGTGAGGGTGAACTGGGAACGTCTGGAGGAGGCCCCTGTCCGAGAGATCTTCAACTCACACCTCCGGCGGAGCTTTTCTGGCATCCCTGTGGAGGTTGGGGGCATTGAACCCGAGTGGACGATTTTCAAAGCTTCCATTGCTGAAGCTGCGGCGGTGAGCTGTGGTTTTAAGGTCTTAGGTGCCTCAGGGGGCGGCAATCCTCGAACACCGTGGTGGACACCGGTGGTCAGGGAAGCCGTCCGACTGAAGAAGGAGGCCTTCCGGGATATGTTATCTCGGAGGTCTCCGGAGGCAGTTGCAGGGTACCGACGGGCCCGAAGAGCAGCAGCCACTGCCGTGACGGAGGCAAAGCAGCGGGTGTGGGAGGAGTTCGGAGCAGCCATGGAGAAGGACTTTCGGTCGGCACCAAAGTGCTTCTGGAAAACCATCCGGCACCTTAGGAGGGGGAAACGGGGAACCATCCAAGCTGTGTACAGTAAGGATGGGACACTGTTGACCTCAACTGAGGAGGTAATCGGGCGGTGGAAGGAGCACTTTGAGGAACTTCTGAATCCGACCAATACGCCCTCTATGGTAGAGGCAGAGCTGGAAGCTGATGGGGGACCATCATCAATTACCCTGGTGGAAGTCACTGAGGTAGTCAAACAACTCCACAGTGGCAAAGCCCCGGGGGTTGATGAGATCCGCCCAGAAATGCTGAAGGCTCTGGGTGGGGAGGGGCTGTCTTGGATGACACGTCTCTTCAACACCGCGTGGAAGTCGGTGACAGTGCCTAAGGAGTGGCAGACCGGGGTGGTGGTTCCCCTTTTCAAAAAGGGGGACCAGAGAGTGTGTGCCAATTACAGGGGTATCACACTGCTCAGCCTCCCTGGTAAAGTCTACTCCAAGGTGCTGGAAAGGAGGGTTCGGCCGATAGTCGAACCTCAGATCGAAGAGGAACAATGCGGATTCCGTCCTGGCCGTGGAACAACGGACCAGCTTTTCACTCTCGCAAGGATCCTGGAGGGGGCCTGGGAGTATGCCCATCCAGTCTACATGTGTTTTGTGGACTTGGAGAAGGCATATGACCGGGTCCCCCGGGAGATACTGTGGGGGGTGCTGCGGGAGTATGGGGTGAGGGGGGCACTTCTCAGGGCCATCCAATCCCTGTACGCCCAAAGCGAGAGCTGTGTTCGGATCCTCGGCAATAAGTCGGACTCGTTTCCGGTGGGGGTTGGCCTCCGCCAGGGCTGCGCTTTGTCACCAATCCTGTTCGTGATATTCATGGACAGGATATCGAGGCGTAGTCGGGTGGAGGAGGGTTTGCAGATCGGTGTGCTGAGGATCTCATCGCTGCTTTTTGCAGATGATGTGGTCCTGTTGGCATCATCGGTCTGCGACCTCCAGCACTCACTGGATCGGTTCGCAGCCGAGTGTGACGCAGTCGGGATGAGAATCAGCACCTCTAAATCTGAGGCCATGGTTCTCAGCAGGAAACCGGTGGTTTGCCTACTCCGGGTAGGGAATGAGTCCTTACCCCAAGTGAAGGAGTTTAAGTATCTCGGGGTCTTGTTCGCGAGTGAGGGGACGATGGAACGTGAGATTGGTCGGAGAATCGGAGCAGCAGGGGCGGTATTGCATTCGCTTTACCGCACCGTTGTGACGAAAAGAGAGCTGAGCCGGAAGGCAAAGCTCTCGATCTACCGTTCAATCTTCGTTCCTACTCTCACCTATGGTCATGAGGGTTGGGTCATGACCGAAAGAACGAGGTCGCGGGTGCAAGCGGCCGAAATGGGTTTCCTCAGGAGGGTGGCTGGCGTCTCCCTTAGAGATAGGGTAAGAAGCTCAGTCATCCGTGAGGGACTCGGAGTAGAGTCCTTGCTCCTTTTGCGTCGAAAGGAGCCAGTTGAGGTGGTTCGGGCATCTAGCACGGATGCCTCCTGGGCGCCTCCCTTGGGAGGTGTTCCAGGCACGACCAGCTGGGAGGAGACCACGGGGAAGACCCAGGACTAGATGGAGAGATTATATCTCTACTCTGGCCTGGGAACGCCTCGGGATCCCCCAGTCAGAGCTGGTTAATGTGGCCCGGGAAAGGGAAGTTTGGGGTCCCCTGCTGGAGCTGTTGCCCCTGCGACCCGATCCCGGATAAGCGGTTGAAGATGGATGGATGGATGGATGGATGGATGACAAAAACAAATCCAGTATTTGTGGTAGGGCTGCACAACTAATCGAAATTTTATCGAAATTGCAATAATGTCTAATGCAATTTTCAAATCACGGAGGTGCAATATTTGTTAAAGGTGAAATGGGTGTCAAAATATCATTTTAAATCAAATTAAAACCGGAGTTTTCCACAAGCTGCTAGCTTTACAGCTGTGAGTACTAACAATAGCCATGTTCGTTGTTTATGTTCATTATGATATGTTTACATTCGTAATGATAATTTTGTGGGAGTTGCTTTAGAGGGAGGCCTGAACGGACGGACTGTCAGTGTTGTTGACCTTCTCGCTAGATTTAGGGACTTCTGGAGCTAGTGCTGCTGGCTAAAAAACGGTGGCAACACTGGGCTCAGTTTTTGGTTGGATATTTTTTTTAATCTAGCATACTCTTGCTAGTTTCTCAACATTACCAACCCTAGCTTTAATAACACCTGTTCTGCTGGACCATGGATAGATTGGACTGTGTGTTTGTCGAGGTGGGGGGTTGGTGTTGTTTGGGGCAAAAGAGCAAGACTGGCAGGCTTATCCAACTCTCAGCCACTGATCTGTTGGACTTGCACTCAAAGAGCGTAAGCCCCCACTAAAACCTGCCCTGTGTTGTGTGTTTGAGCGTGTACAGCCCACGTGCTTCACTCAGCAAGAGCAGAGCTGCTCCCTGTTTAGGATTATTCCTCTGGGAACAGGCTGAGTCACGTTACAGAAGACCAGACACATAGAGGAGAGGGCTGGATGGAGATTGTAATGGGTGCCTTTGAGATGGGTGACACTGTCAAAGAAAGAGATCACGAACAGTTTGATCTATTATGCTCTCTGCCAGATATCAACACCTTCTTCCTTTGTAACTCATTCCTTAGGCGAGTGATGATCCATGTCTATATCTACTGACCTCTGGGCAATTACAGAAACCCATGCATCTGTGAGTCACTGGTGTTAGAGGCTGTGCCGTTTACTGTTTGTCCACAATGTATTTTCTGTAGCGACGTTCATGCGTCACTGCACTTTTTTAGCACCTCTTACTGTCCCTCTCTTTTAGATTAGAATTTCCCTTTAATTCATATTTAGACAAACTAAATGCTTTTCATAGAATAAAAACAGAAACATAACCTGTGCAGTGATGCATACACAACATCAGCTATCCATTGTGTACAGTATCAGGTCACAAACAAGGAGGAACAGTCTGAAATGTTTGAAGTGTGGTATGATTAGACAACTCTGACAAGAGTTTCCATGATTGCATCTCATTGTCTGTAATATTCAGGATAGTAGCGGCTCCTTTGCGACTTTTTCAAAATGAGGTTAACCCACTTTGTGATATATTTTCATCTGGTTCGATGCTAAATTTAGCTCATTTGAAATGTGGGAACTTGGATATTACTTTCTGCATTTTAGGAGTTTCAGCTGACGCCCCAATTTAGAGCGACTAGCAGTGAGTGTGCAGGCAAGAGTTCAGAGTTTGATCAAGGGCACTCTGACATGGCATTGTATTGTTGATCATCTCACATTATCTGTAGTAGTTAAGGGAGCAAAGCTGTGTCACAGGAAGGCCACTGATAAATTCTTTGCCTGCCGTACTACACACAGCACAATCTGGAATTACTTAATTTGCATATCTCTCTGAAAATACTTATCTCACTAAAGGAACACTGACAGGGTCACAGATAATGGCCGTCATAAGGACACAGGACAGTCTCTCTAATCATTGTTTTAACCCTTTTCTTCTTGTCTTTTAAGGTGGTCTTGGTGCGGTGGAATGAGCCCTTCCAGAAACTGGCTACCTGTGATACAGATGGAGGGATCTTTGTTTGGATCCAATACGAGGGCCGCTGGTCAGTGGAGCTGGTCAATGACCGTGGAGCGCAGGTAAAATACATTACACAGGAATGGGACATGAATTAAATCAGTAATTAAAAGTCCATGTTTACTTTGCACCGACACTGAATATGGAACGCATGTACAGAAATAAAAATAGTATTCATGAAAATGTAAAGGAGTGCATATAAATACTAAGTGGGAGCACAATACAGAACAGTAAGAGTGCTCCAGAAATTACCTATTTATGTAGGCAAACCAGGAAATTGGCATCGCACTGGTCCCCTCGACAAAAATTATTTGTGTGGCAAACACACGTTTATCATAAGCTTGAGTATACACAACCAGGCTGTAAAGGCAGACGAGTCGGTGTGATGACGTTTAGTAATCTTATTTAATTCTAACTCATTTCCAGGTTTTAGGACTCATTCCTGTAGCACTCTATAGAAGCAAAACAAATATTCAAACAGAAGAAGTAGGGATATACACATTAACCTGTACGGAGAGTTAAGACTTTAAGACTTCATTCTTGCACATTCCATTTGCCTCCAACATTTCCCAACTGGAAAAAAAACCTCCCTGACATTGCACGTGCTGATTTTAATAATAACTGCCGAGCGACGTACGTTGGGTAGGCCAGATCCATCAATCACTGACATCTGCTGATCTGAGTCTGACACATCCTGATGGCATCTTATCATTTGTGATCAATTTAGTTTGTAGATGACAGTCTAAACAAAAGCCTGGCTCTTTAAATAAATGGCATTATACAGTTTGAAATAGCACCTCTGCTCTTATCCCCTGGAGGTCAAGGTTTTATTTCATACAAGTGTATTCATTTAAACTGACATTATTATTTCAATTCAGCGAGACCCTTTCAGTATTAATAGTCTGCAGGAGGGCATGTATTTAATTGTACCTTATTATGTGGTATTCTGAAAGTACTGCTCACAATACTGGGATTAAACTAGTGACGTGTAAATGCCTCGCTAGCGGCTCCTAGAGGCCATGCTCCTCTTAACATCTCAAAGTGTTTCGAAATTCTCATCTTTGCCATCATTAGAAAGTGAGAATACTGCGGCACCTAAAACACTTGAACATTGTTAATAAAGACCAGTTTCTTGTTCTTGCTGGACAGATATTGCATTATATTGTGTTTACTTTAGGGCTGCAACTAATGATTAGCTTGAAAATGCCAGAAAATTGTGGGAAAAAAATGCCCCAGAGCCCAAGGAGGCATCCTCAAATTCTTTGTCTTGTCCGGGCAACAGTCCAAAACCCAAAGATATTCAATTTTCTTTCTTTTATAAGACAAAGAAAATCCAAACATTTGAAATTGGGGAATATTGAATGAAAAATGATTGATAAATTGAGTAATTATTTCAGTTCTTCATTACAAAATGACATTTCAAATGACATCAGGGGCTGCTGATGGTGTAACCAACAGTTTGGGTGTATAAAAAGGTGGATTTGTCGGATAACTACTAGTTGTTCTTTTTAATAATCAAGCTAGCATGTCATTATCATCATTTCATCCTTAACTAATGTGTCTGCTGCCCTGTAGGTGAGTGACTTCACCTGGTCCCATGATGGCACCCAGGCTCTTATCTCCTATCGCGATGGCTTTGTACTGGTGGGATCAGTCAGCGGGCAGAGACACTGGTCCTCCGAGATCAACCTGGAGAGCCAGATTACCTGTGGTATCTGGACCCCCGACGACCAGCAGGTAACACACACACACATCCCACAGAACTGTGACGGCTACAACGTTTCTAATAGACCTAGAAGTTTTAGGTTATCATTTGCCATTTTTAGTATGTGGACTTGTCATTCAGAAGGCGGAGACAGGCCCTGAGGGAAATCATCTGCGAGTGACAGCAACCATCGTCTGTCTTGAATGTGTTGTGGTTTTGTTAGGCTATGTTTTTGCTTTCATGCTGTTAAATTGTCAGCTCAGGTTGGACATCATCAAACTTTCAGTCTGTATATGCGTCTCTGTCTTTGTTCATTGCCTTCACCCCATTTATGTCTATTTCTCCAAGTTGTTTTCCTTGTGATATGCATTTCTCTTGGCTTTCTTTGCTCTCTATCTGTCATCTCTGTATCTATTTCTTTCTTCTTCTGTCTTTGTGTCCAAGTTAAATGTCTGTCGTTTTCTTTCATTTTCTCCCTAATAAGCCTTTACTATTTCTCTCTAGGTGTTGTTTGGTACTGCAGATGGACAGGTGATAGTGATGGACTGCCATGGGCGCATGCTGGCCCACATTCTGCTGCATGAGTCGGATGGCATCGTCAGCATGTCCTGGAACTATCCCAGTTTCCTGGTGGAGGACAGCAGTGAGAGCGACACAGACTCTGACGACTACTCCCCACCGCAAGGTATGCTGCTCAGGGTTTGATTTGAATCGACGGCTCTTTGTGGCTTCTTCGGGCACACAACTGAAACATGTCCGGTGTAGACATGATGTAAGAGTATAATCTGATGTAGAATTGGAGAGTAGTATAGGTTTACCTAGTAAGGAGTTGTGCCTATAGGGACTGTAGTGCGGGGGTAGAGTAGTCAAGATGTTTCATACGTAGGTACCTCCGCGCAGAATAAAGCAGATGTGGGACCATCTGTTAGCTTCTAACTCCTCCCAGCTTTTACCTCCATCTTTTACTGCTCTATCAATTCGTCCTCGTGCTTTAAGTCCAAGGGGAAGGTGAAAGATTACCAAAGTTGGGGACACAAGTGATGGCTGGTATGTCTGCACTGTATTGTCATTAGTAGCCTCAAGCCTTGGTTGTACTTTCCGCAAGGACGGTAGCACGGAAACGCTGACGCCGAATCGTGACAAAGAAACGTTTAGATCTTTTATACTCCATGCAGATTTCGCCTTGCTTCAAACCAACATTCTCAAAGCTCCACAAAGTTCTCCATTTTTTTCCACCTCCACGTCCGCGTAGTTGGATGTGCACGGACAGGCGTAAATCTACCGCACGGAGCCCCCGCAAAGGGCCGTGTCTGATGGTGTGACGTCACTTTAGCTGTGCGGACACTCGCGACCCTCGCAGATGCGTCATGCATAAATCACACTTTAGTCCCCCTGGTATTCTCATGAATATTTATGACTTGAAAACTGGTGTACAGGTGGACATAAACTGTGCCTGGGTTCTCTGTCAAGGCATTAGAGTAATATTACGATCATATTATCTCTGAATGAGATGTTGCATGTTCAGCTGCATGCTGTTGAACTCTTTTGACTTTGTCTTTGTCATGTTTATATGTCTGTCTTGAGATACCTGCTTTGCCCGGTTTAGTAGAACTCTGGGTGGTATACTCTGTTCTTGAATAAGGCATCAAATACCTGTATACTCACTACAACCTCGGGTTTGCTCATTTAGTAAATGCTGTGATCAAGCAGCTTGTAAATGGGGCACAAGCAGTCACACCTCCGAAGTTGATAATGAAACAAATTAAAAGAAGGAAAGTTGTCCTAAAATGTACACTATTGGCCTGAAGCAAGCACATTACATTTCTGTCTAGCTACATGCAGTAGTGTGATTATTATGGCAGGTTGTCCTGTGAAAAAACATTTTATTTTGTTTGGATTGGAGTGTACTATTGGGCTGAAGTGCAAAAGGTATTAATTGCAGCTTATAGTTAGAAGGAAAAGTCGTTTGTGATGCTGATCTCACAGGCGTTTCGAACCATTTAATGAAGCTTCAGAAGTGGGAAGGTGACTATTCAACGATTTTCCGCTCCTCTGCCAGTTGTGAAGATGGGGAGGGAGAGACGCATTAAAACAAAAGAGTGTGACCAAATAGAAGGTGGGTGGAGGGCTGCGGTGAGAGATGGAGGGCAGGAGGTGGAGGAGGAGGAGGATTGGGCTGACGCTGCCCCTGGACCTCCTGTTTGCTGTTAATGCTGCAGTAGCTGTTGTCATAACAGCAGCAGATGTCACAGCGTAATTGTGTGCGTCATTAGACTCCTCATGTGCGACACACTTACACCGTGTACTCAAGTGGACAATCACAGCCTCCACCTAGGAAACCTGGAAAAGGAAGTGTGTCGTCTTGAAATGTTTGACACAACACTAGTTTGTACAGTAGTGGAACAAAAAAGTCACTTCAGTGTTAATCTACTCTGACTGTATTTTCAATGGTACTTTCTTTAACCAAACCCCGCAGGACTTCGCTATGATATGTTTACCTGCAATGTCAAGGATAAAGTACTTGTGTGTGATGTTGACACAGTTGGCTGCATGCTTTTGTTAGCATTAGTGCCTGTTTATGTTGAAGGAGAAGAGGAGAGTGACGTCTACCTTGCTGAACTGCTGCGTCCCTCACACATGTGGTGTCCACACCGGCAACGTCTCTGCTGCTGCGCTGCTTCTGACAGCCATTTCTTTCTATACAGAGAGTTGCCTTTCATAATGGCCATGATTCATTTCATTATAAATATCATTTATATTGATTTTAGACAGAAAAAGGTTAAGAAGAGTGTGCTCATTTATAAATAATAATAGTCCACGATTAAAAGCCGGTACTATTCATTTATGCAGCCGTGCAAGTCACTGCATTTTCTACAACACTGTCCTGCAAATATTTCAGAATAAAAGCCTAGTTTTAACAAATGAAAGAATTCTTTCCACAGAAAAAAGCAGAAATAGGAAGTGTCAAAAGATCATTTTCACTGTATCTTTTCTGTGAACCGCATGCGGAAAAAATAGGTAACACCTCAAATCTCTAGAAGAGATTCAGTAGACACGCAGCCGAGCCGCGCCTGAAGCTGCGCTGCTTACACGGGCTTTATGGCTGCTCTAACCTGTTAACATGGTTGCGAAAAATAAAAAGCAAGCCGCGCTGCTCACTTGTCCTGTGTGTCCCGGCCGTTACACTCCACGTTCTCCTCCAACTAACTGTTCAGATTGTCATGATTCAAATATTTGTGTTAATCCTCTAATGATGCAGGCCATGTCAGTTGTTCTATGTTTGCCCTCCTGTGCTGACAGCCTACAGACGTATAACGGTAGTAATTAACAGCAGTCAACAGTGAGCCTGAGAGCGTATCTGGTGCGTTCACTGTCCAATACCAATACGTAGATGGCTGGTGTGTATCTGGTGCACTGGGACGTGAGCAGTCACACAAGAGAAGGGTTGCATGTGGTTAGCGTTCCCCACCCTCTCGCTACTCTCACCATGTGTGTGTGTGTGTGTGTGTGTGCACCAGCCCACGTAACAGCCTCATTTTTATTGGTTCCTGTTTTGTCTTTTTGCCTCCTTTTTCTCTTGAGCTTAATTAGTCCCAGTTGCTAAGGCTGTATTGGTGAGGGTCTGTCCTCCTCCTGCTGTGCTATTTTCTTTTTCCCTCACTTCACCGTGGGCCAAGTGGTAAAGCTGAAAAGTGCTTGCCTTAGCTGGAACACTGATTATGCTCTAACTCACTAATTAAACCAGTCAATAGTAATTGATTGGCCCCGATAGAAATTATCTCTCAAGTCGACATCCTGACTGAGACACTAGGCTGCCTCTTCCTCCCCTCTGTCAGATCTCTCTATCATAATGTATGATGATGACCCATTATCACTGCACTGCACAACACACTGCATTTACAGCAGCAGCATATATCTCATTTAATGCAAAACCCCATTGTGAACGGATTACTAATGTGAAGTAGTAACTGAATTGGGCTGAAAGTCAAAAGCAGAGGTGGATATTTCATTTGTGTTGGTATTTGGGTCATTGCTGGTGAAAGGACAGACTCAAGGATGTTTTAATGGAAAACGTATGGGTGGTTGTCTGAAGGTGTTATATTTATAGCAGTTTGAATGAGAATGTCACTCGTTTTCAGCTAAAAATGCACTAGCAGTGACGAGCGTGTGTTAGTGAAATAGTGTATTCTCATGAATAGGACACAGTGGAAACTCACTGAAAATGAATTACAGCTGCCAAGGATGTGGAACTGTCCTTGCCTCTCTCATAACAGCCCCCAACTACGTCTACAGTAAACACGGCCTCACAAATAACCACCCACACACACACACACACAGATAGTATTTTATGGCCCACTCTGGAAATGCATATTAATCATCTCATCCTGTGTAACATGTCAGGGAAAAGCCCCATCACAGTTTCCTAAAACCCATGGTGATGCCATCAAATTGCTTGTTTTGTCCAACCAACACTCCAAAATCTAAAGATGCACGGTTTACTATCGCATAAGACAAAGAAAAGGAGCAAAGCCTCACAATTGAGAAGCTGGAACCGGCAATCAATTCTTCAAATGGTTGCCGAATGATTTTCTGTTGTTTGACCAATCGATTCATTGACTAATTGATTAAGTCCTTCCCTTATTTCATGTCAGGCTACACCGTGGCTGTAATAAGTAATGTTACTTACTCTTCCATACAAAGTTAAACCCCCACATAACGTTGATGTAGAATAAATTATTTCATTTTATTAAGTGCCATGGTGTTTTATAATTTTAACACTAGTCCTCCCTTGATAGACATTGATTGACATCCACTACACTTAAATGTAAAAACATGCAAGTTATAGTTTTGTTAATTTGCAGTTGATACTGTGTGCTTTAAACTGTCTCACACCTCATTGTGTCGCTGTCACGCTGCCTGTTAACAGTGTTTGTGTTGTCCTTTGTCTCTTCCCAGTGCAGAGCCTGAAACCACTGCTGACAGTCAGCTTCACCTCCGGAGACATCAGCCTGATGAACAACTACGATGACCTCTCTCCCACCCTCATCCGCACCAGTCTGAAAGGTGTGTGGGTGACTTGTCATTAATGCATGCCTAAGTGTTGCAGCAACTTTGTCTCTTTTCTTTTGTTTCATTGCTTCTTTCACTAACTTGTTCATATATTTTGTGTTTTCTATTTTTTTTGGTAAAAATTGGCTGCATATGTTAAAGTGTACGTTTTCCCCTGTGACATGTGCTGTAGATGTGGTGGTCCAGTGGTGCTCGCAGGGGGACCTCCTCGCAGTGGCGGGGATGGAGAGGATCCTCCTCTCCCCCGACCCCTCCTGTCATCCCCCCACCAGGAACGCCCTCGTTAAGTTCTACAACGTTCAGGGTGAACACATCTATACACTGGAAACACCAGCACAGGTGATCAACTTTAACAGGGCCAAACCTGGCTAAAACCTGTCTAACGAGTAGTCTGAGTCACAGTACTCAGAATTGTATGCATTTTATTTCCCTTCCTCAATGATAGGACTCGAAATTCGAAATTCAGAGCATATCCAGTGCCTGCACATGGCTCTCCACTGAGCCAGTGGCTCGCAGCTAATGGTGCTGACAGAGCTTACAGTGTTTACCTGCGGCGTTATCAGCTGCAACCGCCGTATGAGCGCAGTGCAGAACAGCGGCAATGAGCTAGCCAGTGGGGCACATTCACATGCACAAACATGCACTAAAAGGTACGCACGGTCGGCCCGGCTGTGTGAACAAAGCAAGGAGAATCTCTGATTACAACACACACAGAAGAAGAGTGACTTCATTCTCCGCTCAGGTTGCCATTACTCCACTATATCTTTACATTGCAAATGTAATGCTATATTAATGCTCTGAATATCGTTTAGAGAACCTTTAACATTTTGAAAGGATGTAGTGCAGAATGTAGTAAATGTGACAAAGCAATCTTATCCTCTCTCCAATATATCTCCTCCATTATGCAGCGACCCATCACCACGCTGTGTTGGGGTCACCGGGACTCTCGCCTGTTCTTGGCCTGTGGCCCGGCGCTCTACGTAGTGCGAGTGGAGCACCGCGTTGCCAACCTGCAGCTTCTCTGCCAGCAGGGCATCGCCACAGCAGTGAAGGAGGAAAAAGATGTTGCCAAGCTCACCATGCCTTCCCGCCTCTGTTGTTACGTCACTACGGCTTTCGTACCCACCATCAAGGTAACACAAAACAGGAGGTTGCTAGATCCATTAAAAAAACGTGAAAATAGATGCGAAGAGCTTCCTGGAAATTTACTTCATGCATAGCATTGCTGTCATAGATGTCACCCTCTCCCCTACAAATAAGCCCAGGCAAAGCGTAGCTAAGCATAACAAACTTTTACAGGAGTACACTTCACCTAAAATTGTTGTGGTAGCATAAGTTTTTGAACTCCACTACAACCCCATGTTTTCTCTTTCAGCCCCCCATCCCTGATCCCAACAACATGCGTGATTTTGTGAGCTACCCAACAGCTGGAAACGAGCGTCTGCACTGTACCATGAAGCGTACGGAGGATAACCCTGAGGTGGGGGGGCCCTGCTACACTCTGTACCTGGAGTACCTAGGAGGTCTGGTGCCTATCCTCAAAGGCCGGCGAATAAGTAAACTGCGTCCAGAGTTTGTCATTATGGACCCCAAGACAGATGGGAAATCAGGTAAAACTGAGCTTCCTTCATACTGGCAACCTTATAAAACAAAAAAATAATCCCCAATTAACATGTTTCCCAATGATGTAAATAGTAAGATCAAGAACATTTAAGTCAACTGTTTAACATAAATAAAACATTTGTATATACTGTATGTGCTTATACATTTCTTTTGTGGAATATGTTTAAGAAAATGTGGGATTGATGGACAGTACATCCAGTGTGAGATTTTTCTTTCCATTTAAATAGTTGAACTTTCATTACGATAAAGTATATTAGAATGAGTTACTCCCATGTCTTTGTTCAATGAGCTGTTACTGCCCTCTCTAAAACTGACTTGGACCTGGAAGCTGTTCAAGAACCAAAATGTATTTCCTTTGTTTTTGATAATACAAATTATGAGTATGTGTTTTAATCATAACATACATACCGTATATGTTTTACTGCTTGTAAAGATTCAAACGGAGCTTCTAAATGCATTCCTCCCAGACACATTTGCCTGCTCCAGTACTTTTCCAGTTATTTGAGTTTCTTGAGTTGGCACTCAGAGAGTGAGTATGTTTTAGTCACATAGGGCAGGCTGGGCCCATGTTAATTAAAAGCTGCTTAATGGGGGCTCTGATGGCCCCTGGGTTCCTCATAAATCAACCCGCACCCTCCCCACACAGTGATAAATGAAGCCAGCCATGAAATGGTTCCAGCCCATTCACACTTTAATGTCCATCAAATAAATTAGCTTGACCTAAACTGGAGCAGCAGCGGTTCACAGACTCCATATGAATGAGGAAAAAGAGAAGGATGGAAACTACTGAAACAATGGCTGGGACCAAATGGCTCTTAATGTTTATCTGTAGAAATGATAGAACATTGCTGCTGCCATCTTGTTGCGTAAAAACATCTGAAGGTGCCTGCCTCCAGATCGTTAAAGTAGATTTACTGCAATACCAACTTTATTGTAATAATTTCCATTTTGTGGAGCATCTCATCTCATATTTATACTCCCTTCTTTCCTCCCTGATTTAGTCCACACGGTAATACCCTTTTGAAACAGCGATGTTATAAACATTTTAGCCAGAAACAAATTAGGATTTTTAGCGTCAAGAAGATCAACACATTTACAATCTATTTACTCAAACCTGACTCCATTCTTTCCATCCTCCATCGGGTTTTCTCTCCTCAGATGAGATATACGGCAACAGTCTGATAACTGCCATGATTGACAGCTGCAACTGCTCCGACTCCAGTGACATCGAGCTGAGTGACGACTGGGTTGGCAAGAAATCTCCAAAGATATCCAGGGGTAGCAAATCGCCCAAACTACCCAGGTAACAAGACACCTGACCTGTACTGTAGCATGCCATCTTTAATTTATACTTCCTGGGTTTTTTTTATATGATACTTGGTTCTTTGACCCGCCAGTTGCCAATGCTCCATGTGAAATGGACAAGAGGTTGTTTTGTTTAGTTCGCTCCACACAATATTAGATAAATCAAGTCAAGGTTTGGTCATTCAGCGTTAGTTTAGCTGCTTCTGTGAAAGCAGAGAACCAAAGGATGCATTTAAATGTCTTAGATTGCTGTCACTCCATCGTCCATCAGCATGAAAACATAAGAATTAACCTTTGAATAAATGTGTATTAATCACTTTCTGCCAAATACACTGCAATACCAGAATTTACTCCTGAATTTTGTTGGTAATTAGTGTTCCATCCCAGCAGATATTGAACTCTTAACCTTCTTTCCTATATTATTAACCCTTTACATAAATGTCTAATGAAATGTTCTACACTTGTTTTTTGGTTCACTGCATGCCTAAACCTTCTTTTTTTTATTTGCTACCTTCTCTGTAGAGACTTAGTTTGTCCCTTTACCAACAGGATCAACATTGATCCCAGAAAATCGCCCAAACTTTCCCGCACCACACAAGAGATCTCCAGGTCACCACGGTTACCGATACGGAAACCCTCAATTGGGTCACCCAGTCTAACACGGAGGGAATTTCCTCTAGATGACATCACTCAGGTAACAATCGAATTATTTAAGCGGAATTCATTATTTTCCCCTGAACCAGTGGTTCTTATTAATAATAATCATAATAATAATAATAATAATAATAATAATTACATCAAACACACTTGGCAGTGTTGGTTGGTTGGGAAGCCTGTGAGGAATCCACACCCATCACCTATGGATTGGTCGTGTTGCTTATGTGTCTAGGCATGGGGGCAGTGTTTTGTTTGATCATAAGCTCACGTTTTTCACTTTTAGAAATGTATTTATTCTGTTTTTTTTAATGTTTTATAGAAAATAATATGATTCTCTTTGTTCCCATCTTGCAGCAAAATTACCTTGCTCAGGTCACATCCAATATTTGGGGAACGAAGTTCAAGATTGTGGGGCTCGCAACATTCTTGCCAACTAATCTTGGTGCAGGTAACCAATCTACAACTTTACCATTAACATTTAGCCCTGAATGAATAAATAAATAAATAAATATCATCAGTACCATTTCTCACTTGCCTTTATTTTTATCATTCTTACTCTGTCCCTCTCCCTTCAGTCATCTATAAGACGAGCCTCCTCCATCTGCAGCCCAGACAGATGACCATCTACCTGCCAGAGGTGCGTAAAATCTCCATGGACTACATCAATCTGCCCGTCTTCAGCCCCAACGTCTTCAGTGAGGATGAAGATGACCTGCCTGTCACAGGCCCTGCTGGTACCACCGATGACAACCCGCCCTGCACTGTCAACATCCCTATAGCCCCCATCCATAGTCCCGCCCAGGCCATGTCCCCCGCCCAAAGCATTGGTCTGGTCCAGTCACTCCTAGCCAATCAAAATGTTCAGCTGGATGTCCTAACGAATCCCACAGCAACCCCTGCTGGGGCCGCTGCTGGTGGGCCAGACCAAAGCCAGGACACCATCCTGACAGCCCAGTACACTGTTCCCACCAGGTACTCCAGTCCTGGTCAGGTCATCTTTGGAGGACTAGAAATGGGTCGCCTGATGGTGGGACCTCCACCTTCTCATCATCCTTCACAACAACAGCAACAACAACCAAGCCACCATCAACAACAAATTCAGCACCACCACCAACAGCTTCAGCAGCAACAGCAACTCCAGCATCAGCAGCTCCAACAGCAGCAGCAACAGCAACTCCAACAGCAGCAACAGCACCAACTCCAACAGCAGCACCAACTCCAACAGCAGCAGCAGCAGATGCTCCAGCACCAACACTTACAACAGCAGCAGCAGCTTCAGCAACAGCACATTCAGCAGCAGATACAACACATGCAGCAGCAGCATCAACATCAGCTCCAGCAGCATATACAACAGCAGCAACAACTACAACAGCACCATCAACATATTCAGCAGCAACTGCATCAACAGATGCATCATCAACAGCACACACCGCAGCAGCAGCATCACCATCAACTTCAGCAGCCGCTCCAAATTCAAATCCCCGTTCCTTCCATTTCATCAGGACAGTCTTCAGGTGCAGCTGTGCACCAGCTCCAGCAGGGGACACTGCAGATACAGATTCCTCATCCACCTGCTGATTTAGTGGTTGAGAGAGTGGTGGGGGGTGAACACGAGCACCTACTGAAAATCAAAACCACTCGGTCAACTCCACAGCTGGCTGAGGGTGATACACTGGTGTTTAGTGCCCCTCTAGAGCTCAGCAAGATGAACCCCCCACCCCCCTATCCCGGGACAGTGGCTGCCGCCGTGGCTGCTGCAGCAGCTGCCGCTGCCTCTGCATCAGCCTCCGCTGCAGCCTCCAGTCCTGCATCTGGAGCAGGAGGGGGCACCGGTGGGACTCCTCCCCCTGGTGAACTTTGTCTGAAGAAGGGAGAGTTAACACTTTATCCTCCAGGTCAGCAACAAGCGCAGTACCCCACACCACTGGGATATGAGAGGATAACAACGTTTGACAGTAGTGGGAATGTGGAGGAAGTATGTCGTCCTCGAACGCGCCTTGTCTGCAATCAGAATGTCTACACACTCCAGGGACCCGGCAGCTCCGCCACCCTCAGGGTCACCTCCTCCTCATCCTCCTCCTCAGCCGACAAGAAGATCCAGCTGCCCTACACCTCTGCCACACTCAACAGACTCACCGCACCTCGCTATTCCATACCCAGCGGAGACCCGCCCCCATACCCTGACCCAGCCAATCAGAACAGTGCGGTTGGCAGGAACCCCGGACAGAGGCTCGACAGCAGTCTGATCCACGCCACTCTCAGGAGGAACAGCCGCGAGGCCGCTCTCAAAGTTTCCCAGATGCTGGAGCCGCCCAGACCACTGCCTCCCAAGGCTAAAAACAGTAGTAGTGCACTAGCAGCCTCGTTCCAGCAGAGGGTGCCAACAGCCTTATACACCTGCAGTCAGTGTAGCAGTGGATCCAGTGTTGGAAGCACTCCCCCAGGGAGCACTAATGGAATAGCAGGAGGAACTATTATCAGGCAGGATTTCCCTCCAGGGAACGGGGCACCACACAGCACAGTTATTGTTCACTCCAACAGCACTACTCCTCTGGCCTCCCAGTCCTCTTACAGCCTGCTGAGTGCTCTTGAAGGATCTGGGACTGCAGCAGCAGGAGGAGGAAGTAACAGAGACAGGGCTGATTATGTTAATTCAGCATTTACTGAGGATGAATCCCTGAACCAGTCACTGAGGAATCTGGCGCTAGGGGGAAATGATGCATCAGGGCTGGTTGTCAAACGCCCACCTCCCTATCAGTGGGACCCAGCTGCCACAGAGGAGGTGTGGGTTCCTCAGGAACGGACAGCAACGCTGAATCCCACCGCCCCCACCGGACCCCACAAACCACCCCCACTTATTCTTAGCCCAGCTCAGCACTTGGATGTGTCCAGGCTGCCTTTTGTCCTTTCCCCAAAGTCCCCCACCAGCCCAAGTGCTGCATCATTTCAAGCTGCTGCAGTAGCTGCAGGCTACCAAATCTCTCTCCAGTACCCTCCAACAACTGCCTATTCTGGAGCCCAGCTTCAGCCCATCCCAGGGTCACCACGCCCCTGCTCCTCCCCAAAGGAGGTGGTGGCACCTGTACCCTTCTCACAACAGGATGCAACCCTTGTCTTACCGCCTGGTTACCCGGCAAACCTGGCAAACCTGGCCTGCTGCCCTCTCCCACCTCTGTATCCAGGAGGAAGTGCTTGTGCCGGGCTCCCCATTCCCCCCATTTCCCTTCACACTCCTTGGGGCACCTATAATTCTTGCCCGCCTATGCCCAGTCCTGCAGTGCCCCTCCCACCCAAAGCATCCCACATGGCGGTAGATAAAAATGTTCTCTCGCCACCGCCTCCTCCCCCTCCTCCTCCACCACCCCCTCCGCCACCACCAGCAGAGCTGCAGAGCCATGGAGGATTACAAGAGGCCATGGTAGAGGCTGGGGAAGCTTTTCAGGAGGTGCTCTCGTTGACTGAGAGCCCTGTCCCACAGCGGTCTGAGAAGCTCAGCAAGAAGAACCGCAAGCGGGTGGACGGGCGCACCGAGGAGGCTAACGTGCCACCTCTAGCTGAAGGAAGCAAGTCGAAAAAGGAGGGCAGAGCTTTGGGTGATTTCAACTCGCTCATCTCCAGTCCGCGGCTGGGAGGAAGGGACAAGAAGAAGCTGAAGGGACAGAAAGAGCAGCAGTTGAAGGCCAAGAAGCTGAGCAAGGGCACTGCCAATAGTGAGTTCCAAGACAGTTCAGAAAGCGAGCCAGAGCTGTTCATCAGCGGGGATGAGCTGCTCAATCAGTGCCAGAGCGGTAAGAAGGGCTGGAAGAGTAAGAGGAACTTGAGGGCTGCCAACGAACTGGACGAGATCAAGTGTCGAAAGGCCGAGAAGGAGGACCGAGGGCTGGGCAGCCAGGGGTTTGTGTACGTCATGGCCAACAAGCAGCCGCTGTGGAATGAAGCCACGCAGGTCTACCAGCTGGACTTCGGTGGGCGCGTCACACAGGAGTCTGCCAAGAACTTTCAAATTGAACTGGAGGGCAGACAGGTAAGAGAGCTCAAGAAATATCACTCACTGCATGTTATCTGTATACTGAAAGGATCATTAAAAATATTCAAGAGTTATTGATTTGAAATAGGGCTGTCAAAAGTTAACGTGATAATAACACGTTAACACAAATTCACTTTTAACAGCACTAATTTCTTTCCCATTAACTTGCAATTTTTAGGTGTCAGTTTTAAAGCTAGAGAGAATACTGCCATTATGTAAAACTACAAAACCTAAGGAATCCATTGGTACCAATCATGTCATACTAGCTTGTCGTGAAGGAGGTTAAATAACGCTCCAAACTTACACTACATTTTAGCGAGGAAAAACTGCCATGGCTATATTCAAAGGGGTCCCTTGACCTCTGACCTCAACATATGTGAATGAAAATGGGTACCCACGAGTCTCCCCTTTACTGACATGCCCACTTTATGATAATCACATGCAGTTTTGGACAAGTCATAGTCAACTCAGCTCACTGACACACTGACAGCTGTTGTTGCCTGTTGGCCTTGAATTTGCCATGTTATGATTTGAGCATATTTGTTATGCTAAATGCAGTACCTGTGAGGGTTTCTGGACAATATTTGTCATTGTTCTTAATTGATTTGTATTTGCATAAAGCAAGCGTAGTTGTCCAGTCCCATGTTGATAAGAGTATTAAATACTTGACAAATCTCCCTTTAAGGTACATTTTGAACAGATAAAAAATTTGCAATTAATTGTGATTAATCATGGACAATCATGCGATTAATCAGGATTAAATATTTTAATCGATTGACAGCCCTAATTTGAAATACTGTGTGCAGAAGGACCTGGTGTTAATGATGGTACCTTCCATACTTTTTTGTTTTTCTACACAGGTCATGCAGTTTGGCAGGATTGATGGCAATGCCTACATCCTGGACTTCCAGTATCCCTTCTCTGCTGTGCAGGCCTTCGCAGTGGCTTTAGCCAATGTTACACAACGCCTCAAATGAGATGTCCCCTCCCTACTTACCCTGAGTTATATCTGGGATTTAAATGCAATCTGTTGAAGGGGCACAGTTGTTTCATTTGAGATTAATAAACTTTTGATTTTTGGAGAGAAGATTTAAATCAGCCCTGGTCATAGAGAGAGATACAATCATGCTGCACTACACAATGCTGCCACTAGAGTTGGTGCAATAAGCATTGGCTGCATTCGCCAAGGACGCCCTCAGATTTGCTCCGTTTGGCAGTCAGTGGCACCTTGCAGTGCATGTTGGGCCAAAGAGCTGAGCTTTGGTAATCATCATGCAAATAAATGCTGCTTTAGCTAGAAGAAGCTTGTAGACGTGATAACCGATCGGTTAACTGAGAGAGAGGGATGTCGAGGTGCAGTTTTCAAAAGAAGCAGCAGTAATACTTGAAAACCACACTCTGGAGATCACAGTTGTTGTTTTGTTTTTTTCCCCAGAGCGCACAGGTACTACTGGGCACTGAAATCCATTGCTGTACAAACTTCAGTGAAACAGTTGCCACTTTATTATACTGCTTTTGCTTTTAGGATTTTATTAAATGACTAAACATTGTGGAGGGTAGGAGGGTCTTTTTGTTTTTGCTCTCTGCCATTCCTTTTGTTACTATCTCAGTCTATCTCGGCTGGAATTGAGGCTTAGATATATGCATCATTTAGGAGCACTACTAAGAGGTCACACTTTTCACTGTAGTCAAAGGTGTGTCACTGTTCAACACTTGGGGAGGTCAACGAGTAGATGAGGCGAACTGCAGTCTTTTCCACATAGTTTCCTGGGACTTTGAAGGAAGAAGGAATGTTACTCTGCTACATGGATTAATTTATGTGTACATTTTGTTCTTTATCTATTCAGATATGAATTTTAACATTATTGTCATTGTTTGTGATATACAATCTTCATACCCTGTCAACATGGTTTTCAACTTACCTGCTTTATTTGGGAGAACCGGTGGCTGAATATCGCTGTGGAGTAATTCAGGTGGGAGGGTGTGTACTGAATAGCTTTGACTGATATATCCTGTACTTAGTGAAATATCTACATATGGTGACACGGGCGCTGAAGAAGTCGCCACGGCCTGGATCGAACAACTCTGGCATGAAGTGATTTGTCACCTGCTGTCACTTCTGTGAAGTGAATGTGTAGTTGGGGTGGAGTCTGCTCTTTAAGAACCACACTAAACATGTAAGCAAGGTACAGGAAATATTTTTGTATATTTCACCTATGCCATTTCATACTCTTTTCAGAAGTCATGTAAATACATATCAGTCATATGTAAATGTTGTAAAAGAGACTCGGGTGACTTTGACAGATGTCTGTTTACACCTGTCTCCACTGTGTTTTAAGTGTAATTTCAGGTGTGGAGCGACGCTGTAGTACTGTTTTTAAATCGACAGCTACAACCACAACAAAAACAGTTAAGCTGAAATCATTGTCACTGAAGTCTTTGAAGTCAGAATTCCAATGAAGGATGAAGCTATTGTTCATTTAGTAAGCTGACACTGAAATCTGAAAAGCTGTTTTTTTTTTTTCCTTTCTTTCTTTCAGGCTGTCAAACTTGTATTTGTGTTGAACTAAAGGACACAGAGCAGGGCCAGCTGATAGGAGTAAATTGCAAATATAAATAAATAGGTTTATCTGTATGAGATGGTAGCCAAAATCATTAAAAAGGGCAGTAATATTAGGTGTGTTTAGGGTCACCTCTATTTTGTGCCAAAATATGCATTTGCTTAAATTTATAGTTGGAAAATGGGCCTAGAGGGAAGTGTAACTTAATTCTTGAAATAGAAAACCAGCTCTGTTTTGGTCTCTGAATTGATGAGATTATTAAATTCTTTAGTGTGATCTTTATGATCACAACAAGATGCATGTCTGTCAGATCGGGGGTTGTAGGGAAGATTAAAAAAATGTATGATCCTAAAAAATGAAAAGAACGCGAGCATGTCATAAAGAAAATATCCATATTTTTGTGTTAGTTGTGCAATATTTTCTTAGGGGGAAAACAATCCTTTGTCATCACTTTTGACCACAGTTTGATACCATTTCTTTTTAGTTCAGCATCTCCGTTGCTGGTCTGTACATTTTATTTATGAGATTATTTCCTGAAGGAGATATAGTATCTATACATACTGTATATTGTGGAGTTTTCTGAACATTTCTTTGTGTTGATAAAAATTTGTAACCCAAATTGTGAGATGGGAAGATGAGGGGTTGGGTCGGGGGGGGCGGGGGTTTGGAAACGGGCAAATTCTTCTGTGTTTTGTGAAGTTTGCATTGGATGGAAAAGATGTGAATGAGTAAGTGCCCAGTTTAGTGTAGTTGGTAGACTAGTTATGTAGAGTGTAACTGTCAAGTCAAGGTGTGTCTGTATTCAACTGTGCAGTCTACCAATCCCATCAGTGTTAAATCTATTATCTTTAAACGTGTGTGGTCATGGCTTCTTACACACACACATACACAGACATCGTTCACACAAGTGTAAGCCACTGAGTTCATGTTGAGAATTGCCTATGGACTTAGGTTAAGGATTCACTTTAAACTGATTTTATGAGATGACCTGTTGTAGATATTGTAGGATTTGGCTTTTCTTTAGAAAAGGTATGTGCTTCGTATTTGTAGATGTTAGACCTAAATGACAAAAACACTTGAAAAGAATCTGAGTCTGATTTGGTGACTGAACGTTTATAGTGAATGGATAGTAAGGCATGCCATGTAAATTATTTTATAATTGTATATGTCACGCATCTTTTGAATAAAACGTCATTGTTTCCGAAAAAACACTGTCTTGTCTCCTAAATAGATCTGTTATTATTGTTCAAGTCAGAGATGGCATTGTTTTAAATCTATCCAGCTATTGGACTAGACCAGGGTGCACACAAGGTGGCTCTATTGTCTCTATCAAGACTTCAAAAAAAGAAAAGGTCAGGAGTGTTCGGAAGTTCAAACAAGTGTAATGAAGGTGCTCTTTGGTTGGGAACACAAAAGTTCAAAAAAGAAGAAAGGTCCAAGGCACTCTTCTGGCAAAAAAGTTTAAGAAGATCGATTATGCTTGTTTTCAGGTTCATACTTGTATTTGGGGTTTCTACTAGAACATGTTTACATGCTTTAATGTTCACAAAACGCTTTACTAAGAATCTGGCGATAAGATACGTATCACCATACAGGGGTTACGATGCAATATATTGCATGATATTGTGGTACTGTAAGCAAGGCAATATATTGTGATTTTTTTAAATCTAATTTTGAGAAAACGGTCATGGTGTAAAAAAAAACACCACCATATGCATAAAATTTGAGTAACATTTTTAAATTTTTTATGCAATCAGAATAGTAGGATTTGCATTTCTCTTTGCAAATAAAATAAAGTATTGACTGAGTTTGCTTGTAAACTATTAGAAATCAATACAGGTTTTTTTGAGAATCGATACAGTATCACTAAACATAATATTGCAATACTCCACTTTTCATCCACCCCTAGTAAACACTGAGTCAGTGGTAACAGACAGTAGAAATATGGATCATGTAACCTTAATCACTGACTATTTTTAATTTAGGAATTGCTTTTTAAGAATAATATATATATTTTTTTTTTTAAACGCTTTTTTTTATTTGAGAACAAAGAACATGAGGTCATCATGGGTGTTACAATGTCAGATCACAGGACATTTTTCAAAATACATCTTAATATACAATGTCACACTTCAATCAACGGTGTAAATACACAATCCATTTTTCCCAGTACTCAGTACTTTTTTCCAATTTAAGCCTTAAAATAAATGTGAGCCTTTCCATACAATATAAGAATAATATTTTTTAATATAAGGAAAATCTATCTGCCAAGGTGGCTGGTGATCTGAAATTTGTACTGCTAATGTCATTCCCTGTGTGTGCGGTCTCCATGGTGGTGTCATTATAGAGGCAGCTGTCTGTCTCTGTCCACGGTGCTGAACTCAGACCACGTGACTCTGCTCTAGTGTGTTTCTGTCTTTATGTGCTTCCGCCCTTCCTCTTCTGTTTTTTTTTTTACAGCTTTTTTTTCCCCCTCTTTGAAACGACACAAACAAAACAGCGTCGGCTGCATTTTCAATTATAAAAGCGACGTGACAATAGAGACAGATCATTGTGCTGTTCTCTCTATAGGCCGCTGGGTGGGTTGTTGTCTCTCCATCGCCATCTTTCAGCCTCTCTCTGTCTCTGTCTCTGTGTGTGTGATCATAATAATGGACACCGACTACTCGTCCGGCCTGGAGAACCCTCTGTACAGCGAGCTGAAGTACTTCTGCAGGAAGATCCAGGAGGCCTACAACGAGCTGAAGGAGGACCTGACACCTTACAGGGATGATCGCTTTTACAGGTGCGTCTCCTGTTTTATCTGCTAAACACACAATGCAGACAGACGCATCTCCTGCTGTGTTATACAATATATATTGGCGTTGTATGCTGTGAATTATATTATTTTACAATCTGCAACCTTGATGTATAACAGGTACATTATGAGCATGTTGTGTTATAATGGTAGATGATGCTGAGCTGTCCTATAATAGATTAATTTGACAACCTATTCATGGAAATGGTGAAAAATACTTTGCATTTTTGCACACTTTATATTAGTATGAACTCAAATGTTAATATATCATGGCGTTTGATGCTGTGAATTATCATTTTACAATATGCAACCTTGATGCATAACAGTTATATTATGAGCATGTTGTGTTATAATGGTAGATGATGCTGAGCTGTCCTATAATAGATTAATTTGACAACATATTCGTGGAAATGGGGAAAATACTTTGCATTCTGCACACTTTATATTAGTATGAATTAAAATGTTAGATAATTTAAACGAGGTAGAGGCCTTTTGATTCCTATCAAAGGCAACAAGTGTTGTGTTGTTGGAGGGGGATCTATAACCATAGGCTGCATTAAATGATGGTGAATCACCATATGCTTACTTTAAAATAAATCAAATACTGTCAAAATTTGAAGAAATCAACTAAAATGAATAGCTCATTAGAATTTTTTTTTTTTTATTAGAAATTAAAAGTCAACGTATGACGTAATGACGTAGTCGTGTTACGCAACCTTTTTGTCACGTAGAGGACGTTCACGTTACTATTATTTTTTTTTTTTATTGTGTGTTACTTTATTTTATTTTATATATTTTTTTTTTATTTATCCCTTCATTCTTTATAAGTATTATTTACCTATATATCAGTTTAATTGATTATTGTATGGAAAAAGCATTCTGGGAAGATTTGGAGGACTGGCTGTAAACCAAAATCCAACTACTTGCTCCTCTCACAAGAGAAAATATTGTGTTTGGTATTAACATGAAGGACATTATGAGTGACTTGATATTGAACAATCTGATACTGCTGGCAAATTTTTTCATCCATGCATCCAAATGGAGGAAAATGAAACCCCTATTTTCCGTTTTCAAAAGGGACCTTGTGGACAATCATCTCAGTGCTTTAAGACTAATGAATGGACAACATGCAAAGTCTCTCCTCAGAGCTTATGAAGAACTGAACATATATGATGATAACCCCTAGAGCTACTATGGAAGAGTGCAGTCTTATTATTTATTTATTTATTTATTTATGCATTTCTTTTTTTGTTCCTTTAATTATTTTCTACCCCCTCTTTTATTTTTGTTACTATTTTTTATAATTTAAATTATCTTCCCTATCCAATTGTGTCTTGTATGTTAGAATTATTGAGTTTAGATTACAATGCCTTAATGTTTGTAAATTAATTATCTTCAATAAAAAAAAAAATATATATATATATATCATATATAATGACTGAATTATCTTCAACAACAAAAAAAAAAATATATATATATATATATATATATATATACTGTCATACTCACACTTCCGGTAAATCCTTTCAAAATAAAACTTTCAACGTAAAAAAAAAAAAGGATAGCCGTTACCTTCAATAATTTAAACTCTACGCCTTTTGCGAAATAAAATAACTCACAGCCACAAATAAATATATCAACCTAATGTCTAACAATGAAAAACGACGGCTTCATAAAAAAAAGAAGCACGTATATCTAAAAAAATAAATAAATAAAACACCCGGAAATAAAGATTTCCATTTCCGGTTGACACGTCACCACGGCTCCTCCCACTCGATGACGTTGCATTCCGGTTGTCGCTAACTGATGTTGATACCGGATACACGGATGTGGATTCACTGCGAAGTATTAACGTTTTCTCTCGGTACCGAGACAGCGAACCGGCAGACATGGAGCTGTAAGTTTAAGATGTTGGTCAGCGGGATGTGTCACCGATGTGTTAATGTTGTGAGGGACATTATTAGAACCAATGTGGAGCTCTGTTTCTACCATCTGTTACTGTTACTGCATGAACTAGCATCGATGCTAGCAGTGTTGACATAGAACCACAGTAGGACAACAACATCTACCACTAATCAAACATTACTCACGTCCTGTTCGTCTCACCCACTCTCTGCTACTGGCTCTGGTGATCAGCTTGTGTCTCTGTCTCTGTGTTAACTCCAGTGAATGTCTCCCTGTGACAGATTGGCCCCCATGCGGCTCTACACCTTGTCCAAAAGACACTTTGTCTTGGTTTTCGTCTTGTTCCTGATCTGCTTTGGCCTCACAGTCTTCATTGGGATTGCAGGTATGTCTGATAAACATAATCTACAACACTGGCCCCAAGATGGGTGTTGGTCATTAAGTAATTTAAAGCTCTAGGACAGATAGCAGGGCAGATAATAATGCACACAGTGCACTTTCATAGACTAAGCTACTGGAGTTAACCTGCACTATACTCACTTTTAACAGTCTCTTCTGCACTATATTCACTTTTTAACAGTCTCTTCTGCACTATATTCATTTTTAACAGTCTCTTCTGCACTATATTCACTTTTCTAATAGTCCTGTATCTCAGCTGTTACCCTGCACTATATTCAGTTTTAACAGTTTTCTTCATCTCCTTGTATTTTTATATCTGGTATATTTTTTTGTACTTTGTACTTTGCACTACTAACTTTTTTTTACTGCCTTTTAAGTAACATGTTTTACACAATGGAACTGTGATGCTGGAAACTTGAATTTCCCTCGGGATCAATAAAGTTACTATCTATCTATCTATCTATTTATTTAAACACAACACTTTAGGTTTTGAGATACAGAGAAATTGAGTGAATAATTCTGCCTGACTTCATCACCTAGCTACTGTTATCAACTGCTCCTTTCTGGATAGTCCAGTTGTTCAGTTTGTGAAACATGTATTCATTGTGTCTTCTTAATTTGTGTAGGTCCTAAGGTTATTGCTGAGCAAGAACACAATGCTGATCAGTTACTTCTCAAAAACCTCTCAGTTAAGGTAAGATTAAAACGTGTGTTGCAGTAATCACATCAGCACATCAGTGATATTTTATATTCATGTCAGGAATACGTGTGAATGAATGAAATCATCTAACTTCTGCTAAAATGCAATCACATTCATGATGATGAATTGGTGCGACATTTGCACATTTACCACTGTCCTTAATGCTTAAGTACTAGTTTTTGTTGGACTTGCTTTCTACAGATTGTTGACACTACTTGAGTTACTGTTGTATCAAAGTATCTCTTATACTGATTAGTAAATGAACTGTCATTTATTGTATGTTTTCAGACTGGGCCCTTCAATCTACTTTCTCCTCCCCTCACCACCTACAACCAGCAGCTATGGCTCACCTGTGTGATGCAGGCTGAACACAGCAATAGTAAGACCACAGAATGAGCTACAGATAACAACCGTTTACCTTGTCACACCTCAAATAGCTTTCTCTTTTATTATTTTTGCAAGCTTACTTGGCTTTGGTTGATAACATGTTTTTTTTTACTGCTGTCTGTGTCAGTGGGAGACTTCCAGCAGCCTTTCGAGATCAACGTTGAGCTAAAGGGAGTGATGCAGGACGCCAGTGTGATGCACATCAACAACGTGCACCAGAAATCCCGGACGCTACACTGCGGGGATGTAAGTGTCAATCAGCAAACCCAGCCACCTTCCTCTCTCGCAGTTTGCTGGATTGTCATTAATCATTTAGTCAGGCAGCAGCAACCAGCACAGCAGTCAGTGTGAGCTTATGAAATGTCATCTATTATATGAAATGAGGTTGCAGTGTAGCGGTGAATGCAGGATTAAATTTGATCATCATGTTAGTCAGATAGTAACATCCTCAGGGCAGTTTATTGATGCACTGTACAGTTGTTGACTGAACTGTCAGTGACGCAGCGTTTCTTGTCTCTCCTTACAGAAATGTGATGAGATCATTGTGCTCCATCTTGGCTATCTGAACTACACCCAGTACCAGGTCATGGTCAGCTTCAAAGGCCTTGAAAATATCACGTATGAAATCAAGGTCAAGTTTATTGTAAGTGACACACACTTCCAGCTCATAAAACAAACTCTGTGATATTGTCTTTTTGTTGCTGCATTGGATTTATTTATTTCTAATTTTTTTTCCAAATAACTTGAGCTCGCAGGTCAGCACAGCCTTTTTACTCTTTTTTTCTTTCTATCCCTTTTGTTCTTGTTTTTCCTCAGTGGAAAACGTACAACCCCACCTTCTCGCAAGTGGAGATCTGGTTCCGTTTTGTCTTTGTGGTGTTGACCTTTATGGTGACGGTAAGAGCACGTCTTAACCTTCTTTCATATCACATAACCAGTATTCAAATCTGACCAAAATGTGACCGTGAAAAAAGATAACTAGTGTAAATCAGAGACTTAAAATCAATGTTTACCAAATGCAGGACTAACATGTTTTTTTTCTCTGCATGTCCCAGTGTATGTTTGCACACTCACTGAGGAAGTTTTCCATGAGGGATTGGGGCATAGAACAGAAGTGGATGTCTATCCTGCTCCCTTTGCTGTTACTCTACAACGGTGAGCTTCAGTATTATATCTCTTAAAGTCATATTTTACCCCTAAAATACAACCTGTACAATCTGGCAGCCCCACTCTCATCCCACCTCGTCACATACTGACCCTTTGTCAGACCCCTCTGCGTCACTTTTCGGTCTCAGTAAACACATGTTAATGTTATGAATTAAACAAAAACACTTGCTTATGATTAGGCAACAAAACCACTTAGTTAGGTTGAGGAAAAAACTACATGGTTGGGCTTAAAATTATTATATTTTTACAGTGCAAATGTGAATTGACGTTGTGAACATGGGACACGAACGATCAGCTGGTTGTAAAGTGAAAGTGAAACGTAATGCACGGGACACGAACAGCGGTCTCCTGGATGAAAGCCTTGCCAGTACTACTTGGGTCTCTTACGCTCTTTAAACTGCATCACTACAGCACTTTTCCTGAGCGTTTACTGTTGCCGCGGATGGGTTTACATTGTAGGTTATGGAAAGCTCGGTGTGTCTCTTACTGCCGCTAAAGGGTACCTTGTGCAGCGTATCGAACACCGACGTTCGTGACAACCTTTACAGCTGCACCTTTTCACATTCACAGCCAAAGAACTGTGGTTTCATGTGTCAACTACAGATGTTAACATGTGTCCTGTCCATTGTAAAAGAAGTCCTACTTGAAGGTCAGGTGTGTTGCTTATTGCGTTTTGTTGCTTTTACTGTTCAGATCCGTTCTTCCCGCTGTCATTCCTGGTGAACAGCTGGTTTCCGGGGACGTTGGACGCTTTCTTCCAGGCTCTGTTCCTGTGTTCCCTGCTGCTCTTCTGGCTCTGTGTTTATCATGGCATCAGGGTTCAGGTGGGTCCAGCACTGCACCTGTACTTTAATGGTTTCCTCTCATTTTTTAGCGCAATCTTATTTAATGCGTTTTGTGTCGTTTCCACAGGGTGAGAGGAAATGTCTGACGTTCTACCTGCCTAAGCTGATCATCGTGGGTCTTCTGTGGATCTCAGCAGTTACACTGGGCATATGGCAAACGTAAGTCTGACCCCACTGGCCACTAGCAGACTGATGCAAACTGTGAATTACAACAGGACTGAAAAGATCTACTACTTTTTTCTGAATTTGCAGGGTTAATGAACTCCAAGACCCTACTTATCAGTATAAAGTGGACATAATGAACTTTCAGGTGAGACTGTTATTTTTAATGGTACAGGTAAGGGATAATGATAATGATAAAAGGGTCTTGTTGGGGTTTATTTCACAACGTTGACCCGCTAACTGTACGTTATCCCACTTATTACACGGCTACATACTTAAGAAATCAATAATTTGACACAAAGAATGGTCCGCCAGAGTCCGAGATCAGAACTGCATCCATAGCAACGGTCTGTTATACATAGCAACGGTCTGCTATAAAGAAATAACAGACCATAGAACGCTGTGATTGACCAATCAGAATCGAGTATTCAGCAAAGCCGTGTAATAAGTTGTGGTAAAGGTGATTGGACAGTATTGTTATATTTAGTACACCCAGTGTTTATGTCTTCATTTGCCCAGCAGTTTAATAAAGTCCCATGTTATTTCTCCAGGGCATGAAGGTCTTCTTCCTGATTGTAGTTGCCCTCTACATCCTCTACTTGATCTTCCTGGTCGTCAGAGCTTGTTCTGAACTCAAGAACATGCCTTACTCAGGTATCACAGCCTACATACCACACCTCTCTGAGAAGTCAATTGCTGTTAGTATGATAACATTAAAGTTCTGTGTGTTTTCAATCACTAGATCTCCGGCTCAGGTTTTTGACGGCGCTGACGTTTGTGGTCCTTGTTATAAGGTGTGTTTTTTAAGGAAAACCCAAAACCCAATAGGACTCGCTTTGTGTTTTTTTTAAGGCCCTTTGTGGTTAATTGATCCTGTCCTTGTTGCTCTTTCTCCTCCAGCATGGTCATTCTCTACCTGAGGTTTGGTGCCAAGGCTCTCCAAGACAACTTTGTCGCTGAACTGTCTACTCATTACCAGAACTATATCCTTTCAAACAATATTTCATTTCGACCACGATTTCACTTAAAGGACCAGTGTGTATCAATTAGGGGGATCTATTGGCATAAATGGAATACAATAATAATAGTATAATAATTATGTTTTCTTTAATGTATAATCACCTGAAAATAGGAGTTGTTGCGTTTTCGTTACCTTAGAACGAGTCGTTTATATCTACATAGGGAGCGGTCCGCCATGTTGTGTGACAAACCACTGTTATCTTTTCCTGCTTGGGCTAGAGTCGATAACGTTACTCACTCCGAGGTTGACCTCTGTCACTCCACTCAGCCGCCGGGAAACAAGACACGGCTTGTTGGTCTTGAGGAGCTGCAGCATTTATTTCTGCACAAACTGCAACTTCCACTTTACATTCACTTGATATTCTCAAAGCTAAACTAACTCTGTCTTCTGCTTTTGCTCACACACATTCACCGCCGCTCTCTCTTTCTTTTCCACTAACTTCTCACGTGCACACACTCTCTAGGAACTGGCACTTCTATTCTCCAAATGACCTACGCTACCTTTACAACAGCTCTAGATAAGGCCATTTGCGTTTTCACTTCGGCCACTGTAGTTCTTCTACACGCTTGGCACAGGTTACAATCTGCAACCTCACCGCTAGATGCCACCAGATGTTACTCACTGTACCTTTTTAAATATACCCATGTGAGATACCATGTTGATGTCTTGAATAGTGAGAAAATATCCCTTAACTCGAGACATACCAGCTGAATTTTTATCATTCTACGGTCTACTCAACTTTTACTTGTACACATTGGCATTTGTGTATTCCCCCTCCAAAAATGCACTTTATGGTAGGTAATACAGTACAGTTTCAATTCAGTAGATAATGAAGATGAATTACTGTATTAATCCAACTGGTTTTGTTTAATTTCCCAGACTCCCAGTTGAAGGATAACCCTGCTTTCTCAATGCTAAATGACTCCGATGATGAAGTAATATACGGGTAAGCATTTGTTTACTTTATTGCTTTTGTGAATTCTTACTCCTCACAGTTTTGGAGGTAGTATTAATTATGTTTTCTTTATCTTTGTCAAGGAGTGATTATGAAGACATGCCTTTACAAAACGGACGTGCTATCAAAGCAACCGCCAAGTACCAGGATGAGACTGACAGTGACTGATGGGACCTCCGACTGGCTTGTTGTGTCCCTGTTGGAAACTATGAAAAAAAACAACAACTATCGTGCGTATGTGTAAATAAGGAGTACTTGCATTGGTAATATGAAATGATATACTGTAAGTGTACATAAATATATTTTTAAAAAAGTTCCATGTCTACTGAATGTATGGTACTTTTACTGAAAGTTGGGGCATGTTGCCACTCAAACGTTTTTCTTCAGTGTTTACGCTTTCAGCCTCATTGAAAACAAAGGAAACAAACTTTTTATCCGTTTGTAAACTCTTTTCCTCACAACCAGCATTTCTTCACAACCTGATAGTTAGAAATGATCGGGAAAAGTGCTAATATTAATTGGGGGAATTTCTTTGTGCAAAATCAATGTTATTTTTTAATGCTTTCGTTGAACCACTGTTGTCTCTCTATTGCACTGTGTTGTTTTTCAATTCCTTTCTGCTCTCTGACAGTCTGAGAATAATGAGAATGTATATATCTGGCCAAAGCTGAGTAACATTATACTGGTGGTAGAAAGTAAAGGAAGCTTATGCTGCAGTGGCCGTTAAGTGCACATTGTGGCCTGCCAGCACTGACATGAGTGATGAACGTGGGAATTAAAGTGCCATAGCAGTGTTGGCTTTTGACAATTTCATTTTTTTCCTCAGACATGTTTTTAAAAATACAGAGAGCTGTAGTAAGTACCACTTCTTCCCTTGGAAAGCAGCTTCATAATTGCACTTGTTTAATTTATTTCGCTGAACAGTGACGACATTTGATACTGTATTATCTGACTTCCTGGATGAATTGCGTGGATTTTACACAACTTTATGTAAAGGGACTACTGATTTATCATGTTAAACTTGTTGTATTTCTTATCCCCGCACATACAGTAGTTATACCATTGGCCAAATATATTTTGCCTTATGTAGAACATCTTATCTTAAGTAATCGTTTTTTCTTCCGTAACTTTCCTTATATTGCTTACAATGTGAGGCTTGCTGCCCTTTCCATTGTTTTATAAAACTACTTAATGGACAAAAACCGCCAAAACAAAAGTGTTTCATGTATTTTAATCAAGATGGTGCCTTGTCTTTACCACTTAACCATTTCTTCTAAATGGGCTGCAGTCTTAACTGTAAAGATGCTTTGAAATAAATGTACATAATTGATTCTTTCAGTGTGAATGTAGTTTAAGGTGGTCAAATGAGGTTGTTGTCGGTCCTGATATGTTGGAATTTCTTACAATTTTTGTTGCTTCATAAGATAAGAGCTGTACATGTAGCACTCTGTCATGTCACATGTAAATAAAGCAAAGTATATACAGCACAGTGTTGTTTTAATCAATTGCACTTAATATAAAACACAACAGTTTATACAAATATAGCCAACATGAGCAAACATAGATGCTGGTTCTGAAAAATACACAAAATCCTTCAAACACTTAAGGTACATTGTAGTTGGTTCAGATGGCCAGCCCAAAAACACTGACGATACAGTACATGGACTTGTTCTCCCATCTCACCGCACAGCTTCCTGTTGGGTGTAATACACAATAAATTCAGTATCACCTCCACGCGTACACATTTAGTGACAAAATACTAACAGTTTTTGAAAGCTGACCCCTCAAGAGCACACTGATAGTTGCTGACAGAAGAGAAAGCATTTTATTACATTAAAAACATTGTATTTTACCATCAGTAGAGTTGTCCCAGAAGCATGTGCTGGCTGTTTGCAGACCTGCTCCATTTTTCTGCATGATGATACAGGTTACTGTGGAGGAAAAACACACTGTCTTTTAACTCCATAGCCCAAGAACCATCAGAATACTATTGTTTTACTGCATCAGCGCATGTACCAATATATTTGAAAGGCTTCCCCAGCTTGCTGAGTTGACTGAGGCACTGCTCCACTACACTGGTGGTCCACTGGTTCACTCTGCTGTGCTGGTAGACATTTCCTCCTATGGCTGCTTCCACTGACTAAAGAGACAGTTTAAACAAAGTGGTAACTGATCAACACACACAGTGGCATACCTTTTAGAGAAGATAAGATAAGATATTCAGTGGGGAAATTTGCAGTGTACATTTTCCACTTGTGCAATTTTGTTAATAGTCTGTTTATTGTCAATACTGTATATACTGCTCCTATTTTTATACTTCCTTCTATTTAAATGGTTCATATTTTGTTACACTTTGTTTAGCTCTTTTTTTACTGTGTTAGCTGATGCATCTTGTTTTTTGCACTATCCCCTTTGCTGCTGTACACTGCAAATTTCCCCACTGTGGGCCAAATAAAGGAATATCTTATCTTATCTCATTGCACATCTTATTGTCATTATACAGTATAGTGCAGTTTAATAGACAATGATGGGTTTATATATGTTATAAATCAATGCATTTGTAATTCATATCATATAATACAACTTAACCAGCAACATATTAAATTATTTATTATATTAGCATTAAATTGTACTGAAAATGCATTATAATTAATCTGTGGTATGGTATAAATGTATGCCTACAGTTGCCTAGCAACCGTTGCAGTGTCCTTAGCAACCAGTTAAAGTTGTAAACTAGCGGTAGCAATAGGCCGATTAAATCTAAACTTTGTGGATAAACAGAAGGACATCGTGTCTTTTTGCTTACCTCTTTAATGATTTTGCTCACTTCTTCAACGATGAACGCAGTCTGTTTTAATGAGAAACAACACAGTTCAGTTTAAGATAGCAGGTCAACATGGCTACTCGTCTTCTAACGTTACTGTCTGGCCTAAAGCTTTATGTGTTAGTTACAACCTTAGGGAACCTCCACAGAGAGCATTGTGTGGTAATATTTGATTGTTGTTTGTAGGTGATAAAAGATACATGCAATAACTAGTTAGAAGTATGAAACCCACCTCCTCTTCTGTCTGATACTCGTCCATTGCTTCTGCCTCCGATGAGTGGATCAAGTTATCTAAAGACTTCCGGTCGGATTTCAGAATAAGACACTGAATACTATTTTTTTTTTAAAGATAAAATAAGATAAGATATTCCTTTATTAGTCCCGCAGTGGGGAAATTCGCTGAGCCTTCTTGCACAATCTTTTCAAGGTCCTGATACTGATGATGATCTGGTGGTGATGTACCAAAAGATTAAGTATTTCCTTATTTGTGAAACCTATAATAAAGTATAACTTCACAGGATGCTCCACGTTCCTCATGTTCACATAGTCGGCACGCTGCACTATTTCCCCTCTAAAATAACACGTAAACTTATGACTTTATTCTTGTAATATTACAACTTTTTTTCTCGTAAAGTTATGAATTTATTCTCGTAATATTACAACTTTTTTTCTCGTAAAGTTATGACTTTATTCTTGTAATATTACAACTTTTTTTCTCGTAAAGTTATGAATTTATTCTCGTAATATTACAACTTTTTTTCTCGTAAAGTTATGACTTTATTCTTGTAATATTACAACTTTTTTTCTCGTAAAGTTATGACTTTATTCTTGTAATATTACAACTTTTTTTCTTGTAAAGTTATGACTTTATTCTCGTAATATTACAACTTTATTCTCGTAATATTACAATTTTTTTTCTCGTTAAATTATGACTTTATTCTCGCAAAGTTATGACTTTATTCTGTTAATCTCAGATGTTTTTTCCCTCAATGTGGCCCTAATACTCTGTAGCACATTTGCTCTTTGGGCCCTCACTGCATTAGACTTATATACTATATACTTAGACTATAAACTGTGTTACTTTTATCACAATTCTCAAATGGTTTGCGGCTCCAGACAGATTTTAATTTTTTAATTTTTGCCTAAAATGGCTCTTTTGATAGTAAAGGTTGCTGACCCCTGAACCAGAAGGACTAGAAGTTGGGGAAACTCTCGCGAGATAGTTAAGGTTAGGCGTCGATCTCGAATAGTTAAGATTAGGATAAATCGTCGGGCACGAAGTCTCGCGAGAGTTTGTGCACGTTTTAGCAGATCTCAGATCAGATTTCGTAATTTGCGGGTTACCTTCTTGACACTGACAGTGACGCAGTTTCAGTTTCCACTTTGCTGGCTCTCCCGTTAGGTAATCGGTATTTCTCTCCGTCCAGACTACAGGTAGGTTAATGCTCTACAACCTCTTTTTAGACAGCGAACTTTATCGTTATTCCCCACAGTGTCTCGGCATTAACAATAACCGTAAAGGACAACGTTATAACGTTTCCTCGTCGAGTTGTTTTGTTGCTAACGAAGCTAACTGCAAATATGCTAGCTAGGTTAGCTCAGTTAGCTAAAGTTGCATTAGACAACGTTAACGAGCGAGATAGTGGGAATACACATTCATGCGCGTTATTCTGCTAATATTGAGTTATTTACACTGTTTAACTTAATCATAAACGTTAGATAAAGCAAACTTTAAACGACCTCAATTTCACCTTGGAAGGAGGAGACCATTCGTAAGGTTTATGTACATTGAACTTGGTGAGTTAACTACGTTATTATTAAGCTGTAGTTACTCCTATTACGCTATTGCTACTAACTAACGCTAAATATTAGTTAAGTGTCGAGGTTCTCAGTAAATACATTACGATATTACTAACTAACTAACGCTAAATATTAGCCATGTGTCGAGGTCCGCCATTTTTATTGAAGATAATTCATTTACAAACATTAAAGCATTGTAATCTAAACTCAATACTTCTAACATACAAGGCACAATTGGATAGGAAAGATAACTTAAATTATAAAAAATAATATAATAACAAAAATAAAATTGGGGGTAAAAAATAATTCAAGGAACAAAAAAAAAGAAATGCATAAATAAATAATAATAAGACTGCACTTTTCCATAGTAGCTCTAGGGGGTCATCATCATATATAGGATAGGAAAGATAACTTAAATTATAAAAAATAATATAATAAAAATAAAAGAGTGGGTAGAAAATAATTCAAGGAACAAAAAAAAAGAAATGCATAAATAAATAATAAGACTGCACTCTTCCATAGTAGCTCTAGGGGGTCATCATATATAGGATAGGAAAGATAACTTAAATTATAAAAAAATATATATAATAACAAAAATAAAAGGGGGTAGAAAATAATTCAAGGAACAAAAAAATAAATGCATAAATAAATAATAAGACTGCACTCTTCCATAGTAGCTCTAGGGGTCATCATCATATATAGGATAGGAAAGATAACTTAAATTATAAAAAAAAAATATATAATGACAAAAATAAAAGGGGGTAGAAAATAATTCAAGGAACAATAAAAAAGAAATGCATAAATAAATGAATAATAAGACTACTCTTCCATAGTAGCTCTAGGGGGTCATCATATATAGGATAGGAAAGATAACTTAAATTATAAAAAATAATATAATAACAAAAATAAAAATTGGGGGTAAAAAATAATTCAAGGAACAATAAAAAAGAAATGCATAAATAAATAATAATAAGACTGCACTCTTTCATAGTAGCTCTAGGGGTCATCATCATATATAAGATAGGAAAGATAACTTAAATTATAAAAAATATATATATATAATAACAAAAATAAAAGAGTGGGTAGAAAATAATTCAAGGAACAAAAAAAAAGAAATGCATAAATAAATAATAATAAGACTGCACTCTTCCATAGTAGCTCTAGGGGTCATCATCATATATAGGATAGGAAAGATAACTTAAATTATAAAAAATAATATAATAACAAAAAATTAAATTGGGGGTAAAAAATAATTCAAGGAACAATAAAAAAGAAATGCATAAATAAATAATAAGACTGCAGTCTTTCATAGTAGCTCTAGGGGTCATCATCATATATAAGATAGGAAAGATAACTTAAATTATAAAAAAATATATATAATAACAAAAATAAAAGTGGGTAGAAAATAATTCAAGGAACAATAAAAAAGAAATGCATAAATAAATAATAATAAGACTGCACTCTTCCATAGTAGCTCTAGGGGGTCATCATCATATATAGGATAGGAAAGATAACTTAAATTATAAAAAATAATATAATAACAAAAATAAAATTGGGGGTAAAAAATAATTCAAGGAACAATAAAAAAGAAATGCATAAATAAATAATAATAAGACTGCACTCTTCCATAGTAGCTCTAGGGGTCATCATCATATATAGGATAGGAAAGATAACTTAAATTATAAAAAAATAATAAAATAAAAGAGTGGGTAGAAAATAATTCAAGGAACAAAAGAAATGCATAAATAAATGAATAATAAGACTGCTCTCTTCCATAGTAGCTCATCATCATATATGTTCAGTTCTTCATAAGCTCTGAGGAGAGACTTTGCATGTTGTCCATTCATTAGTCTTAAAGCACTGAGATGATTGTCCACAAGATCCCTTTTGAAAACAGGAAAATAGGGGTTTCATTTTCCTCCATTTGGATGCATGGATGAAAAAATTTGCAAAATTTTTGCTTCCATGTTGAAGTTCGTGCAAAAAAGTCATTTGCGTAGTTAGTGTTACTCGCATAATCAAAATTAGTTTTAAATCCAGGTACAATTTCAGCTGCTTACAAACTTGTATTATCATGAATACCGTTTTCCATTAGCGTTGAAATAAAGATTCGTTGATCGCTGCCAGTACACCTTTTATTTTGAAAACAAGAACCACCGGAAGTTGGAACAGGTTCTGCTGCTAGCTTGATGATCTGTTTTCTGTTTACTAACACTGTGATATTTTGATGAGTTTTACTCATTTACTCAGCCAGTTTGACTTTAAGTTGCTATTGAAATATGTTCTTAAGTACGATGCAAAGTGTGTTGTGTACAATGAGCGGCTGAAGTTTTAAGACAGTTTCCTGCATAGTTTCCGTCACCAGATGGAGACATAAGCTCCATTTATGAAGCATTAAAAGGTCTTTATTTTTTATTTAGAAATATTTATACAAAGTCTCAATCGTATGTTTTAACTGAAGATACAAGCAATTCTACCTCCATTTAAGCTATAAAGAGGATTTTAAGGTAACGTTACTGTAGTGACGGCTTATTGGGCAGTAGCACATCACGTGACCAGAAATAGGATTCACTATCACAACGTTTCTAACAAAAGTATGCGATCTTATGTACTTTTAATGCCGATTTGTCATGCAACACTTAATTGCGCGTTTACAACGTGTCAGTACATATGTTTGTAGTTATTTTTTATATTATGTTGAACCGTGAGTGAGAGTAGCTGTGCTGTGAACCACTCCCTTACTGCAGACCCAGTGAGGGTATCGCTTCTCGGCCTTTTGGCTAAGATCAAGTGTAGTATCTGTTCTTATCAGTTTAATATCTGATACGTCCCCTACCCGGGGACCATATATTAAATTGATTTTTGGAATAGGGAGATGGAATAGGGGCTTGCTCCGTCCACTCCGCGCATCGACCTGGTATTGCAGTACCTCCAGGAACGGTGCACCCCCTCTTGTTGTGAAAAAAACAATATATCTATGACACTGAAGTGTTTTTATGAGCAAATGCTATACATGCATAAATCTGTGATGCATCATGGTGCATGTTGCTTAGGGACGTTTGATTACATAATCTGTAAACTCGTTAATAGGTTACTTTGTTTAGATTTTGATGTTTGGTATGTTTTAGCCTTTCTGCAATGTCTATAATTCTTCTTGTAAGAGCAGAGGCCTGTACTACTAAGCAGGATTTGACGTTAGCGAGGTAACTTCAGGGTTAACCCTGGGTTTTTCTTCCTATGAAGCTGGATCACTTCTTACTGGGGTAGATCACCATGGTAACTGATGCTGAACAGCTAACCTGCTCTGGAGCAGGTTATGTTCCAGATAAGAGATCAGCTCGTATGAAAGCACCACCTACTGACCAATCAGAGCTCAGTGCACGGATCATATGGTAATATCACACAAAGACTAAGAAGTGTAAATCATAAACCAGGCTAAAAACAACACAGTTTAAACTGACATATGCAGGAAGTACAGCTGGCTGTATGCTGTGGGTGTTTACCGCTTTGAATTATATTTTCATACTTATTTTTTAACTTGCTCTTGAGTCCTGAGTACTTGAGTACTGTGCATGATTAGGTGTAATCCAGTCATCCGTTATACATTTAAAAGCTATTTATATCTAGACGAGTAAATCTTACTTTTGAGTGTTCCGTTAAATAACTGTTAATTTACGCATTCAGACATCAGGGTGTTTTTCTTTTGCCAGCTGTCCTTCCTGCATTTGGCAGCTTCAACTGTGTTACTTTTAGTCTGGATTATGTGTTTAATTTCTTCGTATTTGTCTAATATAGTTTACTCTTTGTAAAATGTGTCTCTCTGCCTGTCTGTCTGCAAATCTGTGGACTTGTCCATGTCTGTGATTGGTCCGATGCTGCAAACAACTCCCCGTTCATGTGAACGCGCTCATAACCAGACTGAGAAACCACCTTCGTAGGACCGCTTAGCGAGATCTCGGTTGTTAGGGTTAGTGAAGCCAGATAACGAGAAGATACCCTGGTTATGTTGAACTCGCTTCGTAGTACAGGCTGCAAAGTGATTTCTGGTAGTAGGGGACTGCGTTCGCGCTTTCCCCTGATAACTTGTGAAAAGAAAATACAATTCAGAATGAACAGCAATAACTGTAGTTATATACTATATCATGTTTCTATGTTATACTGTCTTACTAAATTATATACCACATTACATTTCTATTGCTATATTAATACATCACCAAATATCATTACATACATATATTATTCTGCTGTACACTGTTTACATATATACTAGATTTGCTGACTACCTGCTATTAATCACACCATAAATAAATCAAAAGTTAAAGTACCCATTATGTAGGCAGAATGGTCCCTGTCGGTGTTTTAAATATTTACTAACTGCAGTTAGGTCTTATGTCCACTAGAGACTCTCAGAGCTCCATTTGTTCTTGAAAATGGAGACACTATGTTATAAACGGCACATATACTCTGTCATGATTTTGAGTGTTAACATCAATGAAAAATAAACATAGTTGTACAGTATGTATTATAACGTTTTTATAACTGTGTTTCTCCTGTTTTAGATTCCTATTGGATTATATTGCACCACATGACCAGGAAGAGTCAACGAGCCACATTTGTTATTTGTTTCTTTAAGGTAAAATACTTTGTAGTGATTCTGTGATGTTTTCCTCGATTGTTGTTGGTCGTAGTTTATGCTTATTTCCCTGAAATTCCCAAAACTGTTACTTCAATTTTTAGACCGGTTTGTAATGGTAACTGTTTGGAGGATACCCCCGAAGTGGAATATTTATCACGGTAAAATGAATCAAACTGTTGAGTGAGACAAGGAGATTGTAAGAGGAAGTGTGCTGTGTTCACTGTCCTTTACAGATGTGAGAAAAATATGAAAGGTGGTCTTGTCTGATTGTGTTGTTTACTTTCATTCCGCTGTAGTTTTGAAATGAACTGTCAGCTCAGTCTGATCATTAGAGTAGCTCATTCCTCAAAAGTGAGAATCCTCTGCATATTTCTGCTGCTGTTGTTTCCTAGTCTGCTTTCTGTTGGACATATCAAAAGAAAGGCAAATACTCTTGATTTGTGTGCACTTCATTTTCTGTTATTATCTAAATTGTTTCTTCGTGCTGTTTGTTACATGCAGAGAAGCATGTACTGTATATAAATATGTGCTTCATAAACGGCATTGTTCCAATGGTGGCAGTAGCAAGAAATGTCAGTGGCCCACTCGCAGTAAACAAATAACCAGGAAGTGCTTGTAATGTGAGAAAACTAATGTGTTTTTAGTCTTTCCTCTGAATTTCAAATGTGAATCAAACAACTTTTGATCACAGTATGATTAAGCTTTGTTTCATTTGAACTTGCTGTTGGGCTGGTTATCGTTTGTTGGAGTCAAATAGTAGTGATTTTAGGTTGGCTTCTGATATGGAAATACAGCATTGCATGATGGAATATAGACCCATTTTTCTCAAGTAAAATGACAATCTTCTTCAGCCTTAGTACAAAAGTGCTTCGTCTGTATTAAATTCCTCTAGATTATCACCCCCCTTATAGTTTTTGGTAATTTCTAGATTGTCAGCGTGGTTTGTCTGTGAAAGATTCCCCTGTCTCTGAGCTGTACAAATCATACTTACCTGGCAGGGGAGATTAATTCAACTTTCAGATCATTTTGGAGGCTGCAGTTTGTGATGCTGTTGAACTGTAATGCATTATATTTGCATAGCAACCGGCGTTGTTCACACTCAAAACCAATAGGTGGCAGTAGCAGGAATGTCAGTTTCCCTTAAACAAAGAACCAGGAAGTGGTTGAAATGTGAGAGACAGAAGTATAGTTTGTGTGTTTTTAGTCTTTCTTCTGAATTTCAAATGTGGATCAAACGACTTTTGATTACAGTACGATTAAGCTTTGTCACATCTGAAATTGCTGTTGGGCTGTTACTCATTTTTTGGAGTTAAATAGATAGAATTGGTGATTTTAGGTTGGCCATTCATACGGAAATACAGCATTGCATGATGGGAAATGTGACCACGATTTCTCAAGTAAAGTGTAAATAATCTTTGTTAGCCTTAGTACAAAAGTCTTTCTTCTGTACTACATTCCTGTAGATTATCACCCCCTTTAAACCCTCTGGTTTTGGTAATTTCTCTATATTGTTAATATCATCAGTCAGCATGGTATTTCTGTGAAAGAATTCCCTCTCTCTGATCTGTACAACTCATACTTACCTGGCAGGGGAGATACCATGATCAAGAAGGTGGTTCACCCAGGGCGAGGCTTAGCCATTGCACTCCGGCTGAGCTGACCTCTGCGAATTCCCCAAATGTGGGAATCTCGACTGCATAATTTCTGGTAGTGGGGGACTGCGTTCGCGCTCTCCCCTGATAACTTGTGAAAAGAAAATACAATTCAGAATGAGCAGCAATAACTATAGTTATACACTATATTTTGTTTTGCTGCTACTAATCATACCACTGTCACTTTTTGTATGTATGTAGTATTCAGATTTTAAATAAATCAAAAGTAAAAGTACCCATTATGTAGGCAGAATGGTCCCTGTCGGTGTTTTAAATATGTACTAACTGCAGTCAGGTCTTATGTCCACTAGAGACTCTCAGAGCTCCATTTGTTCTTGAAAATGGAGACACTATGTTATAAACGGCACATATACTCTGTCATGATTTTGAGTGTTAAAATCAATGCAAAATAAACATAGTTGTACAGTATGTATTGTAACGTTTTTATAACTGTGTTTCTCCTGTTTTAGATTCCTATTGGATTATAAGGCACCACATGACCAGGAAGAGTCAACGAGCCACATTTGTTATTTGTTTCTTTAAGGTAAAATACTTTGTAGCGATTCTGTGACGTTTTCCTCGACTGTTGTTGGTCGTAGTTTACGCTTATTTCCCTGACTGTCCCGAAACTGTAACTTCAGTTTTAAGACCCGTTTGTGAGAGTAACTGTTCGGAGAATACCGCCGACCCATTCACAGTATTGCTTCTCTGCGTTTTGGCTAAAATCAATTGTAGTATCTGTTCTTATCAGTTTGATGGGATAGTTCTGGTGTTTTAAAGTGGGGTTGTTTGAGGTAGTTATTCACAGTGAGTGTATTACCTACAGTAGATGGGGGTCAGCATGCCCCCAAACTGGGAGGGAAGGCCTACCCAAAACAAGTCAATATCCATTTAAGTGTACGTTATATTTAGAATATTTTCACCGATTTATCTTGCCGCCAGACAGCCTTTTCCGGCGGGGAACTTAACTGAGAGTGAAACTTATCGATGCTCTCTTCAAAGCCACCAGACTCAGTTGACATAAACAGTATAAAATATAGCCGCAAGCAGCAATACCGGGGTTCACACCAACGCATACCGGGTCTAGACCTTTGACCTTTTCTGACACCTGCATTAAATATAACTAACAGGTTTTATAATGATCAGAAAGACAATCATTTATTTACGACAAAATCTGTTGCATTTTTAGTGCCCCTAGTGATCGATTTGAATGTAACTTTCAGGGTGTGTTTCAGGTACTTACTATATGTGGACCTATCCTGCAACTTTCGTGATGATTGTCCCAACGGTTGTGGAGTTAGGTCTATTGATGTGCTGAGCCCTTTTGAAGTTTTACGAGGAGATGTAAAAAATATGTTTTTCAAAAAATTCAAGATGGCGAAAAATATGTCAGGTGGACTTAAGTTGTTTCTGAGGCTTTTTTGTAGAACACATGAAGCTGGTTATGTGTGTCAAATTTCAAGTCAATCAGACTTACGGTGTAAGGGGGCCAGCCTTTAAAAGTTTTTACTTTTTTGGCGGCCAATAATAGCGCCACCAACAGGCCAATTAGGATCATATTTTATGTGAAGCATTAGGACATCATGGTCAGTTATGATACCAAGTTCCATGTCTGTCGCTCATTCCAGCTCACAACAAATTGAGAGAAGGCATAATATAGCATATAATGCTAAATAGGCCACGCCCACATGCACTGATCAACATGACACTTCAGATCTTGGTTAATACTTGGCCGCAGAACATGTGCACCACATTTGGTGAAATTATGTCTACTGGGTTTTGAGGTACACGTTTTTGGTATTTTTGGCGGCCCCTATCGGTTCAGCTCAAAATGCTTCGGTACGCCTATTCTCAAACATGTACTGACAATATCTACCAAGATTTATGATGATTGGAGTAATGGTCAATGAATGATGGCCAATTTCCTGCTAAGTCCCTGCCCTTGGTGAAGTTCATTGCTCAATATCTTCAAAACGAGTGAGATATCAACAAGCTTTATGCAACTTTTGATGAGCATGGTCAAATAATGATCCAATTGAAAATTTGGTAGCAATCGAATTTACGGATTAGGAGGAGATGTCAAAAATGTGTTTTTCAAAAAACTAGTCAGGCACACTTTAGTGGTCCAAGAGGCTTTTTTCTAGAGTGAATGGAGATTGATGTCTGTACCAAATTTAGGGTAAATCGGACTTAAGGCGTAGACGTTATACTTTTCAAAATTCTAAATTATGATCTTTAATTATAGCGCCCCCATCAGGCCAATACGGTCATATTTGTTGAGCTGCATTTGCACTCAACTTCCAATCATTGGTGAAAATTTCATATGTCTACAATTTTTTAAGAAAAATATTATGATTATTATTAATATTAATTGTAATAAATCAGCACAAAAATAATAGAGTTTTGCGCCACTTTGGGGCTTGATCCCCTAATAGGTTTAATTTTCAGTTCAGTTCCCTGCTGGGAAATATTCTAAATATAGCGTACACTTAACCTGATTGATTTTTTTTTTTAGGGTATCCTTTTTTTTTAGGTGTCTAAAATTATTAATTAAATATTCCTGTCTGTTTCTCCAAACTGGGGGTGTGCCGACCGTCATCTACTGTAGGTAATACGATTATTATGGATAAGTACCTCAGGCAAATAATGAAGTTAAATTAAAATAAAACTGAATTTGATTTACTGTATTTTCCTGGTAGTGTGGAAGATTATTTGAAATTACATTTAGATCATCATGTAGGGAATAAAGATTTACTGAAAACAAAAGATTGGTTAAATGAGCTAATAAAAGTGAAAAAATCTGGCATCAGCCCTGATCACAAGATTATTACATTTTTGTCCTGGTTATATTCTTCAATCTTCTACTCAAATGAAAGAATGACATTTCTCATGGTCATCAAACATTAAGTGATGTTTTTGGGTTAAATGCTGAACAAAATTTTCAAATATGAAAATGTCACTATTAGTGCCAATCCACTGAAAGATAACACCCAATTCTGTAGCTCCATACAATGATTCATTGTTGCTCTTTATTTAATTTCTCCGATTCTCTCTGCTCTCATCAACCCTCCATAAAAAAATCAAGGCAGATATAGAAATTGCAACTCAAATCCATTTAAACTAAGATTAAGAAACCACAACAATGAAATGCATTCAACAAATTTAATAATGGACATAAATTAAAGAAAGCACAAATTAAGTCAATACAGTAAAATATTTTTTTAATTCTATTTTTTCACATTATTGTAACAACAAAACTGAGCAAGTGCTCCATTTCGGTCTGCAGTTAAAACATTGCAAACCATGTTCATTTAAAGACAGCCCCAAGTCCAAGAAGCATAACTTTGAAAAGTTGAGTGTTATTTCTGCGTCATGGTGAATGAGTTCTGGTCCATTAACTCGCCAACTCTCTCCTGAAGGGTCTGAACCACCTCCGCCAGGATGAAGACGTGTGTGTCGTCAAGGTCCTTGAGGATGAACTTCTTTCCCAGGGCCATTTTTTCATCCAGGTAGAGGAGGAACTGTTTCATGGCAGGATCGCTGGTCCAGTAAGAAGAGGGGAGCAATGGGGAAACAATAAGTCATTAAATTCTGCACAAATGTGAGGAATAATGTACTTCAGGTAGTACCTTTCATGTGAGTTGTATTTTTGTGCAACATCAGTATAGTATGGAAGCCCTAAACAGACATGGTTCAAACATTGTTTTAATGCCATTATCTCAAGATCACGAGTTAATTATGTCGTTAACAAGCTTCGTTATCCAGAGATAACAAAAAGGATGTTTTCTTTTATTACTTCTAATGTTTATGTTAAATCAGCTGATGGTTAATGCATTCAAACGGCCCAGATTGAGCTGACCATAGCAGACAGCATAGATGTATACATCTATGGCAGACAGTGATGGAGGACTTGGGGAAGTTAGCAGAATGATACACATGTGACTGTCAGGTTTTTAAAATAAGGTGTTAGCAAGGGTACATACAACGTGTGTGTGTGTGTATATATGGAAATAAGATTAGTAAGAAAGGGATTATATTCATAAGTATAAAATGTAACCCGTGTCCCTTACAAATTAGAAAGAAAAGATCACTGAATTTTGAGTAATACTAACTTGAATAAACTTCTTTTTGGTAAGGGAGGTGCTTTTAGGACTTTAACAGTAGAGGCATATTTTAACATACATTTTCATCAGAATTACTTTTATCTAGAATTCAGATTTAGAGATAGTATTTCTGGTCAGATTTACAGTTTTCCTTACCATTCAACAAGGACACCTTTGTGTACGTTGACCATGTTGACAAGTGCAGAGAAATCAGCAGTCGATGCAGTTTAAAACGCTCAAAACCTGCAGCACAATAAACAAAGATGGGTTATTTTCCTGACCCTAAACATGAGAAGCTAACAGAGGTAGTAGGTAAACTCAGGACAGTAAATTCCAGTCTAGAAACCTTAACCAAAAGTCATGAAGTTGGCATGTTTGGCTTAGCTAAGTAAAGAAAACAACCACTAGCGTTAGCTTTGATAGCCTCGTTAGCTCGTTAGCTCTGACATTAGCTATCTAGTTCAAAAGTACGTTACATAAAAACCGGGACTATTCTGCGACATACTGCGATTCGTTATTGAACAGAACACACTACGAATAAAGATTAGATACCTAATGATTATATTCAAGGGAAGGATTTAAGAAGGACGAGAGACGGACTTTCACCAAACGAATAGCTGCGACTTCCTGTTGTGCGTTTAAAGCATTGTGTTGATGTACGGTCTGTATCGAGGGACAATCTTCAGTCATCCAAAGAAATGCGCTTGTGGCATGAATATAGTATATATATACATATAAATATATATATATTCATGTACATATATATATATGAATATATATATACTATATTCATATATATTGACTATATTCATATATATATGAATATAGTCATCTATATTCATATATATTATGTATATATATATTCATTTAGTATGAATATAGTATATATATATTCATATATATATATGAATATAGTTATCTATATTCATATATATATATATATATTTTCATTTAGTATGAATATAGTATATAGTCACTGAAGATTGTCCCTTGGTACAGACCGTACATCAACACAATGCTTTAAAATGTAAACCAGGAAAGCGCAGCTATTAGGTTGGTGAAAGTCTCTCATCCTTCTTAAATCCTTCCATTGAATATAATAATTTTATATATATATAAGTTATCAGTACCATTCATTATAAATCGTTACTGTATTTATCAATTATTAAACGGGTTAATATTGTGATAGGTAATGTGGATATGATTATGTATTATAGATATTTGTTTTTATCACCTTGTTCTACCATTTTTACTACTTTATTATTGATATGTTGTGTTCTGTTTAACAGTTAGCATATTTTTTTACTGTATTTATCTGCTTTTGTTGTCTTGTGAAGCACTTTGTAACATCTGTTTGGAAAAGTGCTTCATAAATAAATATTATTATTATTATTAATTATGCAATTTGATATTGCTATATTGTTATATAACTTGATCAAGTAACGTTTCTTGAACATCTATTGTGAAGCTGTTGATAAATGAAATAACCAATTGGGAATATCTGCCTTTGGCTAATCTAGTGAAATAAATATTAGACAAATAAAGGTACATCATCACATTGATGCAAAAATTATATAAAAGTCCAATATTACCATAAAGCAGGCATGCTCAATGATTTACATTTCCTCACAATACTATTGCATCCAGAGATTTTGTTTTTTTTAGCGCACATTTCACATGTATAGTATTAATATTGATATTAAAAAACATTTAGATGAGATATGCATTGCAAAGTGGCATGGCAAAGTGAGATTCAAATGATGTAGAGCATAGACAAGTCCGACTCCAACTTCATACATTTATTCATTGTCAGCATTGCTAGTGGCAGTATGGACTACAAACACATGGAGATTTAAAACCAATTGCTTGATTAGTCCCGGAGAAATAAATAAAGCAACCTGAACTAATATTAATACAGAGGTCCATTTGAGGTCAAGTTCAGGAAGGAATATGTTTTGGCAGACAATATGACTGTCATACAGTAGTTAGAATAAAATACATAAATAAAAATATATAAAATCTTAAACCACTCTGGTCGATAATACTGAGGAGCATGAGTGGCAAAGATATTTCAGTGCATCTTAAGTAAATATTGTATGAGCATATTGCCCTATGTTAAACTGGAAAGTCAAAGGTGAAATGGAAAAAATTACCAAAAAAATGAAAGTTGTAATTATGTTCTTTAAAAATTTGAATGATCTTTAAAATTCTGACTCACTAGTGAGAGAGACCAATCCAGGAGGATGACTAGTAGAACATGACAAGCACCCACAATTTTTTCATCACAACTGACAACTCACAGAAATCAATGTGAAACATATATTTACCTTATTACGCCATGATCACATTAGTGGTTGTTTATGTAAATGTGTTATAAGGAGAGGCGGTTATGTTTCCATTTGGTTTATGAAGGGGGTATCAGTGCTCTCCCCCATTTCAAGTAAATAGTAGGTTTTACCACTGTGTTTGTGTTCATATATTTCAGTCAGTGGCTGATGTAGCTCTGCAGTGCTTCCATAATGAACTGGAGGCTGCGCTTGTACAGAAATGAGTCCTTCTTCTCTGGCTTGCAGATGTTCAGATGATCTACATCCACCTCGATGAGCTCCCCGATGCCGAGATCTGAAACAAAACCAGAGCAGGCTCAAGGTAAGAGCTAAAAGAACAAATCTTGTTGCTTTCGTGTCTTATTTTCCTTGTGCATTACTTTTACATACTTGCTGACTGTGTTGGTACCACCAGTATCTTGATCATGGGACCAATGTTTGTTGGCAGTGTCTCTGCAAAGCTCAGCACCTTGAATTCCTTTTCTTTGGCCATGTTCAGGAAGTTCTCATTCAGGTTGCGCAGTGCTGGTGAGTCTTAATAAGCACATGGACAACAATTCACAATAGATATTGAACAACCTCTATGAAACACAGACAGTCTTGGACCTCATCATTTTATTCACTTACCTTTGCACAGTTCTCTGACTTCTACAGAGGGAAAGAGAAGATATCTGACATTGACCGAGTACTCTGCCATAAAGGTGCCGCGGTGAGGAACACTGTAGAACATGATGCCCTTGGTGTTCTTTAACAGTCCTTGCATATCTGGGTCCTCTGAGGCATCCAGCAGCATTTTCTTCACAAGTAATCCTGGTGGAAAGATCAAACACAAACAGACAGTGAGCACAAGTTTCAAATCGGACAAATACAATCACATTAAGGTACAGGTGTGAAATATGACCAAGCCATTTGTCTTTGGAATTTGAGTAAAAATCTGATTGGAAAGTTCTGACAGAATACCTCCCATACTGTGGGCTACCCAGACCACAGGCCTCTCTCCAACTCCTGCCAGCTTTAACTTCTTTAGCAGCTCTCGACTTCTGTAGGCCAAGGACATCCTGAAGAGACCAAAGCAAAGAATGAATCAGCAGTTCACTTATTGAGAGTCTGTTGGAATTGTGCATAATGAAAACTGGAACATTTAGGATACTAAAACATTTAATTTCACCAAGATTTGTAGCTTAACTAGCTTTAAATAGTAATGAAGAGTCATGCAAAATATTAAGGTTATTACTATTGGTAAGTAACCAAAGTCACTTGCACAACCCTACAATATTTTGTACTTTAACACCAGTGGACACATCCAGATTTCTCACCTCTGATTCTCAACGGGACACTTGGCCATCCAGTCACTGAGGTGACTGTCATACTCCACTGTTAGTACTCTCAGATTTGGACAGTCGGCAGCCAACCATGACTGTCAAGAAAAGAGGACACAATAACACAGAAGAACAGTAAGAGATGATTAACATCTTCAAGGTTAATATAAAACTTTGAGACGTGACATTTCATTAAGAAAACACTATTGAGTCTCCCCTATAGCCAGAGTTGTTATAAAGATTCAATGTAATCGTAGGAGGAAAAACATGGAAAGACACTTCACGGTGATCCATAATACCCCACAGTAGTTGCAGGAATTAGGTGGATTTTTCACCTTTGGCCAGCACTCTGTGTAGTTGTCCTGGCTTTCTGCCTCCTTCTCTTCCTCTAACACATCGCGGTCCTTCTGCCTCCACGTCTTAAAAGCTGCCCCGAGAATCCCATGGATGAAGAGCACGTCTGCTTTGATTGGCTGACTGAAAATTAACACGTTGCCAAAGATAAGCGTTGGTTTACATATAGAATAAAATTAAACTAATACTTTATGAAAATGATCTATCAATAGAATTAATCATTTTCCTACTTGTCACGCGTTTGCGGGTGGAGGATATAGACGCCGTCTTGGTATTTCTCTTTCACCGTCTCCCTATCCAGGTTGGCCAGAGCACGGGCTGCATGAGACGCCTGCATGACATGAGGAGACTGCATCATCTCAGCCAGGACAGATATCCAGCCTGAAGGTGTGATGTAGGTAAGGAAGAAAGAAAGAAAAATATTGGATGTATTATAATGTGTGGCTTAGTTTTCAGTTAATACAATTGGGACAGAAAGTATTAAAAACAAACATACATACAAGTGTGAATGAATACTGTAAACCCAGTCAAGATTACACATAACCAGAACCCTCTATGCAATAACCAGATGAGTTTCAGACTTACCAGACTGGGATAAGGCCTGGTGAACACTCTCATTGAGTGCCAAATTTCCTATGATACGAACGATGTTCCTCTGAATCTTCAGGGAGTCTCTACGGAGCTGATAAACCCTCTGGAGGAGCTGCAGACCCCCGCTGGCAACTATGTGGTCACAGTGGCTCCGGACCTGTAGACAGGACGCATTTCAGTAAGTTCAGAACATTTATTCACCTTACCTAGCAATCAAAATCAACCAACATTTCCACAGGAGTGAATCCACTTGAGATTGTTGTACAGGTATGGACCAAATTAACAGATGAGGTAATAGATGTTTCGGTTCGGAAAACTATGAAATTCAATTCAGTGTGCAGTGTTTACAATTAAAGCACTTCTATAAATACTTGCATGCTGAATGAGTCCCTCCAACCATGAAACATAAGAATTCACTGAATTAACTGAACTAAAACAAAAGTTGCTTTGTGTTTTGAATGAGCTTTTTACTTTTAAATGGACTTTTAGATGAACAAGATGTGCTGTTGAATGCACTTCTGTGTTATGTTTAACTGATAAGTATGATCAGTTCAATACAAGGAATCTGACAACTTCTCCCAAGACTAGATCATGTTTAGATGTGTAATGGCTGTCATTACCTTTGAGTGCTGTACCAGTGCTTGTAGGCAGAAGGATTCCACCTTCTCAGAGGGAACAGAGGTGAGGCTCTGGGCGTAAGGCAGCCCATTACCTCCAAAGCACCACAGACCACCCTGCAACACAGGAGAGCATTAGTAAGAGGATTTAAAGAGTTGTTCTCCTGCCAGTTTGTGTTCTAAAAAGTCACTTTCCAAAAGAATGTATTTAGAAGTGCCTATGTGAGTCCATCTTTCCGTCTCAATTACCCGTTGTGCCGCCAAGGACTGGGTGCTCTCTCTGAGGGCCAGTGAGGTGAAGTACTGAACACATTGGTCCACCTCAGACTGAGGCAGAGACGCCAGCAGCTGCCTCAGTCCATCCTCTGCCGACAAACCCTGTAAAGAAGTCAACGCATCTTAGTTATCATCATATATACCTGTGAGATGTAAATAAATCTAAGGTTAAGGATCAATAGTGATGCATAGCTAGTGTCACTTGCAGTTTGACAGCTACACATGCAATAGACGATTCCAACAAGACACAATATCACAAATCTTATTTCTTGAAAAAACTCTTAAGAAATAATCAAAGAAAGTCCAATATGTTAAGTAGAAAAGCAAAGCCTGTGTAAGAGATATTGAGGTATTCTACATAATAGAATAGAGAGATACTTACATCCTCCAAGTCAGGCAGTGCAGGTGAGCGCAGGAAGAATCGAAGGTCTACCTGAGGAGTTCGGGCCAGGCCCACTGCTGTTCGCTGGTCTATAACCTGGGCTGCTGTCTGGTACTGGTAGTCTGTGTTATTGACAACAGATGTGAACTAATCCCACTTCACTTCACTTGTAAACCTGAAGTGATATGCAACAAATTTTTGTGTATTTTACCGTGCCAGTGGTGATTTTCTGCAAGCTCCTGAATAGCCTGTAGTCTGATGGCTTTATTGGCTGACAGTGTCCTCTTCAGTAAGACCCATAATGCCACCTCATGTGGGTCTGCATCTCCATGGCTGAAGTGCTCTAAGACATACAAATAGACCGCTCACTGACCGGCTGAACATTTACAGAACAAAGTGGATACAGGGTACTACAAATATTGCTAAAGACACTGGGAAATTGCACTCCCAACTGTATCTACCCTGACTACTGTAACTACCGGTAGCTACAGCACCACTTTAAGATTATTTCAACAGCTAGGACGTTACAAACCTTGTGGTTTCAAATCTTGTGGCATCAACTTTGCAGCTATTCATTTTCAAAAAGTCAAAAGTTAATTAATTGGATGTCTTACTGGAATATAATCTCATGAAAAAGCTGTGACATATTTCTATAATCTTAAAAGTGTGAGTGATTAATACAGAGGTAATATAAGGTGAACAAAACAATTATTCATGTCTATTACAGCCAATTGCGCAATATGTGCATTAATTCACAAACTATGAGACATTCAAAACAGGATGTGCATGCACAAAGCAGGTGTTTCCTTTAGCCTTAATGTGCACACCCAACATAAAAAAAAGATGGGTCAACTGTTTTCTGAGAATAAATATCTGCTTCTATTAGCAGCAACTTCTGCTTTCCAATCTAAAAAACCTGAGGGACAATACTACGGTCTCACACTGCAATTTAAGTGTCAATTTTAGGTGAACTGGTGCAGTATAATGACAACTTTTGGTTTCTTACCGTCTATTGATCGCAGCAAAACCCTAGATGATATTTCCAGAAACCGCCTTGCTGCTTTATGGAGTTCCCTCCTTGCTTTGTGTGTGAGCCCTAGACACACAGTGTAAAACAATTACTACAATGACCTGGAAAAGCAGAATGTAATGTCTATAAAAACACAACCAAGATAAAAGAAGCCATTTATTAATGGTTGGTATCTGAGTAGAGGCTGGTAGGTGATCGTTTCCATTAAATAAGAGAACCTTGACCAGTGGAAGTGAGATCAGTCAACAGACTGATCCCAATATTTAGGCAGGAAAGACAGTAGAGAGGGGCAGGAAGGAAAGACAGGAAATAATGATGACAGACATCACTGGGCACCTGGACAAACTTGGTACGACTTTGCGTTCATACAAAAAATAAATATAGCCACTCATCATATTCCAGATGTTATCCAGCTGGTCTGGGAAGTCCAAAAACAAAACATCTAAACTAACAGGAAATCTCAAAATGTTCTTATTCTTCTCAGTTTTGTAAGGTGTTTTAAAGGAACACAAGTTTAGCCATAAAGTCTAGGTGGATGACATTCAGTACCTGCAGTAAGGTTCTCCTTTTCATCAAAGGGAGTGGCTCTCAGATAGATGTAAGACTTGTACTTCTCCTGAAGAATTGCACTAGTGTCAATGGTCACAGCTTTGTCCAAGGCCACCACTTCATAAGTGATAAAAAGACAGCCCCTGTAGAAAGGTCAAGGATAAGCTGTGGTGCAGTGACACATCTTTTCACACAAGAAGTCAAGAATCAAAGTAAATACTGCAACTCACCCCGAGACAACTGCACCAGTTACTTTAGCAATCTTCCCTAAATGTCAGCAGAAAATGAATCTATATTAGACAAGGGTTTGAAGCTGTACTCCCAAAAGCATATAAATGTTTAATCCATGTATTTAGAGTAATGTGAGATTGCTGACAATTAAGCTGTGTATCACAATAACTTACTTAAATCTTTCCACTGAAGCACTTTCCTGACTCCAGGAGACCCAGCTGTGCTCAGTCTCCGACAGTGGATCAAACGTAGAGCTGCACCAGACATCCTCCGCCTGCATGTCACCCAGTGTGTTGGGGGATACCTACGTTAATAATCAGACCCCCACAGAGGACTAACAACTTATTCCAGCCCAGGCCTATCTCACACTAGAAACTTGCATATCATAGTCAGACATGAGGCCAATGACACTTTTGCTAAAGCTAATTTAATGGAAAGAACATATAATTAGTGTTAACAGTCTAGGTCAGGGGTCAGCAACCTGCGGCTCTGGAGCCACATGTGGCTCTTTAGCTCCTTGTGGATTTATAAAAATGGAAATGAATAACTGTTTTTTTGTTTACATTTCCATTTTTATTTATCATTATTGTAGGTCTATGGTACGACGGAGTATTAGGGTCACATTGAGGAAAAAAATATATCTGAGATTTCAAGAATAAAGTTGTAATTTTACGAGGATAAAGTCACAAGTTTAAGAGAAAAAGTCATAATATTATAAAGTAGTAATTTTTACGTGTTACTTTCTTTTTTTCTCGTAAAGTTATGACTTTATTCTTGTAATATTACGACTTCTTTTCTCCTAAAGTTATGACTTTATTCTTGTAATATTACAACTTTTTTTCTAGTAAAGTTATGACTTTATTCTCATAATATTACAACTTTTTTTCTTGTAAAGTTATGACTTTATTCTTGTAATATTACAACTTTTTTTCTAGTAAAGTTATGACTTTATTCTTGTAATATTACAACTTTTTTTCTAGTAAAGTTATGACTTTATTCTCATAATATTACAACTTTTTTCTAGTAAAGTTATGACTTTATTCTTGTAATATTACGACTTTTTTCTCGTAAAGTTATGACTTTATTGTAATATTACAACTTTTTTTCTTGTAAAGTTATGACTTTATTCTCATAATATTACAACTTTTTTCTAGTAAAGTTATAACTTTATTCTTGTAATATTATGACTTTATTCTGTAAATCTCAGATGTTTTTCCCTCAATGTGGCCCTAATACTCCGTAGTACATTGTCTCTTTGGCCCTCACTGCATTAGACTTATATACTTAGACTATAAACTGTGTTACCTTCATCACAATGCTCAAATGTTTTGCAGACAGACAGAATTTATTCTTTTTCTTTGCCTAAAATGTCTCTTTTGATAGTAAAGATTGCTGACCCCTGGTCTAAGTGATGCAAAACTACCCTGGCAACCAGGCTCTGTGAACTACAGCGACAGTGTTATTGACATTTAACCAACCTGTGACTATAATGATTAATCAACTAGTGTCAACTGATGTAACGTTTCTAGCTAGCTAAGCCAGTTACGACAGTCACCTCAACTTGTGAGTCAGTTTAACCCCCTTATTCAGCTGTGTGACATTCATAGCGTTAACATAATCACTCTAACAGTAATGGTTCAAAGCTAAATCAACAGCTAACACATTAACATCACGTTTCACTTTCAGAGCTTCACGCTACTAGCTCACTAGCTAACTGTTTGCTAACCAGCTAACCGATTAAATCGATGGTTTCATGCGAGTTTATTGTAATTGTTGAACAGTGACATTACCTTTATTTATCGACTAAAAAAGCTTCAAAAGGACCACCGTAATATTCCCAAACGATTGCAGCGACCGACCGGTGTTCATAAACACAAAGACAACTTGTCCCACAGATAATACGTCATCAACCGCAACGCACGTCATCCGGGAAAACAAAACATGTTTAAATGGATAACAGATAGCGAGCGTCTGCAGCACGTTGTGTGATCATTTGCATGTTTCGTTATTAGATTTACTACAACATGCAGTGTTTTTGCTGTCAGGAGGGCGGGTGCTCATTTAGTCTGTACCAAACTTTATTGTGAGCAGTTACCCCCATCAGGAAACAGTTAGACTGAACATACAAATAATATAATATACAGCTCTGGAAAAAATTAAGAGACCACTTCAAAATTCTCAGTTTCTCTGGTTTTACTATTTATTGGTATGTGTTTGAGTAAATTTTTTTTTTGTTATATTCTATAAACTACTGACAACATTTCTCCCGAATTTCAAATAAAAATATTGTCATTTAGAGCATTTATTTGCAGAAAATGACAACTGGTCAAAATAACAAAAAAGATGCAGTGTTTTCAGATCTGGAATAATGCAAAGAAAACAAGTTCATATTAATTTTTAAACAACAAAATACTAATGTTTTAATTTAGGAGGAGTTCAGAAATCAATATTTGGTGGAATAACCTTGATTTACAATCACAGCTTTCATGCGTCTTGGCATGCTCTTTACCAGTCTTTCACATTGCTGTTGGGTGACTTTATGACACTCCTGGCGCAAAAATTCAAGCAGCTGGGCTTTGTTTGAGGGCTTGTGACCATCCATCTTCCTCTTGATCACATTCCAGAGGTTTTCAATGGGATTCAGGTCTGGAGATTGGGCTGGCCATGACAGGGTCCTGATCTGGTGGTCCTTCATCCACACCTTCACTGACCTGGCTGTGTGGCATGGAGCATTGTCCTGCTGGAAAAAACACTCCTCAGAGTTGGGGAACGATAAATAATCTGTATGCTCAAAGGAGGGTGGAAAAAATAATAAATATATAAACACCTGCAATCCAATACTACAATCATACAACAAATACAAGCTATTGTAAAGATTATTATGTTCAGAGAAATAGATGTTGATGCTGATGGTACTGATTTATTGACATGAGGCTGTAGTTTGTGGTGTTGTTGTATTAGATTGTATTTTATTGGGCTTCTTTTTTTTTTTAAATAAGGTAGTTCCCTTAAACAGGAAGGCAATCCAGGCACTCCAAAATATCAAAAAAGTAGCAACAAGGAAGAAAATATATTAAAAAGCCTTTATTGTAGTGGCTAAATTATTTAAAAAGTTTGCTTTTTAAATGATGGCCTTCCTATTTATCCTGATTTTTTCACCCGTTTTCCAAGAACACCCGACACGTTTTGCCTTACGCTTGAACACACCGAGCAACAAGTTATCTCTCTTTCCAAGGTAGTTCCCTTGTTGTCCCCACCAATGGACCACATTACAATAGAGCTGGGTGATATGGCAAAAATCATAATATAGGTAATTTCATATATTGATAACGATATATATCACAATATGGCATGTTTTCTGGTAATTCAATAAATAAATAGTCTGTATGATATATCCACATGGTAATGCGAATTTAAAGGGACTGTTTGAAAGAATCAGAAATTAGTTGTAACAGCGACACCTGTGGCCGTTAAGTCAACGAAAGTCGGGAAACCTCTGTTGGTCTGGAGGACCTGCAGCATTTATTTCTGCACAAACGTGCACTGTACATTCACTAGATATTCTCAGAGCTAAACTAACTCTTCTGCAGTGTGTAGAGTGCGCGCATGCACGTGAGGTGGGGCGAGCTGTGAGTGAAGGCAAGCAGGCAGAGGAGCAGAGGAGCAGAGTACAGCAGAGACTCCGGTCCTGGAGACCAAAGCTACGGTCTCCCCCTCGTCCTCCGACCGCGGCCAACACTGTTTAACAGACGGGCTTCACTAGATATAACTTTGGTGCTTCCGTGTAGTTTTTGTTGGAGTCTTGTCTGAACAGCGTAGCCACACGCGAGCGCGCATCGGACACCGACCCGGATTGATTTATACGTGTAAGAAGTTACAAACAGTCCCTTTAAATAAGGTAGTTCCCTTGTTGTCCCCACCAATGGCCAAAATCTTCTATCATAATATAGGTAATTTCATATCTTGATAACAATATATATCACAATATGGCATGTTTTCTGGTAATTCAATAAATAAAAAGTCTGTATGATATATCCACATGGTAAAGAAAATTGTTGTATACTCCTATGGGAGTTAAATACTTGACAAATGAAAAGTACTGAGTATTTTCTCATTTTAAGAACTTGAGTGCAAAATGCACATAACAGTTTTCAGTGAAATTATAGAGAAAAAATTAATAAATATAGGCCTAGTCTATATCGTGATAGAAACAATATAGAAAAATATATAATTTTGATGATAAATATCGTCATATTGTTACATCAAAATGCAATATTGTACATCAACACCACAATCTCAAAATACAATCAACATTTGTCCATCAAAGTAAACAAAAATGTAACTTGTGAAACTTCTCTAAGGTAGTATTTGTTTGGACGACTACTGTATTGGGTTGCAATATTTTACAGGTGTTTATGTCATTATGTCCATATCTTGTGTAAGAGATAAGAGAACTGCTTTGTTTGTGCTAGCAAACAGACCACCAGGTTTTGTACGGAAAACTCAGTTGTCGTACTTTTGATTCAGCTTTTATTGCATTAATTTATTAGCAAAGTTCAGTAAATTACATACAAAGATAAAATACAAAAACTTTTTGACACCTAATGCCCAACTTTATGTGTATCTCTCTCTCTCAATCTCACACATACTGCACTTGCAAACACAGACACACTACATTACTTTGAATGCCACACACCCCCACATACCACAGCTCTGTAAAAAAACATGTGTGAGACAGCAATTAAAACATCAAATGAGTTTAAAGCTGTCTCCTCCAAGTTTTGCATAGATACGTCAATGACACAATTCATTAAATACAAGTTAACAGAAACATTCGCCTTCCTTTGGGGGTACACATACACAATAATTCTCTTTTTTTTGCATAGTTATTATACCTCTTTTGCAGCAAGTCTTGTCTTGCAGCGTAAATGCCCAGTCACCAGTATGTACTTATCTAAACTAATCAAAGATTTTGTGCACAAGCATACACGAGTGTCAATCACCACTAAATACAGAGTGCTAATTTTTAAGAGGAATAATTTATGTTCATAAGCAGCCAACATTGCTGAGAGTGTGAACTGACAGTTTTTAAATATTTTAAATCAGTATTGAATGATGACACGCTAGTATGCTTATGCCAACACCAGATATATATTAACATACCAAAAGACATACAAAACCGATTGTTGTGTCAGAGTGTTATTGTGTTGAGCAGGACACACAATAGACCTTGATGTCCTTGTTGGCTCCGCTCTGCTCCACCTGGTCATATAAATCAATACAGACTCAGTCCAATATCATTTGTAACTCCATTTCCAACTTGGGGCTCATTTAGTTAAGAGTCAGCCTGGTGCTCTCACTCCTCTCAGGTGCATGTTTCCTGATATGCCCTAATAATGCTCTCATAAGCTGGAGGTGGGGTCTGTGTAGCATGGAAACCCCTCAGGCCATTGTTCCCCCAAAATGACTCAGGTCTGGGTGGCGTGGCAGCCGGCTGAGCTGCTGTTTGAGCTGATCCAGTCGACGTGGTCAGAGTCGGCGTACGAGGCAGCGTGGTCTGGCTCCCCTCCTCCGCCTCCCTCGCAATCTGGCTGCACTGGAGGAGCGGGTGGAAGGTGGAGGCCCTGAAGCTGGATTTGTGCCCCAGCGGGTCGAGGTGATCCGGGGAGGAAGTCTGGCGGTGGAAGCTGAAAGCGGCGCTGACCAAACTGTTGTTGCTGCGCCGGTCGTAGCTGCTGTTGCGGTTAAAGCCCGGGCGGTTACGAGGAGATGTGCGTGAGTGGCGAGGAGGACGGCGGGTGATGCTGGCGGAGCCTACTCTGCGTCGGGACATCCAGGTCAAGATCACGTAAACCAGGGCCCCCAAGACCAGGCCCACCGCCATGGACACACAGAAAGCTATGATCAGAGGGACTGTGAAGACAGAAAAGGATATTTTGATGAATCCTTCACAAAGACCCTCCATATTTTTTGTTTCTACTTTTTTTTTCTTCTGCCCAATTAACTTATTTACTCTTCAGGTTAACTGTGAGGGACAAGAGTTTTATAATAGCTATGTACATGCAATACAATCCAAAAGCACTTTATCCTTTTTATTATACCCTGGGAATGGAAGGAATTTTAATTAGAATCTATGCTTTTACCAAGATTACAAAAACCATCTGTTTGAAACAAATTGAGGATTGCCAACAGCGTCTTGCAAGATGGTGCTCCTTGACAAACTAATAATAGGCTTTCCTCTTTCATATTTACCAGAGCAAGTTTTTTGGAGACAACAAACTGATTGCATTTCATTCCCACAAAAAAAAAGGCACAGACGTTTTAGCTCATTGCTTCTCTGTCTTAGAAGCAGTAGTGCCCACATAAGCGTGCTTGAGAGAAGAGAGAAAATGCAGCGGCTAAGACAAAAACCTTTGGACTGCTGCCAGGGAAAACAAATCAATTTCCTTTCAATACGGTTAAGCGTTAAAAAAGACTGAACCAACTTTGCCACCAGCCCATATTTCCGAAGCATATTTTTTTCTCTAACTTTGGGAAAACGGAAAGGAGACACTGGTCAAAAGTCATCTGGAAATGACATTTAGGAAAACGGAGGAAAAACACACTAAGAAAACATGTCAGATTATAGATTTGGAGTGAGTCGCAAAAGGTTTACTTCTAATTTATTTGACGAAGTAATCTTCAAAAGGACTCAGGCCCACATATTGTATCTATTTCAGAGGTGATTAAAGTGTGGATTCCTGAGGGAACAACGGTGCCAATCAGAGAGACCACATGAAAACGACCTGCTAAAACAGAAGGGAAGTTAGGAAAAACTCACCAGCATCAAAAGACTGAAGTATTTCCAGAAAGAGATTTGTGTTGTTCTCGGCCATGACTTCCAGGAGAAGAAGAGAGACTGATACTCGACTCAGTCTGTCTTTTACTCTCCCTCTCCTCCTCTTCTGTCAATCCTTGGCTGTCTCTCTTTTCCTTCTGATGGGTTTTCCTGTCTTTCTGCCTCCCCTCTTTCCTGTTCTCTCACTTTCTCCCTCTCTCGTCCCTCGCTCGCTTTCTCTGTCAGTGTGTCTGAGCCCAGAGGCACACGGGACTAGAGGCTAACCCTGGCAGTCGTCTTGTTTATGGAAGCGGAAAACTACACTGTCACATTTCCTGCTTTTCTGCTTGAAATTAGCAACAGGAGTGGCTTATCTATCCAGGACAGAGATCCTGGAGGTGGGGAGACGGGGTGTTGCTGTAATCACTTCCTCTCCCATCATTTCCTTCAGGTTGATTAATGTAAAATGGTATCACTCCAGCGCCTAAGACTTCAGCTTTCATCATAGAAAAGTCCACCACACTTACCGATATTTTTATTCCTTTCAGAAATGATAAATATTTTAATCTCTCTCATATTTTCTCCGTCCACCACAGAGACCACAGGCGACAGCTTTGCCATGAGCTGTACCGGCAGTTACAGGCCTGAAATGAGTGTTGAAGGCAAAACCGCAGCTGGAATTGATGGTGGCAATACTGTAAGTGCTTTTAAAACTCAGTTAATGATGCAAAAAATGACAATATTCTGGTGTATTTTTAGACAGACTGCGTGGAAATCTGCCTGTTCTGATTTTACAACGTCTTTGTTAGTAAGCTCAGTCTTTCCACAGTGTCTGCCAGGTCAGCGGTGCCTGCATCGGACGTCTGGTCCTTTCTCGGTTGGAGAGATCCAGTAAAAACATTCTAGTTTGATAAGATAGAAAAGCAGCACAGCTACTCCTTTCAATGCACCAACATGTTTTACTTTCACAAACCAGGATACAGTGAGTGAAACTGAAGCTCTTCATGTTACTCAGTCTTGATCCCACAGTCAGCATTGTTTTAATCCCCTCCAAGCCAAATCTGCAAGGTCATCAGTACAGTCAGAGGGAAGGATGCGAGTCGTCATATTGGTATGCAGCATCTAATGTAGACCAGCCCCATTTGCCCCATCAGCTTTGGATTTTACTTTCCAGAGTTGATCGTAAACCATTCGTCACCTTAAATTCAACCTCAACATTAATCAAGTCAATCTGTTAATCCTATTCAATAAAATGAAACATTAGATTTTCAGGCAAAATCTTTGTGTGTGTATTATTCTAAGAAGTTGACAACCTTCAGCCTTTTCATTGGCAAACAGAGAGAGAGAGAGAGCAGCCCGGCTAAAGCCTGAACTTCCTTTAATTGTCGGCTCTGCTGTAAAACCTGTCCAAAATAACCTGCAAACACCCACAACACTGTGAAATAGTATGTGTGGCCATTGTGTTCTGTTATAGAGTAATTGGAGTGCAATGGGCTCATAGGTGGAGGACACATTCTTTGAGTTTTATGGCTTAAGTTCATGCCCTTATCAAAATGTCATTGGGCAGAGTGGTGGGAAATTACAGTGTGCTCCCCTTAATATCATAATAAGGAAATTAGCTTTCTGTAAGGACTTCAAAGATGTAGCCAGCAACAAAGGATATACTAGATTATCACTGTGTTTTAAAAATCATACAAGACAATGAGGAGTTTCTAAATTTGTAGATTTGATGAATCAATATCTTATTAATCTCCTAAACAGTAGCTGTTATGGATGTGCCATTCTGGGACATCACTTATGCATAAACTAAGATATTATAGGAGTGAAAAGAGACATGGTATGTTTTTTTTCTACAATAAATTAATACCACTGTGGTGAGTAATATTTGGATGTAGAGAGACTGAGCCAACCACCTACGTGTTCCCTTTGTTCCCTCCTTGAACAGTAGATGGAGTAATACTCCAGGATAACTTCACTGCAAGTCTCGTATGTCCACTCCCTGGTTAGCTAATCAACCTGTATTTTTCTACAGAAATAATGTAGGAGCTTAAGTAACATCTCATATTTAACATGCCAACTGCTCGACTTAATGTGTCATACAGTGTTTGGTGGGCTACACGTACTGATTATTATATTGTATACATACACAACATCATCCTCCACATGTTTTAGCATATAGCATGCACATACATTGTGCAGCTCAATGAGGATTGGTCTGCTACGACATAAGGCAGTGATTGGAAGAATAGTTTTAGCAAGATTTGTGAAAGCATGTGGCTTTTTTTCACATAGAAAACAATGGAAAGTAGTTGTGATTTAAATCAACAATAGAGCTGCAACGATTAATCAATTAGTTGTCAACTATTAGATTAATTGCCAATTATTTTGATAATCGATTAATCAGTTTGAGAATTTTTTAAAGAAAAAAAAGTCAAAATTCTTTGATTCCAGCTTCTTAAATGTGAATATTAATAATACATTTGAGGACGTCATCTTGGGCTTTGGGAAACACTGATTGACATTTTTCACCATTTTCTGACATTTTATAGACCAAACATCTAATCGATTATTTGAGAAAACAATCAACAGAATAATCAACATTGAATATAATCATTATTTGCAGCTCTAATATTCACATCGGTGTCATCAGATCAATCATATTGGTGTCTAACTTTGGTATACATATGGCTCCAAACATCAACATAATTTATTTAACATCACTTGTAACTATAAAGATTTGTTCCCTTTGTTTAAGGAGTCTATACTAAATTAAATGGCTTATTTAGACAGATAATTTTGCAGTACATAAAATAGTTACAGAACAGCATTTCTCTCTGGCATTATGTTGATTTTGACATGCAGGTTGACAATTGTTAGAAAACTGCTGACTGTGCATGAAAGAGATTACCACACGGCGGCGGTGGCGGCGGTCTTGGTCCCAGCTCTCTGCCTGTGCAATGATTAGATAAGAAAACAGACCTTAATGGGGAAGGGTCTGGCTACTATAGGAAGATTTCCTATTGACCCCTTTGCTTTGTATCTGCTCTCTGCTCCCCTCTGCTGCAGCAATGTCCTCTCTCTCTTTCTTCTGCTGAATCTGGTTGGTCCTGAGGGGCTCTGGACGGTAGAGGTCACCCCCAGCCGAGCTGCGTAAAAATGTAGGAATCAGCAGTCCGTGCCTGCTGCAGTGGAGCCGGCCAATCCAACTAAATCCCACAATTTATCACACTGGCAAGTCGAGCAGCTGACTCTGACAACGGAATTACAAAATGGTTAGATTTTTATACATATTTATTAAGATGGATTGCTGATCTAGTTGTTACTTAGTGGGTTGAGGTTAAACTACCAAGGTAATTGATTGACCCCTGGTTTTGCTATGACAGTTGCGGTTGGGTAGGCAGGTAAATTGGATGAATTGTATTTATTTTTGTCCTGTACATGGCATATTCTGCCCATAACATGTTGTCATTTTATTGACAACAGAGAAACTAATGTATAGAATTTATTTGGTGGGGAGCTTTGCCAATAATACCCTATAAACACAGTTGCCTGCTTTTGGGAATGACAGCTTTTCACCTTCAACAATTCCTCAATCTAAACAATCCCCCCCTCCCGCCACAGCATTTTGGTAAAGAGTGTTTTTTTCCCCAGTAAACACCATGTTTACTCAGTCACTGTAGACAAACAGTACACAGCAGAGCTTCAAAAGGGAGCCTAGACAATACAGAGATCAAGAAATCTGGACTCACAAATAGATAGATGGAGAGCTGCTCTGTTGTGCTGCAGATTCACATCCATAAAATCTCCCTCATTCACCTGCTCCTAATGCCACCGGCTTATTACCATAAAGCCATTCCATAAATTAATCCTAGAAGCAGATTGCACGACACTGTCATCACAACAGATTGAATTCAACATGCACTACCTCTGTGTCTGTCATTCATTTACCAAAACTGAGCTGAGGATCTGCGATCAATAATAATTTATCAGCTTTTATATTTTGTCCACTCCTCTATCTCTTACTTTGTTGAATGAGGCTGTGTCCAGAGCAGTGTAGCTCCCTCTCAGCTGCTCTAAGAGCTCTCCTGAGATGATGATGAAAGGACTTGTCTAATGGGATTACACATCGCGATAAGTGCTCAGATCCTAGTGGTTCATCACACCTCCCTCCTGCCTTTCAAAGACTGGCATTGATCTGCTGTGCAGTAGCATATATCGGACATAGAGTTTTGGAGAGCTGTTTTATTGGCAGGGGGGTGTATTGATTGATTGTTATGTTTACTTGTATCAGTGAATTTTTTTTTGAGAAATATTGTTGCCCAGGTTTTTAGGGCTGCCCCCTCTTAGTTGATTAGTCGACTAATCGGTCGTTTTGGTCTTAGTCGACTAAGATTTCATTAGTCGATTAGCGTTTTTTTTATGCTTTTTTCATGCTGAATGATCTATTTCCAGTAAACTTATGTGCACATCTCTGGTAAACAAAAGATTTAAAGTGGTGCTTTTCTGTGATTCTTTGTGGAGAAACTCAGTTTTACACATCTGTCGATTAAATCAACAAAATTCTATGAGTGTTAGTAGACTAAGTATTTCTTAAGCTGAGGACAGCCCTACAGGTTTTGATTTTTGAACAAATCCCCATTTAACCGGAGCAGCAGCAGGGCAGACTGAAATGATGATGTCATAAGATAAATCCTGGAGCTGCTCAATAAGCAGTGAATAATGGAACAGCCCAGAGAAAAAACTATAAGAGCACACATTATAGTGACTTCTTTAAAATACATGTCACTTAAATACTTTATCGGCATCAGTTTAGTAATTAAATGATGTCATGGTCGGGTTCATGACCCCAAATTCATCATAATTTTACATTTTACATTTACATTTTAATAATTTAAATGGTAAAAATTAAATAATTGTTATAAAATAGAGCAAAAAAAGTGTAAGAAAGGAAAAAAGTGTGTGAGAGAAGCCCAGTTAGCATTTACGTTAATCCATCAAGATAGATATATGTGTACTTCTATACATACTGTACATTTCTGCCACCATACTTAGTACCTATATATTCATACATGTACTGTATACATCCACCACAGCCATTTAACACTGACTTTAATACTATATGTGATTTCTTTTCCCACGCATTTAATTTGTCTCTGCTGGTTTGTTCTCTACTAGTTCTTTCCATTTGTGTTTACTTAGGCTTCCCTTTTGCCTCCAAGTTCTTGTCATGACTTTTCAAGCAGTTATTCTCAATGTTCTAAGTAAATATTCATATTTTTTGTCAATTATTTCAGGTGGCATTACACCTAATATAATTTATGAATACATTCTGGGTCTATAGAGATTATTATAGCTTCAACTACCCAGTAAAATAAAACTAATTCACAATTGATGTAATATTTCTAACAGCCCACAAAATCAGTCACTAATTCATTTGCAACAACCCTAGAACGTGTCACCTGGTATCATCAGTACAAGCCATGATGCTCTGATTTAGTCACAGGAAAATTACAATGAAAACATATTTACATATTTTATCATATTCAGGGTGACTCTAAATTCACATCAAGTAAGAAATGTGTTGTTGCCATCAGAGTTGAGATTTGCTGCAGCAGATTCTGTCCTCTCCTCTTCCCTTGTTGTGTCTCTCACTTGCTGACAGTCACTTTCCCTCCCACACATCTCTTCCAGTGGCACCAGCTGGCACGGGAAGATACCTGGCACTCTATTGGTCCTGGTGCCTCAGTGAGAGGGAAGAGCTATTCCTTTTGATTGGACAGCAGGTGGCAGTGCCTGCAGACCAGGAAGCTGTCTTGTCTGCAGAAGTAAAAGGCTCAGGCATACTGTATGTGATTGCTCGTGTACACGTACAGTATGCACTTACCTCATCATCGGGGGAGGAGCTTGTCTGAGTGTGAGGATTGCAGCCTGCTGCTGCAACAGGGATGACTTGAAAACAGAAACACAGCATACAGCATGGACACGATTCAGCCTTGATAGCCTGCAGTCAGTGTGAAAACACCAAACTACTGCAGCTCAATCTGAGTCCTGATCGCAGTATGAGAGCCTTGCCAGGGTGACGCACAGGAGTTGGGACGTGACTTTAGTGACCTCAGGACCGCAGCATGGCATCACCCAGGCACTACGGACACTCTCCTCGGGATATTGCCAACGTGATGCAGAAACTGCAAGGTAGGTGCAAAATGCTTACTCACTCACACTGCTCCACCTCGGTTTGCAGCGTTTTTAGAGGTGACCTAGTGCTTGGCATGACACAGCAAAACAGTATGAGCTAGAGACACTGTACAAAATGTCATACATGCATCTTATCCTTTCTGCTCATGACCCTGTACATCTTATCTGTGGAGTGTTGGAATTCAAGTTCATATGGCTTATAAATGTGTGGTATGGGAAGGACATTACTGAATTGGATATGCAATATCGCAGCATGCAGTAATCAAGTACATTGGACATTTTTAGGTCATAATTAGTTATGTTTTGTCTGACATTCAGTTGCTATCAGTGCTTTAGTTTCTGTGGAGTTTTTCCTCATGCAATATGCAGATTTAATGCCATAAATATTATTATTCTTTGTGGGAAAAGGAACAACCAGATCACCACAGTGTGAGAGATTGTAATAGTGCATTGTTCTTGTATGTATTTACTCTCAAGGTTTATGTGTGCACATGCTTGCACATGCACCGATACAGTGCAGTATGTGCATGTATGTGTTCCTGTATGTGGATGGACTGGGAGGCAGACAATAGGAAAGCTAATCCCCAGAGAAGCTGACCGGATGAAGTCAGTTCCCTGTTGTGGACAGTCGTACCCTCAGCCTACTGTACATATAGCTTACAATAACACTGGCATGAATGACAGCCTTATGTTTATTCTTTTTAACCTTTGGCACATTAAAAAGAGCAATTCTGTCTTTCTTATCTTATCTCTCACCTCTGCTCTAACTTCTCTTTCATTTGTACACTGTATTTGCAGCAGATATCAACATTTATTCAGTCTTTTTCCTCTTCCTAGAAGTCAAATAAACGTGGGTGTTTTTGTTTTTTTTACTATAATTGTCTCATAAGACTCCACTGTAAAACAGTGCATCTCTGTGTGGCAAAGTCACGCATCCCCTCGCTGACAGCATCAGATTGATGACACTCGCAAAGTAGCAGGAAAGTCAGGTGACACCAGAGCTGAGATCCAATATGGCTGCTCCCTGTGTGGCTTCTGAGGTGGCAGTTTCTGTGAAAGCTGAGAACAGCATCACCGGCAGCCACGTGGCTCCCTCTGCATCACAGTGTGCAGGTGTGGGTGCACACTTTGAATCCCGATTGATCTAATTTTAGAAGCTTCCCCTTTAAGATGTCTCTCCGGTGCAAGGACAGACTGATGCATTAATACATATTTAGAGAGAAACAGACAGTTTATCACATTGCAGCAGTGTACAATTATCCCATTATATATGCATGAGGATACAATTCAATACTCAAAAAAAAAAAAAAAGAATCATACCTGTTTTGGAAAGCTGCAAAATATTTTATCTACACTAAAAAAAAGACGTCTCCAGATATCTTTGCAAACTAACAAGGTATAACTATAGAGAATATGTAGACACCACCGCTTGTAGCTACATTCAGGACTCTCATTTAACACTACAAGGCGCTAAATGACATGAGCTGTAAATAATGCAGCTTTGTCCCAAGTGTGGCTTGTTCCAAAAATACTCTTCTGACTGGCTCCTGTGGTTGGGGGTGTGTCTACATTATCTAATTACACCAAACGGGCTCTTTACCAACAGTTGCTTTATTGTTGATGTCTCGTTGGGTGCAAGCTTTTTAGATAAGCTGGGTCTTGTTGCCGTGGTTATCCTTACAGAAGGATGGACTGAGAGTTTGTGGGAGCAATACTGTCTAAACGTTTGCCTACAGAGACACACAGACCGTGTTAATGGCTACTGAATTACATGCGTCTTCCGAGCCTTGAGTAGAGTTGTACTATACGTCTGACATGCTGTCTGTGGTGTGAATGGATTTGCTTGGACATCAGCTACATTCTTTTTGCACAAATCACTCTTTATGCTATATATGTTTTCCTCTGAGTACGTGATCACATTAGTTTATTTACAAGGGGCACGTGAAATCTAATTTGACGCAATATTTTATTTGATGTGTTCTGGTTGGCATCCATCTCCTGGGAGACGAGAGCTGAACCTGTGATGATATCATCAAGACGTTTCGTAAGAATCAAAGAGGAGCACTTATGTTTTTATTAGTCTGAACATAAAACAGCTTCATAGCATAAAGAGAAAATAACATAAGCATGCGTTCCTCGTCTTTGGTATCATGCAGTGTTTTATATAGGTAGTCGTCACGAGCTTGGTCCCAAATGACATCTCTAAATGAAATCAATGTCGCCTTTGTTCAGAGTGGCTTGCATTTCATTTCCTCAAGGTTGCAGTAATCGTGTCTCTCCAGCTGGATAAGTGTTCAGAAATGTGCTATATTGATGTGTTATGTTCACACGTTATTGGGGAAAACTTGAATCTCATTTCTTGCCACCTGAGAGTTAAATATAGGTAATCTAATACCATTTGTATGTCTTTTAAAGCTTGATTTGATTAACATATTTTATTCCAACTCTCAAGAGAGGACAATGTTCTCAAATTAAGCCAAGTTCCACATATCACCAGATACCATGAAATGAACTATACTCCCTTCAGGCTCCATTTGGAAGCCGCTAGTAACCACTCAACATCAAAACAATCAAAACTTTTGCCCCAGTTTTGGGTCTGTGTTTTTCTTCTTTCAACCGTCTCTTTTGGTGTGCCTCCCTGTCGCAGTGAAAAAAACAGCAATTAGTGACACCATATGGCAGAGAACGGCGAGTCCTCTTTGAACACCTCCCAGCCTGAACTCCTCCATATGCTGTGGAATTTGCCTGTTTGTTGTCTCTCCTTAATGAGAAAAGCGGTGCACCGTTTTTCCTATTTCAATTTCTCACCTGTTTTCTCCGTCGTGGGCGGCAGAGGCATGCATTCCCGCCTACGCCTCTGGGTTTTACCGTCTGCTAGCCTATCAAGTGGGCAAGTTTGCAAAGTCTCATTGTGTTTGGGAGCACCTGGTTGAGTTGTCTGTGCGTGGGCTGTGTGTAATCCTGTACTGGCAATTTGCTTGTGATCAGATAATACAGATGGAGATTGCCCCAGATGGAGTTTCTCAGTCAGTTCAGGCTTTGCTTGTTGTGTTATGCTTTTAAGGAAATTTATGCAGCATGGTCCAATTTTTATAAGCGCCTATTGTCATTTTAGTCAGGGGAGGATGCGGAGCAGGAGGAAAGGTGAAGGGTAAAGGGCAAAGGCAGCAGAGGTCAGCAGCGTGTTAGATGGATGAAAAAAGGATGAGAGAGGCAGCGGGAAAAAAGCAAGAAAATGAGACTGGACAAGCCGGGAGGAGAGAGAGACCAAGAGCCCACACACCCGTTTTTAAGCTCCTGATTGCTGGTGGGACTGGCACAGATCCTCAGGTTGGCACAGGGCCAGGGTGACATCCTGTTGCCAGGGGCGACATTATGGTGCGGCCGCAGCCAAGGAAGGACCAAGCAGACGGTCACCTTGAGCCATGCCAGCCTCCTGTTTAGTTCTGACACCGCCATTTATCGTCTGCGGCTCTGGATACCACCGCTTCACACACATAATGTGCCCACGCTCGCACACAGACACCGAAACAAACACTGGGTGTTAAAAATAGCTGTGATGCATCTTCGCCCCCCGTCACCCCCCCCTATCATACCACTGGGAGTCAGCAGTTTAGGCTGAGTGGTTAAACAGACACAGAACGAGTCTTCAAGGCCGCCAGACCATTAACATGAAGCCATTACTCTGTTGTAGCCTCAGAACTGTGGCAGTAGGGCCAGTGTGGGATAGATGAGTTGTTGTTTATTCTGCTGCTTCTTCTTCTTCTTCTTGTCTTTCCAGATTGTGTTTATGACTTGTTGCCATAGCGGCAGTCTTATGACAGCCAGCACAGCCTTTTTTCACCCTGTGGGCTTATTGGCCTTGTCTTGTTCAGCTTCTGCTTCTGCAACAGGACATTATGTTTGATAGATGTTATGTGTGTGCGTGTGTGTCTGTATACTATTTAGTGTGTTAAATCCATGCTAGTTTCTCGGTGACAGCTTCTATTGCAGATCAGATTATAATCTCTTTTAACCTGACACTCCGTAAGGGTTTGAGTGACATATCACAAGATTAGGTCACTGGGGGTTCCACCCATACAATATGGAGGGCGGGCCCGCCTTCATCTACTCTAAACCCTCTTTCAAAGATCACACCTTCATGAAGGTCAACGTGTATTTCAACATTACCTCAGTGAAGCAAAATATCAGCATTGATTCTTTTTTTTCTTTTAAGTAATTACACCTCCTTTTGGCATTTCTGTCTCAGCATTTCTGCCAAGTTGGATGTCTGTTGATTAAGCTGAACTTCACAAGGCGGATTGACTAAAATGTTACGCAACGCAAACAGCATTTAATGAAACAGACAGTACTAAGACTCTCTACAGATGTAATGAAAGGAATATTCACAGGATTTACAGGCACAGCAAGTTACTGTTAACTAGAAGTGGGAATGACCAGAGACCCCACGATACGATATTATCACAATACTTATGTCGAAATACGATCTTGTTGAGATTTTAAACATTTTGCAATATGCTGAGTATTGCGATAAGATATATTGCAATATATTGAGATTTATTACCTTTTTTCAACTGTAAATTATGCAGTTTGTCAACATCTGTTTTATCTAATAAGATACAGTTTTCACTCTGTTCATCTCAGAGTTTTCATTCACATATCTTGAGGTCAGAGGTCAAGGCCATGTCAGTTTTTCCTCGCCAAAATTAAGCGTAACTTTGGAGAATTATTTGGCGTTCTTCCCGACAAGCTAGTGTGACATGGTTGGTACCAATCGATTCCTTAGGTTTTCTAGTTTCATATGTTCTTCACTCTAGCTTTAAGGCTGAGACTGTTACAACCTCTGAAAAACTAAATAGCGGCCATCGGATTGTTAAGAGGTTATGGCAGCTCGGTTGGATATGGGTTGTTCACTTAGATCCAATGTGAATCGTATGCACGACGGCCTCTCCTGGCTTACTGTTGAGAATATGTCATCATTACACACTGGTAATGTTCAAGTCAGGTATTAATTACAGTATTCCAGTTTTTTTTTGTTGAATCAATTTGTTTATAGTAATACTGTACATGACCATAACACCAGAGGGTCCAGAAATGGTCAGCTTGTACTGCCTCGTCCTAGAACTAATGCGTTACTACGATCTTTTATTCATAGATCAATTTCTCTCTGGAATAGTTTGCCTCAAAGTTTCTGCTGCATTGTTAGTAAATCAGCGTTCAAAAAGAAACTCAAGTTTTATCTAAGACTGTAATTAATTTGCTACGCTGGTGTTTGTATGTTTGTTTTGTTTGGTATGCTATCTCAGGTGTCATATCTCTAAGTTTGATCTATAACTAGTTATTTCTAAGGTTTTTAATTCCTGTATTTGTGTTTTGTATGGTATTTTAATGTGTTTTTATGTGCTTAATGTGGACCCCAGGAAGATTAGCTGGTTGCTATGGCACCAACTAATGGGGATCCTTAATCAAATCAAGTCAAATAGTTTAATAAAAAGCCGATACTAACCACACAAAATCTCGCGATACCATACTGTGTCGTTTTTTTTTTTTCCCCCTCCCTTTGTTAACCCAGTACGGACCATTACATTTAATGTGGACCAAAGTTACAGCTTTAAGCCTCACTGATTCCACAATGATACAGTTCCTGCAGCATTTCTATAACATCTCTGATTCTGTCAGATTGAGGCATCAGATAGTTTTGATGGACGTACAGGACAATGTCCTCACAGATAAAACCCTGACACCTCAGCTTGTGACCCCGAAGACACATTCAGCTTCTGTCTGTAATACTTTGAGTCTCGTGCTCGCTCTTATCTTTCACCCACAGACACCTCTGTCCCTTTTTTTCACCTGTCACAATGTGATTGGATGGTGGAAAATTCTGCCTTTGGCGGTCCATTTAGCACTCAAAGGTTTTTAAATAGAGGTCAGATTGTGATGCCCTGACCTCTGAGAGGTCGGCTGGCCAGCTAATGTGATGATTTCACAGCATACCTGAGTTAGTAGTAAAATAAAGTCATTCCCAGCTTTTATTTTAATCTGCTCGGCGCACTAGATGGGTTTGGGTTTATCACAGCAGTAGATATTTTCAAATAATCTGTCTCTCACAGAAGAGAGCATTAACATTCAAATACAATACATCTCAGCTAGCCTGACCATTTCATTCTCGTTTTATTATCCTGTTTTTAAAATCCAACATGTACATACAGTGTCTCTACAAAATCAGGCACTTCCTCAGCTCTTTACTTGTGTTGTGTCATTGTTTGCTCCTACTGGATTCAATTGCCACGTTCCCGTGTTCCTGGAGGGATGGGGTCCGTGATCCCTTTTCATGTACCTTCAGTGGAGAAAAAAAGCAATGGAGGTGCTGTATCTATGAAATATTATTTCCTGTTGTGCTGCATGCTGACATCTGTCCCCTCGAGCCTCTTTCTCTCTCTGAGGGCTTCCCGCTGCAGACACAAAACACAACCTGCCACCTGACACAACAAACCCTGTTTTCCTGCTTTTAATAATTCAAGAATGTTCAGTGAGGAAAAAGTGAGCATTCAGGCGATGTTTAGGGAATTTGAAGGAAATGAATAATGCCTCAACAGAATGGGATTTCTTACTGGACAGGTGGTTGTTGTCAGAGTAAAAACAAAAGGAATACATCTGCTGGTTGCAAAAATAAATGGTTGAGATTCACTTTCAGTAAGACAGAAAACGTCCCCAGCTGGATAAGAATAAATACACTCAAGTGGTTGTGTGCGACAGGATTTTGTAGATGATTCTGGCTCTGTTCCAGTCGGTGTTTTTATTTCACAGCAAAGACGGGACTTATAACTGAATTTACTGCTCTGGCCACAGTGATTTATTTAGTGTGCTGACGCCAGTCCTTTCACTTTGCTCGTCCCTGTAATGTGTGGCGGGCCACTGAACCTGGATAAAGAGCTTAGACTGTCTGACCCACTCCTGCACTCAAAGCATCACACAGGCAAACACACACATACACACAAAATCATCACACACACATTCATAGAGAGAGCAGCAGAGAAACATCAAGCTGGAAATATTTTTTTTTCAAAGCCATATTGAGTCTTTCTAATGCTCTTAGTGCCACTGAGTGGCGTTTTGATATGACCCCTGGTGCCTCCCGTGGAATAGATGCTTTGTATCGGCCGCATGTTCATTCTGTTTGTGTGTGGTGTTAAAATGTGGTTTTGTTCAGCTGATTGTATTTACCTGATAAAAGAGCCCCTGAAAAATAGGAAGAAAAATTGCAGCTCAAATCCAATAAGGCACTATGTGAAACTGTTTTGCTACAGGATTTGATTTTCTGCAGCATCCCTCTCAGAAATGAATCAAATTGATAATTGTTTTTTTAGAGCGGCAACGATTAATTGATTTGTTGTTAACTATTACATTTTTGCCAACTATTTCTATAATCTATTAATCAGTTTCAGTAGTTTTTTAAGAAAAAAAAGTCTAAATTCTCTGATTCCAGCTTCTAAAATGTGAATGTTTTCTGGTTTCTTTACTCCTCTATGACAGTAAACTGAATATCTTAAAGTTGTGGACAAAACAAGACATTTGAGGACGTCATCTTGGGCTTTGGGATACAGTGATCGACAATTTTCACCATTTTCTGACATTTAATTGAGAAAATAATCGACAGATTAATTGACAATGAAAATAATCAATGGTTGTTGCCCTATATATTTAAACCCAAGGTGATATTAGTTTTTCAAATTTATTTGTTCAAACTTTATGTTATATTTTTGTATTTTATTCAATTTTTACTACAAAATGTTCTATTTGTTTCTTTTTACATTATAAATACCTTTACGTTTTTCACTTTAATTCATTGGCATGCTCGTCTGTTTCATTGCTTTGTGTGTGTCAGTACTGCAGGTGCTGAAATTACTGTATCAGTGGCCTGGCTTTAATGAACACTGGGATATTTGGACATTTTTGTTACCGACAAAGTGCCTTCTCTGCACATCTGGTGCTGAAAAGGGAGTGATGGTGCTTGAAAGAGGAAAGGGGTTGTTTTGATAATCACTCTGACTTGTTCCCCCCTTCTTACTCTCTTTAATGTGGTGTCATTATTACTGGAATGTAATTAGCTATGCTAATGGGTTGGCATTTGGACTTCCGTCTCAGCAGCACTTATGTTGGGACTGGTAAAAATGTGCTGTAGATGAAGTGGGATGGCGAATGGAGAGGCTGAATGGGCACGTGAGGGTTGAGTGGACGCGCTGAGGGTGTGATTGAGGGTGTTATTGAGTGTTAGGGTGAAAGTACTCCGGCGGAAGTGCAGAGAAGGTTTTTTTTTTTTAAATTAGGAATTGTTGGGGTGAAAGAGAAGAGCTGGAATCAGGAGGTGGATAAAGAAGCTTTTGGGAGGAGTAGCGGGGCACCAAAACCTGTTAAATCACTTTGTGTGTGTGTGTGTGCGTGGATTACGAATGTGTGTGTGCATGTGTTGGGTGTGCGCTTGTGAATGTGTTTCTATGGAGCAATTACAGGCTACCTCTCTTGCACACAACAAAGCCATCCATTTAGTGCATGATAGCTTTAACAGGCATGTTCCATTAATGTTATACTGCAGAAGAAAATGCATTATCGCCAGAGAAATCTAACAGGCTTCTCCTGTGTAACAGCATGGTATCAACACTGCCTTTGTGACTCTCACTAGAGCTACTCATGCTTTCATGTGCTTTTCTTTTCATTTAAATGTCCACCCACTTCAATAATATTAAGATAATATAATTGAATTAATGCAGTACTAAATTAATACTTGACAGCAGAGTGTGCAACCTTGTACAGTACGTGTGGAGTGCCCCGTCCATTTCTGACCGACCACAATCGCGGCGGGTGAGTTGTGGAGTCATTAATAGATTAAGAGAGATCAGAGATGCTCAAGTGCAGAGCGAGGTCATCCGGGAGGCTGCATTTCAAAAGCCGAGCTTATGCTGAGCTTGTTAATTTTTCCTGTGTTGTCCTCTCTTTGTACTGTACTTCCAGACACTTACAAAGAGAACTTCACATACTTAAAGCTTCACTTGTCCACTAGGTGGCGCTGTGTCTCTATACACTCCTCATAAGGCGAAGTAAGAAGTCTTGGCTGCTCAGATAGAAAACCCAAATATCCTTGGGGTGAATAGATTACGATATGAGCAGAAGCAGCGTTATTCCGCCCTCCAGGAGGCCGTTTGTTTTTCCTTTAACGGCTGAAAAGAGACTGTTCCTGCTCTCCTCAGGAAGCCTCGCACCCCGCAGACGTACCTGTGTGAGCGCCGGGCGCTGACCCACGTCCAACATCCACAACCTCAGAGAGGGATCTGGTATTTTGTAGGGCTGCCAGGGGCGCCATTAGGGATCCAGACCAGCTGAGGTTCAGTCTGTTTTAACCCTCCAACCAACCAACCCCCCCCCTCACTCCTCTCTCTCCTGAGGTCTGCAGCCTAAAGGAGTCTGTTGGTTTATTCTTGCACATACAGTAGACGAGAAAATGATTCTGTCTCCATTCAGCTTATTTTATTTTGTGTGTGTGTGTGTGTGTGTGTGTGTGTGTGTATGCACCTGCTCGCCCTGCATTTCATTCCACTCCCATGGTGAAACCTAATAAGTCCCATGAATCCTCCCCGTCTTGTTTTGATTTTGTCCCGGGGTTGTTTTTCTAAACAGTTTAGCTCCCCAGGGACGTTCAGCGCTCTCACTTTCTTCCGTACGGCTGCTATCTGGAAGAATTCTACTAAAACATACCAACAAAAAAACAGAAATGTTGTGTTTTAATAGACTATTTGGAGTCCCAGCATGTCTATAATTGCTCATTATTTTCTATTGCTTCCTTCTAAATTTACTGTATTAAACTAGATTCACTGCCAGGCTAACAGGATTCTCATTGACACATTCAGCACCTTGGATAGTTCCTTCACACTTCTGAATTGAAGTGTAGCTCTCCAGGAATGATTTATCAGGCACCGAAAACACCTTTCACCTGGCAGAAAGATTGTTATAAATAGAAATAAATTGCATGTGGGCTCATCAGTCAATATAGTGTGTTTCATTATTTACATCATTGATATTGTGTGGGCTGCACAAAGAGTAAAGAACAATAGATTTTTGTCTATTTGTCTGGCTGTAGTTTTGGTCTTGCAGTAATATTATTGAGTATAGACTGTGAGCGTTTGCATTGTTGGATTCTGCTTGCCACTGGTGTAATATTCAGTTTTTATATTCTGGTGTGTGCAAGTAAAGGCAATGTATATGTAAATACAAAAAACGGGACTGCATGAATTTTTCTTTGAACTCTTACTCTCAGTTTATCTATAATACCTGTGCGCACATACACAGTAATCATACTGTATATGCAGACACTGGTTTGAAAGACAGGTCCGTGGAATCGGCTCATGATGGCACCGTGGCGGCCAGTTTCAGGGCTGTTAAAGGGAGGAGTGTCAGCAGCGTGATTATCAGCAGACAGATAGCAGATGACAGCTGCCATTGGTTATTGATGACTTTCATAATTAAAATCCCTTATGGGGGGAACCCAAAGAACAAAAGGGAAAATCACACAAATGATGAATGGTCCTTTCATCTTTAAGGCTGATATAAGACCCACCAGGCCATTCTGCCCGAATATTGCTTTTCTGAAAACTCTCTGAATATGGTTTCAAAGAAGAGCCCAGTGTTTTTAATATTGCCAGAGCTTGTGTTTGTGTGTGTGTGTGTGTGTGTGTGTGTGTGTGTTTGTGTGTGTGTGCTAGAGAATATAAGAAACAAAATATGAGGACTGGATAAGAGAGAGCATAGGTTAGACAGATACAGAGATAGAAATCAGACAGTGAAAAGAAGAAGAGGTCAACGTACTGCAACACTGCTATAATTTTACCGCAGCAGTGGTAGGGGGTTGGGGTAATTTTGGCTCCATAACACACAGGCTTGCTTCTGATCCAGTTCCTAGTATCAACTCTAGTAACCCTGGCGGTTGGAGAGTGTCTCTTTAGATGCTGAATTCAGAGTAGTTGGATGAACAATGCAACCATTGTATGCAGTATTGTTTGTTTTTTGCCTGGTTTGATGCTGAAGTTTTACAAGCAGCAGCACATGAATGAAAGTTAAAACACTCTTAACATTGTTTCCTTTGTTCTGGATTTGCCTATATTGTCTATAGACTGGGGATGTCAAAGTTAACGCGATAATAACGCGTTAATGCAAATTCGTTTTTAACGCCACTAATTTCATTAACGCATTCGATCTTTCGGAGGTTGTAGCAGGCTCAGTTTTAAAGCTAGAGTGAAGGTATCATATGAAACTAGACAACCTAAGGAATCCATTGGTACCAACCATGTTATAATAGCTTGTCGCCAAGGATTAATAATGGAGGTTAAATAACGCTCCAAACTTGCAAAGGGGTGAAAATGGGTTCTATGGGTACCCACGAGTCTCCCCTTTACAGACATGCCCACTTTATGATAATCACATGCAGTTTGGGGCAAGTCATAGTCAAGTCAGCACACTGACACACTGACAGCTGTTGTTGCCTGTTGGGCTGCAGTTTGCCATGTTATAATTTGAGCATATTGTTTTATGCTAAATGCAGTACCTGTGAGGGTTTCTGTACAATATTTATCATTGTTTTGTGTTGTTAATTGATTTCCAATAATAAATATATACATATATTTGCATAAAGCAAGCATATTTGCCCACTCCCATGTTGATAAGAGTATTAAATACTTGACAAATCTCCCTTTAATGTACATTTTGAACAGATAAAAAATGTGATTAATTTGCGATTTCACGATGAAATATTTTAATCGATGACAGCTCTACTATAGACACTTAAAACTCTAATCTTGCAGAGTATACTCTGTATACTACCTTCTGTACGTCGTCCAAACCTGTCCTCAGATATTGTATTCACCTCTGTTGTATTCTATTCAATATAGTACTCCCTCCCTGGGAGAAAACAAACAGACAGATGTACTGTATGGGACTGTGGTTCAGATGAAAGCCGATCCCTTTTGAAGATGGTACAGTAGCAGATCAGACAGGACGACTGCCAGAGATAGTCTGCTCCCCTGCAGGCTCTATAGAGTAGAAAGCTGCACGCCTCAGAGCGCTGTATGGTATCTGTGTGGATGAGAGAGAGAGAGGAGGGGTGTTAGAGTGCCTGTAACACATAGGGAATTCCTGCACGTTTGTCCCGATGCTGTGTTTGAACATGTGTGTGCGATGCTGTCAGAGTAGAGCTCACACTTTCCCCCCTCCTAACCTGCTAAACGGTCCCCTTCAACCCACCCACCACCCTCCTCACCGCTCACCTCTCCCTCTCCAACATCACTACGGGGCTGCTGTGACATCACTCATTCCCACGCACTCTGATTGGCTGGCTAGTGGAGGGAAGTGGATCGTTCCCGCAGCCTACAGTGAGAAATTAGGAGAGAGAGAGAGAGAGAGTACGTGGGAGGGAAAGACAGAGGTAGAGAGTGTGTGAGAGAGAGAGAGAGACTAAGCAAGAAAGATTGATGCTGAGGCAAGCCGACACTGCACTGCTCTCACTCACACACACAAACAGTCTCACGCGTACGCTCAACATCACACTCCCAAGCTGCTTAACAGGCAGGAAAAACACTGAGTCTGACTGAGTCTGCAGCCCTGCTACTGCAGGACAGGACAGAGGACAGCAAGACGAGAGGAGAGCAGGAGGGTGAAACCTTCCTCCCTGCTTCGCCTCAGAGCAACAGTTTCACTGCTGTCATCTCGGGAGGTCCAGTGCTCCAGGGAGCTCTTTAAGGACACCTCCCCAAAAAAAAGGGGGCGAGGCAGCAAGGGCAGGAGCAAGGGCAAGTATAGCCTCTACCCGGAGGTTTGCCGTGAATGTCCTCTCAACGTCCTCATGAGAACAGGCGGGAATCGAGGCGTAGTCTGGGGTACAAGATGGCACGACGAGCAGGGGGCGAAGGCTCCCCGAAAAAGAACACATCCCTCAACCTGGTGACGGGGTTCTTCCAATACCTCCGCGGTAAGTGGGACAGTGTGTGCATGAATGTGTGTCCCCTACTGAGGTGGAGAGTGTGAGAAAAAGAAGTCATAGAGTATGTACATTTTGCATGTGTGGTATGCTGTGTGTGTGTGTGTGTGTGTGTGATTTAGCGTGGCACTGCAGTATGGGCTGTATGTGCCGATGTGTGTGTGTGCATTTTGCAGTGCAATTTCCTTACTAAGTGTTCCCTGCAGGGGAGATTTTTTTTGGGGCTGTGGACGTGGTGTGTGTAAAGCAAAATGTGCAGAAATTTAAAGGGGGCGTTTCCACTTTGGCAGAGTGTGTGTCTGTCCGTCTGTCTGTGTGTGTGTGTGCGGAGGTTGCTGAGCTCTGAGCCTACAGCAGGTGAAGCAAGCAGACAAGTAGCAGCTCACTGCATGTGTCACGGCTCAGCGGGCAGACTGTCAAAATGTTTGATTTCTTATCTCTCGCCTCTGTTTGACCCTGTGGCGTTGTGCCTGTCTGCTCATCTGTATTTGGATACCATGCATTCAGCATTCTGTCGCACTGTCTCACTGTCTTGATAGATTAGATTAGATTGCAAGAAACCATTACCATAATGTTTCTTTGGATTTGTTTCCTGTCACATCTCTCTTATGGGGGGAATGAGCAAAACGGAGAATGGGTCAGAATGGTTGCTTTACAAATTTGTCTATAGACACAGGCCTCTGAGACTAGATTTTAATGATATTTCATTAAGGTCATTTTCACTGTGGGGGGTCAACGTGGGAACTCAGGGGCTGCGGATGCGACTAATGATGATACAGGTCAACACTAGCCGAGTAGGTAATCAAGTGTGTTAAAATGCTGCTGCGAGGCTCGGTTGCTGAGGACGGCTGTTTCCCTTTGTGATATTGAAAGAATGTGACCGTGTGTGTGTGCGCGTAAGTGTGTCTGTGTGTGCGCAGAGTTCAAAGTCACCCCGTCCCTGAGACTGAGAGGCTGGCACCACGCTCGTGCAGACATGTTCTCCGTCACACACATGTTCCTATTCCAGGATGTGTGGGGGGCTAAATCTTTCTCATTCTCCTCCAATATTACCGCCCATCAATATTTGATTACTCCTGGACCCAATCAAAAGATTAATTTGTAGAACGGGGGACCTGCTCAGTGGCACGTATGACTGCGTGAATGTATCTGCATTATGTATGAACACTCCCCCCCCCCCCCCCCCCCCCCCCCCCCCCCCCCCCCTCCCACCTCTCTGATGCACACACACACACACCTTACTGTTCAGGTCTGCCCACAGCACCTAGTGACACACTAACCAACTTGAGTGTAATCAAACCGTCAGCATATTTCATTAAGGTAGAGGAAAGCACTGTGTCAGACGTCCTCTCTCGCTGATAACATGCTTATCTCAAGGATATTGCTCTGTGGCGCAGACGGGACAGAAAAAAAAAATATTGTCACATGTGCCAGTCACTGTACATGATTGGATCCTTAGAGTCCCGGGCAGACTATACATCTGGTTTCTGCACATGATAATGGGATTCATGTGACAGCTGCACATGAATTTGTCGATTACAGATGTAACCGTCGCAGAAGTCTCAATTGTTGTTGCATGGGCTGCAAGCAACAATGAATTTTGCTGTCAGAAGGGAATCAGGAAGGAAAGATTATGCAGTAGTTGCTTCTAAAAAGCCTGCAGAAAACATACAAGTCTAAAACTATCTCTATACTATGATTGCCTGTGTGTGCGAGTGTGTATATGTACTATATGTTTGCTTGTGCACATGTGAGAGACAAGACTTGATTTATGTCTCGTCCTCATTTAAGTTAAGTGGCTTTTTAGGGGACATCGTCAGCAGACATCTATGCTATTGATTGTGCCTTTGCTAAATGGGCTTTATCGCTGCAGCCACCACAAACAATGTCCTTGCTTATATGTAGGTAAATCAGTGCATTTGAAGTAAGGTTGTGAGTATTGTAGCTGCATATTGCACGCTTAAACTGTGGTCAGAAATGAATAAAGCCTTCTTATACATCATGGCAGGGATACATGTCATCGAAAAGGAAGAACCACTGCCCTTCTATCTTCTAAAGGGCATTTTTGAGAGCAGGATTTTCTGTCCACTCTTAGAGGAGTCCAGCTAGTGAAAATGTCATTTTTAAATGTCAAATGCCTTCTCTTACTACATCAGTGTAAGGTATGATGTGGGGCGACTGCGTTCGGACACATTAGACAGACTAGTAATAATATCAAAGTTAATTAGAGTCGACCATCCAGCTCTGCAAAAACCCAATCAACTCTCAAAACAATAGACAATGAGAAGATTGTGCTTTAATCCCCTCTTTTGTTTATTATTGCATGTGACTGATAGTGACGCTCTGGGCTCTGATTTACAGATGAGCAGGAGGCTGTGCAGAAAAGGACATTCACAAAGTGGATCAATTCCCACTTGGCAAAGGTAAGAGAGTCTGGTTGATTCCCACTACTACTGCTGCCAGCATTGTGTGTCTCTTTACACAAACACCGGTGCTGCTGAGTGTGGATTTAGAACTTCTCATTGCTTTTCCACTTCCAATCACTTTGCTCTACTGTACTCCATCCACTGTGCTTTCTGTGACTTTTGCTCCATTTCCAAAACACGCCGTGGAGCTGGTCATGGGACCGACCGTGCCAGCTAAGACCACACACACAGTCATTCTTACTTGCATGCCTTTCATATTCCTTTTTTATTCCTCCAATCTCATATAGCTTGTAGCAAGGATTTACTCTCACTCTAATTATCACTTCACATTACCCCATCTAATACACTGTATATCTTTTTTCCTGCAAGCAGCTGTCAATAATTTAAGTCTTAGTAACCTGTAAGCTCTCTATCTCAATATGGGCCAATTTAGATTGTTCAGGATAAGAGATTTGAGTTAAAAACTGCCCTTCATTTGCCTCCTCAATGAGCGTGGACACCACTATATCTGTCAGTTACACTAAACAATTACACTTGATGCAGCTGCATGCCGAGGGGCCAGCGTACGCGTCTAATTATTGTATTATACTGCATTAGGCTCCTCAATTTAACCCATTACTGCTTGAATAGTGTGTCAGGAACGGTCGGACAAGGCAAATATGGCACAGTGCAACACAATTAAGTGTTATTTCAATCTGCACCGCTGCTTTCAAGGTTTCCTATTTGATTACGACAGCTGTGGAGGCCTTGAACCGCGGTGACGTGGAGCAGAAAATTCATTTGAAAAGCACTCTGGAGGGAATAAACCTTGACGTAAATATTAAATATCATGTCTCATGACCATGCCAGCAGAAAATTACACACAACCCAATACTTAAAATGCCTTGAATTTTTGATAACGTTTAGGTAAGCACATAGTTTATTTATTAAGTCATTTTGATGCAATAGAATAGAGCCACAGTCCTTTTGCTCTTTCATGGTCGCTGAAAATGTTTGGATTTGTGCGATTATGGAAAGACGATGAGGATTCAGAGGGATACCAGAGAGAGGGATCCCCAAAATGTCTCGATTAAAAAGTGTAAAGGAATTGTTCAACATTTGGGAAATGCACTTGTTCGGGAGGTTATGTGCTGTTTCTTGGCTGGGAACGGCAACTTCTTGGAGTCTCCTTTGGTTGCATGATAGCTGCGTACTACCCGAATGTCTAACTATTCTTTTAACTTAAAGTGCAATAACACAGTGTCTGGTGGAACAATTGTCCTGAAACTGACTACAATAAACTGGTTTGACAAGGAGCCGGGAAATTTCATTTGAATTCCATTTAAATTATCTTTAATTAACCGATTCATCTAATCAATAGATTAGCGATACTATCACACGGGTCCATCAGAGGAGATAACAGTATTTGTTCCCCACGCTTCTCTCTCCGCCTTGTTGATCAAATTAGTTGCTCTCCTCCTCGACCATCATGAAACTGCTTACCCTTTCACCTGATGCCTGACGTTGCCATAGTGATACTGATTGGCCTATATTTGTCTTCAAAAATGTCTCGGTCGTCATGGCAGCTTGGTAAACGTTCGGAGAGCTTTGTGATGAGTAGGAGGTAAAAGTCAATTCAGCAGGTGCGGAGGATCTAGTGTAATAAGGAGGTGCATTTCTTTAAGATGTTATTCAAACTAGTTGGGATGAAATGGCATCTTGTCTCACGTGTAAATACTCTAAAGAGACAAAAAATGTGTGAGAGAGACAGACAGGAGGATAGAGAGGGGGAAGAAGCTTTAACAGTTGGTTTAGCTTTGCTCTCAGAAGGATAGATCATGCTCTTGGCTATGCAGATGATTAGGCCACTCCAGTTATCACAGGTCTTTAATTCAGCGCCTAAAGGTATGTGATTAATCGTTGGGTGAGTTGAGACATGGCACGAGGGCTTCCTTTCACTATCACTCCCCTCCCCTCCCCCTTACTTTTCCACTCCACAGGTATAACAAAAGAAGTCTTATGAGCTCCGACAAAGAGTTTCTATGAGACGACGTATTGGAGCTGGTAATTTATACAGAAGATTAATGACTCTCATTACTCGGGAGTAGTTCACCAGATTAAGACACCAGTTATAGACCAAAGGTATAAACTGTAAGAGAGCAGCAGGGCACTACTTTTTGCATGTTGTTTCTTTCATTTAAATAGAGGGTGATGCTGTTAGACCTGTTATTCTCAAAGTGGGGTCTGTGGTACTCTGTCAGGGGGTCTGCGGAATAATTTGCTATAAATTATAAAATTGTGCTGTATCATTTAAAAAGTGCCTATCAACAGATCGGGACCATTTGCTCCAATAAAACAAGCAGATTGTGTCCATTTACCACCCACGTTAGCTTTGGGCCATTAGAAACTCTGATATGATTGTGACACATCACGTCAATCTGTCATGAATCAGTCACTTCACCCAGGGCGCAACGAACCATTCCTGTTGCTGCTTAGCTTAGTTTATTAGCCAGCTAGCTAGCTGACGAGCATGGAGAAATATTTGAGTCAGTCCATATTGTCAAGTGACGCTAAACTCAAACTAGTTAAATTGAGAAAACATGACGACATTTATATTGAACGACAGCAATGGGAGACCAAAATGTGTCATGTATCTTCAGGTGCTGGCGAACGAAGCCATGAGTTTTAGAATACAAATAGTTACAATGTTATCTAAGAGTACAAATGGTAGTGAGCATTTTGCTTAATAATTACGATTATGAGGGGATCCTTGGAAAATGTCTCCCCTTTAAGGGGTCCCTGGCCCCAAATAGTTTGAGAACCCCTGATTTAGATCCTGCAAATACATATATACAGTAGTGTATAAGAGGATACTGCTTGAATTTTCCTCAGAATTTTTGTTCTCATGTAAGTATCAGGCTTGCTGTTGCACAGATGCACCCCGTACTGCAGTGGAGTGACAAGGGGGGAGAATTCAGTGAGCGGGCCCCAAGTTTCCATTTTGACAAATCCTTTCTGAGAAGGTTAAAGCTTAATTACCAAGTGACCGGTGTGAGCGGCTGAGGTCTCATCGTCGCTCAGCCGTTTTCCAGGCAAACCGTTTTAGTGCAGTAATCAGTGAACCAAGTGTTCTTAGAGATTACAGCCGCAGTAAAGCGAAGCTCCCCACTCCTCTTTTGGTGTTTATTTCCCTGCTCCCCCTTTTTTCTTTAATGGAGGAAGAGGGGGATTGAGTGGATGACATACTCCATGCACACTAAATTCAAACCCGGCACATCATGGTGCATGGTATCTGCCTCAGCCAACTTAGCTGCAAGGATGTTTTTTTCATATTTTTTCCATTTCCAACCTGACAATTATGCTTGTGGCCTCTTAGATTTCTTTAATGTGCAAAATTTGGTACAGACATTCATGGTGCTCTGACGATAAATCCTAATGACTTTAAAGATCCCCTGATCCCCTTTCTTGTAGCATCACCGTGGTTATGGATGATATTTCTCCACACAACTGTTGTGTGAAATTTGGTACAGACATTCATGTTCCCATCATGATGAATTGTAAAAGCTTTGGCAATTCTTTGACTTTTCATCAAGCACCACCAGCAGGTCAGAATTTCAATTTGCCGGACCTTCTGGTTTATGACTAAATACCTGCAAAACTAGTAACATTCCCATCAGCCTCAGCTGTACTTTGTGATTAGTGTTAATTAGCAAATGTCAGCATGCTGACATACTAAACTAAGATGCTGAACCATAGACTGTATATAAAAAGTGGTCGTAGTCACCGTGACGTCACCTATTGGTTTGTGGACTACAGTCTTGAAGCCTCGAGTTCGGCATTTTGGAGCTAAATACAACTGAACGCTGAATAAGACATTTTCAGGTGACCAAAAAGGTTATAATTTACTGTCATGAACTGAAAACACACTGTGAAATGGTTAAAAGACAAAAATACAGACAACTCCCAGACCAGACAACTAAAGCATGCCCTGCTTTATGGTCTATTTTACTCTAAATGGGACCATAATTTACCAAATGAACATCATGCTGTATTGAAAAACACTTGAAACTAGTGATTGAGACCATAAACTCAATTGTTCCTTCAAACTGGATGTATTGCAATTCAAAATGAAACCCTCCAGTCCTCTCTTTGTTTCTGCCCCTCCCTCTCTCTTTCATGCTGTGGATCTTTTGGAATCCACTGAGTCAAGTGTACCAGGGGAATAACATGAGAGCACAGACAGACGCACGTCCTGAAACTACTCTTCTCACAATCAATTATGGCCCAGACACTCATATGTAATTAGCTCATTAAGACCTTGATTAATTTTTTTAGCTCATGTGGCTAAGCAGAGGAAATGGATATTACTTTCCTATTTTGTAATTAGTCAGAAATATCCTCATTAGCTTTGGGATTATAATGAACAAATAGGTAAATTTAACTTCAATTAGCTCATGGTATAATCTATCCCTTTGAAGGGGTATTTGTAAGTGTTTCTTCTGTCACTTTATGATAGGGGCACAAGTGCTGTCTGGATATTCTAATACCCAAAACCATGAAATGACATTAGAAGAGGAATTAGCGAGAAGAGCTACTGTATTTGCTAATTAATTTTGAAAGACGTGAGGTTGGTGTCCCTTCTCTCTTTGCCTTCTATCATTTTCCTCGCTGCCACTCTTTCTACTCAATTATACCCCTCTTGCGTATCCACCACGTTGGGGGTCGTATATTTCTCTTTCTCGCCACACACACACTCCACATGCACACACTCGTTGCATACATCTCTGCTTCCGCCGTTTTCTCTATTTCTCCTTCACTCACTTCATCGCTAATCTCCCTGTGAATGGCTCGCTCGTCTGAATCCCCCCCCCCCCCCCCCACCCGCCACCCCTCTCTAAACCTCCCCTCAGCCCCAGCATGTGACTGTGCTTTAAGAGAAATCCTTGATGTGGCGCCGGCAAGAAACAGAGATATGTGGATTTCCCCAAGTCTACAAGTCTGTGTCAGGTCAGGGAGGAAGTCAATGAGAAGGATAGAGTTTGAAATCATCAGCATATTTTAGGATTTGAAGACCCCATTCAGAGCCTGCTGAGCCTCTGCTTATGGCTGACTCGAGCTGTCAGTAAGACTTGGCAAAGCCAAACTCTTTTGGGGTTTGAAGTACATTTTTTTTACGAGGATTTCCTTTATCCATGTTTCACAAGTTGAAATTAACGTCTTACAGCGTAATATATTTATTGTATTTTGGTTTATTTATGCGCTGTGCCACTTAGAGTAGGATAATGTTGAGAAAATAAACCCCTTGCCTCATGGTTTCATGTATATTGCAAAAGCTATTAAGGCTTAAATCCCAAGTTTTAGCATTCCAAGACAACTGAGAAACCTTTGTATGAGTTTATGGCATGCAACGTTTACGTAAACAGTGAATTTATGTCACAAATTATGCCCGGACACTTGTTAAAAAATGTCTCTTGCACACCATAAAAATTGTTCCTCGTAAAATTTTGACTTATTTTACTTTTTACGCTCATTTAGTTTTCAATGTCAAAAGCTAAATCTTTCTATTCCCCCATGCATTGCATCATTCTATGTCTGCTTGTTTGAACATATTGTTTGAAAAGACTTTTTTAACATGATTGTTTTCTCATGTAGCGTGTCCCGCCTCTGGTGGTGACAGACCTGTTTGAGGACATCAAGGATGGTGTGATGCTGCTGGCCCTGCTGGAAGTCCTCTCTGGACATAAACTGGTGAGTCTCACGGTCATTTCTGCAGCATGTGATTTGGCCGCCGACTTCAAACACTTCATATCCTCTGATCTTTCTGGATTAAATTTGAACTTGATCTGACGTAACAAGGAACAGGTTGCTGAAATAACAAAGAGATTCAGTTGTTTTTGTTGTTTATTTTTGCTTGTTTTTCTTTATATAATAACGGTCAGTGCTGCTGCTATACGTGTTTTTAACAAACCTCAAAAGATCTACAGACTTAATGCAGTGCACGTGAACTGAGCCACGATTGCATGGAAATGCTCATTGATCGGCTTTTATTAGGATGTTTGAATTGAATAGAAAAGCCCAGATTAACAAGGACAGATCAGAGTTCACAACACAGACAAAGACATTCACACACACACACACAGTTTGAGGATTTTACTTGGCCAATATTGCCTTAGGTCTAAGCCTTCTATGTCCTATTGATCCGGCTGTTTATAGTCAAACACGGCTCTGATTGGACCTCCTTCTCATTTTAATCGCAAACACAAATACAGTTATACAGAATAATTCCCATACTTGTGCTGTATAACTTGTCTGCTTTTCAATTGCACTGTTTTATTTTTCTCCACACTGTCTATTTCTCTCCCTCTTATTTACTTGTTTCCACTTCCATTGTTCTCCTTTTTTCCTTCCAGCCATGTGAGCCGGGCAAGAAGCTAAAGAGGATCCACTGGGTCACCAACGTTGGTACAGCTCTAAACTTCCTTGAGGGTAGGAAGGTAAGAGTTCAGGGTCTTCTTTTTATGTTTTTTTTTTCTTCTCTGTGTTACCCCTCCTGCTGCTCTCCCTGCTCAGCTGCTGCCCCGTGGGTGTAAAACATTGAATCCTGACCTTGTGTGACCTGTTTCCCCCTCGTCTCCGCCTCTTACTCTCTCTACCTTCCCACATCCCTCATTTATCCCCAAACCAAAATGCTCTGTTTTCACGTCCCTGCAAAGATTTTGTTGAGTAAATAAATGAAAAAGAAGATCTGATAATATTCATACACAGGCTTTGATACATTTTTGCTGAATTTTTCCACATTTTCTCTTAAGAATTGGCATTCATTTATTTGTCTGGCTGCCTTAAAACAAATCAAAATGTTTATAAAAATGTAATTATTGGACTATGATATATTAATACTCTCCAGTTTTCTTTCCCTTTCCCAGCTTCATTGACAGAATTACATCCAAAAATGCTTTAATGTGGTTTTGGATGTAATCATCTAACTGCATCAACTGGCCCTCCGTGTGATTAGTAAAACATTCTCAAAGCATCACCCATCTCGTCCCTGGATATACATAAATAAAGCCATAAGTATGAGCTGGCGTCTGCAGGGACATTGATTTGTCTTCCTCGAGTGTGACGGTTAAAACCGTAAATCCTACACCAGTAATCTGCAGTCTGGAGATGAGACGTCAGTGGGCACTCTGCTGTATATGTCTATGTGTGTGAGTTTGTGACTGCGTAAATCTATGAGTGTAGAAAATTAAATGTAAATATGCTCTGTGTGAAAATCTGATGTATGTCTAGACCATATTTACATTTAGCTTTAGAGGCCCAATCGCTTTAATGCCTGATGCATGTTCCTCTTTTGTGTCTGTCATAGAAAACGTTGAGTGTGGCATTATGATATTTACCATTTCATTAATCATATTTGTAAACTGTTGAAACCCTGTAATATATGTATTTAACTGGGAGTTTCAAACCCATGGCTATGATATCTACAAGGTCTGCAACTAACAAGTATTATTTCATTATTGATGAATATGTGATTTGTTTTGTTTTTTTGATTAATCTATTAAACCTTAAAATGTCAGAAAACAGTGAAAAATCCCCACCATTATCTCCTAGAGCCCAATGTGACGTCTTCCAATCGCTTGTTTTGTCTGACTAATGCCCTTAAACCTAAAGATATTCACTTTATATTGATATAAAACAAAGAAAAGCAGCAATTCTGCACTTTTGAGAAGCTCGAAACAGCAAATGTTTATATGCTTTATAAATGACTTAAACAATTAATTATCAAACCTGTTTGCTAATAATGTCAACTACACTGTTTACCTGCACACTGTTGGTTCCAATGCAACTTCTACTGTATGGTTACCTGTGTTTTTTTATGCTGGTGTGTGCGTTCATAACACAAAACACTTCCATTAACCATTCCAGCTTCACTCCGCTGTGTTGAGTTGCCGGGATGACCTGCTGTGTTTTCTAATATGAAACCGTGTATTGCATGTATTCTTATCAGCCACTATCCCACGCTGCCCTCGCCTGGCCCCAATCTCTTCTTCCATGCTTGTTCACATAGACGGAGTGGCTTGTATTACCATATGATGACCTGTAGTGCTGCAGAGCCACAGTAATATAACCCTCTGTGTGATCATATAGAATACTTCATCATATCAGTAGATACAGCCCTCTCTTTTTCCCTTTTCTTGCACCTCTCTCTCCCTGTATCACACTCTCTCTGTCCATCTCTGCTGGATATAATCCCTGTTGCCTGTGTAGCGGTGATAGATCTCTCCTCTCAGCCAACCGCTCAAGTTATCTCACCTCAGAGATGCTGCAGTATGTGCTATCACGCAGTCAATGAGGCGTCCTCCGTCAGTCAAACGCATCTAAATGCTCTCTTTCTCTCTCTTCTTATCTGCCCTCCAGTCCGCCTACAGAGGATCTCCGGTCAGTATTCATAACCTGACTGCACTGGTTTGTTCAGGGCATGGAATAGATAGGGTCAGGATTACCTGCATCCAGTAGTGCTGGGGATTATGTTCATACTGTATATTGTTCATTTTGTGTAAACATATGTACGAGTCAGAGTGACCAGATTGAGGGAAATTATGTGTTCTAATCCATATGTTTGAGATTATAGTGAGATGTAAGCGTATAAACTGGAATTAATTGCAATCTGAAATTATTATGAGATATTGAAATATTGTATATTGTGTTTTGACACAGATCAAGCTTGTGAACATCAACTCCACAGACATTGTTGATGGACGACCGTCAATTGTATTGGGGTTGATGTGGACCATCATCCTCTATTTCCAGGTAACATTACCTTTAGTTAAAGGAACAGTGTGAAGCATTTCAGGGGATCTTTTAGCAGAAATGGAATATAATATTCATAACTATGTTTTCATTAGTGTATAATCACCTGAAACTAAGAATCGTGTTTTCGTTAGCTTAGAATGAGCCCTTCATATCTACATAGGGAGCGGGTCCTCTTGCACAGAGTACACCATGTTGCTCCGCCATGTTTCTACAGTGGCCCGGAACGGACAAACCAAACACTGGCTCTGGAGAGAGCCTCTCACGTTTTTATGTTACCTGAAGTCCACTGTAGTTCTCTGACACGCTTGTGAAACTGTGGTAACGTGAGCTGCAGAATGCAAAACCGTGGTGCCACCAGCTGCCGTCTGATTTGCTCCTAAAGTAGTGTTATTATGGTAAGGATGGCCTCTGAGCGAGGCGAACGCTGTTACCACGGTTTTGTAATTGGCGGCACACGTTACCGCAGTCTTGGAAAGGTAGGAGTGGGTGGAGGGGTACTCAGTTGGTTGCAATCCGCAACCACACCACTAGATGCCGCCAAATCCTACACACTGTACTGTACCTTCAAGTTAAATACGTGCTATTGATCAGATTAGCAAATGCTATGTACATAATTCAGGATATTACATTTTTTTTAATTGAACAATAAGCCAAAACAAGGAGAAGAAAGTTAGTGATAACTAAGTTTCATGGTGTGAATGTTTTAGTCAGTGATGTCATCAAATCACCACTAACAGCTCACTGCTACTTCAAATTGAAAACTACATGGCTGCCAATATACATCAGCATGATCCTTCATATTAATGGCAGTATTACCCCCATAAGAAATATGCAAAAGCCTAAATCAGTTCTGTGTTGTAAACCGTCAGTACTTATTAGGATTGCAGGATGTTTGTAATATATCTTTTTCCAGCTAGCAAAAAGCTAATCAAATTGAACTATAGAGAAATTTAAGATGAGAAAATCAATCTTGAGAAGCATCCCCACTGAAAACGAGCAGTTGGTACCTCAGGCATTTCAGACATGCACAGATCAACAAGAACTTAATCACAACACTACGGTCTCTTAGCAACATCAGCACACAGACGTCTGCTATTCCAGCAAACACACAGATATTAAATAAAGGAAATGTACAACAGTGGAAAATGTACTTATTCACTTACTGATATTTTGATGTATTTTTTGAAGTCTAATAATCTATTTTCTGATTGTTGTCCCAAGTCATACACCTATTTTCATTTTGTTTCCACGCATGGATGATATCATCAAGGCTCTGGGTTGTTAGATATGTCATTATTTGTCAACTAAATTGATATTTTGTACAGTCAGTTACAGAATATATACAGTATTTCTGGATGATGTGTAACATTTACCATTCAATATTATATGGATCAACAAAAACCTCAATAAAAATATAAAATGTACTCTATCATTAAGTTGCCCTTGAACAAGAATTCAGCTCTCAAGTGCTCCAGCGTTTAAACGTGTAGGTATGACGGCCTGATTTCTTTTCTGGTTTCCTGTTCTTTCCAGATTGAGGAGCTGACTAGTAGCCTACCAGCACTTCAGGCCTTGTCCAGCAGCACTTCTTCACTGGACAGCTCCACCAGCAGCACTGAGGCCACCAGCCCACCTGTCAAAAGAAAACCCCTCCCACCTCTGCAGGGCGGAGTCAGAAAGGCCCTACTAAGATGGGTCCAGCAGACAGCCACCAAGTATGGAGCCTCCCTTTCAAATTGTTTTGCTCTTTTAAACAAAATGTGTAAATTGCACCACAATATTATCAGTGAAACTTGTGCTGCTTCCATTTGTTTGATGTTGTGATGCTCTGTTCTTTGTAGACGTCTGGGCCTTGAGGTGAAGGACTTTGGCCCCAGTTGGCGCACAGGGTTAGCATTCTTTGCAGTTATCAATGCCCTTCGGCCCAATCTAGTCGACATGGAGCGTGTATGGAGGAGGCCCAACCGAGACAATCTGCAGGAAGCCTTCTCATTGGCTGAGACAGAGCTGGGCGTTCCACAACTTCTCGACCCAGAGGGTAAATTACATTTTCTATCGCATTTCTTAGTGACTTTGTCATTAAAGGGATAGTTTGGGTGTTTTTGAAGTGGGGTTGTATGAGGTACTTCTCCATAGTCAGTGTATTACCTGCAGTAGATGGCGGTCAGCACGCCCCCAGTTTGGGGAAATAGACAGGAGTACCAGCATAGGAGCAAAGCAATGTACTACTGTGAGGCCTAAAAAAATCCATATCAGTTTAAGTGTACGCTGTATTTAGATTATTTTCACAGGTTTACCTTGTTGTCAGACAGCCCTTTCCGACAGGGAACTGAAGCTGCTGTATCCATACTGTATATGCTCTCACCAAAGCCACCAGACTCCATAGAAAGAAACTGTAATTTTACTTTGCAGAACAGAGGGGTTGCTGGTCTACCGCTGTTCCAATCGGTTAGTTAGTGTTTTGGTGTGACTTCGGTTACTTCTAATTCACCAAAGTCACACAATAACATTAACTAACCAAAAATTGCTGGGGGTGTTTTCAATGGAGACTGGTGGCTTTGGCGAGAGCATAGATAACGGCTCTATTTCCCAGTGTATAGCTGTCTCACGGCAAGGTAAAGCAGTGAAAATATTGTAAATATAGCGTACACTTAAACTGATATTAATTTTTTTAGGTGGCTAAAATTCGTTTTGTTGCTTTGCTTTGCTTCTGTGCGGTAACTCCTGACTGCTTCTCCAATCTGGGGGTGTGCCGACCGCCATCTACAGTAATGTAGGTAATACACTGACTATGGATAAGTACCTCATACAACCCCACTTAAAAATCTGCCCTTTTAAGTTGATAAAAACTGAACTGAACAGCCAACCACATAACTACAACATCATGCAATCAAATATATTCTACAGTCATTTGCCTCTGTATTACCTTCCCTTTTACTCTCGGCTATATTATCTTTAATAGAAAACAACATTACCTTTGTGTTACTCACTCAAATAATAAGAAATGACTTACCTTATCATTTAAATCCATAGCTTTTCATCATATCGAGCTGTTTTTTTCACCCCAGAATACTGAAATGCAGTAGTGGGCATCTATCACAGCATCAGATGTGCACCTCAGTTTCTTTTCCAAACACCAGCTGTGCCCATTTTCATGCCTGCCCTTCAGAATGAACTCTGACAAATCAAGCTTGACATCAATATAATTAAGGTCCATTAGGCTGTGAGATTCAGCATGGTGGAACCTCCAAACTAAACTTGGACAGTGATCTGAAGCGCTGAAGGTTGTTGTTCATTTAAGGTGTCAGTTGTCTGTTTCTGAGTAGATGTCAGTCAAACACATATCAGTTCCAGTTATTTTCCTCTATGAGCTAAACTGTGGAAGATGTATTAGCTGGCCTCGACTTGATCTGACATTTGATTACATTCATTTGGTTCCCTCCTTAGATGTTGATGTAGACAAGCCAGATGAGAAATCCATTATGACATACGTAGCCCAGTTCCTGAAGCATCATCCCGACCGACAGCAGAGCGACTCAGATGGACCGCAAGAAGAAGAGGTAACCAGCTGTCACCAGATTTATCTCAATCTGGATACGCCATTCATTCTCTTCTCTCATTCTGCATCCTGTGTGTTTTGTCTTTCTCTTCAGATGTCACAGTTAGTGTGTCAAACTACAGCTATGACATATACACAGATGGCATTTTGTCTTTGTTTATTCAGTGTTGTGTGCACAGCTGGGTCTTTCTAAATACTGTTTGGTGCTTGTTTTGACCTATAAGTGCAAGGTGGGAGAGGCTTTTCTCATGACCAAGTCCAGTAACAGTTAAAGCAATTACATACATATTTTCTAAAATGTTCTGATGCAGTAACCACCACCTATCTGCTATACAAAGTAGGTTAAAACAAACAGTAATTTCACTTGTCATGTGACTCAGGTCTGGCTTATTTTATGTCTTTCATTGTTGCACATCTCTCTCTCTCTCTTCGTATCTCTCCTTGTCTTTGTCTCTCTGGTGTTTTTGTGTGGTGACTGCTTTCCTGTGGTTGTTGTGCTGGCCTCTGTCCTACAGCATGGTCTTGCTCCTCGCGATATAGAGGAAATGTTGGAGGTAGGTTATAGAGTAACTTAAAGGTCCCAGGGGCAGGTTTTCCATCATTTCCCGCAGCTCAATGCAATTAGCACCCATGCACATTCATGGTTTCCATATAAATGCGATTAATGCTTATTTTCCTGGCTCGACTATTGGATTACAGTATCACTGCCTACTGTACAGCGTATGGATGAGATTAAACATTGTTTTCCCATGTCAAAATAGAGCCTATGTGCTAATATTGGCTCTTTATCTTACCTGATGTGATATTCCCGCCGCAGGGTCCTCTGAGCCATGATAACAAAAGGAAGTCCAGTATAATAAGACGTGATATTACCATTTATTAACGTTACCTCCCGCTATGGCTCCTGGTTTCCATTAGCATGACAATGAAAGCCTCTGGCGTCTGCAGTGTGCATTGATACTGCGTGTTTGATGGAAAGCTTGTGAATAGAGGTTGCCTGTTTTTAAGGTTAACAGTGGCAGGAACAGTGATGTGTTTTAAAGCCGCGCTAACCACTTGCTTTCAGTGTTGTTTTGTTGTCCTACAACGCTGATTAACACGCTTTGTTCTTTTGTTGACAGCTCTTGCTAACACGCTAATGTTTGTCCTGAATATTCTCTTTTATTGAATGAAGGTCAATTGGACCCTTGTGTTTTCGCATTAAAAACAACAAAAGCGTTATTTTGTAACATAAATAGCAACTGAAACACTGGTGGTAAAATGATTTGCTGAAGAACAATATAACAGAATTAGCTTCATTCATTTTATTTATTTTAACGCTGTCATAAAGAATAAAGTTTGGAGCTGAAGGGAAGTGATTATACTGAAAAGACTGAGAGTGAACAGCTCTCAAACTGAATAGACAATCTTGCAGCTTTTGAGCAGCATAGTATTATCGTCATGGTTACTTAAAATCCAATGAAATGTTAGTAGGGGGTCTCAGACAAAGTACCCTGTTTAAGCTGAGTGTTTTTGGCAGCTGTGGGTTTTTGACGTTTTGTCCTACAGGGAGACACAGAGGATTAAGAAAGCACACGTTTAACAGCACACGTCCTCTCTTTCACCCTCTTCCTTTCATCAAACATTCATTTGGTTAATCACTTTTTATCTTCATCTTTCTGTTTCCCCCCTCTCCTTTACCTTCTTTCGTCCTCTCTTTTATTTGTTTTTCATTTCCCCCTTTTGCACTTTCCAATTTCCCCGTCCATCTTTCCACCCGTTGTTCACCCCTCCTCACCCATCCCGGCCTCCTAGAGAGAGCAGCGGAAGAGCCTGAGGGAGCTCAAAATGTGGCTCAACCAGCTGGAGAGAGACGCAACACAGGCTCAGGAGACTGAGGGCAATCTCGCTCAACAGTACCAGGTTAGTGTGTGTGTGTGTGTGTGTGTGTGTGTGTCTGGGTGTGTGTGCAGTTTCAACTGGGCACACTGGGCACAGACGCTCCTATTATTAGCTTAATCAGTGGCATTACACTGTGGGGATCAGACGGCAGCCGTCATATTTTCAGTCAATCTGGCTTATTCCACCAAGCCTCGGGATACTTTCCATATTCAGCAGCATGTGGGTTCCCCCCATTTTCTTTGCACATTATTCAGACGAATCTGAAGCCAGAAAGCGGGACAACATTCAGAGGCAGTTAACCTCAGATTTTATGATGATTGGATACCAGTGGGAAGACGATGTGACCCCTGAGAGAGCACTTGTTTTGATGTCTGTAGACTGTAACTTGAATATTTTAGTGAATTATGAACACTTCTTCTTGCTTTCCAGTTGTTCAAGAGTCTGCGTGTCCAGTTGGAGATGAGGAGGAAGCAGGTGGAGGGAGCTTTGCAGTCCACTCAGAAGGATGGGATGCTGACTGTGGATCAGGCTCTGGTCAAACAGGCCTGGGAAAGAGTCTCTAATAGGGTGAGAGAAGCAGGAGACAAAGGTTTACAGACAGATTTGAACCAAGGGTTACATAGTTACAAGTGTTTTTTAAGGCACTTTCACAAGCCATAGTCCGTTTTGCGAGTCCAAATCAGAGTGAAATTCATTCTTTTGGTTCGTTTTCTGTTTAGTCTGGTTTGGTTTCACTGTGTAGAAATTAAAGCGGACCAAATAAAAACATGAATTTGCTGAGGGGCGTGTACAAATGAGTGAATTTAATCTTTTTCATCTCGAGAGCTGCCAGTTCTATGCAGGGAATCGCAGACTTTGATATATTGCTGTTGAAGTTTTTTCACTTTGACTCGGCACTGATTGACTGTGCGCGTGAATCCATTCTCCTCTAGTTTATCTCAAATTACTTTATATACGTCACTATTTTTGTGGAATTTATTTATCATATTCATAGTTTATTGTTTTTTCTAGCAAGTTTAATTGCATTTTGTCTCTCACTTATTAATAATTTAGTTCAATTCAATTAAGACACAAACTGAAGCAAAAACAATCTACAGTAAAGAAATTACAGTCCGTTCATTTCCATTGCATGATTATTAGTTTTCATTGTAATTGTTTTAACTGTAATGTGTTTTCATCTTTGCGCTTTAATTGGGGTTGTAAGGTGATTTTGATGCCTTCATGCCGGCGTCAGCCGTGGCCTGAGGCATTATGTTTTCGGGTTGTCCGTCTGTCCATGAACGCGATATCTCAGGAACGCCTTGAGTGAATTTCTTCAAATTTGGCGCAAACATCCATTTGGACTCAAGGATGAACCGATTAAAATTTGTTGGTCAAAGGTCAAGGTCACTGTGACATCGTAATTCAAGAATTCATGCTCATTATGACAAATTTACACAAAGTTCTAACAGAAATTTGTATTGATGACATTTTGGACAAACATGGATGTAAACTGCAACTTGGCTGGTTGTTGGAGGCAGACAGCTGTGAGGCGGTAATTCTAGATTTTTTTGTGTCATGCAATGAGCTGGACAATCACAATTTGCTCTTACTGTTTTTCTGTTTGTCTCCTCAACTGTGTTCCTTATTTCAGCTCCTGGACTGGCATCTGCAGCTGGACAGGTCTCTTCCGGCTCCTCTGGATACGGTGGGGACGTGGCTGCATGAGGCTGAAGGAGCCCTGCGACAAGAGATCACCGTCCATCAGGCACACGACGTGACAGCTAACATTGTCCACAGGGCTCTGGAGCAGCACAAGGTTAGCATGGAGTCGTAGACAGAAGAGGCAAAATGCAGAAAATTAGGACAGCAAGTATTTGTGTGTTTTCCTGTGTTCATGTACCGTATGTATTTACACTGTGCAGGATGTGTTGAAGAGCCTGGAAAGTCACCAGCAGGTCTTTCAGAGGATCCATAAAGACAGAAGTGTTGATGGAGTCCCTGTTCCCCCGGATCAGCTCCAAGACATGGCTGAGAGGTGATAAAGACAATCTGCCAATCTCACTTGGCACGATTTCACATTCTGCTTTTCAGAGGAGAAGCAAAATGTGAGGGTCAAGCTGTAGGTCTGATATATCCTTTGTAAACTTTTGTCTTTTTTAGGATGAACTTTGTCTCTACATCTTCTAGCATCCACTTGTCTAGAATGGAGTTCTTGGAGAACAAACACCACATGCAGGCCTTCCTCACTCTGGCCGAGTCCAAGCTCAAATCCTGGATCATAAAATACGGCCGACATGAGTCCGTGGAACTGATGCTCCACAACTATGTTGTAAGCTCAGGCTTTGATTCACTCTGTACAGTACATGATGTACTTTATTATCTTTAGTGTTCCTATGAGCAGATGTTGAAAGTTAAGAAAAGTATTTTGCTCTATTGTTTAATTTTAGGATATTATTGTATAAAAGCCATAAGCTTCTAAAAATATTCCCTGCTACATACTGTATGACTGCTAGTTTTATTGCTGTATATCCATTATGATGCACATGTGGTAACATTTTCCTCTTTGATTTTGTCCTCATCAGTCATTTGTGGAGAAGCATCATTTCTTTGAGAACTACGAGGCATTGTTCCAGTCCCTGAAAGAGTCTGCTGAGGCCTATGTCAATACTGACAGCTCAGGTGAGAAATCGAAACGTATACAGTCAATTTATGATTTGATATGTAATATGCAGAATAACCTTCTTGAATGAGGCGCATGCTGTATAGTTTTATGTACATTTTTTATTAAGAGATACATTTCTCAATTCGGACCCTACTGATAACTGTTAAAGGTGCAGTGTGTAAGATCTCGCAGCATCTAGCTGTGAAGTTGCAGGTTGCAACCAACTAAACTTTCTCCCATGTGCCAAGCATGTAGGAGAACTATGGTGGCCGACGCGAAAATATGAAAACGCGAATGGCCCTATCTAAAGCCAGAGTTTGGTTTGTTCATTCTGGGCTACTGTAGAAACATGCTGGCCGGCTCCGTGAAGAGGACCCGCTCCGTATGTACTGTAGATATAAACGGTTCATTCTAAGGCAACGAAAACACAACAATTCGTATTTTCAGGTGGATTATACACCAAAGAAAACTAACTTATTAATATTATATTAATATTATATATGCCAATAGATCCCCCTAAATGTTGCACACTGTTTCTGTAAATAATGGCATTTGGGATTTGCTGTAGTAGTTAACATCCTCTGTGAAGTAATTTGACATGATATCACTGCATCTTGATTTAGTTATTTTTGTGGAAAATCAATTAAAAAACAGAGCTAATCTTGATCTTGTATGCAGCAGAAAGGAACAACCTTGAACACCTTTTTATGCATAAAATACAGGATTCACTGTTTTTGGCTATTTCAGCAAATTCAATACTTGGCAAATTAATCATTTCAATTCCAAAATCACATAAAAATCCAATATTGCAATAAAGCAGCCCTGCTCAGTGATTGGCAGTGATTAAAGCCATGCGATTGCCCACAGTGGTCTAATAAAATTAGAGATATTACAGGGATAGATCTTGTTATACACATTGTACATTGTATATCTCGACTTTATTCTCCCATGTCAACAACTCGATAACCAATGAGGCTTCCTCTTCCAGCAGCTCAGTCTGCCCTGGTCTGGTTTTACAGCTTGGTATAAGGGGAGAGTCTGCAGGCTACAGCTAAATGAGGCTCCTCCACTCCCAGCTCTCAGTGGGGAATACGACCCCATTTGCTAGTTAGGGGCTGCTCCACTTCTGCAGGTCTCTGGGCGCAAACTCAGCTAGCTTGTTGATTTCATTAAGTTTCAGGGTTGCGCTGCTTCAGGGTATGCAGAGCGGAGAAGTGAGGAATGGCGAGAAATCAGAACATCTGGGGCTTGATTGGTTGACCCCACAAGTGAAATGCCCCCCCTCCACCACTACCACCACCACCATATCCACATGAGCCTTGCTGGTAGTTAGCATCTTTGGCTTTGATTGGCTGGATGAAAGATCATTCTGATCTTTTTAAAGGCCCAGTTTGAGGTTATAGCAAACTGAGGCAGGAGAGGAGGATAAGGGGATTGATATATATGTCATGATCTACTGTTTAAAGGCATAGTACTGATCTGATTAATGAGTATTTGGAACTGGATATTTGTATTTGGTGGAGTCATTTATCAGCCCCACACTGGCAGACAATAGTTTGTGGTACAGGACTTATGAGACCGGAGCGTTTGTACCAATGAAATGGAACAAAGATAATACGTCTCCCTGTAGTGTGAGTTTTTGAGGTCAGAGATTTGTCTGCAAAGGCATGTACAGTAGCTCCATCAGTCTTTATGTGCTCTTCGTATGGTCTTTCTATGAGTATGTGTACTATGTGTCCTGTGCCTTAAAGCGAGGCTATGTAACTTTTACTGAACAGCGGTCACAAGCTAAAACGCAAGTAGAAGCACAGGTAGCACAAGTAGAAAAGAGTCCACAAGTCATCAAACTGACGTGATAATAGACGAGCAATAGACAAATCCGCCGAGTGTTAGCAGTATTGCTGGTAGTAAAAGTATTACTATTGCAATTATTGTTGTTGTTGTTAAAGTTGATGTATCTCTCCTTCAGTGGAAGAGGGCGAGTTGGGAGTGCGCAGGTTCATGCGGGAGGTGGTGACCCAGTGGCGGAGTCTGTCCATGGAAGTGCGCAGTGTGCGGAGCATGCTGGAGGAGGTGCTGTCCAACTGGGAGAGGTACAGCTCCACCGTGGCCTCCTTACAGGCCTGGCTGGAGGACGCAGAGGAAGCCCTGAGGCAGCCAGAAAACACAAAACGGGTATGAGACTTTAAGTTTTTTCCTGTGCACAGATTAAGAGTCCCTTCATACATGCATTTATTTGATGGACTCAATGCTTCAGAGTAGTAGCAATCAAATCCACGTCAGCCCAATTTCAAGCATTTGGTCTTCTAAGTGGAATCCTATTAGCAGTCTCCACTCAAGTATCAAATGATCTCCTTGACTTACAACAAGCCACTAAGGATATTCCAGTTGTCGCATTGCCATGGTTACCTCAGATTCACGTCCCCACCAAGGATTAGACAGCTAATTACCCCAGTTTTTTTTATTGTCCTTTCTATGAATCCCCTTTCTTTGTTTCTTTTTTGAATCGCTCTCTTTGTTTCTTTCTTTGTCACTTGTTCTTTGTGTTGTTCTTTGTTTCTCTTAATTTGTCTCTGTTCCCTTTCTGTCTGTTTAATGAGTCTGTCTCTCATCCAGGAGTTTTTCAGGAATCTCAGCCACTGGATGGATCAGCATGCAGCCATGAACGACGCGGGGAATTTCCTCATTGAAACGTGTGATGAGACCGTGTCGCTCGATCTCAAGCAGCAGCTGCTTCTTTTGAATGGACGATGGAGAGACCTCTTCCTCCAAGTCAAACAAGTAACATACAATAACAATACAAAACCAAATGGGCAGATAGAGTTAATGAAGTATACATAATGGAAAAAAATGACCTTTTCATTTCTTATGAACAGGGACTCCACAACTGTCCTCTAAATAAAGAATTAGAAAAAAAGCTATACAAATACAACTAATAACACTGCATGTCAGAGAAAAGCCAGAAGTTGATTTAATTATATTTCTAAGTGAATTTAATGTTTTTAGCTGATTTAGTCACAGTTTTAAGAAAGATTAACTCTTCTTTTTATTTTGAATGTTTGGTACTATTTGACCCAGGCCTGAGGAAGGTCTCTCGATTTCTCGATAAAATCAATCCTAAAGTTTGTACTTTCTTTCCTTTGCTGCAGTATGCCCGTACAGATGAGCTGGAGAAGTGGAGAAAAGACCATCTAAAGGCCATATCGGCCCTTAAAGAGCTGCTGGACACAGCAGAGGCCAAGCTCAGTGTTCCTGTCCAAGTGTCTTTCCTCAACGTTAGAACCTTTCTGCAAGACGTGGAGGTGAGAAAAGCAAACCAACAGGTTTTTTTTTTATCATACGTTAAGATCAGAATAGCACAATAATACATGTTACCAGGGATTGTTGTTGATTCAGCTGATACTATTACATTATCACTGTTCAATTTTGTGTTTTACATTGGTAAATCTATTCAGCAGTTTAGATCAGACACAATTGAGATCCAGGTTACAACAACCCTGATAGCAGCTCTTAATCTGTGGGTATATATCAGATCAGTAGGTAGTGAATCACAAGCAGGTTTTAAGGCGCCGATTAGATAAGTGATTCATTAACATTTGGACTGTAAAGAGACAGGTGCATGAGAATCATTTCCAAGGTGCATAACAGCACATTTTGAGATTTAGAATAGTTTTGGTCACATTCAAAATAACCAACTCCCAAGGCAGAATATACTACAGAAAATAATTTCATCATTCATCTTCTTTCCCAGTTGTTTTACTTCCAAGTGAACTTGTGCTCCTAAACGTCCAATAAAGAGTCACTAAAAGCTTCATGTCACCGCTGTTTTGATATTGTTTTTCTTTTTATTGCCAAAAAACGTTTTGATGAAAGTGAATTCAATTTAAGGACGTCTAATATGACCCTTTGCTTCCACATCTCATCTCAGAATACCAAGCAAAAGGTTGTTGCCATGGAGACGCAATACAAGCTGGCTGCCCGCAGTGCTCAGCTTCTTGCCAAGGATGCGCCACAGGATGAGGCTGCCAGGGTCATGGCAACTATGGCAACGGCCAAAAGTCAGCTGAGTAAGGTAGGTATCATTTAAGTCAGAAATCTATCTCAAGTCTTTCTTTGAAAGCAACACAGTTATGTTTCCTCTATGGTAAGATTTTTTAAATAATATCCTCAGCACACATTGTTGTCACTCTCCGTGTCATCTATTTAATGGCCTTTGTTATTTGTCTCCAGGTGAGAGAGCGGTGTCCCTCCCTTGTGAGGGAGTGTCATGTTCTTCTGCCGCTCTTGGAGGAGATGGAGAAACACATCACTGCTTTTTACCAAGCCCTGGAGCGGGCCAGTCACATCACTTCTGCTGCCATAGACCCAGACACACAGACCCCGACCCAACAGAAACAAAAGTGGCAGGTTAGATATCATGACAATGAACGAACTGAAATTAAATGGTTGCCAGGTAGAAGCCTGATTGGTTGTTTTAGTTGTTTTCGTCATCATTCTGCACACAAACAGTTTTACAGTGTAATTGACATATATTTTAGGTATGTTTACATCAATTATTATTATCTAGTGGTGTTTTAGATAATGAGATTAAAGTCTGCCTGATCACTCATGTAACTTATGACTGAAATCGGTTAGTACAGTAATACATTATCATTCATAAGCAAAAGGAATGATCGCAAAATCTGCAACAATAAGACTCAGGGTGTAAAAAAAATAAGTTGTCTTTATAGGTAATGTGTGCCTCTGCTGGCCTACATTCAAATATAACCATATCTGCTCTCTGGCGTGTCTATTTTACCTCCCTCATTACCATTACCAAGTTATTGAACAACCTTTTTATCTGGTGGGAAGGGAATTGCTGATATATAATAAGTGTTTAAATATTTCAACACCATTATCTACACACTTCCATATTTATCTGCATTGTTTCCACATTTTCCTCAGGATTTGTTAAACCAGCAGCAAAGCTGTAAACGCTGTCTGTCAGTGATCGAGAGGAATCACCATACACTGCAGAGGGCGCTCTCAACCAGTAAGGTGCTCCGCAACTTCGACCTGTCCCTGCTGCAGAAGAGAGTGACTGAAATACAGGGCTCAGCGCAGGTTAGTGCTAAACATACACGTACACATGCCAGAATGCCACACAGACGCCGCATTACCCACAACGCTGATTATATTAATGAGATTACAAGAGCATCAAAACACCCAGGAGGCAACAGTGCAGATTAGACTTACTCATGTGTCTCGCTGTTCATTTGTAAGACAAATAATGTAATTACACTATATTACCAATGAGACCAGTTCCAATCACCGCTACATACTGTCCGTCCTCGCAGGCTTTGCTGAAGGAGGTTGGGGAATGGAGGAGGCAGGAAGAGGCCAACAACTGCCTCAGGAGGAGGTTTGAGGAATCAAGACAAGAGCTGGAGCGAGTGCTGAAGAAAGCTCAGGGCTGCTTGAGAGAGACTGGAGACGTTGAGGAGTTACTGAAGAAACACAGTGTAAGATTAAACCCTGTAACCTTCTGCTGTAAATAGAGGATGTACATGATAATCTATAGAAAATAATACTGGCTGCTAAATCTTCTCTTGACCACAAAGACAATCAGTTACAGTGTATAATACGGCAGCAAAACAGAACTCAAAATATACCAGCAAGTCTTTTGTTTGGTCTTGCAAACAAAAGAGATTCATTAATGTAAACTGAAGAATTGCTTCTCTTACTCATTGCTTGTATTTATTTTCTGCACAGGATTTTTTTGGCCAACTGGACCAGCGGTTGCTGAGCGTCTTCTTGAAGGCATGTGATGAGCTGACTGACATCCTTCCACAGGAGGAGCAACAGGGGCTGCAAGACACTGTCCGCAGGCTGCACAAACACTGGAAGGTCAGGGGTCACCATGCTTTAACACTCTCACTAATTACTGTACATCTCTGGAGGCGCTTAGCCGATACTTCATTAACTTAACCAGGAAGACCTTTGGCTTTGATACAGTTCCCTCCCATCTGTTTCCAATTAACCTGTACTAGTTGGATTAAAATGCAACCCTCTTAGTGTTTACTCGCAGGCTCTCTGGAGGATAATTTGTCTCTGTCAGTCTCAGGGATGATACAATATGAGACTGAAACTCATGTATATCTTATCTACCATGTCTCCTACACTCTGTGTCTTCTCTGTCTCTTCCACAGGACATCCAGAGCGAGGTACCGTCTCACCTGCTTCGTCTAAAAGTGGAGGTGGAGCAAAGTCAACTGGCTGTGATCTTACATGACTGTGGAGCAGAGCTGGACAGAGAAATGCAAGCCCTGTCTGGCACCTGCACCAGCGAGCGAGTGATCAAAGAGCACAGAGTGAGCATCGGATTTGGTAGAAACTTGAAACAGATTAAACCAAGGAGTGAGAGAAGGAGAAAGATAAAATCACTTAATGTCATCTTCATCATCATTTTGGAGCATCCTTAATCCAACATTTCCCTCTCTCTTATCTCCAGACTTTTTTCAGGGAACGCAAACCTCTGACTTTGTGTGAGAAGAGGATTAGAAACATGGAGGATCTGTGTCATAAGTTGCCTGACAATGACCCGGCTTATCGAACGCTAGACTCCACCAGAAGGGCTGTAGAGGAAGTTACAGAGCAAATAAAGAGCACCCACCTCAAACTGGAGCATCACCCTGATAAATGGAAAGAGTGGAATGAGAGGTAAAGGTCAACAAAGCCTCAAAGCCCTTACAGTATCTCCAACATCTTAAAGTCTGACATTTTCATCACTGAAGTGGCTTCAAAGTTGTTCCTTTTTCTAGGTTCTGTGAGCTTTCTGATTGGCTCTCCTCCCAAAGGAGGCAGGTGAGGCTCTTGAGAGAGACAGCGAGAAATTCCAGCCATCAGGAGCAAGTTGATGCTGCTGTTCAGGTGTGGTAGCACATTATATTTGCTGCTTTGGGCACAGAGATTAGGTTATGATTCAATACCGCTCAGCCTCAGTAAACCTGCATTCCCTTGTCTGTGTTTTCTCCATTTCCAGGCACTGCAGGAAGCAGTAGATGCCCGAGAGGAGAGCCTGTTGTGGCTTCAGAGCCGTCTTGCTGGGCTGTCTGAGGTTAGCTCTGAGCTGGAGGTCCAGAGACAGAGAACAGCCCTGGACAAACTCTCAACTGACCTGCGGGCACTCTTTTCTTCACTCTGTCAGGTATTGTAAGACATTACAAATACCAGAAATGTTGTCTACCTCCTGTGTTTACTCAACACAATCTCTCTGTCTGATCCTTTGTCTCCGTCATTCACAGTGGGGCGAGGAGGGCTCTGCTATGTTCCAGTACGAGGAGCTGAGGGAGGAGGTGCGTGGTGCTCTGGATGAGGTTCTGAGAGTGCGAAAGGAGGCTGAGGAGCAGACCAGCAGGATCCTGGATGCTGAGGACCTGGAGGAGGCCAAACAACTTTATCTTATTCACCAGGTGTGTGTAGTGCAGAGGCAGGAGATTGGTGATGTTAACTGTGTACAGATTTCATTTACAGAAGCATCCATCAAAAGGACACATCAGATGAAATTAGTTGATTAATACATAGCATTGAACACAGGTTTATATGCGTGTGTAAAATTAAACAATTTCTAGCCTCTTCAATTTCTGTAGTCGAATTCACAAAGAATGCATTGCGTCCGCTGATCCCACCATGAATTGCGCATAATTTACAACCGCTATCTGCCCCGTCTCAAGTTCAGATTCACAAAAGATATTGCGCAAATGATATTACGGCACAAACACGGCCATACAGTTTTGCAGCTGAGTGCAGTTTGCCCTTTTTTGCAGAGGGAGAGGGAAGAAATAATTTGTTTATTCGTTTATATAATAACCTTGTTTTTCATTCTTCTTTTTTGTCATGTATTTTAAAAAGCTAAAAGGGGGGAGCTTTATTCATTTATTTTTATTGATACAACTGTCATTGCATCCGGTCACTGCATCCCACAATAAATGAGTTTGAGCGGAGCATGACGATGCCTTTGCTGCCATGATCACTGGAGAGTCTGGGCGTTACAGCTCTTATGAATGCGCTTCAGTTACTGCCAACTCTATGAAGACACTAATAATTTCACTGTAACATGTGGCTATTAGTGCTTTTTGCAGTGAGGCTCATTTACATAGAAAGGGGGCAATTTTCTGGCAAATGTGTGCATATTACCTAATTTAGATATTTGTAAATAACACAGGAGCACCGAGACGCTATTTGCTTGGCAGCACAGTTACTGTGGGAGTGCATTTCTCCCTTTAAAAGAAGAGAATTACACTGTTTCTTTTTGTCTTATTTGTGCAGGTTTAGCAGCCGCAAAAGCCACGCAATCCTTTTGTGAATTCTTCCCTCAGTTTTTTAAATCTTATGAGGTATTTTAAGTCCCAGAGGGAAAAAAAAATAGTCTTATTTAGTTAGTTATTCATGTCTGGTTTAGGTGACAAGAAGAAAAATAAAGACATCCCTGTGACATCACTGTATGGTGTGGATAGAAGTGCTACAAAGCACACTTCTGGATCAGGGCTGAAACAGGCTTAAAACACTGCTTTTTAGCATGGTGTTAAGCATCAATGTCAAGTAATGGATATTATGTTGTCATTTTGCTGCAAAAAGCAAATTAGTTTGACATCTGACATCTGTTTTCTTATCTACATGATTGTTATAGCACCACCTGAAGCGCCTGCATGCTAACAGGAGAGAGGCAGAGCTTCTGGTGGCTCACTGCCGCCAGCTGCAGAAAGGGGAGGGGCTCAGTCCATCTCTACGGGAGCTGGAGGGAGCTTTCAGAGACGTCGACCACAAATCAGGCGCAAAGGAGCACAACCTGCAGGTAGACCGAGGCTGGATTTTTCTCACATGTCAGCGTGCTAATGTTTGCATGTGTGAGTGTCCACACAGACCCCTGCAGTGATCATTGATCGGTCCACGTTGAACCTTAAACACATATTGATTGTTTTGTGGTATGTTAATTTTGTTTGTGTCTGTTGTCTTGGGATTTGTTTATATCTATTCTATCACTGTCTTCGAATTGATCAGAAAATCAACATGTTTCTGCATGAAAAAATATATCCAAGATGCCTGAAGTGCATAAAAAAAAAGTGAAACACTTTAAATGAATCAAAATTAAAGATCCATTTTAGACAGACCCTATTACACTAGTGTTGAATAATTACATTGAGAGAGACTGTTGGTAGAGGATGCAGAAATAGAAGGTGCATTTTGCTGTTCCTTGTTACAATTTGATGGGAGTATCTAGAGAAATAATTGAGGCCAGAGACTATTTTGGTCAGTTTGGTACGTTGAATGATACTAAACATTACAATACCCATCAACTCTATGCATACATGTAGTATATTATGTATGAATCTTTACCCACTGACATTATTCTGCTGTTTCTTCATCATCTCAAGGCGACTCTGAGCTCCTGGCAGAATTTCGAAGCAGAAAGAGAAATAGTTTGGAGGTTTATCAGTAATACCAACAATGAGCTGCACAAGGAACTTATCTTCAACAGCCTGGACAGCCTGAAAAATGAACTGGAGCACAACAAGGTGTGTATGCACAGTAATTGTGTGTGTGTGTGTGTGTGTACATGCATGTAGTGTATGCTCTGCATTTGCTCATACAATATATTTCTTTCTTGTCTGTAGGAGCTCCTCACAAAGGTTGAGGAGTGTTCTGTGCGAGCAGATCTCCTCCTCGAGAAGGCACCCGATATTCAGCTCGGTCCGAAGAATCAGACTCTTCTTCTACAGCAGTCCCAGTCCACCAGAGAAGAAGTCACACAACTTCAAGACCACCTCAACAAGAAGTATGTCCCATCTTCATCCCAAGCCTCCCATCCCCTTTAGTTGTAATGGTAGCTTGATAGCTTGAGTGTTTTGGAGTGGGGTTGTATGAGGTACTTATCCATTGTCAGTGTATTACCTACAGTAGGTGGTGAGTTTGGAGTTTGGCCCAGTTTGGAGAAGCAGACGGGAGTTAATGGATTCACCAAAGTCACACAATAGCACAAACAAACTAAACAAAGTCTGGTGGCTTTGGCGAGAGCATACATTGATACAACGGCTTCAGTTCTTCAGTCCCCCGTTGGAAAGAGCTGTCTGACGGCAAGGTAGACTGGTGAAAATATTACTTGTGTCTTTCAGTGTTGTCCAGCTGGAGATGATGTGTATGTGGTGGGAGCGCTTCAGCTTTGAATCAGACGCCTTCTCTCTGTGGATCAATGAGAAGGAGAAGGAGCTGGAGGCGGTCGACTCCACCTCCTCCTTAGATCCTCTGGACAAAAACATCAGCACAGTGGAGGTGTGTCATCTATCTCATTCTTCCTTAAGATGTCGTTCTGAACCTTGTTTTCTTCATCCCTAATACTGACTGCACACTGTATAGCTAAACATTTTTCACAACTTCTTCAATCATCTTCTGATAGGGGAGAGCACTTTTCAGATAAACGTCATTTAAAAGATAACGTTACAGACAGAAACTCATTTTTGTTGTGATCAAAAACTCACGTATGTTATTCTTGTTTTTATTAAGCATGTCTGACAATGTCCTTATTATAATGTGTTTGCAAACATATTATGTCCTTTATCTTACTGATAATAATTTCATTTTCAATTTCATCAAACATTTTACAACAGCAGTATGAACAGTAGTAAATATAACAGTGATTCAGATTTAGACAACTTTATTGATAATAACACATTTCATTTCGTTGTTAGACTCTACAGTAACAAGGGTGCAGAGGGATGAAAGAAACATCTGTTACTTTGCTGCTATACTGAAAAACTCTGAAATTTCAAACTTCAGGATGAGTTAAAGTACTAAATAATCTGTCAAATGATCATGACCATGTCTCATGAAACAATAAACACAACTCGTCATTCAAAATATATGACCGCTTTGGTGAATTTACTTTCGTGATCCAAAACAGCTTTCCAGGTAAAACACTGCAACAGTATGACGTATCCACGTAATGTTTTGCAGTTCTAGTATGTGTTGCGTGCTGTAGTAGGTATGGGCTCTTGCGTCCCGCATTACTTTCGTACAGGCTTTCCCGTATTCACAAATGATTATGCATCATCCGCACATTTCTTTTTAGTAGCTCCCAGTAAAATGAGTCAAAATTGCTGTCTGGCTTTGAGCCTGTAGTGTACAGTATGAGTACGGCCCGAGAGTTATTAAGATTAAGATGAAATAAGATTAAATTTGAATGTAACCCCAGGGGGAAATTGGGTCAGAGCTGCAACGAAGACGAGGATACAGAAAATAAATTGATCATATTGAAGAAAATATAATCTTGGCTTGCCAGACGTCAGCCTCGTCAATCACATGGAGGTCTAGAGAAAAAATGGCAAAAAACATATTTGGGATAAGAGGACTTAAGAAGTCCTGCGGCAGCCTTTTGATTGTGAGTTTGAAAACACTTGCCTCCAGAAACAGCACAGTCAGTTTTCTTTTGCTGGAATTTTTCTAAACATCCGTGAACCTGAAGAGAGACACAACTTTTATAAGGAATTTATTGAAGATAAAACATAATATTGTCTGCTTTTACTCTCTAGTCTCTTCATTGGCCTGATACTAATTGTATGAGTCTTGTTTACTGTATTTTTCCCAACTCATGCCTCACATATATTTTCCTGATCAGCGTTCCTGTGCTGTTGCATCCCTACAGGCTGTGGCAGAAGGTTTAGAGGAGAGAAGGACAGCCCTGGCCCACATGGAGGCGGACTGTGAGGCCCTGTCGAGGTTCGTCACCCCTGGAGAGGCTGGACGTATCCGGGCACGACTTGCACTGATGAGGCGCTACTGGGAAGAGTTGAAGGGGAGAGTGGAGCAGCTGGGAGGACAGCTCAACCAGAGCGCCTCGTACTGGCAGAGATACAACGATAACCTTGAACAGGTACACAGCAGCAACACATAAAGGAATAGTTTGGTGCAGAAATTGTAATTAAAAGTTTGTAGTGCCAGTGTTTTAAATACATTTTTTTAATATGTTTTTGTCATTTTCAGGTCAAAAAAGCAATGAGTGACCTTAAAGAGAAGCTTGACTGTCCAGTCACATACTGTTCATCTTCATCGGAGACCTACAAAGGCCTCCAGGATCATATGGTAAGAAAAAACACAAAGAATACCTTAATGTTACATCACTACAGCTATATTGTAGTTTTTCTTTTTCATACCTAAACCGTAACAAAATTTAAATCAACATTTTTTTCCTGATTATTTTTTCAGGTTAGGCTTTAACCACCAGTATGATACTGTATTCTATCATTTAGAACATTGTTAGTTAACATCCTCTGTGCTGAGCTGATGATGAATACATATCCGTTTCCTCCAGGAGGTCTGCCAGGCTGTTGAGCAACTGAACCCCAGGCTGATGGCTCTGTGTTCGGCCATGAAGAGGCTCGGAGAGGGCAGCCAGCTCGAGGAAGAGGTGGCTAACCTCCAGAAGCAACAGGGAGAGTTTATGGGAGAGGCAACAGAAAAGCAGTCTACATTAGAGAGCCTTCTAGCACTGTGGCAAAGGTAAAGTTATGTGTGCTATGTTCGTGAATTGAAAATTGCGGCATCTGCAAAAGAAACCGTGGTGAAACCTCAGTCTGTGCTAACCTCATGCACCTTTTACTCCAGCTTTGCTCAGCAAATTCCTGAATGTTTTTACCATTGAATACCCAGACATGAGCCATCCTATCCAGCTTTTATAATATTATTTTATAATATAATAGCATGTAGGTAGAGCGACTTTAGACCGAATCACAAACAAAGTCACAGAAGTGTTTGTTATTGTATGAAAATTCCTCTGTTAAGTCATCATGAGCTTACTTAAGATTATATTCAGGATGTATTGCCAACTGCTGTGATGCCTTTCTGTGCCGACTCTGTACCTGATGTGTGTGTGTCTCTAGGTGTGTTTGAATATTTCAGGGGTTTGTCACATTGCAAACTGCTCAAGAATGATTTCATTTTGATCGAATGATTTCTGCATCACACACATATCTTCTTCTGATTGTATAAACATTGCTATTTCCCCTTTCAATGTGCATGTGCTCTTTCTGCTGAATCCTGCCAATTTCCTTTTTTATTCCCTGAATCATTCCCTCATCTTAGAGCGAGATCTTGTCTTTGACTCAATCTGTCTGTACTCCAGTCAGCCGTTGCCTTTTCTATTCTAATAATATGCTTTTCTTATCACGTTCTTTGATCACACAATAGAGTTGGACAATAGACTGGAGCGATTGTTTCGAGCTCTTCTGTATTAATCCCATGGTAGCTGTTCAAAGAGTTGAAGCTTTGGTGCTTGTTTTATTGTATTTATCCAGTCAGTGGCTCTTTTTAGATGAACTAAATTGTATTTTTGCTGCTAAACTTCAGCTGAGTGTATGTGACTGCAGAGAGCCACACATACAGTACGCACACACATACAGACACTGTGTGTGCGTACTGTATGTGTGGCTCTCTGCAGTCAGTCGTCTCCCCTGCAGGTGTGTGTATGAGGGATTACTTACAGCACTGGGTGCTCTGGCGAGATATGGTTGCCCCATTATGACCCTGTCACTGATACTGAGGCTCGGTCAGATAATAACACACAGACTCACTGAGTGTGTGTGTATCATTGCGTGTGTATACTGTACTTTAAGATCACAGGTTTCTACAATCAATCTATTGTTAGATCAGTATTTATTCTATTCATTTTCAGAATATTGCGGCATAAATTGTATTTCATTTGAATACATTTGTCTTAATGCCACCTTTTCTATCTACAGATTTGAAAAGGAGAGTTCGTCCATGAAGAGCTGGCTGAGCAGGTGTGAGTCTGTCTGCTGTCCAGACACCGACCTGCTCTCTGCAGACAAAGTAAAACTGAGGAATGAACTACTAAACGTACAGGTTAGTTATTACACTTACCATTTCCATTTAGATTTTTTCTTTCATGCAGAGTGTTTATCTTCCCTTTTCAGTTTTATTTTACCTCAGTTTTTAACTCATTTTTAAATACTTATTCACCCATCCAGGAGATGCAGCGGGAGACGGCGTCCTATGAGGTTCTTCTGCAGGGTCTTGTGAATCTTGCGCTGTGTCTGTACCCCACAGCGCCTGAAGCTCGTATCCAAGAGCTCAGCAATGATCTCTTACAACTCCAGGAAAGATGCACAACTGTGAAGAACAGCACAGCACACAGGCAATTCTCTTGTTTAACATATCATACAGAGTATTTATTTATTTTCCTTTTGTGTGTTATACAGTTTTTTTGTGCATGTAAAAGGTCTGCAAAGTTAGAAAGCCCAAAGTCCATGCCAAAGTGACTTACTCTCCCCCACAGAAACACTGCTCCTGAACTGCCTGAAACACCTTGCTTGAAGTCCCGCCTTTTCTTCTGTAACGTGATGATGTCACCAAGTAATGCATTTGCATAGTACCTGCCTAGCAGCAAGTTGGGCACACCCTCAAACAAAGATAGTTAGAACGGAGCTGGAGCGGAGTTCGAAGAGTTTAGTTTAGTTTATCTCTCCATAAATGGACTCCATAAATTGTGTTGTTCAGCTTTTTTTCCCAAGTTGTTTGTTTTGTTTTAATATATACTTGTTAGAAACAATAATCACTGTCATGTTCTTAATCCAAACTGCCTTCCAACTCTCTTTTAGGCTCGAGCTGCTGGAGTCGCAGTTGTCACAGCTGGAGCAGTTTGATCAGGCGCTGCTAACTCTGACCCAAAGGAGTGAAAACTTCCTGTCTGGTTTGAGAAGCTCTTCCCAGGTTGATATCGCTGATCTTGAGGCTGCAATTAGTAAGCTGAAGGTGAGAAATCAATACTTGACTGTCAACAATGATGTCCTTTATAGGTTTTGTATATGAGAGTAGTTACGGTAAGCAAGTTTCTATTGATTGCTGTAGGAGCTGATATAAATTTGTCTAATTGAACCATCTTGTTGCAGGAGCATGAGGTGCAGCTGCAGACACATGCATCGCTGAGAGAGACTCTGCAGCACAGTGAGTCCTCCCTGCTTTGCTGCTCCACCTCGGAGGCCCAACAGCAGCTCCAGGGCTGGAGGGAGGACTGCCTACAGCCCCTAAATGAATCCCAGCGCCTCCTGCTCCTCCGTAAAGAGTGTCTGACTGTGTTAAAGGCGTTTATTGAGAAGCACGGAGCAGCAGCTAGGGCTGTGCGCCGCCTTCATGAGGCGGTGGAGGGCCGGGGGAGCTGGGACCGCTCCAAAGCTGAAGAGCTGCACCGTGGAATAGGGGAAGGGACTAAAGACGTGACCAGGCTCGAGGCTGAGGCAGTCGGGTTAGATGGGCAGCTAAGCAAGGCACACCTTCACCTGAGTGGCGCAGAGTGGCGGGGCTCCAAAGACGTGAGCCATCCTCAAGGAAGAACATCTTGCAGGGGACAGGCAGTGGCCCTCACGATGGCTCTGGAGGAGGTGCAGAGGGGTTTGGGATGGAGGCAGAGTGAAGCAGACGCTTTAGGAGCATTATGGACCTCCTTCAGGGAGAGAAGGGAGGAGGTGATGAAGAATTTGAAGAAACTGGAGAATGAAGCGAGGCAAGAGGGGGCCAGAGAGAGCTCTGTACAGGCCTTTCAAAACAGGTATGTAAATAGATAATCAGGCCCATAGATCCGTTATGATATTATATTTAACATCAGCATGGTTTGTATCATTCATAGACCTACTGTAAGCCAAACTCAGAGAATATACTGTATATGAATGAAGCCAAAATATTTATCCAAATCCTTTTTAAATGTGTTGAAACTGAATAATTTGAGATATTATGCTGGAATCAGGCTAGTAATCCCCATTGTTTTCCTCTGCATCTATTTCTCCCAGGCTGCGTTTCTTCGTCCAGCTGGAGGATGAGCTCCAGTCCCTGCAGCATTCCCAGCGGTGGTTAGAGGAGAAGGGAAGCCAGCTGGCCCAGAGAGACAGCGAGCTGGCTGGGGAGGCTCTCAGGGAGGTAGCACTGGTGAAGACAGCCTGGGAGAGCGTCAGGACTCTGATCACCAATGGGTAAGGATGGGGGACGACAGAGAGGGATTTTGACTCATTTAAATTCCTTTGCGTTATTTGTTTTTGCTCCTACTGTGCAGAGAGAGGAAGAAGATGTTGTTTAAACATAGAAACACAACAGTTAAACAGCAGTTTCAGAGTCTGTTGTATTTCCACCATTTACTATATCCAGTGCCAAGTGATATGTCAAGTAATAGTCTTGACCTTTTTCCTCTCTTTTCTCATGCAGTCAGGAACAGAGTGGAGTTGTGGTCGATCTTCTCCGCCAGTTCCACCACCTGAAGTCAGTCCTCACCACCGTTGTGGAAAACGCTCAGGCTGTTGCTCACAATCTGCCCGACCACAACCACAACGCTCAGGAGGCCAAAAGGACTTTCACACGAGTCAGTATCTTTTTTTTGTTTTTCTCAGTATATTATAAATTTTCTGCTTTTTTTTTCAAATGATGCATATGGTAAACAAAATTTCTAGCTATTACTGTATATAAGAAGTGGACGTAGTCACTGTGACGTCACCCATTAGTTTGTGGACTGCCGTTTTGAAGCCTCGAGTTTGGAAATTTGACCGTCACCATCTTGGCTTTTTGCAACCAGAAGTGACACAAGAGGGTGGAGTTAACTACAACCGAACAATGATTAAGACATTTTTAGGCGACCAAAAAGGTTATAATTAACTTTCATGGCCTGAAAACCCACTGTGAAAGGGTAAAAGGTCAGAGACGAAAAGACAACTCCCAGAACAGACACCGTGGTAGCGACCTGTCAATTACAAGGTAGCCACGCACTAAAGCATACCCTGCTTTATGGTCTATTTGACTCTAAATGGGACCATAATTTACTAAATGAACATCATGCTGTATTGAAGAAGACTTGAAACTAGCGATTGAGACCATAAACTCATGTTTACAATGTTTACTGATGTAATAAATCAAGTGAGAAGTAGGGTCAACCAGAGGAGTCGCCCCCTGCTGGCTATTAGAAAGATTGCAAGTTTAAGGCACTTCTGCATTGGCTTCACTTTTCAGACCCCCGAGGTAGTCCGCTGGTCAGAACAGACCACACATTATTGTATATATCTTTCCTGATATACTAAAGTTGAAGATTCATAGCTTTCACTGGGTAGCAACAATTAGTTTTTTGCTCTCTTAAAATCACCGTAGTTCTGTATTTATTGATTTAAAAGTATCAGACAGCAACGTGCATGATTTTTCCTGCACATCAGCCCATGAACTAAACTCTCAGAAATAGAATTGCATTTCAACATAAAAAACCCTCTTCCCTTTCCTGTTTGTATAGCATCTCTCCCTCTAGTGGTGATCTGCCGTCATTCCCTCTGCACTCTTCTCTGTCCCTCTAGCATGACACTGTCCAAGCCGAGCTGAGGGAGAAACAGGAGGACATGGACCAGCTCATCAGCACAGTGGAGGACCTGCAGAGAGAGCTGGAGAAGGTTCCCAACTCTGATGCGAGCTCCCTCCAGAGAGACATGGAGACGTTAAGAGACCAGTGGCTGGAGGTGAGTGGTACTATGCAACACATGCTGGGCCATGCACCTGTTTTGGTAAAGAGGAAATCACTGGGCTGTTTTTTATTAAGACAAATGCATTATACATTCACATCCTAGAGCTACCTGGTCAAACACGGTGAAATACTCATTAATGAATTGTCCTCATCCATGAATTCTGTCTGGAGCTGAAACATGATAACGACTATGAAGAGATTTGTGGTGTTGTTTTATGTGACTATGAAAAAACAAACAATTATGACTTCCACATTACAGCTCTGCCAAACACTTGTGCTGTTCCTCTTTTAATGATATTTATTTCTGTTTTTCCATTTTTCCATTTTCTCCTCTTGAGGGATTTAGTTGGCTGCTCAGCTGTCACAAATGAGACAGAAATATAAACAAGTCTAGACACGTTATCTGCCTTTCTGTCTCTCTCCCTCTCACTTCTCATCCCCACATCTGTCAAACCAATTAAGTCTCGTTTTCCTTCCACCTCCCAGTAACGCACACCGTCCCTTGTTAGAGAAAACTAAACACAAAGAGGGAGAGAGAGCCTACCTCTCCTGTTGATTGAGATGTATTCTGTTCTGTACTCAGATAGACTGCTGGTCTCTGTTCCTTCAGGTCTCGGAGAGAATACAAACCAACACAGAGAGACTGGGCTACTGTGTAGCGTTGTGGGACGACCTCAAGTCCATGGAGCAGGACATTAACCAATGGGCTGCCAACTCCATCGCTGATCTCACCGACAGTGTTACCAATCTCAGTGATAAAGAGCAGACAGAGGCCCAGCTTGCCACCTTTCAGGTCAGAGCGCGCCAGACAGTCTGCATGAAAGAGTTTATGAATGATGACGGTGGTGTAATATGCAGAGCGAGTTGGTTTAATTGAAATGTCTGGTACTTTGATCTACAGACTGAGGTTGAGAAGAAGGAGCAGAGGCTGGATGCCCTGCAGGAGAGAGTGATGGAGCTGAAGGAGCGAGCCAAACTGCAGGAAACCCCGTTACAAATGCAGGTGAATATGGTGGGGAGAGAAATTCGGGAGGATTTTGCTGAAATTATTACAGCAAAAGAATATTTTTCCATTGTCGTTTTTGCCAGGGATTTCAAATACTATTACAAAACTACCAATGCTGAGAAAATAAAACCATAAAGACTTATAAAGATGTACTTAAAAGGAGCATTAAGAGAAATAAGTAATTAACTAAATATATATATAAAATGGGAATCAGAGTTCGACATAAAAATTTCAGATGACGATTGGCAAAACACACATCAAACATCCACTAATTCACGGTAAAACGGTATACAAAAGTTTGCAAAAGATACTAGGATATGATTTCCTTATAAGCTACATGGTGCTGTATCTGTAATTTTCATTTTGCTGAAGAAAATCTACAAATAAGGGATAGGAATCTGGTCAAAATATTGTCAAAATCACAAGGGCTGTGGCTCAGAGGTAGAGCGGGTCTTCCACCTATCGGAAGGTAGCAGGTTTGATCCCTGGCTCCTCCAGTTCACATGTCGAAATGTCCTTGGGCAGGGTACTACGTTTATAAATGTTGAAATAATCAATAAAAACAAGTGGAAAAAAAGAAGATGAAGAGCACATTGTTTGTGTGTTGTTTATGTGGACTTTTGGTTGTATAATGTTGTTTCATTTCTTTATTGAACCAGGTCCTGGAGTCAGACCTGAGGAAGAAAATGTCCCACGCGCAGGAGGTGTACAACCAGGCCAAACACACTATGACCTACTTCAGTTTCCAGAAGCAGCGACTGGAGGACCTCATGTCCCAGATGACCGAGCGGCTGGTTGCAGTTGAAGGTTCCTTAACTGACCTCACTGAAGCTACTTCTCATGAAGATATTGGGACAGTTAAGGTATGACACTTTCAATGTCTTACAAGAACACAATATTTCAAGACCTAAACAGAATGTACAGTATATATTAAAAATAATACTTACACCGAACGTAACCACACAGTTTTGCTCTCTTTTTTCCTATTTCTGTTGTTATCCCTGTTGCTTCATATTACTACCAACCAATACCAATACCAGTGAAATTCCACGATTCTTGATACCAATTCAATACCACGCTAAAAAACAAAAGTAAAATGATAAATCCGATGTTCTTCAACATACACTCCTTTATTATCATTTGCATACTGTTTCAGTTTTTTGGTTAGGAAGTTAAACAAGTCATAATTCCCTCTCTATTACCTAATTTATATTGCTGTGAAAACATCTTCTTCAAACAACTAGATTTATTCACGTTTCTCGCCAAAACTATATTTTATAAGATTATATTTGAACATATCATAACATTAGAATTGACTTTCGTCCCATACTCCTTTTTACTGAATAGAGCCTGAAGGCATCATAATGTAAATCAATGGCACCTCCTATGTTGAAATGAGTTAACTTTAGCTGTTAGCAGCCAGTGAGTGGGCACCACATTCCTGTTTGGAGCTAACGGCTAACGTTATCTACCTCTTGTTCTGCCGATTTCAACACAGATTTGTTTTTCACAATGTAGCATTATCAGGGGAAAAAATAGTGTCCCCTTGTCAGTGGTGATATTCTGCGTTCCAAACACATTTTCTATCGTCCATGGCCCGGGTCAATGGGACGATAGAAAAACAAGTACTGTCAAGTCACGTTTTCAAAATTTTGCCATCGACCAAATTATAGGTCCTTGTGTCCATATGAGGGCACATTATGATACAGTATTCGATCGGTGATGCTTTAATTATTTAAATGACTGCGCTCATGACCATAACTAGGCAAGGCCAGGCAAGGCGAGTTTATTTGTATAGCACCTTTTGAACAGAAGCAGTTAAAAGTGCTTTAAAATTAAATTCTGAGCACTAACCTTGTGTATAATACTCTTCAAAGGCTTATAAAGACATACTGAGAGGCATAATGATAAGAACTATCTTGAAGGTGAACCTCTGTCCTCATTTATGACCCTCTTTAGGAAGGTCAGACTCAGTTACATAACAGCATCCTACAAGCTGGCAGTAATTCTAGCTGTAGGACACATCTACAAGGTTGGATACAGGACATGTCACTGTCACTACCCTCTCCGCCACCTGGTAGCCCCATTTATGAATATACATGAAATCTTATCCTCTTATTTCTCACTACTTTTCATTTACAGGACCTGCAGAGCGTTGTGCAGCAGCAGAGGGCAGACATGGACTCGGCCAGAGATGCTCTGAGCGCCCTGTGCAGGTCTCATCCCTCTCAGGAGCTGTCGTGCCTCTCCTCTGACCTCACCTCCATTGCCAAGCGAACAGAGGCTGTTGCTCAGCGCTGTGCCAAGACCAGGGGCAGCCTGCAGGATGGGCTCCAGCTCCACTTCAACGGTAAGAGATATGAATGTGGAGTTAGCTTTTAATCTGGATGGTCTCTGTTCGATGCTTTAGAGGGCTTTTATGTTCTTTACCTCCATCATACATCAAGTTATTTATGTAACCTTAACAGCCACTATAAGGAGACGTATAGATTTTAATAGCGCTTAAAATCTCATAATCACCCAATCAAACAGCGTGCAACTACATGATGTGATGTCATTTGTTAGTGTTGCAACAGATTTAGTGTTGATTATACTACATTTTTCCCCAGAGCACACTCAATCCGCCCACTACAACCCACACTCCATTGACACACACTGTCTGGTACACTGGTGCGCTCTCATTGCTCAGACACACACCTGTGCCTCGGAGAGTAATGTCGCTCCCATCACATCTGCTCTCGAGGGAGTCGTTTTGGGCTTGTTGCCAAGGCAACCCAGCGCTGCACAGCGTGGACACGCCCACACTACCCATCTGCCTCAACACATCGCCTCTTTTCCTTCGGGTTCCTCCACTTATAAATCTTCTCTGCCTTTATTTTACCACACATAGGGTTTTCCTCAACTTGTCACCACACATTTATTTTGCTTTTAGTTTACCTGTTGTTTCTGTTCCTCGAAGCAGAGCTCGTCCAGGAGTTCCACTCCCGGCTTACAGATCTGAAGTTGGAGCTGAAAGAATGTTCGAGCCAATCCGGAGATGTCGCCGCCCTCGGAGCCAAGTTGCAGAGGCTAAAGGTACGGTTATATGTCTTACTTTTATATTGCAGTTCTCATGGTGCAGTTGTGGTAAACCAAACACATATTCATTGTCTCTCAGTTTTCAGTAACTTCACTTGTTGATACCGGCATGTTATCAAACGTTGACACACCAAAATCATTTTATATTGTAATGATAATAAAAATTAAAGAAGTAATAATTATATCATAGTAACAATTAGTTTTATATCTTCCATGTAATGTACTATATTAACTTCTAGAAAAGGTCACTATAAAATACTAGTCATCATTGATACTTCATTGGACTAAGGCTGCTCGAGTAATCAAATAAAAAAATACTTTTGCTTTAATAAGATGAAATGATGATAAAATGAACAACTAATTGGTTTCTTTTTTAGAAAAATCTACATTTGTATTGCTTAAATTGCATACAATAATATTATCTGTCACATCTAAACCCATTTAGTGCATTGAAGTGTCATCTTACATTCTGGGTTTTAAATAAAACATTTTCTGAAATGCAAACAAATTAATTAAAAAAATAAAGCTGCGATGCAAAGAATTTACGAGGAATCATTTCAGCCCTACATTGGACCAAACTAAATCTGGGCATGTATCCTACAAACATATCAGAATCACTTCTAGGAATTGTGCTGGAAGTACAAATACCTCTAGAGTAGGACTTCTTAGGAAGGTATGAAGAGTGTTGTGCCTCTAGATTTGAGGTTCTTTATTTCTTTAAATCCGCAGAGACATATCACTTTTTATTAGCAACATGTTCCTCCTACATCCACAGGTGTCAGTCGAGCAGATATCAGAGGGTGAGGAGCGTCTCTCTCAGGTTTGTGAGGAAGCCGAGAGGCTACAGCTCCACCTGCCTAAAGCTGGAGCAGCACAGGTCCAAGAGCATCTCTCCTCCTGTCGGAGAGCGTGGAGGAACTACCTGGACAGCTGCTCTCAGAGCCGACGAGACCTCGAAGAGAGTGTTGACCTTCTGAGAAAGTAAGTCATCACTCTTGTTGTGTCATGTGTTTATGCAAAGGAATTTGAATTATATGGAAATATGCCTCCTCCTCTCCTCTCCAGCTTTAATGACTGTGTGGAGGGTGTAAGAGACTGGCTGAAGCAGATGGATCTCAGCCTCAAGAGAGAGCCTGTTCTCGGGGCAGAGTGCCAGCAAGTAGCCCCAGACACCACAGAAGAGCTGGAGAGGATGGAAAACCTCCATAAGGAACTGCTTGCAAGAAGGTGTGTCTATATGTGGGCGTGTGAGGCCACATGTTATAGATGCCATAGCGTGGGCTGTTAAATATTCTAACATATCACTGTGTCTTTTAAGGGACTCCATCGAGCATCTCTGCCAGGAGGCCCAGTCTCTGTCTGAAGCAGGCCGGGGGTCAGGAGGAGAGGTCAGAGTGACAGGCCAGCTCCAGATGGAGCACCAGGCCCTGCTGAAGACAGCCAGGGAGAGGCTGCGAGGCTGCCAAGAGAGCCAGGCCTTTGGAGAGACCCTCCAGGGGGTTTGGGCCTGGCTGGAGGAGATTCAGGAGAGACTGGGTACAGTAGACAGCACCATGGGGACCAAAGAGCAGTTAGAGCAGAGGCTGGAGACTGTGCAGGTGAGAGGAGGTTTTGGCTATAGAGTATACATATTTGTAATTTCTATGAAACAATATACACAATGAAATGCATAAAGTTGTTGGAATCTTTAAGAATGCACACATTTATAGTAATTAATCTACTCTAATAGAGCTTTTTTTCTATTACAGTCTACAGTTGTTCTGGTAAACACAAGAGGGGGCTGTTTGCTTGAGAAAGCATTCATCCAAAATCCTGATGTCTAAATCCAGTTCACTGTGACCCCTCTCTGTTTGCACAGGACATCCTGCTTTTGAAGGGGGAGGGCGAGGTCAAGCTGAATATGGCGATGGGTAAGGGTGAGTTGGCCCTGCGCAGCTATGGAGCCGCCGGACAGGAAGTGGTCCGCTCTCAGCTACAGGAAGTGGAGGATGCGTGGGCCACGCTGCTTGTGACTGCAATGAGCTGCCACAGGTAGACTTCTCACCTGGAGTATAATGTGATGGCTTAGTCCCCATGTGTGCAATTAAAGCCATTTACACACCATAATTTTAAAGAAGTGGTCCTGCCTTTAACTTAATATTCTGTCATCATTTCATTGCAGAATTTTATTTACAGGAACTGGACACATTTTTATTCAGTAATTCTTGATTTTTGTCTTTTTAATGTGCCATTAAAACATTTGCCCCTGGACATTTTAGAGGCCATTTACCATGTGTGCCAAAAAAATCCTCTCTCGGGAATAGGTTATTTTCATCATGATAGATCGATGTCTCAATGCCATTAATTACCATTAGGTTAAATACATAATGAGAAGTATTTGTCTCATTTTGTAACTCTGATTGATGTATCTGATTTAGTGTGTTGTTTTCTGTGCGAGTGTGCATGCATGACTTCATGCACATGCATCAGTTTTGTGTGTGTGTGTGTGTGTGTGTGTGTGTGTGTGTGTGTGTTTAATTGAGCAATTATGGCCCCTCCTAGAAAAAATTGATCCCATTAGGGACTAAACGGTGGATGGCAAACAGTGGGTCACACATGGGGTTTGTTTGCGTTTTAAGGGGAAAGGGATAACAGGAGGCGAGGGGTAGCAGGTGAAATAGAGGTGTGTGAGTGTAGGGATATTGGCGTTATTTGTACACGCAGGGGTAACAGATGGCAAGGAAAATTGTGGGTGTGTATCTCCGCCTGTGTGTGTTTGAACCAGAGGATAAAAGGGATGAAGGCTTTAAGCCAGTATTACAGCTTGTATTTAGATTTCTTGGCCATATCATGGGTATGAAATATATACTATATATGTATAAGACACACACAGTAGGTTTTGTATTGAGCATTATATGTACAGATTTTATGTATAAAACATCAGTTTTTGTTGGATTACTCAGAAAAGGAAATACTATCACAGTATTACCAGACACAACAGCGACGCTGGTATTGTTTTCACCTTGTGAGTCTGTGTGTGAGTCATTGTGGCAAAATGTGGACCTGGAGACGCCTACTGTAGCGGGAACTACCACAGAGGAGGTTTTGAGTATTTTGCCATTCAGATAGCTTTGTAACCGTGCATGATGCAGTCACGAAACTTGACAGGTGTGTAGTTGAGATCAAAATGAAGGCTGAGTTTGACAATGGGTGTGGTCCGAGCAAGGGCGCTGGAAGTAGGAGGGGTAAGAATTAGAGAATGGGCCATTGGTACCCCCCCACTTTACACCCCTGGCCTGATTTGGTGTTGCGGCTGGTGTGATCCCATCTCAAGATGGTCTCTAGTTACTTTTTGCCAGTCTCAGACTAACACAGCCATCGACTGTCTTCCCTTCAGTCGACTGGAGTGGACCGTGTCACAGTGGGGAGGATACCTGGAGAGTGCTGCCCAGCTGCGGTGCTGGATGGAGGCCGTAGAGAGGGAGGTGTGCGCCCCCCTCACCCCCCAGCCAGGGCCCAGAGAAAAGGCCTCCCACCTAGAGAGACTCAGAGCCCTGCTGGCTGATCTGGAAGACCACCAGGTGGCGCTGTCCAGCCTGGAAGAGAAAGCCAGAGAACTGTTCAAGAAGACTGGCGATGCCGGCTTTAATCACGGCGCCCGCACCCAGCTGCAGGCGCAGTTTGATGACCTCACAGCCTTGGTGGAGGTACGAAGTTACTTTATCTTTCAGTATATTTAGTAAAAAAAAAACTTGAAACACCTCAGCTTACTGAACTATTCTATTAATATTACGAACTGCTGAATTATTGACTGTTTGTGTCCATTGTCTCTAGGAGAGAGTGCGTCTAGCACAGGCCGTGGTGTTGGAACACCAAGAATACCTGGAGGCTGTCAGGGAGCTCACTGATTGGCTGATGACTGCTGGAGACGAGCTCCATCATTGGTCCGATACATCAGGAGACTCTGCGTCCATCAAAAAGAAGCTGTCAGAAGTGAGGGTAAGGCAGGGTGTCAACATACAAAGAAATCCCCTCGTTGATGCCGGCTGACACTCCTTTTGTTTTCTTTGTTTACACTCTTGAAAAGAAACTTATTCTTAATTTGACAAATCCCCCCCAAAAATTCAGACCCATATGTTGACAGATAATAGTGCGCCACATCTGACAGGTGACAAGCCTATTGTGCTGTAGAGCGGGCATAGGTGTGTCCGTCATTTTATTACTTTGACATTATCGTCAAAGCAAACTATTTTATTTGCACTACATCTATTTAAAATCAAATGTGCCTCTCATAGTTTGGACCATTTGAGGAAACACATCACACGGTCTATTTAGCAGCTTTTCTGAAGTTTTCAATCACGTCACGCAATCTTTATCAGCTGATCGAGTTTGCTCATTTTTGAGTTTCTGCTGAATTCAAAGGTCATTATTGATTCATTTTACTTTGGACCATACTGTATGTGTCTGTTGGTCCTTTTGTATGATGTTGTTGTGATAATTGTTTAAGCATTCACTAATTAGTGTATTGATGTAGTATTACCTCAATATACACCAGTATTCTACACCATGAGTGGGCATGAGATTAATAATCCAACCCAGTTTCGGGGTACAGTATCTATTCTTATTTTTGAATACTATAAATCTAACAGTAAGCAATGTTTCTCTGAATTAACACCACGGCATGCCTTAAGGATGTGAAACTACACCCAGTTTAGAGGTGTTATCTGTTGCTAAGGTAACCGATTGCTGAATTATCTGAACCCATTTAATCTTAATGGACTCCTGCTATGAAGGAGGGCGAAATATGTGGGGAATTGGTTCTCTGTTTGTTCCTATATCACAGCCAGAAATCTCAATCTCTCCTGGCACATTTTATTGCCACTAAGTTGGTCTATTACCGTGTAAAAAAAAAACTGGTAAAAGGGAAGAGCAGTGCAATTAATGCCCAAGCTTTTCCCTGCTCAATAATTCTGCAATTATAGCGGAGAGAAAATATGTGAGGAGATATTGATTTGCATTTAAATTTCACACATGGGCCCTAATTATCACATTATAAATGTGTGTTTGTAGAGCCATGGTGTGAAGCCTTTCAGTAGAAGAGGAAATACAATTTGTTGTATACACAAGCTAGTAGTACCGTTTTCATTCCCATTCATGGTCTCAAGGTTAATGTTCATATCCTTCTACTCACACACAAAAATGATCATCTGCCGTTTTTTCCCCCCTTTATAATCCCTCTATCAGCTCAATGCTATCGCATCACACTCAAGTGTTTGCTTTTCACACCCTCTGCCTTTCAAGTACTACCTTTCTACACAGAATGATGGAGGCGGAGAGGGATGGAGGCGGAGGATGAAAAATAGTGAGAGAAATACTGAGATAGCAAATGAAAATACAGGACATCAGGACTAACGCTTCAAAGACAGAATCCAAGAGAGAAAGTGACGGAGCAGGAGACTTCTATGTAGGCAGCTTTAAATAGAATCAGAGGTTGCAGTTTCCGTAGCCACAGTTTCCGTAGCAACTTCGTCTCCTATCTACCTTCCCTATCTCTCCAGGAGCGCGTGGAGTGTCGCCTACTGGAGGGCCGAGAGCGCCTCAGCCGGGTGCGTCGGAGTGCAGCGTCCACGGCGGAGCACACGGCGGCGGGTGGCTGCGAGGCCATGGACCGACAGCTGGGGGCGCTGTCCCAGGCTCTGGAGCAGTGGGAGGGGGCCGCCCTGAGGGCCAGGGACGGCCTGGAGGGGGCCCTGGCCGCCGCTGCGGCTTCAGAGGAGGAATACGAGCGTTTGACCGCCCGGCTGGAGGACGAGTTGAAAGAGCTGGATGGACGGCTGAGAGGGTGGAGCCAGGAGTTGATTAAAGCTGAAGGGCGGAGCAACGGCGAGGAAGCAGTGGAGGGATGGCAGCTGGCTAAGGTATAGTGGCACGAGATTTAAATAAATGGCAGCTTAACGTCTGAATTATTCACTGTTCATCTGCTCACAATAGTTTATTCAAAAAATAATAACTCTTCTGTTCGACTGAGATTTGGGTTGGCGACTGTGATGTTTATAAAAACTGACAGTGGCTACTGTGCAGCACCGTACTATGTTAATTTTAGAGAAGGTGATTAGCATTGTTTAATGGAAAGCACACACATACACACACACACACACACACACACACACTGTGCAGACATAGTCTACATCCTCTGCATTCAGCTTATGCTTTCAGTAATTATCCATTCTATTTGTAAATCCTAAAAACAGATTAGTTTGTAAATCAGCTTTACTGGGATGACGAAGGAGTGACAGCCACAATCCCATCAGTTTCTCTTGTTTTCTCCTCATTCTGTCTTCTGTCCCCTCCCCCTTTTGTTTATTTTAGCCATTATTTTCCACTATCTCTGCCTCCCAAACATTCCCCCTTTCAGTTCCTGCCTCTTTCCCTTTTCTGTACTCTGACTTGTTTGAACTGAAGTGTACAGTGATGTCTTCCCCCGACTGCAGGGGTTGTTTCTTAGATGCTCTTGCTCCTCACCTCCCCTGCTGCTCTGTTTCTAACCTCCACAGGATGTTTACAGTGTGACAATTTCTCTATATTGTCAAGGCCATGCCAGCACGCACACCCTAACACTCCTCCCCGGGCTTCTTCGGCCATGCCTTTCTCTGGTTTTCCTCAATTTGGGGCTGTCAAAGAACAGAGGAGGAGTCTTCCCCCCCTCCTCCGCTTCTCTCTCTCTCTTCTCCTCCTCCTCCTCCAGCCTGTTTCCTGTGTCCAGCCTTGTTTTCGTTACGCGCTCGTTTGTGTGCGTTTGAACCAATCCTGCATCTGTGAGGGCTGACAGCTGAATTCCACTGGGAGAAACCGTGAGAGAGTGAGAAGGAGGAAGAAATGTGTGAGAGGGAATGAGTGCAAGGAGTGGGAGGAGGGAGAGAGAAAGAGGAGAGAGGAGGGAAGAGAAAGTAGAAGAACCATAGGAGGAGGGAAGGAGAAGAGAGCAACGAGTCCAGGAGAACAGGGAGGGAGGGAGGGTTGTTTATTGGTCATACGTCAGAAAGAGAGCGAGCGGGCGAGAGTCAGAGACACACACAGAGAGAGAGAGAGAGCTTGTACATATTTCATGGGACAGGATTCATGACTGTGTGAGTGCAGAATGTGAGGCACGCTGAGGAGAGCGGGAGAACGTTATCCGCAGCTCCTTCCTGCCACACTCGGCGAAGAACAGAAATGCTATTGTACAAGCAGCACTGTGAGTATGTGTTGGAGCGTCTGTATGTGTGTGTGTGTGTGTGTGTGTGTGTGTGTGTGTGTGTGTGTGTGTGTGTGTGTGTGAATTTGAATGTGAGAAGAGCTAAAAAGACGAAGCCAGGGTGTGAATAGGAATGCACTTATTGAAGGGTGTCATGCAGATCCGTTGGGTGCTTGTCTCTCCTTGACACACGTACAGTACACACGCTGAGCCAGCTGGCGTCTGTTTTGTGTTGTTTAGGAAATACTGGAGGGCTTGCAGAGCGCCGAGCCGATGGCAGAGAAGTTGAAAGGCCAACTGAACGACCTGGTGCGATACTCCAGAGACCTGGGCTCACAGTCCGACCGGGTCACCGCGCTGATCAAACAGCACAACAGGTGAGACGAGTCTTTCTGCTTCAGTAAACGTGTGGTGGAAAATACTTTTGGTGTTTGTTTTAGTTATGTGTGGATTTGAGATGAAAGTGAGATTTTGTTGACTAAGGCTGGGTGATCACTTCTTATTGTCAGCTATGGACTTTCAGCGGATTTATATCTTGATGATTTGATCTTACCACATTATTGTTGAATAATTCAGATTAAGCTGTAATTAAAAACTCATTTTTTGCACATTTTGTTTCGTGCAATGCATAACAATAGTACATCGCTGCCTTGCATTATTGTATAATTGCTGTTAATGTTAGATTATTTATAGGATTTTCGCATATATTTGCCATATCGTATATCATATTGATAGAGCTGCAACGATCATTCGATTAATAATTAAGTTGTCAACTATTAAATTAATCACCAACTATTTTGATAATTGATTAATCGGTTAAACTCTAACCGTAAAAACTCTGATTCCAGCTTCTTAAAGGTGATTATTTTCTGGTTTCTTTACTCCTCTATGACAGTAGACTGATTATCTTTGAGTTGTGGACAAAACAAGACATTTGAGGACGTCATCTTGGGCTTTGGGAAACACTGATCGACATTTTTCACCATTTTCTGATTTTATAGACAACTTGGGCTGTCAATTGATTCAAATATTTAATCACAATTAACCGCATGATTGTCCGTGATTAATCGTGATTAATCGCAAATTAATAACACATTTTTCATCTATTCAAAATGTATCTTAAAGGGAGATTTGTCAAGTATTTAATACTCTTATCAACATGGGAGTGGACAAATATGCTGCTTTATGCAAATGTATGTATATATTTGTTATTGGATATCAATTAACAACACAAAACATTGACAAATATTGTCCAGAAACCCTCACAGGTACTACATTTAGCATAAAACAATATGCTCAAATCATAACATGGCGAACTGAAGCCCAACAGGCAACAACAGCTGTCAGTGTGTCAGTGTGCTGACTTGACTATGACTTGCCCCAAACTGCATGTGATTATCATAAAGTGGGCATGTCTGTAAATGGGAGACTCGTGGGTACCAATAGAACCCATTTTCATTCACATATCTTGAGGTCAGGCCATGCCAGTTTTTCCTCGCCAAAATTTAGCGCACGTTTGGAGCGTTATTTAACCTCCTTTGCAACAAGCTAGTATGACATGGTTAGTACCAATGGATTCCTTAGGCTTTCTAGTTTCATATGATACCAGGATCTTCACTCTACTACAACATCAGAAAGATTGATTGCGTTAATGCGTTAAAGACATTATTGGAGTTAAAACTAATTTGCGTTAACGCGTTATAATCGTGTTAACTTTGACAGCCTTGCACATAGTAAGAAAAATGCACACAACAGACCATGCATAACACACTCATTCATTCCAACACAACACCAGAACCACAATAGAAGAAGGGCAGCGTTCTCCCCCCAAAAACAACCCTCTTATGTCTGAGTGGGCCGGGTTAGTGCTCAGTTTTACAAGCTAATTTGTATTAGAGGAGTGTGTTTATGTGTGTGTGTGTGTGTGGCCATCTCGCACACTGAGTTCTGACATATGTGTCAGCCAGATGAAGGCTAAAGGTGACAGAGAGCACCGGAGCCACCAGTTGCTATGCGACATTGAACTACCTTCCTTTCACCTCTGCATGTTCGACGTGTATGTTTTGGTTTGTGTCCTTCTAAACCTTCCGGTTTAATTTTATGCAAGGCTGAGTGTGATTTGAGGGAAATCAGTTACATTTGGATGATCTTTTTTTTCCATGCGCTTTAATTGCCTTCTTTTGAGCCCACAAGTGAGCCTGTGTTCATTTAGCACTTGTTTGTGAACACACCATGCAATGCCTATTCAACAGAACAGCGGTGCATGCAAAAGAACATGCGGGCATACAACCATAAATATTCAACACATGCATACACAAGTATGAAGGTCTGCAGTTGCACAAATTAATGATAATAACTACTGCAGGGCTGCCCCCACTTATACGATAAGTCGATTTCATCGTTTTGGTCTTAGTGACTTATTTCTAAGAAACTTATGAACACATCTCTGGTAAACAGAAGATTTAAAGTGCTACTTTTGTGTGATTCTTCTGTCGATTATATCAAGTAATCTGTTAGTCGACTAAGAATTTCTTTGGTCGAGGACAGCTCTAATAATAGTATAATAATAATAATGTACTTAATTTGCATGGATGTCATATTAACTTTTTGCAGAGTAGTGGGGATGAAGCACTGTGACTAACATTTATTGGCAGAAAACCTGAGTGAGGTCAACTTGTTGGAGATGCTTTGGCGGGTAATTGGCTTTGGCTGCTGATTGGCAAAAACAGCACCCTTCCTCATTCACTGGGCTTTTTAGTCTGTAATAGACTTGGCCTGTGTGCTCTTTGCACCTGTCCTGCATTAAGCACTGCAGAAAGAAGAGCAAGGAGGGAGACGGAGTGAAAAAAGAGAGTCAGAGGAGAGGAGATAGAGCAGGAAAAGGCAGTTACTCCTCTGTCCTTTTCATAGCACATGCCAGATTTTGTCTGTCACAGCAGAAAAAAGTGCTTCTTCCACTCTCATGCCATCCCCAATGTACTACCCTTTCATGCTCTCACCGCATCATTAAAACTCAAGGGTGTGTGTGTATGTGAAAGTGTGTGTCGAGAGAAGGTTGTGTGTGCTTTTGCCTCGCTTTTTCATGCCTCCCTTTGGACAGTAACCGATGCTTAAACAGCTGCGCACCTTGTTTCCCTTCTGTAATCCTTTCCATCACGTCTTCCAGTCTCCCTCTTTAACCTTCACCCACTGCCCCAATATGTATGAAACCCAATGACTCTTTTCCGTCCTACATCTCCCTCATTTGTGTTTTATGCACATTTTGATTTTGCATACTATTAATTGTAAATAATGTTTGTGCAATTAAAGTTTCCTACTTGCATGGAGTATAAAGAAAGGGATTAATTTACCCATACATTACACAGGCCAGTATCCCTAGAAGCTACATCCATATTGTACAGTTTGTTCAGTGCCAATGCAGGGAGTAGTGTGCTCTATTACAGCATATAGCAAAGTGAAAAGAAAGAGGTGGTGCATGGGCTTGTAACATGTTCATTTTTGCCAATCTTTCCCTGATCTTAACCACACTGTAGTTGCCATGCAAATATCGTAGAAAGTGAGATTTATAAAAACACCAGCATCGGACATAAAAATGTTTTGCTATTGAACGTAATTCTGGATTTTGCACAATCATCCAATGTTGACGTTCTTGTCTGCCAATAGGGCTGCACTCTTACTATTAACCTTAAAATGTAACTTGCGGTTCATGGTTTTACTTCCTTCCTGTCTTTATTCATTCCTTCTGTCACTTAAAGAGGAATTTGAACATTTTAAACTTCAGTTTTATTCAACATTCAACACCTTTTTTTTTTTTACAGCATACAGTACTAAATGTCCTTCACTTTGCTTCAAATGCCTGTTTTTATCAGTCTGTATGGTTGCTGTATTTCATGGTTCCAGCTATAGACTCTGAAGGATATATGAACAACAGAAAGAATTCGCAGTCCCTGGTGAAAAAATACAGCTATCCCTGTAGTATCCCTTTAATATACCTTTAATATATCATCTCCCTCACATACTGTATCCCTGCCATATTGTTTCCATCTCACCCTGTTTCTTACAGCATCAATCTGTCATCCCTCATTCTCTCCGTCTTGTCACCCCTGTGAACTCTTGCCCCACTCATATGTTGCCTCTCAACCCCCTCCTACGCAGTTCCCCCTCACCACCATCCCCCACTCTTTGCCCCAACGCTCATTCCTTCCACTTCACCCGATTTGCCATTTCTCCACCTGCCCGCTTCTCACTCCTGCTCATCATCTTCCAGGCTTCCCTTTCTTCTCCTCCTCCTCCATAACGCGAAGACAGCTTGTACAGTATCCGAGCATCTGCACATGCATGCTCTTTGTTTTGACGAGCACATGGGCAGTAGACAGACAGACTGTTTGTAACCCCTTTCTTGTCTCTTGTCCTCCAGTCTCAGTCTTCGTGCATCCAGGGAGTGTCAAAATAAGGAGCGCTTGTTGGAGCAGCGGTTCCGTGCAGCCTTGAGAGACTTCCAGCAATGGTTGGTCAACGCCAAAATCAGCACCGCCAAATGCTTTGATGTGCCACAGAGTGTCGCCGAGGCCTCCACCGCTCTGCAGAGGATCCAAGTAAGAGACATCTTTTTCTCAGCTCTTATTTAGAGTAGACATCCGTTAAATTCTTGCTATGTTCTTAAAACATTGGTGACATAAAATTGTGGTCCTCCTCACCGTGGTGTTTTTGCATCTGCAGATTACAGATATCTCTTGGAAATCACACTTTTTTTTTATTATTACTGCTTACTTACTCAGTTTTGATTATCTTTATTGCTGCTGGAAATATAAAGTGTTTCCCCAGGACAGAGCTACCAGACACAGAACAGCAAATATACAGATTGAATCACATTTTGTTTTTCTTATTCAGGGATAGAAAGAAGTAGAATTGATTTTTATTTGAATGTCACTGACTCCAATCCAGCCTTTTGAGAAAGACCTACATTTTTAATAACTTTGGTTGCAGGATAGGTAATAATACTCATTCATACGGTCATGTCTGACTGCCACCCAGAATGGCCATATAGCCTCACACTATAGCCCATTAACCAGCTCCAGTGAGTCAGTAATGATTTCAGAGCAAATAGCTGTTGATGGTGGAGTTAGGGAAGAGTAATTTAGTTACTAACATAAACCAGAGTTATTCAGCCTGTTGTGGGAATGAAATCAACAATCTTCAACCTTTGGGCTGCTACTGCTGCTTAAGAAGCTTTAAAGGGATAGTTTGGGTGTTTTGAAGTGGGGTTGTCTGAGGTACTTATTAATAGTCAGAGCATTACCTACAGTAGATGATGGTTGGCACGCCCCCAGTTTGGTGACCAGCTATGTACTGCTTTGGACGGGTCTGGCAGCAAAACATATCTTAGCCACCTAAAAGAAAGGTTCATTTTAAAAAAATCAATATCAGTTTAAGTGTACACTTCATTTAGAATATTTTTGCCAGTTTACATTGCAGTCAGACAGCTATACAGTCTATGTTTCTGACGGGGAACCGAAGCCGTTATCTATGCTCTTGCCAAAGCAACCAGACTCCATAAATAAAAAAATATTTTACCTCACAGAACACCGGAGTTGCTGGTCTACTGTTGCCTCGATCAGTTAGTTTGTTTGTGTTATTGTGTGACTTTGGTTAGTTCAGATTCACCAAAGTCACACAATAACACAAACAAACTAACCGATCGAGGCAGCAGTAGACCAGCAACTCCCGTGTTATGTGAGGTAAAATATATATATTTTTTTATGGAGTCTGGTTGCTTTGGCGAGAGCATAGATGGATTAAACGGCTGTTCAGTTCCCCGTGGTAAAGGGCTGTCTGACAGCAAGGTAAACCGGCGAAAATATTCTAAATATAGCGTACTCTTAAACTGATATTGATTTTTTTACGTGAGCATTTCTTTTAGGTGGCTAAAATACGTTTTGCTTCCAGCCCCGTCCACAGCAGTACGTTGCTTTGCTTCCGTGTGGTGACTCCTGTCTGTTTCTCCAAACTGGGGGGCGTGACGACCGCCTTATACTGCAGGTAATACACTGACTATGGATAAATACCTCATACAATCTCACTTCAAAACACCTAAACTATCCCTTTAAATCCTCATAAATTTGTGTCCACTCTAAATCCACAGTTACAAACCAGTGCTAGCTTTTAATTGCTGTACATGGATTGTGCAGGCTAAGCAAAGATTGCCACCACAAAGGAAATAGCTGAAAATGAAATGATGTAATAGTTGAAGAATCAATCCAATTTCAATTGGAGATTGCTCGAGGGGATGTCTGTATTGACATGCCCACTGTTGAGTGTCCTCTGGTGGGCTTGTCGGAGTGGCCGTAGGCTGCATAAGCTGAAAGTGGGCACATAGCCAAGAGGGATAAGAGAAAGCTCCACAGCGGGGTCTCTGTGCCATTCTCTTCAAAAAATATTTGTGTGTCTCTCTTTCTGAGAAGTCTTTCTCTGAGAAGCTGGTAGGTGTAACAGTCTGGCAGCCTCTTTAGAGCACCCCAGGGCCCTGGCCAAGAGTCAGGTGCTCGTCGGTTAAGGTAGTCCCCACATCCCTGCACCAGACAGTTAATTACCTCTCAGACACCTGACCATGTCCACCACTACATTACCACCGAGGAATTATCATTATTGCTTTGAGCCAAGCATAAGTAGTAAGACAATAATTCTGCACTCATAAAGCGCAGGGCTTGATTTGTATTCAGTGCGGGTACACATGAAACTACACTTGTCAATTCTGAGATTTTGGACTATTATGCTTCCATAACATGTCTTCTTTCAGACTAGTGGAAAGAAAACATCCAAAATACACATTTAGATGTTTATTTTACTTCACTTTTTCTATTTGCCTCAGTAGATTTCTCTTAAATTCACCAAAAGTTAGCATTAGATGATGACTCATTTGCAGATTTAAACATAACATTTCAGAAAACTTGTAATACAAATTGTCGTAATGTCATAATAATGAACTGGGGAAGTTTCATGGTGATATTTATTAGTTAAAATGGTTTACCCTATTCACCTGTAGTGTCTTGCAAAATGTAGGGAATTTTACAATACATATCTTTAAAGGCTGTTTTCTCAAAATGAGTTTTCCTCCTCTTACTCTAAGCCAGAGATCTCCACAGTAGCACTTACATACACAAATGATACATGATACATATTTAATAAGATAATGCCTCATTTGCATGTTTAAACATGAACATTTCAGAAAACTTGTAATACAAAAAAAAAACTTGCCTTAATGTAAGCAATCAACTGGGGAAGTGTCATGGTGATATCTATTAGTTAGAATGAAGTTAGAAGTTCACACAAAGACGCAGTTCAGAGTGTCAAAAGAACATTGGGTTACTTGAAGAGATAATTTTCCAAAAGCATGTCAAAGAAGGAGAGGTTCTGTGTGTGCTCCTTCAGAAGTTTCTAGTGTAGCCTTGAGGATGAGAGGGAATGTCACAGAGTATATCTCAGTGAAGGAGAGAGGAATACAGAGGCGGAGCATGTTTTATTTATTATTGACTTGGTGAGGAATGTAGAACAATGTTTCCACATGGCTGACCTCCAGGAGGGTTCAGCGTGGGAGGGGCGGGGGCATCCGCTGTGTCACGCTTAATTGGTGGTATACAATGACATTAGCAGGGGGGGAGAATGGTAGTAAGTGTGAAAAAAAAATCTGTGAATGAAGAGAGAAGAAATAAAGAGACACAGATGAAGAAAGACTTCATATGCTTGTGTGTGACTGTACCAAGTATGTGTGTGTGTGTGTGAGGAGGCTGAAGCTGTAGAGTGTGTAAGTGATGTGCTGACTGCACAGATGGTGGAGTGGTCCCTGCTGCGCTACTGTCATCGACTCATCTCTGAGGGAGGGGGGTGTGTGTGTGTGTGTGGATGTGTGTGTACATGTTCAGTGGGTGGGTACGGAGGAGCTGTGTAAAAACCAACACATTTCAGCCTCACTGTACCGTCCTTATCTGTGATTGCCTCCCGGGGTCAAGCCCCTCCTTCTGCCCACGCATATGGAATTGGTAATGGCTCGGTCTAATTACTGCTTTTGACCATGTAAAGTGAGATCCTGCTGGGACAACGGAAAAAAAATCTGTTGGTCGTGTAGAGAATGGCCATATTGATTTCAGTTACCCATCAGCCATTGCATCAGAAGTGGAAGACAAAAAGAAGTTGGGGTTGGTCAATCAGTCCATTTCTTTTTTCACTTTCACCCCCTCTTGCCTTTGTGCGTGTGTGTGTGTGTGTGTTTGTGTTAAATAGTCACAGTTCCTTTGCCTTTGTCTGTGTATCCCCACAGGAGTTCCTGAGTGACAGGGAGCATGGCCAGGCCAGGCTGAGTACAGTAGGAGCCAGCGGGGAGCTGCTGATGGCTGTGGTGTCCAAAGACAGAGTGGAGGCAATCAAGGCCAAGGTGGAAAACGCCAGAGAGGACTGGAAGAGCCTGATGAATAACCTGCAGACGAGGGAAGATGCACTCAAGGTTGGTTAAAATTCACTTTTGTTTTGAATGCTGCTTTCTTGGCTAAGGTCTCCCCTGAAAGAGACAAACTGGATCTCAGAGGGATATATGGTTAAAAAATGGTTGACTGTACAGTTTCGATGTTTATTATTTGTATACAGTATTTCTATGTTTGTGTCTGTTTCCCTGTTGCCTACCTCTTCAGGGTTCCCATGTGTCCTGAAAAACCTGGAAAATAATTTTCCAGTCATTGGAAACACATGGAAAATGAGAAAAAAAGTAAAACGTCCCAGAAAATTATTTCAACATTTTCCTTTCTATCTATCAGAACTAACTAACGTTAAGTTCTGTTCAGGATCATATGAATGTTCAAATGGTAGTTTATGGTTGAGAGTATTTTGAGTAGGCCGCTCTCTTTTATGCTGCGGAAATGCAGTGAACACACCCCCAAGTCACGTCACGTGGATGACATAACATAACGTTGCTTTCTTCCCAACTTGTTTGAATAATGTTAAATCAGTTTGCCTACATCTGCAGGTGTATTTGCATTATTCTATGAACAATTTGTCATCATTTCTATGCATGAAAGAGATGTTTTCATAGATAAGTTATAGCCATAGACTGCACGCTTTTTAAATCAGACTTCCACAGAGAGGAACATATTAGTGTATGGCGCGATCTTTGTCTTTCATACCAGCTAGATCATCACTGAACATGTCTGTCCTGGAAAAAAGAGTGGGAACCTTGCTTATTATTAACACTATATACTGTATATAGAGATATTGATATGGATTTTCCATGCATCTTAGATCTGATGCCAGAGAATAATGAATACATAATTTTGTTTTACTTCATCTAATAAACTGAGTTATATCAGTTTGTGCAGAGTCAGTTCATATGATCATGTTTCTAGTTGTATTTGACAAGTTAAATGTCTCATTTCCAGAACCTTCAGTCCCAGATGACGGAGTTTGAGGCCAGTGCTGAGCCTCTATATGACTGGCTGAACAGCACGGAGGTCAGAGTTCAGGAGAGCAGCGCTCGGTTACACGACCTTCCAACGAAGAAACAGGAGCTCAGCAAACTACAGGTATTGTGGAGGACTGAGGTCATGCTCCTTATAGTTACCAGTGGATTCCTGATTCCTCACGGTATTCGTCACAGCTGAACATCACAGCTCTCTTAAAATGCATTACTCCTGTAATTGTTCTGGTTATTATTCATGGGACAGCCTAGTTTTGACAGTGTTTTATAGCCACTCCTTGAGCAATATGTTTCCATAATGTAGGATCCATTTTCTGTTTAATTGCATTATGTCACACTGAGAGTGCTCCTTTTACAGTTCTCTTCTCAGCTGCTATCTCTGACATTGTCTCATTTCCTCTCTTCACTCAAATAAACCCCTTCATTACAACATAAATTGAATATTAAGTAGATTTTCAAAGGATACTAAATAGTTGTAGCTCTCCATCAGATATGCATCCCTAAAGTGCAATCTGAAATCAGCTGGGAAAAGAGAAGGAACTAATTACATTTGTCGAGCACCACCGGATCAAAATAGAGCAGCGTCTTGACACAATAGTCAGAGGAAAAGTCCAGAAATCTAATTAATTCTCCTTCTGTCACCGCTGAAGCGCTGCGTGGCTAAAAGGCCCTTTTTCAGGATGCGATAACAGCCTCTGCCGTGTCTGGCAGAGACAAAAAGAGGAAGAGAGGCACGGAGCGTTAAGAAGATAAAACTGACAATAGAGAAAAATATATCAAGCCCATCTCAAAGCTCTGCCCTTATCGTTGTTGCTATTTTTGTATTTACTCTGTCTCCCACTGTAGCACTCCTCCTCGTTGCCTTTTGTCTGGCCCTGCAAGCAATTACATTTCTTCCCCCAGCACCTGAAGTATAATACAATACATACAGGCTTCAGTGTCTGAACCGGCATTGGCAAAATCCTCTTTACCTTTTCACATATATGCCCCCCTCCTTTGCAGTATTTTATCAGGCCTGTCTCCTTCCTCTGTTCTGAGCTGTGGTGTCTAACCGAATAAGCGCATTTCTATTCAAATATGAACATCAAGAGAAATACTGCTGATGCTGTTTTTTTATGATGTTCTTCCCCCCTGTCTTTATCCATGTATTTTGATGTGCTCTCGTTGCTCTGTCTGTTCTTGTCACATGTTAACCCAACGTTGTGTCCCTCCTCTGTGCCTCCCTTCTCTGTCATCGCTTTCATGTTTTTTGTCATTTCGTTTCCCCCTTGACTCAAAATGTGATGGTGCATACACTCCTCTCCAATGTGCTCCATTTCTTCTCCCACATCCTATTGCTCCTACGTCTTCATTTCTCCATTTCCATCTCCATCTTTTGCTTCGCACTGGCCCAGTGTGTACTGGAGGAGATGGCCAGTCGGGAGGCAGAGCTGGGCAGGCTCAAGGAAAGAGCTCATCTTCTCTGGGAGGGACAAGCAGCCGGGAAGGGCTTCGTCCACCGTGTATCCCAGCTGTCAGCACAGTACCTAGCCCTTAGCAACTTAACCAAGGTAACACTGCCCCCACCCTGTACCCCCCTTTCTTGTCCCCCTTACTGTATCTGTGCTTCTGTCTGAGACATGCTGCAGCATGCTGAAATGTGCCTCGCTTGATTCATGTACTGTGTGAGCTAAACACTATGGAGCCTAATCCGTCCAGCCGCGTTGTTTACTGTTGTTATTTGCTGTGTCATGCATTATTCCTCCGTCACGGTTGCTGTAATCAGCTTGCCTCGGGTAAAATATTGCGCCCAAGAAAGTCCCGGTATCCACAGTAATTTACCTGAGCACAAAAATCTATCTTTCACCTCCGAAAGGTCCTCGCAGCTGCAGCCTCATCAACATGAAAAAGGCCAAGGCTGCGGAGCTTCACCCTTTATCCACTGAAGCACTTTTAAAATGCCAGAGCTGAAACGTGTCAGTGCTTGGGAATCTGACCTTTTTTGAAGCTCTCATTAGATCGGTCACGCTCTTATGATTAATTTGATGCAGCGTAGAACAAAACGTTACACCGACCTCGAAGCACCATTCTCTTACCTCAGGACAATGGGAGTGCCCCAACGATGATGAATGAGATTTATTTACTTTGCCGCTGGCTGGTGGAGCGCTATTTATAGGTCCTCTTCCCTGCCAGACATGGAAACAGGAATGAAATCATTTAAAATTGCCACTTGTAGATTATTATTGTAGATCTGCCTCTCTCTGCTCTACAGTTACACCGATGTTAAAGATTTACGAGTGATGACTGCAAACAAAATACATTGTGTTTGTGCTGTAATGTGTGGGTGGGAAAGTCTCTGGAGAAGTCTGTGAGGAAAAACAGGACTGCAATTTCAAATATATGAAGACACTGTTGTTGTGAAACAATTGTGTTCTTTGTTTTCAACTCAGCGCTTATCTGTTTCTCAGAACCGTTAAAAGACTTGAAGAGTGTGTATTACAATGCTGTGCTCTGATCTCTACAGGACAGGGCCTCCAGGATTGAACGTATCGTAGGAGAGCACCGCCTCTTTTCTCAGGGGCTTAAAGAGCTCCAGGATTGGGTGTGTGAAGCCCAGAGGGTCCTCAACACCTGCATCTCCAGCACCAATGACAAGGGCGTGTTAGAGGACCGGATGTTACAGCTGGAAGTAAGGAGGGACAAGACGGGTGGGAATACACCACAATTTTCTGAGATTGGGCTGTTGGTTAATTTTAGACTCAAAAAACTATCCATGCTTCCCCAGTGATACGTTTCATTCATGTCATGCTGGCCTTTTCAGTGATTACAGGAAATTAGTATTGTCTCAGAAATTAGAAAATCAGGTCTTGTTGCAGCTTAGCAGCTGGTAATTAGCCAAGTCTGGCAGTTTTGTGTCCGTTTTTACACCCAAATAGAATTTAATTTACATTGAATTAGTAGGGAAATCTGGAGATACAGAAAGGGATATCGTACTTTTACAAAGTAAATACTACTCAAGCTATATATACTAAGAGCGCTTTCACAAGGCAACTTTTAGTCTGTTTTAATCAAACTCTGGTGCGGTTCATTTGGGCAGCTGTGAATGCAGTAATCAAACTCTGGTGCGGGCCAAAACAGCTTAAGAGAGGTGGTCTCGGACCGTTTCCAAGCGAACCAAAACGCAGTATGCCTGTGTGGGCATTTGTTGAGATGCACACAGGTAAACGACAGGATAGGAGAGGACGGACTTGGACTTCTGCAGAAGTCCGATGTTTGCTTGATGAAAACACTTTGACTGCAATATTTCGAAGTGTGTTGTGATTCCCTGAAGTGGCAGCTCTCCAGACAAAAAGAAATGTGCTCCTTCGTACACGCCCCTCATCAAATTATCTTTTTTTATTCGGTCCGCTTTAATTTGTGCACTGTGAAACCGAACCAGACTAAATAGAAAACGAACCAGAATTATCAATTTCACTCTGACGAGGACTAGCCAAACGGACTCTGGCTTGTGAAAGCACCCTAAGTTAAATATATTTTAAAATTATTAAAATGTCAACATAATACAATAATAGTTGATTTGCGTTTATAACCTTAGTGTGTAACCACATCAGTTCAGCAGTTCTCCCTTGATACCAAGGTCATCACTACAGCAGTATCTTGACACAGGGAAATAATTCAGTTAAGTTTTACGACGGTGCATCAGACTAAATGATGTCCTAGGAACTGTTCTGGGAATACACCCATCTGGAAAACATGTTATATAAAGCAAAGTAAAGATATTTATTTTAGCCTACAGATAGTTATTTTATGTCTGTTCTGTCTGTAGGCCTTACTGGCTGCTCGTCAGGAGAGGGAGATCCAGCTGAAGATGCTTCTGACGCGGGGAGAAGCGGTCCAGAGGAACACTTCAGCTGAGGGGGTCCCAGTGGTTCGCAAACAGATCCAGGACCTCAAAGACTCATGGGACTCCTTGCTTTCTGCCTCCATTCAGTGTAAAAGGTTGTCATCATGAACCAATCAATCTGTCAGTTAGTTGATAAATGGGACGGGGAACTGTCTAGCTTCACTTGATTGATTTCAGTTAGTTGAAAGGTTACAGGGACAATTAGATTTAAATGCACGTGTACGTTGCTTGGTTTTGTGTTATGTTTGTTCCCTGTGTGTTAACATTATTATGTTGATATAACAGCCAGCTGGAGGGCGCTTTGTCGCAGTGGACCAGCTATCAGGAGGACGTGGGTCAGTTTGTGCTGTGGATGGACCGTGTTGAGGAGACACTTAGCTGCTCAGACAGACAGTACTCTGAGATGAGAGACAAGACCGCCAACCTGGGAAAGACCAAGGTATCACATCTCGCTAATATAATAATAACTAGCTGGCTCAAAAGCTTGACTAGGTTTTGTAAACTTGAGATTAAACATCTCCTTCTTTTCATTGAATACCCTACTATAGACTCATGCAGTTACCCCAGAGCCTCCCAGTGGAGATAGATTTACTACACTGAGTGTGATCTTATTTCATTCCAGCTTCTCTATGAAGAAGTACTGAGTCACAGCAGTCCTCTGGAGACCATCGCCACAAAGGGGTCCAATATGGCTGAACACTACACTACCCAGCAGGAGGTGCAGCAGCTGCAATGTAGATACAACGCCCTCAAAGAAAAGGCAAAGGTACTGAGTACACACAACATATGGTTTCATTTCTTTCCTCTGCAGGCGTTTGAATAATAAATATATATGTTTTGAGAGTATGTAATGTATGTTCCAAACATTCCCTTTTGTTTGAAGGTAATACTGTACAAATGATGTATTTAATGCTGTGACATGTTACCTGGAAACATTTGGTAGTTTCTTTGTAGTAACCATGAATCAGGGCTGCAAAATGCTTAACTACCTGTTTCTATTACATACATTTTTGCTACTCCAATATTATGTAAACATATAGTCCAGTCGTTCAGTTTCAAACAGTTGAAGTCAGTAGTCAGGCCATTGTGTTTTCTTATAACAAAATTCCACTGCACCTATAATATTGAATGGATATTCTTCTTTCCAGTAATGTCTCCAAACTGTTGTTTTGCAGAATGCGGTCGGTAAGGCCAAAGGTCTGGTGCTGGTCCATCAGGAGTATCAAAGGGGGTTACATGTGTTTGAGGATTGGCTGGAGCAGGAACAGGCCACTCTGGTCTCGTTGTCCCATCCAGAGGGAAACGTGGATACACTAGAGAAGACACTGCAACAGCTACAGGTATTGATCCTGTGGAGTTTTGTGCATAATGTATTTGTCATGAACTAGGAGTGTACAAATGTAAGAGAAAGCTTCTTGTAGCAGTGTGCACTCTCATACACACAACTGTCATCACACAAAGACAAAAACAGAAGTTTCTAACAAGGCCTTATGGATTTTTAGTAATCTAACTACTATAAACTCTTCAATCAAACAGTTTCTTTGTTCTTCCCTTTTTATTTTCCTTACAGCTGCTGCAGGAACGCTGCTCAAATGGCCAGTCGTTGCTCTCCTCTGTGCTGACCAGCAGAGAGAGAGTCATCCCCTGGGGTATACCTCAGATTGAGGACAGAGCGCTGGACACCGCTCAGCGGGAGTGGGGGGCCTACCAGGGCCGTCTGGAGGAGACTCAGACCCAGCAGAGCTCCACGCTGACCAGACTGAGGCAAATGGGCCAACGGTTCCTGAGCCTGGCCCAGTGGCTGGAGGAGATGGAGAAGGTGGCAAACGTCAGACGTCATCGGCGATCAGACAGAGGCACCAAAGAGACTCAGCTGAAGAAACTCAAGGTCAGAGAAAGACAGGGAAAGACCTATAATAAAATACCATAAGGAAGAAATCGCACAATATTAATAACAGAAATGTACTGTTACTGTGTTTGAAACACACATTTTCATGCAAATTTTGAAGTATTTTTCATTCTTTCGACATAAATATTATCCTCTGCAAATATTTTTTGCAAATATCCTTTTATCTGTCACTAGTATGCACATACAGTAACAAATAACTTCACTAACACCTGATATATTGTAGATAAACAGTTACTTTAATTCAACATTTTGGACAACAAGAGGAATAATGAGCAGCTCATCTTTTAGGCCCTAAGAAGCAAAGAGCTAATTGAATCCTTTGAAAGAGCTTTAAATTATGTCTGCCAATTTACTCACTCAAACCTTGGCCACAACAATATCAAAGCCAATAATAAGATTTTGCCTTCCAAAATAAAAGTCATGAAGCATCCCAGGGCCTTGCACTATAATAAACCACTTTCCCTACTTATGCATACGCTCTACTCACAATAGGCATTTAAAAGAAAACAGCAGGGGACAGAGTATTTCCCTACTGGGTCACCTCCCTTTGGAGCAGGCTTCCTGCCAGTGTCAGGATGTCAGACAGTCTCAGTGTTTTCCTTCCCTGCATTTAGAGGGACACACACACACCAACACACACAGGATGGACTCAGACCCCTTGGCCCCATTCATCTTGTTTGTGATGTGATCTGTTATTTATTGTTTTCCTTTTCACCCGTTTGCCCTTTTATTTCATAAAAAACACGATTTACAGTTAAATCATGAATATTTTTGACTGGATATCTTTAGCATGAAGCTAATTATACATTTCTCTGTGTCCCTTCTGAACAGGGTTGTATTGACGCAGTGCTTGCACGGCAGGGAGAAGTCGATGGCCTCTCCTCTATGGCCCAGCAGGTTCTGGAGGAAACCTACATCAGTAGTCGTGTGAGCGTTACTGCCACCCAACTCACTGCCCGCTACCATTCCCTGCTGCTCAACATACAGGTTAGGCACTCTCTACTGTCATAGATGCTTCCACTTTTTCAAAACAGAACTATTTTGTCAGTAAGTATTCATTTGTTATTTACAACAAGCACCAGTTCTTCTAAAAGAAGAAGTTTATATATGTTCTTATTACACGGCTTTGTTGAATACTCGATTCTGATCAATCACAGCATTCTACAGTCTGTTATTTCTTTATAACAGACTGTTGCTATGTATAACAGGCTGTTGCTATGGGTGCAGTTCTGATGTCAGACTCTGGAGGACCGTTTTTGTGTAAAATTTGTGATTTCTTAAGTAAATAGCCGTGTAATAAGTGGAATAATGTACAGCTAGGGGGTCATTGTTGTGAAATAAACCCCGACAGGGTGATGCCGCCGCGTCGGGTGGATCGCTGTTATACTTTACCCTCATAGTATTCATGCTTAACAATACTATTTTATTATGACTGTATATTAGGGTTAAAAAATGCCTCTTGTAGTCAGGACGTCTGGAGATGCACAATACTTAATTTCCTGGTCACCAGAAGATTTTTTACCTGTCATTATGAGTTAAGAATAGCAAAACATAAAGCCTTAATGGGCGAGCATAGGCTTAATCCATTTTGTGTTATACTGTCTCAGTGATAAAGATAAAGAACATGTGAAGCTGTGTGTATTGCCATTGGGCTCTCTGCCCGCAGTGGGCTTCTCACACATGGTTATCTCTCAACATGGGATTTGCTCCAGTGAGAGTTTGGACTTTGTTTCTGTAACACCCCATTGAAGTAGCTTTGAGAGTTGTGCCTGTGAGCCCAGCCTGCGTTGCTGTGTATACTCAGATCCAGCCTCTCTATTTGGCTGCTCCTCTGGGGGGGGACTAAAGGAAAATCAATGGGGCTCCTCTGGTCTGGGGCTAAGGCTGTAATTAAACGCTACAGAAGGCAATCTCACACTCGGCACCAGGGGTGCAAAAGCTTTGCCTGCGCTACATTGATTTTTACACCTTCGGTAACACATCTGAGTTTTTGTGTGCGTGTGTGTCTCCCCCTCACTCCCTCACTTTGTTTCTCCGTCTCTTGTTATACCCACACCCCTTCCTTCCCCTCTCAAAATTGACTCAAGCATGCATATACTTACAGTCGTGCCGGTACATACGAATGCAGACACATGACATCTCTCTCATACCAAGGATGCCTGTAATTATACTGCGTGAAGTGGGGGCCATATGGGCTTGAGGTGGGAAGCTGTTACCTCTGTCTAGTCAGAAAAAAGGTGTGCACTCAGCACTATCTGCTAATTGGAGCTTCTCACCACAGGATTTGCAAGTTGAGTGAATAATGTGTCAAACCTGCAAGAAACCCCTTTCCATCCTCATGGTGCTATTGACTCAAAATCTCAGTCAAGTGGATAATGCGCGCAAAAACATAAAAACCCCTCTCCAACTTGCAGTGAAGCTATTGACATTCTGCAGATGAATGAAGAGGGGAGAAACAGATATTTTCTGTTTTGATGGTTGATCAGAGAGCTGTTGGTCCTTGGTGGCCAAGGTGAGACAGCTGAGGCACGCCTCACAGCTTAAAAGAAAAGAAGATACAGACCATGTTTCCTGAATTTTCCCCTGACCAAATACAGTCTGAAGAGTCTTAACAACAAAATAGCAGCAGTTGTTGAAGTGAGGGTTATTCACCTTTATCTATCCATCCATCCATCCAGCCAGCCATTATCTGTAACCGCTTATCCTATTCAGGGACGCGGGGGTGGCTGGAGTCGATCCCAGCTGACATTGAGTGAAGGAAGTGTACACCCTGGACAGGTCGCCAGACTATCACAGGGCTGACACATAGAGACAAAAGACCACACCTACGGGCAATTTAGAGTCAACAATTAACCTGCATGTCTTTGGACTGCAGGACTGTGGGAGGAAACCGGAGAACCCGGAGAAAACCCACGCTAACACAGGGAGAACATGCAAACACACAGAAGGGCCCCAAGTCAATATAATGTGAATATGGTAGGGTAGCACTAATATCTCGTTCATTGCTAATGTTAAAGAAAAGAAAATCTGAATATATTGGGCCAATATTGACTTTTTATAAAATATCAGATATACTGTAGACATGGTCTGCAGCCACATACAGAAAACCTGGCTTGAAATTTGGTGTGAACAGTGTTACCACAGTTTTGCACTTGGCGGCTCACGTTCCCGCAGTCTTGGAAAGGGAGGAGTGAGTGGAGGGGTATTCAGTTGGTTGCAATATGCAACTACACCACTAGATGCCGCCAAATCACACACACTGTACCTTTTTATGCTTTTTGAGGGTATAGGAAATATGAACCAATTTCTGTACAATAATTATACAAATATTGGTATTGGTATCATTCTTTAAAAACACTATATTTGTTAAACTTTGCTTCTGAAATCTTATCCATTCATTTGTCAGGACACCATCAAGCATCTTCAGGAGGAGCTGAAGAGCATCGAAGAGGCTGAGAAACTCTGCATGTCCTTCACCGACTGGCTCAGCTCCACTCAGAAAAGCTTCACAGCGTTAACTGACAGTTCTGAACCTCTGGACCGGGTCGCCATGGAAAAGAAGATGAAGAAACTAGAGGTATTGATTTATTTACCTAAATCTGTACTGTACTCGTGTGGTTAGATGATTGCGCAGTCACAGTTCTGAACCTCCATTTTTCAGTGAGACATTTGGATACCATGTGCATTGCAGCGTTTAATACACCTCCCTGAACAAGTTGCAATAAATCAGCTCAGACGTTCGGTATATTACCATGGCAAACTGATGAGTTAGCAACACTCCTGTTTGTAGTGGAGAATTAGAGCTCAAACTCATGCGAGTCTAATATCTGAGCCAGCAAAAATGTCCTTGTGCAATCTTGTTTTCCGCCAAGCATCATACGGTACCTGTTAGTAACATCAAGTGTACAGATTTCTTTGGCAGCTACAATATGCTTGGCCAGTTCAGTGTACTTATAATATTTGGATAGAGCTCTACAAACTCACCGTAGCGGCATAATTGTAACAGTTTGTCTGTGTGCTCTTTTTGTCAAATCGGCATTGGAGGAAGGTAGCCCTGCTCAAACATGCACAGACTGCAATAAAGAGAAAATCACCACTATCGTTCGCTTGGCATAGTTCATATCGAGTGTGTAGAGGATTGGATGAGTATGTGTGTGTGTGTGTGTGTGTGCGTGTATATCGATCGGCTCTTTATGAAGACAAAGCGGGTGCCGCTTTAGAGGAAGCGTGGTAGCAGGGAGAGACCTCCCACTGTGAAGTGGAGGATGAAGAAGCGCCGGTGTCAGGAGCCTGCTGGCACAGACACTGTAATTGATGCAGTGCCCTTACCGCTTCACATCTCACACACACACACACACACACACATTTCTCTCCTCTAACACTCGCTTCATATCACAAGACCCATCCAAAGTACTAACTAACAAGCTGCAGCAAACTCTCCAACCCATGAATCCTCTGTGATTTCACACATTTCTTTCCACTGCGTTTCTTTATGTATCACTACACCTCATCTCTCTTTGTCTTCCTCACACACACACACACATACATCCAGAAATTTACAGACACACACATAGACATTTACAATACATCATCTGGTGTGGGCTTTTGCAGTAATCCCTGTCTGGGATCAATGCTCTGTCACTGCAGAGGGACTGAAGACATGCTGTCACCACATGAGTCCTTCCAGCACTGCAGATAATACGCCAGTGCTCCATCACTTACTCATTCTCCCGTAGTGAGAGCTACAGGGCTTTTCAGTGAGGTGCGACGATTATGCATTGACACAAAGGCCGGTAGTCAATAACTGTGTCAAGGGCCATTAGTTGGATTTAGACTTCATTTGATTCTGAGTTGTAAAAGTATGAGTCATACAGTAGTGTTGGCTAGAAATGTGCTTTAACTTCATTACGAGCTCTGAAAGTATTACGATAATTTACCATGGTAAGACATATACATTTTAAAAGTGCCCCTTGAACTGGGCAATTTTGGTAGTTTTGTGTTTTGTTTTACATAGACTGTATATAAGAAGTGGACGTAGTCACCGTGACGTCACCCATTGGTTTGTTGACTGCCGCTTTGAAGCCTCGAGTTCGACATTTTGGCATATTAGTTGTTATATTTTTTGTTAGTTTCTCCCCTAGAGTGGTCCAAAAAGCATCCTCCACTCACTGGCTCCCACAAAAATTGTATGCAGTGCAAAAACACATTTCTCATTCTCCTAATTAAGCCCCCCTCGCCGCCTCCCCCTTCCATATTTTTAATTTCACTGGCATTTCATAACGTTCAAGGGCATTAATCTTCCTAAGATTTCTGCCTGTGCAGAATACAATATGATGCTTCTGTGCTGCAGTTTGCTGCAGTCCATACATTCAAAGCAGAGACACATTGACAGCAGAGCTAACTGCAGCTCAGAGGGTCACCTTAGTAATGTCTTACCTGTGTTCGTAGATAATGTAACATGGTTGTCAGCGCCACAGTAGATGTATTACAGTAGATAATGGAGTCTGAGAACCGATGCAGAATAAGAAACTAGTGCTCATCATTTACACCACTGCACAAGACACTTGACATGGATAATTTGGGCTGACATGGTACAAGACAGTTTACAGCATAAAGAGCACACTGTGTTCAGAACCTCATGTATAAAGTTCACCAGACTCTACTGTCTACTGTATCATAGTATTAGTACTACTCAATGATATGAGACTTATATCGATCGCAAGCCCCTAGTTTGAATCAAACCAAAATCATATAGTGGCAGATTTTGTGAAATCAGCAAATATCGTATTGTTGTCTAAAGAATCAATATGATATAGCATCATGTTGAAACTTGTGATTCTGGAGAACTGTTAATGAAGTGCTAATCTTGCAAGTGTAATTCAACATGTGAACAACCAGAAGTGTTGCTAGGAAGAATACTCGATGTGTCAGGTGTGAGATGAGAGCAGATGTTCTGAAGTGGAGATAATGAGTCATACAGAACTAAATCTGCTGCAAATGGCAATTACCGCATACTTCCTTGTTTTACTTCCTTGCTCACATGTTAATCACAGAATTATATGGAATTGAGATACATTGAGTGTCTCCTATTAAGGTCATAAGGCAGGGACATCGGACCGGAATGATGAACATGACGGGAGCTTCATATAAAGCAGCAAACATGAACGTGTGCGCGCAGACACAGGTCTCGTTATATGATGTTATCAGCAGCAGTAGCTGGAGGTCTGGGGTTGTTGCGGTGTGAAGCTACTCTCTACTCAAAGCAATAATAGACTGATGATGAAAGCTAGATGGCGTCCCATCGAGTGGAGGTCTGTGCATGTGTGTGTGTATGTGGTGTGTTGTGGTTGCCCTGGAAACCCCCGCAGCTACTCCTGCCTGTTAAGGGTCCTCATAATTGGGTCCTCCTTTCATATTATTTCACCGTGGTTTCTCCACAACATGACCTCCAAGTCTTCACCACATCTCACCATGCAGGTGTCAGCCTACCTGATGGGTTCAAAGCCTTTCAAACACACTGCCAGGCAGGTCTGGGTGACTGGAAGTGAAGGACAAAGAAATCCGTGAGACTGTGTTTGAATGTTAACCTTAGAGTCATGGAAACTATGAAAGCAGGATTCTCTCATATAAAGCGTATATGCTACAATTTCTAACTCACTAGCAGTGTGTAAAATGCCCTGGTTGAAGGTCATTTAGTATAAATCAATGATAACGCTGTAGAAGCAGCCATGCTGAGTTGTATTTCTGCTCTCTCTTTCACCCAGACTCTCCAGTCCGAGCTCCAACACGGTCACAGCTTCCTGAAATCCCTGAGGGAGCGGGCCGAGCAGGCAGCGGGCTTCCTGGACGAGGCTGGAGCTGAGAGTTTAGGAGGGGAGGTAGAGGCTCGTCTTGCCCAGCTGGAGGAGCTCGCAGGTGGGCTGAGGCAGGAGCACAGCTTCCTACAGCGGGCGTTACTGCTAGCTAAGGAGTTCCAGGACCGATATAAGGCTCAGGCCCAGTGGCTGGTGGAGACCAAAGCTTTGCTCAGCTCCCCGGTGGAGCCCAAGGCTGAACTGTACCAACGGAGAGCACTGCTGGCTAAGTATAAGGTATAGCAGCAACTATAATTAGAAGTATAATATGTAAATTTGCTCCGGTGGTGGGGCCAAATGGCAGCAAGACCTTACTGAATATTATTATCTTAATGGACCACATTAGTGTCCTTGAATGTCTTAACCCATTAACTCCAAAATTGAATATACTTTCCATAAGTGCTGACCATTTTCCTGAGTATACCATTGCTTTTTATAGTGATGTATAGTAGTGTAACCATTCCCCAGTCTAAAATATGATTTTTTTTTTAATATATATATATATATGTTATTTTTCTCCACAAACATCTGGAGACCCCTGGAAATGATCTTGCGTCCCCCTTTGGTGTCCCGATCCCCATGTTGAGAACAACCGTATTAGAGGATACTAAAGATACACGTTGTTTGTCTGTGTCCCCAGGCTCTGCTGCAGATGGTTCAGTCCCATGATGGATCCATCAGGTCAGTGGTGGAGAAAGGAGACGCTCTGCTGGCCTCTGTCCACTACCCCTCCATCAGAGAGAAAATGAACAGAATGCAAAGGGACTACACTGAACTCGGTCATACCGCCACGGTGAGAACCTGTGCTCAGACGACAGTAGTTATGATACACAGAGAGGGAAATGTAAATGCTCTTTCCATGGTTGTAATGGTTTGTTGCATATGCTGTTTGTAATCAGTATACTGTTTCTGTGTGTTTGTGGTCCAGGCCCATGTGGAGAATCTGGAAGGCCAGGTGAAGGAACAGGAAGCGTACCACAATGAACTCCAGGAAGTGGAGCGCTGGCTGCTCCAGATGTCCAGCAGGATGGTGACTCCTGATCCCACTGTGGGTGGCAGCCTGGATGCAGCCACTCAACACCTGTCCAGGCACAAGGTGACCAATCACATCTCTGGATTGTTTGCTGTTGTTTGCAGAATCTGTAGCATATGATAGAGCTCGAGCAATGAGCCTTGATTAGAGAGTGAAAGTTCACAATTTTCATCTACAAAGCAACTTCAGACTTCAGCTACGTGTTACTTAAACTTACCTTTGTTTAGGAGGTGTGTATGTTTCCGTTTTAAAAATAAATTGCTGAAGATTTCATTTCTGATTTGTTTTGCTCTGAGAAGCCCCTTTTAATTTCTTCTGCTTTGGTAGACATCAAATTAATTTGGATAAAATACTAATGTATTAATTAATTATTGATAATGTATGGATTTTTTCTAAGTAATTTCAGTACAGATGTATAAAATACTTTGTATTTAGGTAACCATAGGGGCTGAGTCTTAATTTACAAAACTACTGTCCTTTGCAAATTCTCTTCTTCTTTCAATCGTCTTTCAAGTTCATCCATTCAGGCCTGTCTGATACCACGAGACCTCACTGTGTGGTATCAGCCTGCTCTGACCTCCTGTATCATTGACAAGTGGACAGACTTGTACTAACATGATCCTACTTTGTGACTTTGTCCTCTGCAGGCCATCATGGAGGAAATAGCGGGCTTTGAGGATCGCTTGGCAGGCCTGAAGCAGCGAGGAGACCACCTGGTACAAGGCTGCAGTGACCGCGTGCAGAGCAGGCTGAGACAGCAGGTCCAGGCTCACCAGCAAGGCACCAGAGACAGCTACTCAGCCATCTGTAGCACAGCGCAGAGAGTGAGTGAGGAGGAGGAGATGGGAAGAGGGAGGGAGGGGACGCAGAGAAGGAGGAGGAGGAGGGAGTGATGGGAAGCTGAGATGTATTCTGTATTTGAAGTAGTGAAATGGTTCTCACACTCTTGTAATGTAAGACATATTGTTGCATTGGATGCACGCACGTTTGCGCATGCATCCATGGCTTTGCCACACATGCATGCTCAGACACACATATCAGTGCTATTAATATTCCAACAGCCTAGGCATCCACTTAATCCTAACCCATTCGGACACTTAAAGCCATCTCTCAAGGCAGCCCTTCACTGCCAGTGTAGAGGGCACGACCAATTATGGCTGCCAAAGTGGAGCTCAACAGCAGCCACACTCAGACAGACCCCACCAGCCAACATCACTAACTCAATCTACCCATATTAATCTCTGCATATCCCCTGTCAACTCCACTTTTTCATGCCTGAGCCAAAAATGGTCACACACCACTATTCAGTAGCTCTGGCGAGCCCTCTAATCCAGGCCCACTCTGTCATTTTGGCAACCTCTCCTCTGTCATCATAGCTCACCTCCCAAGACACCACCTTCACCAGCACTCGCACTGCACATCCAATCTGGCATTGTGTGATCCAGCCACACTTTACCACTACGCTGCTGGCTTCCCTACAACTGCGCCTCCAGTGTTACGATGGCTGCCAACTGTGTCCCAGCACAACACAGCTCTAATATCCTGCCTGCCACTTGCCACCATGCCACCATGCCAACCTTCTAGCCTTCGCCAAATACACCGGGCGGTTTGCCAATACATGCCCCCCCTTCCTTCACTCTTTCGGGCTCTCATATTAACACTGTCAATCAGACCTTGCTCATTTCGCTCTCCCCTGGAGGGCACGGACGCCTCCACATTCAACACCTGTCAAATACTACGCTGCATAATTGCCTACTTGTTCGGGTTTTTATCATTTAATGCGGCTTGTGTTTGGCCATGCTATTGTATACTGGCTTCAAAGCTATGCTACAGCTGTTTCTTTCACTTTATATTTGTGGTATTGCACATGTGTGTTTTGCTGTTTCCAGAAAACATTTTGTCTTCACTTCAGTTTGTAGTTTTGGCTTGATTTCCTGAAGGGTTTTACCATATGGAAGTATAAGTGTTCAAACCAGATGTATAGCACTGAAATATATCTGTCTTTGTCCTCCAGGTGTATCAGAGTCTGGACCACGAGTTACAGAGACATGTGAGTGTCCAAGACACACTGCTGCAGTGCCAGACCTGGTTGACTTCTGTCTCAGACGAACCAGAGCCTCCTGCACATCCTCCTCTCAGCCTGGAGGAGGCGCTACAGCAGGTCAGTAAGCCACTACCCATTCTTTAATAAAGAGTTCTTGCCTTGATTTCTTCTGAACATATTGTCGCCTCCTAAAACTATGAATCGCTGAGTTAATAGCATTCATATACATGGCTGTCATGTAGCAATCTCACGGACAGTTTGCTTGATAGCATGATTTGGATGCGGGCCGAAATGTGGCCAAAGTATGTGTAGTTTTGCAGACTGTCCTGAAGGGATAATATGATCAGGCAATAAAACCATAGCATCATTAACAGACTCTTTTTTTTGGCAGGTGAAGCAGGAGCGGGCTCTCCAGGAACAGGCCAGCACTTACCTCCAGCTCGTGTGCTCAGCGTGTGACCTGTCCGAGCTGAGGGTCAGGGGCACCGCGGGAGATATCCAGCAGGTCAAACTGCAGGTAAGTTAGCTTTAACAAACGTAAAATTGAATATGTTGTTTCTCCAAATACTTGGTCGTGAATTGATTGTGTTTTTGTGTCTAGATTGAGGAGCGTATGCTGCTTTGTGAGGAGGTGGCAGACAGCTGGAGGGACATTGAGGAGCAGAAGGCAGATCTGGAGGTCCAGCTGAGAGAGACAGAGCAGCAACTTCAGAATCTCGTCAGGAGACCTGCTGAGCTAGAGCCCAAGATTGCACAGAACCAGCTGGACAAGGCACAGGTCTGTTTATATGCTGACGATCAATGACTTTTATTCTACACACTGTATTGCTGTATTTGTCACTTACTACATTTACATGGACAAACTATTCCAGGTTTTGCCCCTATTCTTAAAAAGACAATATTCTAAGCTGTTGACATGTTTAATGAAAATTAATATTCCACTAACATTCCTGTTTACATGCAGCCATGCATATTCCGATTATTGTGGCGGTCTTGTTCGACTGTGCCTCTGTCTTTCATTCCTACAACAACCTTCTTGAAAAGGTTGGCGTTGCGATATTTGCGCATATCAAAACCTTTTGATATTCAAGTCTTTCATAATGTTTAAAAGTAGGTAAACGTTTCTCCTTCCGACCAGAAATGTGGGCTTTTCTTTTGGGCATGCTTCTCTGCAAAATGTTGGCTAGTTGGTTTGTGTACAATGCACAGAGCTGGCTGCAAACAGGCAAGAGTCTGTGGGGCCGTGTGTTACAAACTGCCATTAAAAAAAGAATTGAGACACATATTCTGAATGCGCTGTATACATGTCCAAAGAATGCTCCTAAAACCTGAATAATATCGGCATATCCTGGATGTCTTAATGGGAAAATGCTCCTAATTCAAAATATCCAAATGAAATATGTTGTTAATATTGACCCGTATCAAATTCGGAATATTGTCATTTTTGGAATAACATTAGTGTGCATGTAGACGTAGTCACTGTCTAGGCAAACTTTTAGACTTATAAAGTAATTAAACTCAAGTTCAGTGTGACTGTGAAAAATCCATTATCTTTCCTACAGGAATTCCTTCAGCAGATTAAGGAGAGACAGTCCGAGGTAACCCATTTGAATGAGGCCGTTGGTAGGCTGACAGATGGACAGGTCTCTCCTGCCCTGGAGGAGATAAGGAGACTGAGGAGAAGCTGGATGGACCTGGGCCAGCGGGCAGAAGAGCTGGAGTCTCAGCGGGGGGAGGACATGCAGCGAAGTGGGGAGTACCAGGAGATTGTTGTTGCTGTGGAGGAACTCTTCCACCAAGTATCCAGGGAATGGGACTACCTCGCCAGGTATTGCGCTTTTCTGTGGAGGCTGTGATGTTTCCTTTTTGTGTAGAATTTTTAACATACTGTACATTAATTTCCAAATGGATGTATTTATTTATTGACAAGGCTATAAATACAGTATTTACTATACAGTATACACACATTTCCTCTGATGTTACAGCCATTGCTTTATCTTTATCTCAGCCAAGACAATTACTGTATATATTTATTACTATACTACTGTATCAACCTGATGTCCCTCAACCCATGCCTGTGTGTGCCTAGAGCTGACACAGAGAGCACAAGTGAGCATCTAGAGGCTCTGAGGAAGCTCTCCAGTGACCTAGAAGAGCAGAGAGCAACTCTTGAAGACCTCAGAGACCAGAGACAAGCTATCTTACCTCGACTCAGCCTGCTGGACAAGGAGCTGATCAAGCAACAGGTGGAGCTCCATTCTCATTGTTCTCCAGCTGCTTCTTAAGATGGTGTGATAGTGTAGAATATATAAGTATTGGGTACAGTTTTATTTGGTGTTCTGCCTTTCACCAGGTTGGTCATCTTGAGCAGCGCTGGTCCCAGCTTGAAACCCTGATTCAACAGAAGATCCAGGAATCCGCACTGACACTAGAGGATCTCACCCGGGTTGAAACCCAGCTGAGGGATGCGCGGGAGTGGGTGGAGGAGCAGCGGCCTGCTTTTACATCTGCACTGAAAACCAGCCCACCCCCAGATCTGGCCCAGAGTTTCCTGTTCGACCACTTGAGTGTATGCGTAGAACTGGAGGCCCGTCAGCAGCTGCTGGGTCAGGCAGTGAGCGAGGCCCAGGCGGTGGCTTCCAGACTGGGGCTGAGTGAGAAGAGATTCCTACAGGAGCTCGTTGAACAAGCCCAGACTGAGGTGCAGGCTCTGGGGGCTCGGGTGGCCCAAAGGAGGAAGTACCTCAGTAAGGTAAACAGCTGGATTTTTGTATTGGATGCAAGTAGAATTTTAATTATCCTAAACTTTCGTCTGATCTGTTAGTCCGGTGAAAACGAGAAGTGCTCCAAGAAACAAACTGTAAAATAACCCCATGTTGTTACTGATTACACTTTTGTTGCCAGAAAAATATGCTATGTCTTTTTCAAGCTGTTAAAACTTTGTGAATAATTAAATGTTTAATTCTTCCTCTCTAGGCCTTCACAGAGAGGACTCAGTTTCTTCAAGGCCTGGGGCGAGCGCTGTCTTGGGTACAGCAACAGGAGAGGAGGGCTTTGATAGATGACCACATAGCGCTTCTCCCTGAGGACCTAGCCAAACAGGTCGCTGCTTGTCGGGGCGTCCAGAGTGGTTTACGAGCATACCAGAGAGAGCTGGCATCTCTCTGGATACAAGGGCGAGAGCTGGAGAGAGATGCCACTGACAAAGAGAGAGCAGAAACCGTGGCGAGACTTGAGAAGCTGCAGGCGGTGTTTGAAGCCGCCTTCCAGAGAACCACCAAGCGTCTCGCAGACTTAGAGAAAGCCTTGACTTCCAGGAAGTACTTCCAGGTGGACCTGGATAAGACTTGCCACTGGTTGAGACGAGCAGACGCCATCACCTTCCCTGAAATCAATTTAAGCAACATTGACGATAGCTCGGAGTTGCAAACGCAACTGTCTAACTTTCAGAACGTCCTAGAACAAGCATCAGAGTATGAGAACCTTCTTCTCATCGTCCAAAGAATAGGCCAGGAGATCCTCCCGACTCTGAACGAGATTGATCATTGCTACCTAGACGAGAGACTCAATGCCCTGCCCCAGCAGTACAACGCCATCCTCGCTCTAGCCAAAGAGAAAAAAGACAGAGTCCAACAAATAATCTTAGATCGAAAAGAGTTCAGCACTTTCTTTGATATCACTCGTAATGCACTGGAGGAGCTTCAGGAGCAGTTTGACAATCTGGAGAAGCAGACTATCAGTATTAGGGAGGAGGAACTTGTCTTACGTCTGATAAATGAATACAGAAATATTAATGAGAGTTTATTCCACATTAGCCCCTCTGTGAGAGAACTTCATGGCAAAAATGAGGGGTTTCTCAGTCGGGGTCAGCAATACAGAGCTGAAGAGACGCTGCAGCTGGTCAGTCTCCACAACACACTGAAAAGGATGAATGATCAGAAAATTAAACATTTGGATGTTTGCTTGAAACCACTAGTTGAACACAACAAAGTGTCCGCCAAGGTGGAATCAGAGTTTAAGTCTGTGAAAGAGAAGCTGGTCAGACTTAAGTCAGACACAGAACGAGGTGCCGTGGATAAAATCACTAGTCTTTATTTGCTGCTGGAAAGTCTGGATAGTGTGAGCGCTCAAGCCGAAGAATGTAACCAACAAACTAAAGGCCTCGGTCTGAAGTTTGATCCCGCTGCCTTTCAGGAAACTACACTGCAGCTTGAATCATTGCAGTCCTTACGGTGTGAAGTAAAAGGCCTTGTTGACGAAAGTGAAACAAAGCTCACAAAGAATGAAGATTTCAATAAAGAGACTAAGAAAATGTTGGAATGGCTGAAGACTATCAAGGACAAATTGGAAGAGCCTTTGACTCTTTCAGAGGTCAGAATCGAGAGGGCATATGAGGAAGTGCGCAAGCTGAAGATCGTAGAAGAGGAAGTGAAAAGTAGATTTAGGATAGGAGATGCCTTGGGGAGCAGAGAAAAGCAACGGTATTGTAGTAGGAAAAAAACACTTCCTGCCCACATAGAAGAGAAGCTACAGGAGCTGGCAAAGCTGGGAGCCGAAGTTCAACAAGGAATTAGCAAAAAACAGGTATGTGTGTATATTATTCAGAAATTACAACCTTAGAGACATTTTCTATCTAATTGATACAAATCAATTTCTGCCACAGCGAAGTTCATATCCTGAACTTGAACCTACTGAATATTATTTTCCATCTCCTGTTTGCCCATAGTATCAATATTAATAGGCTTAGGGAAGCTGAAATATTTATAAGACAGTTCAAGAGATTCCATGAAGTTTGAATAAGTACTTAAGTTATTATTAATGTATAACTGTTGTGGGGATTTAATGTGTTTAAATACCATATCCCAAAGAATCAATTATGTTGAATAATAAGTAAAAGTTATGACAGAGGAAAAGTGTTAATACCACTCTCTCCATTCCCCTCTGAGGAGGATTTTGACCTTTGACATTTTGAGAGGAAGCTGTTTAAAAACTTGAATTCCAAAATTAGATATCCAACATGAGCAGCCTGTTCTCATTCCCAGGGCGTCAAATACCGACGCTTTGTCATGGCCCTTTAGCGCCTGTATGAAATGCACCGGGCTTTTCATTAACTACAACCCCTCCATGGCAACAGTAAACGCTCGTAGACGTAGTTTAAAGAGCGAAAAGACATACAGCAACGAGAAACACAAGGCTTTCATCCAAGAGACCTCTGTTTGTGTCCTGTGCGCTAAGTTTCACTTTCACGTCACAATCAGCTGTTCGATCGTGTCCCGTGTTCACAACGTTCAGTTTTCTTTTTCATTTTACAAATGTAATACTTTTATGCTCAACTATGTCGTTTTTTCCTAAACCTAACTAAGTGGTTTTGTTGCCTGAACCTAAAGTGACGCCAAGGGGGTGACAAAGCGGCAGAATGTGACGAGTTGGGATGAGAATGTGTTGACGTGTAACAATCACTTTTACTGTACATTTTACTACAGTTAAAACTCAAAGTTGAAGTAAAGTAAGTAAATAAAATGAAAGACATTTGAACACATTTGCAGACATAGTGTACTTGAATACTTTTTGGTCTAGCACCATGCTTGTTGTAATGATTTAGGCATGCATTTCTAACTTCAGTTGTGTGAAGAAATTCATGTAGAAAGAAGCAAAAACTTAATGAAATCACCTTCTGCATATTCTAGCTGGCTGTGGATACAGCTCTCTCCCTGGTCCAGAGGCTCCACTTATCTCTGCAGTCCATGCAGAAATGTCTGGACTCTGCTGCGGCTTTGCTCCAGAGGGCCAGCTCAGGGGTGGATCTTGAGAACCAGACAGATTGTGCGCAGGACCTGGAAGACCTTTCAGCCCAGGAAAAGAACTTCACAGCTGGTTTAGAGGAGCTGAGGACTTTGGATCCTCTCCTGGAGGATTTTATGGAAGCAGGAGCGATGGGTGAACTCCGAGAAAAAGTTGAGGCAATGCTGCTGAGAAACACAGAGGTCAAACAGCAACTGGATGCTTACAGAGAGGTGCTGCAGAGGTGTGTATTAGTGTTAATGGGAAGCCAATTAATATATGTATACACAGCTGGCATGCAGTCTGTAGGATGCATATTTTAATAATAAATACCCCTCAATAGCAGTCTGTAATTTGTATAATTTTCTCAGTTGTGCAGCTCTATGGACCTCCTTCCAACATGAGAAAGAGACACTAGTTGAACAGATGAATGACGCAGAGGGCAAGATGGCCATGTTCACTACAGCTAAAGCTGTCAGTATCCAGCAGGCAGAGGAAAAGTGTCAGAGATACAAGGTGGGACGCTTTCTTACACTCACAAAACAGAGATACCGTAGAAAAAGAATATCTGATATGTACGTGTCCCCACGTGGCTGTTATATCAAATTCCAACATTTGTTCCTGTCATGGCAGCAGATGCGCATTAATATTTAAACAGTGCAGTGTTTAGGTATTATTCCTTGTTCACTTGTGCTTCTGCATGGTTGTTTCTTTTAGGGGAGAATTTTAGTTTCCCATAGTGTAAATGTTTCAGAGGACCGCATTTCTGAAATGACATCTGTTGTCATCTTTTGGCTGCAGTCTCTGGTGGCTCACATCGATCTGCTAGAGCTGCCTCTCAATGCTTTGAAAGAGAATGCGACAGAGTTGGAGCAGATCATCTCTGAGTCCAGCAAAGCCATCACCAGCCACTCTGTGTCGTCGCTGTGGCAACGGTGGACCAGGCTCCGCAGTGTGGCCCGAGCCCAGGAGAGGGCACTGGAGGACACAGCGAGGGAGTGGAGGAGCTTCACTGACAAGGTGAGAGAAGTTACTGTACATTTTTTTTGGCTCCCTGTGTGAGTGTGTGCTCTGCATGCTCAAGTGCATACTGCATGTGTGGCGAGTGTGCTTCAATAATGCACAGTACAGTATAACCATCAGTTTGCCTACAGTCCACAGAAGCTGTTTATACTCACTTACAGTCGGCAAACACACAAGTCTAGAAAATCATTCTTGCTCGTACAGATTTAGGTCAAAAGCAGCATCAACTGAACACCAGTCTGGTGCTATGATGTAACTCTAGGCTTCGGGCCAGTTGTTTCCTCCTGCCAAAACACTATGTCATGAAGCGTTTTCCCGCCTTTCGACCTATTTCAAGCGTGAACGCTGTGGGCTCCTAAGAATCCCCACATAGCACTGCTCCTAAAAAGGAAATTAGGTCAAACTGTAAGGAGCGGTGGTCACTTCCTTATACAGTATGTGTCACATTTCCTGTTGTCCACCGGGTTTCAATGGCCCCTTTGTTCAGCTGAACATGATGTCATTCTCTGCACTTGAATCTCTTGAGTCTTGTTCTGCCTTTGTCTATCTCAGGGAATACTGTATACTGTAGATACAACTTTGAAAGATTATTTGTGAAAAGGAGAGGCCTGAAGAGGTTAAGGTATCGAGTATTTCCAGTATTCAGTATACAGAAATACATATATTTTTCTTATCCCTTTAATCATCTTGTGGACCTTTTTAGATGTATGTGTCCCAGGCCTAAATGCTCTATAGGCCCACCATTAAGACCCTGACACACCAAGCCAACGGTCGGCCGTCGGCAAATTTTGGGCCGTCGGTGAGCGTCTGTCAGCCTAGTTTTTGCAGTGTGTCCCGTACTGTTGGCTCTAGTCTGCCCGTGTCAGAGGTTTTTTAGCCGATTCAGCATGTTGAATCGGCGGCAGAGCCCGTCGGTGAGAGAAATCACTTTGATTGGCTGTTCAGCTTAAGCGAATCAGAACACGAGAACAGAAATGGAAGTGAGGAAAGCAAGCAATCCTTTTTGAATGAATCTCACGCAGACGCAGGACGTATGTGGTAGTCGGCGGTCGGCTGAAGTCTTTTGTTTGTTCGAGTCCAACCTTCGGCGCCCGTTAGTTCTCTGATGTCTTGTTTGTTTAGTGTATCTGAGCCTTTAAACTAAAAAGTGACTGTTCTAGTGACTTTTCATAGTAGAATTCATGAAACCTATTCTTTCAAATCTCTTTGATAGATGTCTTTCAGTAGCATAATGATATTCAAATTATGTTTTCTTGTTAACATACAAAAGTTATGTTTAAGTCTAAGTGTGTCCCTCCAAACATTTTAAATATCATTCAGGTCTAACTACCATGTTGAATGTGTTTCCTTCCTCATTAAACATTTGTAAAGCTGATTTTTTTGTACTTTACATTTAAAATTATTAACATCGATTGTTTACTAGCTTGTAAACAGCTAATAGTAAATTATTAACCCTAAATCTGCGGCATCAACTGAACCTGAATCTTTGCACATAAACTTCTCTCAGATGGAGAAAGTGCGCTCAGTGTCCCAAGACCTCCACAGTCGTGTCCCTGACAGCACTGTTGAGAAGGCTTCCACCAGGGCGGCGCTCCAGAGCCTCCAGGAGTACCATGACTCCTTCAGCCTGGAGGTGGAGAGGGAGCAGTCCATCCTGGCCCTGCTGGGGCAGCACACTCGCAGCCTCAGAGGGGAAGAGGAGGAGGAGACGATGGAGAAAAAGACAGAGAATGGACATGAAGAGACACCTTGCCTACAAGAGATCCGGAGCATGCAGGAGCAATATGACAGGTGAGTGACCCAGTGCTGTGGCTGCTCCAAAAACAGAATTAACCACATGACTTTGTATGAACTAAAAATGGATATTAATTGCTTCTTAACAGTAAATTTTATCAGAGAAGTCTTCAAATGTTTGTGATTAACTTAAAGTAAAAGTAGAAATACTATAGCCTATAAATACTACATTGTAAGTAAAAGTCTAGAATTAAAAATGTTATTTCAGTAAAAGTACAAAAGTTTTACCAGCAAAATGTAATTAAAGTATAAAAAGTAAAAGTAGTCATTATGCATTATTTAGATTGAAACATTTTTGTATGATTTTTCTTTACTGCTGTGTCTTGTCTAGCCTCGTGTTGCGGGTACGAGCCAGCAGGGCTCAGGTACACCAGGAGTTGAGGGAGAGAGAGGAGGTTGAGAAGGAGCTGGGCTTGGTCAAAGGCTGGATCCAAGATACTCGTGGCTTACTGTTGAGTCCCACTGCAGACCTGGATTCACTGCTGCATGAGCTAGAGGTAGGCCACTACATGTACACACACCTTAAACATAAGGACAGACCGATATGCCCCTGTCAACTAAACAGAACTTCTCTGGCTTGTTTGGACAGAAATACAGTATCATAACAGAAAAGACTGATTTGCTGTCCGTCATGTGATGTTTGTGTTGTAGACGGCACATGGCGAGGTCATCAGCAGGCGTCAGAGTGTGGAGCGCATGACAGAGCTGCAGCAGTCTAAGTACCAGGACCTCCAGGCTGGTCTGCCCTCTGAGCTCAGCATGCAGCTGGCTGAGGTGGCTCTGGCTCTGGGCTCCGCTGAAGACCAGGTGACCTCTCTTGGCTACAGTTTCACATTGTATTAAATGTTGTGGTTAGGGCTGAAGCTGGCACTCACTTGTATGAGTTCTACTGTGCAGTCTGGTGTATGACTGTACATCTCTGCTGCAGGGCTCTTAGTGTGTCCAGAGAGTGCATGCTGAAATATATCCTTAACCATTTAGCATTGTTAAAAGGTGCATAGTGAAATGTGTGTATTTCTGTCATCTGCCTTAGGTCCAGGCGAGAGAGAGGGAGGTGCAGCAGACCAGAGATGTGAAAGAAGACTTCGGCTTCAGACTCCAGGACATTGAGGCGAAGCTGAAGACCATCGCTCTGAAACTGGAAGACAAGGGTGCCGACCTGGAGGAGGCCAAAGAAGAGACCAAAGTAATCAACCAGACAGATTGACTAATTAGCAAGCAATTAACCCCTGTTCAATTGACTATTCATTTTGCAGATGTTGAGGTTAATGAGTGTGTGAGAGTTGGACTGGCAATTCTGCCTTCAACAGTGACCCACTTCTGAGAGGAGTATCCCAGATGGGAGTCTGAGCCCCTTCCTCCTGTTTTCCTTCTTGTCGCCCCAACTTTTTTTCTTCTCTCCCTCCTCTGTCCATCTGTAGACCCACAAGGCCTGGAGTGTGTGTGTTTAAAGGAATAGTCATTTTGTTAAACTATTCCGCCTCTACAAGCACCTCTGAATCTCACTAATTAATCACTGCTCTCTTGTAAAACATAGCACAACTTGTTGTCTTTACGCTTTGGGTTTTGTTCAAATGTACAAATGTTGAGTAAGGCGGTTTTAGAGGAGCTGGTAGGTGGTGTTTATTACATTTGGAGAGAGCCAGGCTAGCTGTTTCCCCCCGTTTCCAGTCTTTATGCTACATTTACCTGCTGCCAGCTGTAGATTCATATTTATCGTACAAACACGAGAGTGGTATCAATCTTCTTATCTAACTCTTGGTAAGAAAGTGAATAAATAAATCCTTGAATGTGAATTATTTTTTTCTTAAAAATTAAGACAGAGAACTCCCCTTGTTCTTTGATTTTTCTCTTTTTGACTTCTCCTTTCTCATCCCCTTTTTGCCTCACCTTCTTACTCCTCTCCTCTCTTTCAGGCTCTTTGTGAAGAGTGTGAATGCAGTGGTCGCTCTCTGGCAGAGTTGGGAGTAGCGGTGCAGGAGTTTGGGGAGCAGAACCCTCTGCTGTGTAAGCAGCTGGGCGACGCTGTGGCTAAACTGACGGAGGTGCAGCGGCACACCACGCAGCAGGTCCAGGACAGAGCCAACAGACTTAAGAAGGTGAGATTCAGTTAGGCGCGTCATGTAGACCTCCCAAAACACAAAGACATATTCCCAATATTGATTGCATTAACGAACACTCATCCATTTTCGTCTGCATTAATTCTTCTGTCTTGGTCTTTCTCTTGTGATCAGGCGGAGAGACAGGTGGAGGAATATCGGGGTATGAAGGAGTTCATTTTGGGCTGGACAGAAAAGGCAGAAGCTCTGGTTACCGGTAGTATCATCTGGGGCTCTGCTTCCCAGCTGCAGGAGCAAATTCGAGCACACCAGGTGAGTCTTAATGAGACACACACCAGGGAGTGGGAAAGATGTCTGAGTACTGGTGTAAAAAATTGGGTTCTGATACATTTTATATTTATTTTTCCACAATAAATATTAGTATTTCCTGCATTAACCTACTAAATCTGAAGACACCACACACATTAACAGCTAATTAGACTTGCAAACTTTTCCATTTCCAGTGAAATGTCATGTTCTGTACAGTGTGTTGGCCAGCCTTAATTAGTATAATTGCACAACACGAATGGCTCCTCTCTTTGACTTGTAATTTATGTTCCTATGGTGACAGGCACTGCTGCGGGAGTGTCGGGGTCTCCATGGTGACTTGGAAGCCATGGGGGAGAGGGAGGCGCAGCTGGGGGAGGTGTTGCAGACGGAGGGGTGGATCCAGCAGGTGAAACACCTCAGCAGACGCACAGAGGAGCTGCAGCAAATTGCCAAGACTCGCCTCCAGAGTCTGCAGGATGCAGCAAAGGTAAACGACATTCACTTTCAGGCAAGCGTTACAAGAATCAGACATCAAAAATACTTCACCTCTAAATTGTTTTATGGCACTCTGATCCAATAATCACTAAGAAATTTAATTACATTTTTTTTAATCCAAACATTTTGGTGCACAACAAGAGGAGTCAATACACCAGAGCTACAACTCAACAGTGCCCCTTTATGGTCATCCATCAAGTATTACACCATCATGATGGAATGCACTGTTTTAGCTTGTGCAGCAGTAATCTGTTACGCTAATCTTATTGCCAAACAGCTGGTACCCAGATGACAGTCTGTTGCTGATTGCTGCTAATAACATTGTGTGTTTGGAAATATGTTTACAATTCCTCCTGTGAGTTTGGATTTCTGGGTCTAGAGTGTAGACATAGCACAAGCTTTATTTGTAGCGACTGGTTATTCAATTTCCTTTCACATGAAATACATCTTGTTCAATTAGAAATTGCAAATGAAGAGTTTTGATTTAAGGAGATACCTACATTGACTGGTGTCATTTAAATATCGATTCCTGCAAGCAGATCCACATCAACAATGATACATTTTTACCTCATGTTTATAGAGTTATATACAGTATTAGCTGCTTCTACTCCCGTATGTGCTTTCCTTTGATTCGTTTTATCTGTCCGTGTCTCTCCTCAGGACATGTTGCGTTTGGAGGCGGAGGTGAAGATCCTCCATGCTGCCGTAGACCAGATCCAGATCACACTTGCCTCCCCAGACCTCAACAGGCTCAGCCTCAGAGAGCAGCTCACACAGAGACAGGTAAACAGACAGATCCAAATTTAAATATAGAGAGAATACTGCACATACACACTGTGCATGCCGACAGTTGCAATAAGACATCCCCACACAATCTGTCTCCATACTTAAAGCTAACTATTCTTAACACAGCATTGCTTTATCACACTCCCAATTATTCCTCCTTACTCCCTAACAACCCTTCATTCCTTCATTAGCGTCTGTTGGTGGAAATGGAAGGCTTCAAGCAGCAGGTGGCGGCAGTACAGCAGTGTCAGAGCGCCCTCCGCCTACCAGAGGAGGTAGTGGCCAGCCTGCCTATCTGCCGCACAGCTCAGACTCTGCAGCAGGAGGCCAGCCAACTGCAGCACACCACCATCCAGCAGTGCAACATCCTGCAGGTAGAGGGCAGTATTACAATATACAAATGCTAGAGAAGTGTTTGATTGTATAACATTATGTTTATTAGTTTTTCCCCTGCTAAAACTACCAAATTATCTGTCATGTTACAAACGGTAGAACTGAAAATTGTGTAAGCCGTTGAGGTGTATAGTTGGTCATTTGTTTCCCTGTTAGAAGTGCTATATAGTTATACATCTACATTGGCTTGTCACATGCTGCTCTGAATTCTGCTGCAGTGTCCCAACAGGCCGTCTCAGGAATGTCTGTGTTTTTGTTGAGCCCCCATCAGACCAGTATTATCCTCCAATCCTTTGGTTCTTGGCTGATTTTGCTTTTAAGCTCATTGTAGTGAAGATTAGCCTTCAGAGGAAGGAGCAGGTGACCTTCTGTGACTATCTGGAGGACAAACATCTAAAAAATCTGAGCCATTTTAACCAAACACACCAAGATTTGATGCAAAAAATCTATCTGATCTAGCTCAGGGTCATATTTGAGATAAACTGCTTAATATAATATTAATATTAATATTAATATTATTAATAATAATAATAATAATAATAATAGTATTTATAGAGCACTTTTCATACCATAAATGTAGCTCAAAGTGCTTTACAAAGAAAAGAAAAATGCAACACATTCAAACAAGGGCAGATAGACATTAAGGCTGACAGAGAGGCTGCAACGTAGGCAGGCAACCATGAGGGGCTAGTCTAATCTATTTGAAATTAAAGCATGAATATGTTTTTCAGCATGTTTCTCAAGAGACAGGATCATCTACCCTCAGAGATCAATAATTTGCATCACATTTTATGATTGTTTTTCAAAATTATGCTGCTTCAGCCTTACCTTGTTATGTTTCCTCTTTCCCAGGAGGCTGTGGTGCAGTACGAGCAGTATGAACAGGAAGTGAAGAACCTCCAGAGATTAATAGAAGAGGCTCACCGCATCATTCAGGACCGGCCTGTCTCCACCAGCAACATACAGGAGCTTCAGGCTCAAATACACCACCACGAGGTCAGAGAAGTCATATGCTTTGTCTCTCATATGTGTATTAAAATATGAGTCGAGCTCTGACTGATTATCTTAGACTCACAGTCGGCGTTGCAGTTCATCCTAAAGGTGTTGGATGGGGTTGAGGTCAGGGCTTTGTGCAGGCCAGTCAAGCCAAACCATTTAATTATGGACTCAGCTTTGATGCTTGAAGGCTTTGTCATGTTGAAACAGAAAAGGACCTTCCCTAAACTGTTGCCAACAAGTTATACAGTAAATATCATTGTATGCTGTAGCATGAGGATTTCCTTTTAATGGAAGCAAAGGCGCCTCCTCTGAACCATGAAAAACAGCCTCATATAATGCACTTTAACATTAGTCTTTATTCACGTAGTGCACAGCTTGTTATGACAAAATAGCCTGTGAAATAACAGCATAGCAACAAAGACCTAAAGAGCTTTTGGAGATTGACTGTAGATGAGCGTCACATCAAAAATCTTTAAAGAATCTAATAAACCAGGATAACAGAAGATCCTATAAGATACTAGCTGCCACTTGCCTCAAAGGGCCTTTCATTTGACATTTAAAGACGATAATATGCTGATTTCTAAAAATGGCTTTTCTAATGAGGCCGACGTCAATATCAAAAGTGGAAGTTGAGTCATTATATATTTCTGTACTTTGCAACAGTGTAAAACATCATAAAAAGAGAAGTTGAGGCCGCAGGAAATATACTGTATATCTTAGAGTAGTTGTGGGCAACCCTTCAAGATAATTCAAGTCAAACTTTATTTGTATAGCACATTTATACAACCACAGTAACCAAAGTGCTGAACAGACACAAAATACAAAGCAAACAAATAAACACAATATGCACATAATAGGATTAGTAAAATAATTGCAGCATAAAAGAAAATCAAACTGTCAAGCTCAACTTAATCAAACGCTAACGACTTAAATGTTTCTGTCGTATGAGCAGTTTTAATATGAAAAGGTGAGCTGTTTCAGAGATGAGGGGCGGCCACCTCAAAGGCTCGGTTGACACTGTTTTTGTGTCTAGTTCTGGAGCATCTGAATAATCGACCTCAGTGCTCTAACTGGAGTATGAAGATGCTATAGTTCTGCAAGATAAGGTGGCGCCAGCCCATTTAAAACCTTAAAAACAAGCAATAAATTCTTAAAATCAATCGGAACAGACAGGAAGCCAGTGGAGGGAGGCCAAAACGGGTGATATGTGATTTCTTTTTCCAGTGAGAAGGCAAGCAGCTGCATTTTGTATTAACTGCAGACGGCAAAGAGACTAACCGAGAGGTAATAAAAGCATGGGTAACTCTCTCTTGAGATCTTTGGGGAGACAAAGAGGCCTTTACCTTGGCTAAAAGTCTTAACTGGAAAAAGCTAGTTTTGACAACTGAACTAATTTGTTTATCAAATTTGAAAGAGCTGTAAAAAAATCACTCCAAGATTTTCACCATTAGCGTCGTCTCCGAACGCCAGTCAAATGGTCAAACTAGGCAGCGCTGATCAAATATGACTCAATATTCTGTTACTGTAATGCCTATTCCTGGCCTAAAATGTTGTCAGAAACATCTTGTCGTGTACTGTTTAGCTGTAAAATGAGAAAGTTTGTGACCCGGAAGCCATGTTGAGAACAGTTGAGGAAATAGCAAGCACCGCCCAACCAGCCGGAGCAAACTTTCTCATTGATTGAGAGTTTCATCCGTTGAATGAACAGCCAATAAGAACGCTCTCTCTCTGAAATGACCTGTGATTGGCCAAAGTCTCCCGTCACGACTAAATTTTTTAAAGCCTGAAAACAGAGCCATGAGGAGGAGCAGAAGTCTGGTTTTCTCTCAGAACACTTGAATAACAATATGCTGAAAGGTTATTATGGAATTTTTGCCCAAAAACATTCTGCCTACTGAAGCTTTAAATCCCCTTTTAACATGGTGTTATCAGAGCAGTGCCACCACGTACAGTACAGTTTTGGGAGAATATTGTGTTGTGCCTCTACAAGCCTAACTCACTCACATTCTTCCTTTATCTGATGGCACATGCAAATATAATCTGCATAGATTCCTGTTTGATGCAGTGTAGGTGGTTTTTACCTGTGTTAGATAAGGCCTGTACTTTTTGTTGCAGTTTCATTTTGCTGAGTAAGTGTATTTGATCTCCAATGCGGAGAGAGAAATCGAGAAGGAGGGGGTTGGCAGACTGAGAGAGGCAAAGACCTGCAGAGGAACAGATCAAATCTCTCCAGAGGCAACACATTTCTTATTACGTTTTAACTCTCCCCGCGTGGTTCTGGCAGATTTGTATCTACTTCCAGTACTTGACAGGGAATATATAAACAGGCATTTGTAGATATGTTTTCTTGTTACTACAAGCTCTCCAGTGCTGCAGAGTGACTTGGCATGGCAGTGTGTTTATGTCTGAGTTTGATCTCTAAGCTGAGCTTCAACTCCACTGGCCCAGTTAGTCACGTGACCTGATTATCAGTGCATCTACCATCTGCGGGACAGAGGGAGTGGAAGGAGGAGGAGGAGGAGGAGGAGGAGAAGGAGGAGAAGGAGGAGCTGGACCCGGCCGGCTCATGCCATAGCTGTAATTTGACACTGACTCTGTCATTCTTCCTCCCTCTCTCCTTACGACTCTCTATTGTTGAAAGGAATCTATCCAGAGGATTGGTGGAGGAGGGAAGCAGCAGGGAGAGGAAGGGGGGGTGCAGGCAGTGAGATCACTTCCTGTTTTTCCTTGCCATTTGTGTATGTGTACGAGAGGGAGTGACTGAGGGTTTTTGAACTATTTCTGCAAGGGTCTCTCTCTCAACCAAACATCCTGTCTGTTGGCTTCACCGCTGCTCTGAGTCACCCGCCTCTGTGCTGCTCTGATTGGTTCAGAGATATAGAAGAGAGAAAGAGAGAGAGAGCGAGGCAGTGCTATTCACTTTCTAGGCTTACACACTGTGAAGCCAAAAGCAAGAGAGACCGGGGAGAGAAGAGAATGCGTCCACTCCACTTATTCCTCTCACACCGGCACAACATTCAACGCTGAACCAACTCAACCACCCCCTTCTCTCAGGATCCTATAGAACCAGGAACTATTGATCTTCCATTGTGGACTGAACCACACTCTCCTGACCCTGGGGGTGGTGGTGTTTTCTGTCTGTGGGGGATGTTTTGACAGGAGCTGGCCCAGAAGATCCGTGGCTACCAGGAGCAGATCGCCTCGCTCCACTCCAAATGCAAGATGCTGACAGTGAAAGCCAAACACGCCACTATGCTGCTTACGGTCAACGAGGTGGAGGGCCTCTCGGACGGCATGGACGAGCTGAGTGATGAGGAGCTGCCCAATTCTGTGGCGACCAACAACGGCGCCGCCAACAAGCAGCTCCCAGCACACCCCTCTGTCGTCATGGTGAGTGGCAAAGCCTTTTTTGGACACAATCACCCAGAGACTCACACATGTACATACTGCATGGCTGCATGCCTGTCTGGCCTGTGTTTGTGTTTACATGTGTAGCTTCTCCCTTTCTGTCCAGACCACTGGTTCTCAAAGTGGAAAATAGGGGCCCCCAGGGATCCCTGTGGAGTATCTACTGTAGAGGGCGTTTACAGTTCATTTCACAATAATGTAATTAGGTTAAAGTTATCCCAAATTAGAGGGTGTCTGCAGATGATTACAGGTTACCGTTTCCAGTTACTGTGCACAAAGTTATATCTGTGCAATTAAATTCCAAGCTTACAAAATGAGGACCCCCTGGGTTGGTATTTAATCTCAAATTGGGCTGCAGGGCCTCATGTGAATCTATTCAGTGGTCTATGACAGGTAAATATAAAAGAACTACAGATTTTAGGCCAAAAGCTTTTTTCCCTCATCTTCCCTACACCTCAAGTGGTACTATTCTGGCTGTCTCCTCTTGTCTGTAGCACCGATATTGTGCTGTGTCACTTCACTTTGCTTTCTATTAGCCTGATTCTGTCTGCCTGCTACTACAGTATGTCATCCTCGGCTTGAAAGTAAATTTTTCTAATGTGTTCACCTCACTACCTTCTCTTCCTGTGTGTCTTTCGTTCTGATTCAGATTTCTTCCCCTCTTTGCTCTGTTACTGCTGTTTGTGGTGTGTTTGGTTTCAGCAGGCCAGGAAACAGGATATCACTGCATGTGTGTGTGAGCAGAGCATGATAAGTTTGCGTGTGTGGCATAAACGGGTTGCTAGGACTGCTGATATCCTTGATTTGTTATTGCTGAACATATTTAGCACTGTGTAATTGTTACCACAGTGTTGGGACGGTGTGCTCACGCTCTGCGTTGCGTTGCATTGCATCATAAAGCCCGGGAAAAAAGTCCTCCAAATATAACAAGGTCCTGAGTCAGTCGGCCAAGTTCTGCACTACAGTAACTGCCAAGAAGCAGCCCAGTAGGGCTTGGCTCACATTTCTGCTCTGCCTCTCTACTGAAGCATGCAGGCCCACAGACAACTGTGCTGCTTGCAGGACAGCTGCTGCTGCTGCTGCTGTATTCTCGGTTAGCTATGCAATGCTTTAGCTATGCTGAGTTTGAGTTTGAGCCTTGATCTTCCTCTGCATTTCTCAGGACTTGTTCTTACTGTTAAGATAGTGTTTTTTGTCTTTGAACATAACTTGTAATGTCATATTTAATTGTGTTCATGCATCATAGAGTGTATGAGTGGTTCTTTTCTAGTTCTTAAAGAGGAGTATTCCTGGTAAAACATAGCTTAAATAGGCTCTATCTCATCTGTGATATGGATGTCTGGCTGCCACTTACAAGGGAAGTGTGTCTGTGATGGAAAGGAAATTACTGTGGTTCTGAAACTGCAACTCTACAGTACGTGTGTGGTGTGAGCACTTGTGTGATTTTCAACTTCCCGGTAATGGCCATTCCTTTCCCCTGATGTATCCTGGAAAAAATCAGAGTGGCTCATTGATTGCCAGAGGAATCCAGTGTTTGTCCATCTGCCATCACAGAGCAATGCTACAGTAAATTATGTCTCTGAAATGCTGTGCTATGGCAAAAGCGTTGCAGTGTTTGGTGTCAATAGCAGTAATGTGATCTAACTGGTCTCCTCTCACTGTTATTTGATTACTCACTGTCTAATTAATCAGCACTGCAATCTGCCTAACCTGCACTTCCCCATTAATTTTTCTTTTTCTCTCTCTTTATTTTTCTCTCTCTGTCTCCTCACTCCTCTGATCTGGGCGTTTTCTGTTTGGTCCCCCTCCCGTTTCCTCCACCTGCTTCTTTTGATGTGCGCGTTTGATGTGCGGTGTGTATGTGCGGTCAGATGACAGCGGGCCGCTGCCACACACTCCTCTCCCCTGTGACAGAAGAGTCAGGGGAGGAGGGCACCAACAGCGAGGTCTCCTCTCCCCCTGCCTGCCGCTCCCCCTCACCGGGGGCTAACGCTGACGCTCCTCTTAACCAGGTACTGCAGACCCCACCCTGGTTACCTCCAGAGCCCTCCAGCATTACCTGACCTGCCCAACTTCCATACTACCACCGTCCGTTTCACATTTTGCACCTCAAATTCTCCGCCTAACATCACAAGAAACCACCACCTTAACCTGTGCAGCAAAAAATCTCCATCTTAATGAGTCACCATCCAAATATTTAGTCTTAACATCTTCTGTTTGAAATGACTGAAAACTATTTGACTCTGGGATGAGATTGTTTTACTGTTTTCCAATGCAGATAAACATGTCTCAAAGATGCTTATGTACCCAATAACAGTGTTAGTGCTGCTTGTAGAGATCCACGATTTAAATTTTCTTGGCTAGTTCTGATTTCCGATTTCTTTTAAAAGTCTGACCTGTCGATTCAGATTTTGCAATTTTTTTTTCTTTCCAAGAACTATAATTGACAGCATACACAAACATTTTTATAACTTTTCTTTCATGGAAATTTAAAATTCAAATGTGTATTTTCATAATAAAACATTGACTATTAAATAACTTACATTTGAAGAGTAATGCAGCAAGTGAGCTTGCATTGGATTATGATAAGTATTATCTTATGTCAGAGTTTGTTTTGTTTCAATTAATATAAGATTTTAAGACTTATGACTTGTTAAGATGGACATGCTAACTCTGCACACCATCCCATCCCAACGCCACCACCTGATTCCCACCACCAAACAATGAACTCCCCATCACCACCACCATCATCACAATGGATGTTTGAAACAGCGGGAGAGTTGCTGTGCTGCCGCTGCTTTCCCCGTTTATCAGCATTATGTTTGCAGATTTATTTTGCTGAAAAAATTTGTTTGCCACTTGCTTTTTTGCTGAGATGAGAATGAGAAGGTGTCATTATCCTCTTAGCATAAAGTAGGCTTTTTGTGTGGTCTATAGAATGATGCAGCAGTGAAACAGAAGCACTTTGTTGTTCTGGGAGAGAACAGCAAAGGTCATAGTTGGGTTTTTAGCTATTATTGTGAAATGTAAGGACAGTATGTTTGTCTTGTGACGTGTCATGTGAGCCTGACTGTTGAAAGAAGACTAAAATCAATAAGGCAGTTGGAAAGTGATCGAAGGAAAGTATCATGGGAGAGAGTTTAAACTAATCTGATGGGACCTCAGTGGGATGCTGCTGAAGTGAAACATCCAACAAAGAACAAAACAGATCTAACTCATGAGTCATAGATAGTGCTTACTACTAAAATAGATTCTGGTCTGATTTACTTTAACCAAGAACTGCCATAACCCTTAACCCATGACATACTTTAGTTGCTATTTCAGTTTAAACTACAAGAGAAATGTGTGCCCCTCTGTATTTTCAATAAGAGAGACATTTTTATTTCAACTGTATATATTATATACTTATATGTTTGTACTGTATGTACAGCAGATGTGGGCATATTTCCTCCAAATGTGGCAAGTCAAATTCATTGTTTGTTCATTGACAGTATGTTTGAGGACATTATGACATATCAGAACCAGCACAACCTCTTCAACCATATATTAGACACCGTTCTCACACACTAGTGAGACGTACCCTCACCATGTTGTTGTGCCACAGGGTCGAGGTGCCTTAAGCCGAGCGCCCCTCCAGGAGCTGTATGACCCGTCTATGGAGACCAGTGCTGCTAACCTGGATGACCTGCAGAGATCCTGGGAAACACTCAAGAACGTGGTACGTCACATCATCAGCTACAGTTAACCAATTAATTCACGTGTAAACACAAGTATAAGTATGAATAAGTGATGTTTCCTAATGCCACAGCTAGAAAATGTATTTAAAAAAATCCAATGGTATGAAGTTCTGAAGTTTTTTATTCATTAATTTTATTTTATTTTTATTTTTTTAACCTCCTACCTTTAATTGTATTTATTTATTTTTTATGTAATTTGTTTGTTTATAAATTGTTAATCATACTTACCTTTGAAGTTATGTTTTTATATTTTATTTTGTAAATTTGTAATGGTGCATTAGATTAAGTTATGTTGTGGGATTTTATTAAAATGTATCAGACTGCATTTGAAATTGTATTTTGTCTAACCAAAAAAAAATACTTTAGTAAAAAAGGAAATCCTCATGGCTTATTGTGAACTCGGCACAATTCACAGTTAAATAGGGAAACAATTTTAGGATTTGGGACAGTATTGGGCAGTTATGACAGTTATCACAAAACCAGGGAGCAGTGCATATTTAGCAAGACTACACTACTGCCAAAATTGGGACTGAAACTTTAACTGATATTAAATTGATAAAATCACTAACTCGTCCTCTGCAGTTGCCATCTCGATCTTGCCGTCATTCATTTCTTTCTTTTTCTTCCTACCCGTTCTCTCTGACCTCAGATCAGCGAGAAGCAGAAGAGTCTGTACGAGGCTCTGGAGCGACAGCAGCACTATCAGGAGTCCCTCCAGTCCATTTCCACTAAGATGGAGTCCATCGAGGCAGCGCTCAATGAGGGCCTGGAGCCTAACAAGAGCCCCGAGAGCCAGATGGCTGCACACCAGGTGAGAGAGAGAGAGGGGACAGAGAGGTCTGGAGATATTGGGCAAGTTGATAGCACAGTGCAGTACAGATAATAACATTGGAAGTAGTAGTACTTGTTAAGTTTAAATTGAAAGGCAGACAGAATAAATCTCTTGGGGAACACACAAAGCTGACTTAAGACAAGCAACGAGAAAATGATTGAGGGGTTTAATATTGCACTAGCTAGTGCAATGGTTGCACAGACTGCATGGCACTGCTCTCCGTTGCTATGCCAACTTCACAGCCGCCGATACAGCTCCTTTTTTGTAACGCTGCTGTCAGGCAATTTGGACAAACCCCCTTTTACTGCTGTCTCTCGCCATCTTCTTTTCAGCCTCTTCTTCCTTTTTCTCCAACTTCTTTTAATCCTTTTTTCCACACCATTGTTTTTATATCACCTCTCACACTTTTTTGATCTCTGTCTGCCCAGGCTCTGATGGATGAGATCCTGATGCTGCAGGAAGAGATTGGTGAGTTACAGACGTGTTTCGCTGAGGAGCTGGCAGACAGCGACAGCGACGGGGAGCCCGGCGACCAACTGGCTCTCCAGTCTACTCTCACTGTGCTGGGAGAGAGGATGGCCACCATTCGAATGAAGGCTTCTGGGAAACGGCAGCTGCTGGATGTAGGCGCTCAAATATGATATTCATTTACATCTCCCATACTTTCATTCTTGTTTACATTGAACTTTACTAAAGTGTCAGAACTGTCTTACCTGTGGAATCTAACATATCTGTCACATTGACCTCTACAGGAGAGACTAAGCGAACAGCTAGAAGAGCAGCGACAGGAACAGGCGCTGCAGCGTTACCACAGCGAGGCCGAGGAGCTCGACCATTGGTTGCTCAGCACTCGTGCCACTCTGAGCTCTGCCCTTCAGCCCCAAAACGAGGACTTGGACATGGAGGAGCAGCTCATGGACTGCCAGGTGAGAATGACATCTCTGCTTTCATCCAAAGCTGGACTGACTGGTTGACTTATTAGACTTGCAGATTTAGAGCTTATTAAGATTCCCAAGGATGACAATGATGCCCACAGTCGATGGTGTGATGTGTCCTGATATGTGAAGATTCTTTTAAGTTTTCCTCAACTGACACAGTCAAGGAAAAGTGTCCTACGAACGCCTTAGGCACCGTATGAATGTCTGTATGCTGCTGTTTTATAAAGAGGAAGCTATCAAAGGCTAAAGTGAAGTATCTGGCTGCTTCACTGTTCCAGAAATAGTGACTGTCCTTGGGATTCATTGTTTTCAGTATTACGTTACTGTTACTATTTTAGTCACGCATAAACTGTTCATTTCACCCTCAAAAAACAGAAGACGTTTGCAGAACCTACACTGAATATGGGACTTTTTCTGTCACTTGTGACACTTTTTATTTCTTTTTTGTCACTGAAGTTTTTATTAAAATTTTGGATTAGTCAAATATGAAGAAAAACAAACAAACAAGCAGAAACATAAAAAATATATATAAACAATATAAATAATACAATCATGTTAATGTGGTATTTTGGAGGGATTATTGATTATTTTTATCAATTCTTTAGCGGTAAAAAATGGTTAAATTTAGCACCAAATCTGTGTAACAAATGATGTCAACCCCAAAATTGCTCCAACAACTTATGAGACATAATATAGCATGGGAATGGCCATCATATACTTCATCATAATACAACTCGACACACAGTGTTGAGCTACATCTCAAATTAATCTTTCCAAGTTTTCAGATGATGTACACCACTGCTATGTGACATCTACTGTTGACTTGTACCCCTCCTACACCTGAACATCCCCTGTACCCCCCTAAAAAAGAAAAAAAAGGGGTCTATTGTGGGTCTCAGAGGGTTAAATAAAGATACATTAAAGAAAAGAAAATACAGCACATAAATATACGGTAACATAACAAAGCACATCGTCATTTCATACTAAATACTGTATCCCATATATCCTAAACTATGAAAGATGGTACATAAAATTAAATAATTGTCTTCCACCCCTTTCCATGTTATAGGCACCTATTTCCATCTTTTATATAATTCAAAAAACGATCTCAGACCTGGTAAAATGTTCTTTTGCTATCATTTAAACTAGCCATCATCAATTCAAAGGAAGCATTATCCATCATCAACTCTGGCTTAACCCACCCGGTAAACTGTGTTCGAGTCTGACTCTTCCAGTGACGAAGAATAATTCTAGCTGCAGTGATGAAGTGACACTTTTTTTAAGGACTAGGACATTGGGATAAGGATCGAGATCTGACCCTCTGATCACCCTCCTCTTCTTGTCCTCAAACATTCTTCCACCATCCCACTAATCCCGTTTCTATGGTAACATCACCTTTATCTGTGGGGTAATTAGCATCCATGGCTAAATGGTCGCAGCGGTCACTGATCCACAATCATGTGTCCTTATAAAGATTGTTCAGTGACCGTGTTTAACTTGTGCGGTGTAACGGCTTTTCATTGGCAGTTCTGTCACTGACAAAGACTTTTATGTGTATGTATCTTGATTGATATTGCACTGAAGTATTAATTTTAAATTGCGCTGCGTAAGAAAACAAAGTGCCGTTTTGGCAGCTTCTTTGTGGAAGCATATAACTTGAACTCCTCCATACCAAAACTGGTATGATTAAAAATGATTAAAAATTCATCCTATGATGCACCATAATTGGCTTCTCAGTAGTAATAATGTTAGTTCTGTTGCAAAGGAAATCAGGAAAGCGTGCGTGCGTGCGTGCGTGCGTGCGTGCGTGCGTGCGTGCGTGTGTGTGTGTTTGTAGCAGCTGGGAGATGGTAAGCTGATTATAGCCCACATATGTTCCCCGTGGAGCTCAGGTCTGAAGGTGGTCCCATGCGGATCCTCATCTACAGGGGCTAAAAACTGTCTACAAACGTAGATAATTGCAGTATCGATCCAATGGAAAGGGCAAGATGTGAGAAAAGATATGAGGCTAGAGAGATGAAGCGAGGAATAGTGGTGAAAGAAAGGGAAGACATTGAAGTGGAGCAACTCAGAAAGGGAGGGAGCAATAAAAAATCAAGGAATGAAAAGGAAGATATATAAAAAATAATTTGTCTTTTAAATGTTATATCGGGTGAATCAGGTTTCTGAACTAGGATAGTTACATATTTTTGCACCTCAGTTTTGTGCGGCTGATTTCAGTTTGTCAGCTGTTGTCAACTATTCACTAAACAACCAGTCGGTTCATTTAAACAGGTACACACTACAAGAAAATTACCACACTGTAAGCAGCTCAGAAACCACTTAAGCGTAGCCTCTCATGGGTCGGTGCTTAATCGAATACTTTGCTGAGTCTGAACTTTCTGCCACACATTGTATCGCCCTATATAACAAACTCCACCTTGTCTTGTAGCTGTGTTAATCAAAGCAAAACATTAAGAGTTTTGGGCCAAAAGAGAGGAATTTGAGTCACAGCAATGGATAGAAGGAAAACACTTACATAGTGACGCTCTTTATTGTTGGGAAGAATTCTCTGTGAATTAGAATTACCTCTCCATTTCTGTCAAGGGCCCTTGTATCCTCGTGTGAAAGATGGGGATTAAGGTTGTATCCCCCCTTTACTTTCATGCAATTGCACCACTCTTCACAGTCTGGACATGGAAAGGGAGGGTCTCTTTTTCTGTTGTTCCTCTTGTTAGGTAATGTAAGAGGGGAGTGAGTGGAATATGTTGAAAAGGATTTAGCGGGAAACAGAATAAGCTTGAAAAAGAGTATGAGAATGGATGTAATAATAAGTGGATCTTAAGAAGTGTGAGACATGGGGGGACAGAAACACTGAGCACGCTGAAGGATGCTGCATCAATTTATTCATTAATTTATTAGCGGTTATCAAATAACAGCAAAGACTTAAGTTAATTGTCATGTTTAATCTTTATTTAAGTAAGTGACTTGCCATAGTGTTTATGTTTCGTACAAGCACCGGCAAGACCCCGGAGGAGGGGTTGAACCAGAAAATATTCACATTTAAGAAACTGGAATAATAGAAGTTTTACTTTTTTTTCTTAAAACAATACTCAAAGATTAATCGATCAAAATAGTTGGCGATTAATTAAATAGTTGACAACTACTTGATTAATTTTTGCGGTTCTATATGTTTGGCATGTATGCCTGCTGTTTAATGATGTAGGCATAATTAACTACACAAGGAAGATTTTAATGTTTTTCCACATGAGTGATTCTTAAGGCAGGTTACTGCAAATGGTCAGGATTACGAGATGGCTATTTAAGATTTTAGGTTGCAGTTTGTTTATTATCACCTGTAACTCTCATCTTTCCAGAATATGCTGTTTGAGATCGAGCAGAAGGTGTCGTATCTGTCAGAGCTGTCCGTCCACAGCGAGAGCTTGCTGTTGGAGGGTCGGGCCGAGACCAAGGGAGAGGCGGAGCAGCTCACCTTCAAACTGCACTCCCTCAAAGACAGCCTGATGGAGCTGCAGCAGATGCTGCAGGACAAACAAGTTGGCATACAGGTGAGGTCATGTGTGGTCTATGGTCCTCTCCCTCAGTTCCCTTCCCCTCTGCATTCCCACACATTTTTCCATTACCCAGCTTTGCCATCCTCCCTGCCTCTGTGTCATTTTTGTTGTGCTGTGCTGCATTATGTGACACTGTGTAACCGTATCAATGGTAGTATTGTGCAAATACTAAAGGTCGTGCCATGCTTCTTCATAAAAGTCCTCTGTTTTCCACTGTGGAACAAAAAGAGCCTGTGTGTCTCACAATGGGCCTCAAACAACAGACAAAAGGATGCTACCTCATCACATGCTTACACTAAATGTACAGCAGCAGGTGTGTTTTTGATGACACAACATTTCCCCTTTTCAAAACAACTACATTTTGTTCTTAAATCTCTGAAATTCCACTGAAAAGGATTTTCCCTAAAATGAAATCCCTCGTTGCTGGCCTCCCCTAAAGATGCTCTTTAGTAAATAATGATGTTTATTCATTCACAAAGTCACTCTACAACACAGGAACTCAAATCAAGCAATCTGACTGGTTCATAGCTGTGATATAAGCACATAGTTATTACGTCTAATTCCTTTGCTTGTTCAGTATCACTCCACGTCGGAGAAAAAAACATTAATGTCATGGTTGCTTAGCGACAGGGTCACGGGGGTTCACCTCCACCAACGCAGAATGCATTATTTATTTCTGCCTGGTCCCGCCCTACTGTGTTGTAATTGGCTAGTACTGGCTAGAACTACTGTGCTATGGTTGGAGAATTATCTGGCAATAGCAATGTACTTTCCTACGCTGTGATAGAGTGTGTGGATGAAGCATTTAATTGTTAAATTGTATTCAATTAGCGGCTGGCTAGTTAGATTACTAGCTTGCTAAAGCCACTGTCATGCTACACTGGTTACAGAAACTGAGCGCACATGGGAGGAGTTTGCCTCTGCTAGAAATCTCCTTAGGTTTAGGCAACAAGTGTACTTGGTTAGGTTTAGGAAAAGATCATGGTTTGGGTTGAAATAAATCTTTTCTGGCAGAAAGCCCTGAAGACAAAGACTTCAAAATGAGCCGAAAAGTCAAGGCAACAAGTACAAGCCAATCACAGCACAGTAGCGCGGGACTAGATGGAACACTCTTGGGAACAAAAATAACGCACACGGGAACAAGTTACAGATACAAAGAAACAAAGTTAGCCGCTAAAACAAAAAGGAAACATTCCCTTTTCTGTTCTTCACTCACAAACTTTATCAACTTTATTCCTGTCCTTTTTTCTCCTGTTAAAGTTTTTGAGCATTTAATTAAGTGTCGAAGTCCCTCTGTCTTTCTCCCAGGGTTCATTGCAGGAGCAGGAGGACAGTGAGCCAGACTCATCTCTGTCCCAGAGTCCTAATGTTCAGGATTGGCTTTCCCAGGCCAGATCCACACGCACACAGCAACACCACGACAACCTTCTTCGACAGAGGGTAAGAAGCTGAACTTTTGCATAGTTTTTATATTTAACAGGCCTCAGTTGAGCCTGTTTTGACTGTCTGGAGTGCCAAATGGCTGTCATGTTTGGGGCAAATCTATTTGATTAGGTTATATACTCCACTTAAACGCTGTATGTTGACCTCCTAGGAGCTGCAGGAGCAAGTAGCTGAACAGAGGAGGCTGCTTCAGTCTGTAGCCAGTGTTGGAGAGGAGTTACTCAGCCAACAGACCACACCCAATGGGGACAGGTACTTTTTCTCCTCCCTCTATTCTTCTTACACAAGAGGAGCAAACATTTCTCTGTCACACATGAATTCTTTATGAGGAGCTTTTGTGATTTGATTTTTGCTCGCCTCTCTCCCTCCCGCAGTGAAGTGTCCATTCCAGGAGGAGTGCTGCTGGAGTCTGACACCTTGTCTCCTTTGGAGCAGATGAGGCAGCGCTGGGAAAACCTGAATAAAGATCAGAGCACGAAGCTGCAGCTCTCCCTCAACTCCCTGGAACAGGACCAGCTTAGCCCGGTACACATGCCATACGTCATGGACTGTGATGTTTTTTTAATAAATGTTGTTTTGTGTTTAATTTGACCTATGTTTCGAGTCGTCTTAAACTCATTATTCAAGGCTGATTTCATTCTGCTGTTACTGTTTATTCCTCTCATGTAATTCCACACCTTTACTGTTGTGTTTGCTGCCAGTCTGACCTTCTTATGTTATCTCTCATTTGTCACTCTTGTGTGCAGGTCCTCCACCGGTCCCGTCTGTCTAGCCCCAGTATGGTGTTTAGAGGCATGTCTACCAGCCAGGACTCTCGCTCTCCCAGAGCTTTGTTTGAGGCCTGTGGTCAGACTCTGGAAAGAATCACACATGAGGTGAAGCACAGATTTTCTACCTCACTTTAATATCTCATTTAGGGATGCACGATATGGATTTTTTTCAGCTGATACCGATAATTACCTGCTTCTCTTGGCTGATACTGATAATTGAATCATTTCACATTTTTAAAAAGAAGTTTATACCCTGTAGTTTATGCACACCTGAGTGTAAGACAGGCTAAGATGCAGTGAGCAAAGATGGATGATTCAATATTCCATAGCTCAAACCTAACCAAATCTAACTGGCATCGCTGTTGTTAACACAACAAAAACAAAGAACAGTTCTGTCTCTTCAAATGTAATTTGTTCTTGTAAATTACATCAAAAAACTTGTATTGCAAATTAATCATGTTGTCTTTCTCTGAAACTGTGAAAAACATCCACACTGGCAACGACATGTTTGGCTCTCTAGGCAGCATGCTGCGCTTGTTGTTGTTGTTGTTGTTCTCTTCTTCTTCTTCTTCTTCTTCTTCTTCTTCTTTGGGTTTATAAGTAGATCACAAACCAACTTTAAAGGTGTATACCGCCACCTATGGTATCGGAGTGTGTAGATGCTGTGCTTGTTAAGTCAATGAAAGCAATTTAGCTTTGTATTATCAGCCAATAATTTATCAGCTATAATTTGATTATCGGAATAACACATAATAATATAAATTTAATAATTTATATATAATTTATTGGGCCCGATATACAGTATATTGTGCATCCCTAATCTCATTACTTATTGTTTCCCAGTGGAAGTGGTTTCTGTGTCTTTAATGAAGACCATAAACATTCTTACTGACAGCTTTTTAAGAGTAAATATTCTTTGTTCTTCCTCACAGACGGCGGGTGGTGACAGCAAATTTGTAACGTCTTTAGGAGGGACAATAGTCCAGCAGGACCTGTATGCTGCAATTTCAGCAGCCTCCTCCTGGTTGGATGCTGCTGAGAATCAGCTGCTCTCTGGTCCTGTGCTGCTGTCTGAAGATACAGAGACACAACTTGCAAATCTAGAGGTACTAAAGACACTTGTAACAGATGTTGTTATAGACAAAATAGGTTGACATCAACAGACGACACAATTAAATCTCTACTGGATGGAATATACTTGCGTTGTTACTGACCTCCGCTTTTCTGTTCAGGCTCTGAATAAACAGCTGAAGGCGATGACTGGGGAGGTAAACCAGTGCAGAGACCTTCTGGGTGGAGGAGCAGGCCGGATGTGTGGAGTAGAAGAGCAAGCCCTGATGGAGGACACACTGGAGGGCCTGCAGGAGAGGATGGGGCTGCTGGATTCAACCCTGGACCAACACTGTGACTCCATGAGGGACAGGCTGCAGGAACACTCAACCTTCCAGGTACGATGGCGAAACTGTTGAACCACCAGTCTGATTTTAATTAAACTTGGAGTATGATGCATCTTTTTAGTGATTAGGAAGCTTGCCTCACTTAGTATGAACATTGTTTCTGTCGTCGTTGCCAGAACGAACTGAGGATGCTGTTCACAGCTCTGAGTGAAAGTAAACACCTGCTGCTACAGAAGATGGCTGGAACTGTGGACAGACCTGCATCCAAACAGATAGAGGTATGACACCGACCAAGGGCAGATACACAGAATATAGAAATCCCACCGATGCAGTGTATTGGCAGTAGCTTCTGAGAAGACATTTTCATTAAATGTGTTGCATCTTTTTTAGACATTATCAGAGGTGGAGGACAGTCTGAGGGAGTTTGAGCAGAAAGTGACTGAGCTGAAGGCCAGAGCTGAGGTACTCCAAGCTGACCAAATCTCCAACCAGGAACTTCTCAAACTACAGGTAATATAGCAAATTCTCTGTGGAGCTCATTTGTTTTTCTCTTACACTGTGCCCCTACGGTCATAACCTCCCAGTGCTATAATACTTCTGGACTGACTTGTTGATGGTTTTGTGTAGGATGCATATGAGGAGGTGGTGCTGATGGTGGGCTCCAGACGTAGCAGCCTGAACCACGGCTTGTCCCTCAAGGCTCAGTATGAAGCTGCGCTTCATGACCTCACAGACCTGGTGGACACCGCCCAGGACAAGATGGCTGCTGATCAGAAGATGACGGTGGCTTCAGTCATCGAGGTCCAGATTTTATTGGAAAAACACAAAGTAAGGAGGGTGATAGTGTTTCACTGAAATGCAGTATAGTAGTTGTTCATCTTTCTTCTCTAACATTGTCTTTCAAACATGTTTTCCATAAATACAGGAGTTTTTCCAGGGTCTGGAATGCCATATGATCCTCACCCAGACGTTCTACAGTAAAGTGTCTTGTCTGGTGGCGCAGAGGGAAAGCCAGGCCCTGGAGGAGACCATGGCGTTAGCCCACAGTGTGCTCAAACAGGCCCACAGGAGGGGAATGGAGCTGGAGGGCATACTGGAGGTGGGAATTAGTGACTAATAGAATGATAATAAGGAACAGTACAGCTCAGTTGAATGAAAGAACATGTAGAATAAAATAAAATGACTTCTTTCTCCTCTTTGACAGTCATGGAGCAGGCTTGTGGAAGACTACCAGGCTCTGTGTAGACAGCTGGAGGCGGTGGAGTGTAGCATCCCCACTGTAGGCCTGGTAGAGGAGACAGAAGACAGACTTGTTGAAAGGATCGGCCTCTTCCAGGTAAGGGACTTTAAACAGACTAGACACACATAGATGCACAAATAAATGCAGTATCAAGATGTCATTTGATGAACCCTGACAGCTGCAGTCAAACATGCTAGAATCATCATCTATTATCCATCTGTCCTCTAGCGTCTGAAGGCCAGCCTGACGGAGCATCAGCCCCAGCTGTACCAGGTCCTGGAGGAGGGCAAGAGGCTCCTCCTGTCTGTTGGCTGTTCAGACTTGGAGAGCCAGCTGACCCAGCTGGGAGAACACTGGCTCTCCTCCACCACCAAGGTCAACAAGGAGCTGCACCGCCTCGATTCCACTCTGAAACACTGGAGCAGGTAAGGGTCGAACAATAGTGTTTTTGTTTGCCAGTGTGCTAAGAATCAAATCATTTATGTAGCTATATGTGAGTCAGCAATCCTGTTTGTGATACCTGGGGGCTGAATATAGAAAGAAATATCCCTTAAATCCTTCAGAAGCTGTCAGAACTAAAATATCATATTTTATGTATAAATTCCAGGTACCAGAGTGAGTCAGCAGAGTTGAAACACTGGTTGCAGTCGGCTCTGGACCAGCTGGAGTTCTGGACGACCCAGTCAGTGACAGTGCCTCAGGAGCTGGAGACTGTCAGAGACCACCTCTACGCCTTCCTGGTTAGTTTGGTTATCACATAGGCAGCAAAGATGTACCACACACCTAATAATAACATCTATATTATTAATGAACGCATGGGTAGATTCCAACTTATCTCACTGTCATTTTTGTTTCTGATAGGAGTTTTCCAAAGAGGTGGATGCTAAGTCATCTTTGCGCTCATCTGTGCTGAGTACCGGCAACCAGCTTCTGCGATTGAAAAGAGTAGACACAGCTGGTCTCAGGACGGCGCTGGGCCAAATCGACACTCAGTGGGCTGAGCTGTTGACTCGTATTCCTGTAGTGCAAGAGAAGCTACACCAGGTTTGAGAACAGCAGCTGTTACACTTTCATGGTTTTCTTCTCAAGTTTTGCCCTAGCTGATGGTATTGTGTGTATTTCGGCTGCATTGTAACCCCTCTGCTCTTGTTCCTTAGTTGCAGATGGAGAAGCTGGCATCCCGGCACGCCATCACAGAGCTGATGAGCTGGATCTCTCTCATGGAGAACATCATAAAGGAGGACCAGGACAAATTCATGGGAGCTGTAGGCTCAGTGGTGGTCCAGGACTTCTTGCAGAAGTATAAGGTAGAAAACCCAAAGAGTTCAGTAGTTGTACTATTCTGGTCAAGCTGCAAAAACATCACAGTCTCATCGTGTCTCATTTGTATTTCACAGGGTTTCCGCATAGATCTGACCTGCAAGCAGTTGACTGTGGACTTTGTAAACCAGTCGGTGCTGCAGATCAGCAGCCAGGATGTGGAGGGAAAGCGCAGTGACAAAACAGACTTTGCTGAGAAGCTGGGAGCTATGAACAGACGATGGCAGATACTGCAGGGGCTCATCGCTGAAAAGGTAATGTTTCAGTCAGTCAAGAATTAGACCTGACTGTTTTCTTCATATATTTTAGTTTTCTATTTCTGAGTTCTTACGTTGTTCTGGATACTGTTTGTATTTTAGATTCAGCTTTTGGAAGGACTTTTGGAAGGTTGGTTGGAGCATGAAAATGGAGTTCAGGCTTTGAAAACCTGGCTCACACTACAGGAAGAGAAACTGAAGAAGAGACACAGGATAGAGGATGTAGCATCGGTGCAGAATGCACTTAAAGACTGTCAGGTACACATACAGTAAATACAGCACTGCTATGCATGCCACACACAGTTTGAGTTTTTATGTGTCTGAAAATAAAAATGTGTTTGTTGCAGGAGTTGGAGGAGTTAGTGAAGGAAAAAGAGAAGGATCTAGAGAAAGCAGAAGAACGAGGAAATACTCTCATCCAGAATAAGAGAGGAGCGGCCTGCTCTGTTGTCAAGGAAACCCTCAAAGGACTGAACCAATCCTGGGCTCATTTGGACCACATGGTGAGCTTCTTGCAACCCTTACCCTCATGGTTGTTGCCTAAATTTTCGCATTGTTCTTTATGACACATTTTGTCTCCCATCCTTCCTATCAGATAAGTCAGATGAAGGTGAGCCTGCGGTCGGTGCTGGAGCAGTGGACGCTGTACCGTCGAGCTTCAGAGGAGATTAATGGTTACCTGATGGAGGGGAGGTACTCTGTGTCCAGGCTGCGCCTCCTTAACGGGTCTCTAGAGGCAGTACAGCAGCAGGTGGAGAGTCTGGAGGTGAGGAGTGTAGATGTGTGGCAGCTGTTGATAGTGCATTTAGAGATATTTTAATGCAGGAGGTCACTGTGAATAAGAACATCTACACAGTGTTTCTTCTTGAGATAATAAATAGAATGTGTTGAGCAAATTTAACAAACATTGAAGATGAAATTAACTTTTGGTGGGTGTCTTGTGTTTTTAAGAACCTGCAGGAGGAGATGGATAAACAGGAGAGCAGCCTGAGGAAGTTTGGCTCTGTAACACACCAGCTACTAACGGAGTGCCACCCATCTGTGGCTGAAACACTCAACACAGCTCTCCGGGACGTCAACATTAGGTAAGGAGGGGACTTCAAATCCAATTCCAGCAACTTTTGAGCTGAGGTATATATAATATGTTTCTCATCCTCTGTTATAGGTGGAACAGTTTACTAGAGCAGATCTCAGAGCAGCTGAGGAGCAGCAAAGCCCTGCTGGGGTTGTGGCAGCGCTACAGGTCACTGTGTGGCCAGTGTGTGACAGCAGTTCAGAAACAGGAGGAGCGTGCTGATCGCCTGCTGAAGAGCGCCACCGACAGGGAGATCACCGAGGAGGAGAGCAGCGCCTGGATACTGGACTGTGATGTGGGTAGACAGGAGTCCAGTATATGATTATGTGAAGCTTACCCTTAGCCTCCTTTCTAAGATTTTGTGAGTAAGCTCCCAAACGGCTTGTCAGCTCACTATGAGGATTTACAAAGCCTCTAACCCCTCTGCAGAATACCAAATTGCACCATGGCCTTTTGTCCGCTTGAATGTAGATTCACAGCACAATCTTAACAAAAGCCCTCTGAAAAGGACACTGCAAAGGGAAAGACAGGCCCCTGATTTACTCTACAGGGGTCCCCCGGTGTCACGCTGGGCTTCTAGGGCCATGCTGGGCGATGTCTGGAGACACACTGTCCTAATACTGTACACAGACCGTTATTTTGACTGAGGAACACTGATGTAAACGGTTGCTAGACACTAAGTGGTTGAGAACTCTTAACTGTTTTTGGTGCATGAAAGCTTTACACAAAACCTTCAGCAAAAGGATCACATGGCTCTCTTTGGGTTGGAAAAACAATTACCACTTTCAAAACCCACTGGATAAACCCCAAAATATGAAAGTATGCAACAGTTTCTCTTAAAGAGGACCTATTATGCTTTTGTGCTTTTTTTCCTTTCCTCTCCTTTAGTGTGTTATATAGATTTTTTGTGCATGTAAAAGGTCTGCAAAGTTACAAAGCCCAAAGTCCACGCCAAAGGGAGTTACTCTCCCCCACAGAAACACTGCTCCTTAACTGCCTGAAATGCCTTGCTTGAAGTCCCGCCTTTTCTTCCTTAACATAGTGATGTCACCAAGTAACACATTTGCAGAATACCTGCCTAGCGGCTAGCAGAGCTGGAGTAGAGTGTTTTCTGACAATTAAAGCCCAAAACATGTTCTTGTAGAAACCCAAAATACAAGTATGCACCTGAAAATAAGCTATAAGTTCTCTTTAAATTTTGACATTTTGGATATGTCGAGGTTTCCCTTACTAAATCTTCATGTCTTTCATGCATTGAAAACACAGTCCTGTCATCAATGTGCCATTTAGTGTACATGTAAATAACATGCCTTCATCTAACATCTCAAAACATTCAGTGGTTCTGTTCCTAACCGGCCTCTCTGTTGACATTACTGTTGCAGGCATGCCTTGGTGACCAGGCCTCAGTGCAGCAGTCCCTCCAGCAGCTGCAGACTTTAGGGGAGCAGCTGAAGAGCCAAGTTGACGCCTCCTCCTCGGCAGCCCTCCAGTCCGACCACCTGTCACTCACACATCGCCTAGCAACACTGGAGCACGGCCTTCACAGGCAGCAGGACGTACTGCAGGTAGGATAGCAGGGATTGGTGTGCATGGGCAGAATGACACACACTGTTTCTTATATAAAACCCCAATATATGAATACGGTAAGCCATCACTTCTGCATTCTCACTGTGTCTGTCTGACTGTGTTGTAGACTGGATCTCAGGCCTGTGAGGGTTTCAGAGAGCAGTTGGACACACTGATCCTGAAGGCTGAGGAGGCTGACGAGGTGCTGAAGGAGTCTGACCCAGTCGGCTCACCAGAGCTCACCGTGGTCCAGACACGTATGGAAAGACTGAAGGTATCAAAAATGTTGCGGTCTTGGTTATTGTTGTATTAACTGTGTTTGATTATCTGGTGCTTTTTCACCAAAAAGTCTGCGTAAATTGATCATGTAACATATGTCACTCAGACCAAAAGCTTTACAGTAAATTAAATTCATTAGATTCACTTTAATTTGATGGACAATTTGATGTTTGTTCCTTCGACTATCCTACTGAAAATGTGTAATAATGTGTTCACAGGTTCACCTGTTGAAGCTGAGCAGCCTGTCTCCAGACCTGGAGCGCGTTAACGAGTTGGTGTACAGACTGCCAGTCAGTGACAGAGATGTTAAACGGCTGCAGAGTCTCAACAGAGCCTGGGCCGCTCACACCGCTCACCTCACTGAGAGGTTCAGGTACATAAAACCTCCACATTTCACTTGTTTAAATAAATGTAAGAAATAAGGTTCATTATTTTTTTGTTCTTGAAACATAAAAAAAACATTTAACTTTCATCTTCAGTGTACAAAAAGTAGGTGAACTGTCTTTTTACAAGCGTGAGAGCTTATGAAATTCAATGTGCAGACTACCTCTCTTTTTCTATAGTATAACTTTACAACGACCTACTAAGAAAGTGTTTGTAATTTGTCATTAAAAAACATTATTTATATTTAGTAAGATATTTGTGAAGGGTTTACGCATTAATTTTAAGCCACTTTAATGAATATATTACGAAAAATTATATATTATTTATTAATGAATTTTTTGCCTGCCAGTGTAAATGTCAGGGAGTTATTAATAAAATGCAAAATGCTTTTAACTTTACAATAAGCCCCCAAACCATAGCAGGTTTAAATTGTGGTGAGTTTCTACATGTCTTTTTACCATGATACTTGTCTGCCTTCAGAAGTAGAAGGTTAAAAAGTTCCTGGGGTCCTTGTTGATTAATAAAGAAGTCGCTAAAAAGACTAAACAAGATACACTGACATTAGAGGACATAAATGCACTTACAGCTTACAACTTGGCAAATTATTATGCTGTATAATGTAAATTATTATTATAATATGGACAAACCATTAATATCGTTAGTAGGGACAATATGTAAAATTCTTAGTATAATGTGGTGCTAATCTTCTTTTATGTTAATGTTGTTTATGTTCAAAACGACTTCCCTCTGTCCCTCTCCAGTAAACTGCAGGCGGTGTGTCTCCAGCAGCAGAGTTTCCTCCAGAAGTGTGAGGCGTGGATGGACTTCTTGTCTCAGACTGAACAGAAGCTGGCTGCTGAGATCTCAGGAAACTACCAGAGTCTGCTGGAGCAGCAGAGAGACCATGAGGTCAGAGACGCATTAAAAGTAAATGTGCACCAATTGCTGTCTTTGTATGTACAGTGTTGTTATTAATATATGTGTGTGTATGTGTGTGTGCAGTTGTTCCAGGCAGAGATGTTTAGCAGGCAACAGATTCTCTACTCCATCATCAATGATGGCCATCAGATGTTGGACCAGGGACAAGTGGATGACAGGTAAACACACGCACAGACACACACAATCCTATATTTAAAAAAATAAATAAAAAATCCTATCTCATTCATGCTATTGTCACTCTTGTCCCCCTAACAGAGATGACTTCAGTGTGAAGCTGGCCTTGCTAAGCAATCAGTGGCAGTGTGTAGTGAGGCGGGCGCAGCAGAGAAGGGGCATTATTGATAGTCTGGTTCGCCAGTGGCAGAACTACCGGGAGATGGCAGAGAAGCTGTTACAGTGGCTTCAAGAAGTAACTCGTGATCCAGATGTGCATCAGCCAGGAGAACCAGTCCCCCTGCAGCAGGCCAGAAACCTGTTAGATCAGATACAGGTAGGTTACAGCACTATGGAGGAGCTTTGAATGTCCTTAGCTCATCACTTAATTCATATTTCTAATCTTATCTGAAATTAGTTTATCTAAAAAACGTATGCTTTATTATCTCTGAAAGTCACAATTCCAGCTAACATGAATAGCAGGTGGATGAGGTGGTGATGGGTTCAGTCACTGACCACCCCTCTTCATCCTGAACTAATTATTTTCTCATAAAACTTATTTAAAAAGTTTGCATAATTACTACGGTCACTGGAAGAAGACTTTGAGCTGATTTAAATAAAGCAAAGCTTCATTTTTTTCACATCTACCATGTTCAATCTTTACAAACATGTATCCTATTTAAAATCTACTCCTTCTACTTCTTGTTACTCTTGATTCAAACGTCATATTTTAATTTAGCACTAAATTGTCTTAAGCAAATCTAAACCTCCCACTAATAAACCGTCACCCCTTCTCCAACCGTAGACTCCCTTAGTTAACCTGTACCCCCTCTGCCCACTGTCCCTGTCTCTGCTCCTCCAGCTGAGGGAGCGCGTGCTCCAGAGGCAGCAGGGAGGCTACATCCTGACAGTGGAGGCCGGCAGGAGCCTGCTGCTGTCGGCCGACGCCAGGGCCGAGTCCACCCTGCAGACGGAGCTGATGGACATTCAGGAGAGGTGGAGGCACGCCCACCACCGCCTGGACCAGCAGAGGAGGGAGCTGCACGGCTTGCTCAAGGTAAGACAAAAATACACCCGGAATAATAGTGAACATATATTCATACTTCTTTTTGGTTTGTTGCTCTCTTGGTCCTTTCTTTTCGAAGCTACAGTAAAAACATATGACATCATAACATAAACACTGTCTTTTTTTATTTAATTTTACCATTATTCTGTCCACTCATTGGCATGCAACAGTAGAAAAGTTGATTTTTTTTTACCATTATACATAGATGGTTAACAATGGCAGTTTTTAGGGTGAAACGATTACTGATCAGTGCCGTATTATGAGACATCCTGTACTATTGCAGGTATCATTTGAGCACAGTGTCACAGAGCACAGAGGCTGTGTCTCTACCGTGCTGCAGTGTGAAGGGTGCTGAAGGGCGTCCCAGCTGTACATGCGGGACACTGAAACCAGGTTATCACATGAATTATGCAACGCTGCATCTTAAGTCCTGAAGATCTCTAGATAAATTCCAAAGCATCTGCGCACAGGCTGAAGCATTACAAAATGGCACAAATGCACAAAGATAATAAAGTGCCAGCCCTGGGCACACATCCGCATTAAACACACACACAGATGCAGAGTGCGGACACATGCAGTGAGCTGTAATGATTTAAACCCTGCGAGGTACATTTTGCAGACTGTGATTTTGAATGGGGCAGAGTGACGCAGTTTAAAAAATGCATCCGGGATTTTTTATTTATTTTTGTTGAACATGGTTCTCTCCTCTCTTCCTCTTAATCTTATTCTCCTCCGATCTTAGTTACTCTCTCTCTGTGTCCTCCTCGGTTTGCACTTAGAGAGCAGCTACTGTAGCTATTCTTGTCCTACCCTGGCTGTTGTTTTACCATGACACTTGCTTCAGGTATGCAACTTTGCTGCAGCATTTCTTACCAAATATTACCCTGTTTTGTCCTGAATTGGACCGTTATTCTGACTCTAAAAATAGATGTAATCCGCGCCCTTTGGAGCAGAACCTCTTTATGAAGCTGCGTTAATTCGCTTCTTTGGCTGTTGGATTTTTGCTGAATCACTCTTTCTCATGGGGTTGTTGGGAGGTTCAGAGCTTAATGGGCTGTTGACAGCAAGATAATTGATGCGGCCTGACTTCAGCCTTGGGTTGATGTGTGTATGTGTGAGTGCATGTGTATGTATGTCAGTTTATGATTGTGTATTCTGCAGTTTATCTGTACTGATGCTGCAGCTGCAGGAAGAATTTATAGCAACCTCCCCGAGAAGATCTGCAGTCTGTGCATGTGTTTGAGTGTGTGTTTTATGTGTGTGTGTTTTATGCTCTCATTCTTACTGTGTGTGTTTGTGTGTGTATGCAGAACTGGGAGCGATGTGAGAAGGGCATAAATGCATCACTGGAGAAGCTGAGGGCCTTCAAGAGGAAGCTGTCTGTGCCACTGCCTGACCTCCACGAGGAGCTGCACTCGGAGCAAATCAGATGCAAGGTGAGGAGAATCTAATACATACGTATTTAATGTTTTTCTTCCTTCCAGGTTAATTTTTTGCATCTGTGCAATATACACATACATACTCTCTCTGTGTCTCTTGGTCCGTCACAGACACAGACACAGACTTGTCCTCCCTCTATCCCTTAATCTGGCTACGGGGACAAACAGATAAACAGACAGACCAGAGGCAAAAAACAAACAAACATCTTTATCTATCAGCTGCTGTCTCATTGTGTGACCTTGTTTGTTCGGTTTTCAGACTGTTGGTATAAATGTTGTTTATTCTCCTGCAGGGGGAAAGTATTTTGAGTCATTATCTAATTTAAATGCTACTTGTTATTATTGTAGTCTTGCATATAATTTGTTTTCTGTATTAATTTTTCATAAATTAGCCTGTCTCGGTCAAGAATTATTCAAATGACTGAGGCTGAAACGATGCCAGGATGCTGCTGGAAAGCACATTAAGCACTTATTTTCCTTGTTTGTTCCCACAGCAGTCATCTAATTTTTGCGTGAAAATTCACATTATGATGATTTGCAGTTTGTTGTGAATAGTCATGTTTCATGCATGACACGTCCTGAGCTCCTCGGGGAGGAGGAGGAGGAGGGCTGCACATAGTTAGCATCAGCTGAGAGGAGAGAGAGGGGGTGGGGAAAGAGTGTGCATGCGCATGAGAGTGAGTGAGAGAGAGAGCATCCCTGCTTGCAGTGGGGGTGTATTTATGTATGTGCGTGTGCTTCCTTTTGTGCGTGTTGCATAATGGAGAGATTCTCCAGGTCCGCGAATGATTACACCGCCGCAAAACCGTCACAGTGACGGAGGAGGAGGAGATGCAAGGTTTGATGTGTCTGTTATGTTTGATGTGTCTGTTACCTTATCTTGCCTTTAAACTTGAATGGAGCTGTTTTATTTTGATATTTGAATGTAACATGTTACTGATGTTTTCATGCTTTTTTTTTCAGAAAATCAAATTCATTGCATTTAGAAGAAATTTTCTTTTTTTAGCGAAATGTTTTGCTGTAATATTCGGTTTCAGTTTTCTGTTTTGCTTTTCCTCATCACTATTTCTGAGGGTGCAGCAGCTGCAGTTGAGCTTCAGTAGTTCTGCTCTGTGGTTTTCCTGCTCTATTTGACTATGGCTGTTGGTTAGCAGGCTAGTCTGAGTGTATCTTCACCTCTGTGTGTTGTTAATCATTTCTTGTCATGTCATATGGATGCAGGAGTTGGAGAGCAGTGTGGAGGGCTGGACTGATGACCTCACTTCCTTGTTCCTACTGAGGGACTCCTTGGAGGGTGTGGTCAGTGCAGATGACATCACAGTCCTACAGGAACGCCTCCAGCTGCTGCAGCGCCAGTGGGGGGAGGTCTGCCACCAGGTACATTCATTTTTTCTGATTTTTTTTTTTTTTTTCTTGGGTGTTTTAAAAGGTTGATGTTATTTTATTTCCCAGTATCCTGGAGTGTCTCCTCACTGAGTGGATTTGACTGGTGCTGTTGAGTGAGAGTTCAGCTGTGTCCACTTCACAGGGCCAACAGTGTTATTGTGAGATGTGTGTTACTGTGAATTATCAGGACGTGGCATATTCTGGTTGCTTGAGTAGTTTTTTTTTTTTTTCAGCACAAACTGTTAAATCAGACCCCTAATTATTTATTTGAGTTTATCTTCCACCAATTCTGTTCTTTCCCTCAATTTTTCCCACTACCAAACCACAAAATCCTTGCATCTTTTTCATATTTTGACTGTTTTTCTCATCATCCCTTTCCACGTCTTTTCTCTCCTATCCTCCCTTCACCCCACCGTCCTCCCCTTCGTCCCCTCAGCTTTCCCTGCGCAGGCAGCAGGTGAGCGAGAAGTTGAATGAGTGGGCAGTGTTCAATGAGAAGAACAAGGAGCTGTGTGAATGGCTCACACAGATGGAGAGCAAAGTCTCTCAGAATGGAGACATCACTATTGAAGAGATGATCGAAAAGCTGCGCAAGGTGATTTAAGCACAGACACACAACAAAAAACTTACCTGAAATACACATGTAGAAATTAATTAACACAACACATCTATGCATGCAGAAGTGTAGTTAAGTCCAGATTGTTTTGACATTTCCAGATATTGGCCACTGCTATGCACTGATTGATTTTTTTGCTTACGTACTCTATTTACTGCCCAAATCATATCTAAAAGTTTATTGTTTGCTCTGATTTTAAAATAATCCGAGTAAGAAATTAACCTGACACTATTATAGCTTGTAGGTTATCAACACTCACTGTGTCTACTTTGTTTTAATGTTTTCTTGAAATTAGGGCACATGTATTAGGAATTTAAATAAGAAAAGAAATAAACAATTTTTAGTTTAAATCATTACTAGTTAAGTGTTTTTTGTCAGTGGTATGGTTGGAAAAGTGAAGATTGCTTAAAAACATCCATTTTACTAAATGGTATCATTTGAATGCAGCTTTCATCATAATAAGTATTTACTGTGCAGTGAGTGCTTTGCTCTGGAAATGACGCTACACTCGGTCTTGACTAACTAATCTGGTCTCATCTGTGGCTCTAATGCACAGTTGCATGGACACACATACACTGTACACCACACTCACACCTCCCTGTGTCAACCTGCTCAATGTCTCTCTCCCAGGACTACCAGGAGGAGATCGGTGTAGCTCAGGAGAACAAGCAGCAGCTGCAGGTTATGGGAGAGCGCCTGGCCAGAGCCAGCCAAGACAGCAAGGCGGCCGAGATCCAACACAAACTCAGCAAAGTCAGCGAGCGCTGGCAACACTTGCTGGACCTCATCGCTGCCAGGTGGGTGTACGAGACTCTCAACAGCAGGTGGAGGGTGTCGTTTGATAGAAGAGTTTGAGTGGGTTCTCTGAAGGTGGAGCGGAAACCCCCGAAAAGACTTATATTAGAAATCTACTGCTTTAGGAATATGGTTCAAACTATTCAAGGTCATGAAGAGTGTCTTTAATAGCACAGATCATAGATAGTATCAGTTGGATGGACACATGTAACATTTGGAAATGTGTGTACTAGAACAACAAAATTGCATCCAGAGTCCTCACAGTATCATTATTTAGATGGAAAGAGAAAGGTAACTTTGTCACAATACTTACTCTTCCACCTTCACATCCCCCGCTGCATCACTCCTCCTTGTGGAGAAGTGTTTTTATTAGTTAAGACATGCCTTGGCCTCCGTTCGTTACCATGGTATCCTTCATGACACGTGATGGGGAATTAGCTTTCCCACAATGCTGCTGAGGCATTTCCTGAGTTCTTTGCTGGTGTCAGTGGGGCTTCCACTTAGTGGAGCTGCAAACCGAGCAGAGAGAGGTCACATTCCTCTTCCCACCTCGACTCTCTCCTTTTGTCTTCATCTACCTTTTTGCTACCCTGGACGCCTCCATTTACCAGAGTTGGAACCCGTCCTGTACTGAGTGTAGAGTAGTTGCTGACACGGAAAATATTGGAAATATAAACTCCTCTTTCTGTATGTTGTGACTTGAAAGTGACCTGATCCAAACTTTGACTCTAACTACCCCAGCTGCCCCTTCCCCCCCCAGCAGTCATCCGGCTGTTGCCCTCTGGGACTCTTGTGGATGAGGGAAGAAAGGGGAAGACGGTGTATGACCTCATACAGACAGCTGCGCTCTCTTCGTCTCTTATATCCGTCCTTTACCAAAAAACAACAAGACAGTTTGTAGCTGAGTGCACAGAGTGCAGAATACTTTACAATGTAGGGTTTTTTCTTTAGAATTATTATCATGTGGAATAATTCATCGACCGTTTCTGGAGTTTTTATTTTCTGAGGAAACGTGGATCTATTATTATTCTGCTGCAGACATGTTTTACTGGAAAACATTTCTTCTCGTTGTGCAGTATCCATTGAGCTTTTCTCGCATGCATGGAGCCTCCAGCCTTTGCTTCTGTTCACAATCCCTTTTGTGTTTATATGATACTCAGACACAGGCCAGCTCTGCTGCACATGCCTCTGACTGTAAGTCTCTTTTTAGAAACAGCAGCACTTGTCACTCTACGGCACTCACACACGCACACACACTCATGCCTGTTTGGGGTTCTCTTTTTTTAACCTTGGAGAGCAACAGTTGATAAGTCACAGTTGTGCCACCCCACCACGACTTGTTTGCCCTCCCCTTTCTGCACAGACAGAGTTTAGAGAAAGTCCCATGTGAAGCTCGCAGAGCAAAGAGAAGAGCGTTTGGATCGACACCGTTACGCTTCCTGAAGTTAACGTCGTCTTTGGGAATTCCGCACCCCCATGGTTTTGGATTTAGGGACGGATAATATGGCAGGATGCCCGAGCGAGGATCTGCCGGATTGCGACTGCGATGTCACCAGGCAGGACAAACTTGAGAATTGATGTTGTTTTTTAAGACTGCACTGCATACAACAACAGTCTACAGTCTTGAAAAGAGTCCCATGTGCATTTCTCATGGATAGCTAATTTTTCTCATGCAGTTAAGATAGATTATGTTAGGTTGTGTTTTTATCCAGCTCCTGCTGGATCATTTATGTGGAGTGCTATAGCATCAAGATACAAATGTTTTAACTATGTATCTGCTCTACTGTACATAGAGTTTTGGAGGGCTCTATCTTTTTTCTGCAATGTTGATTTTGTTTTAGCATCACGGTTAAGTGGAGATCTGGTTTAACTAGTGTGTCAAAGTAATTTCTTAAGTGTTTGTTTTAAACAGACTGGGTTTCCAGCATAGGGTGGAAGTTACTACACAGGACAGTACAATAAGTTCCAGACAGTTCAGACAATAGCAGGAGTGTTACTGTCGCCGTGAGTGTGAGTGTTGCATAATTTTTTGATTGACACTGAAATGAACTTGACCCAGTGAAGCTGTGCAACCTTATACAATAAGTTAAAGAAAATGCTGCTTACACATTTTAACAATTTGCAGTTTGTATTTGACCATGCACTGGTGTGTGCAGTGGATTATGTGTGATGCTATGCTACAGTATATATTGCCCTAGTGTGTTGCATTGTGAGATGCCTCATAGCAGACTTAGGAATTTTGTGAATGTAGTGTGCAGCCGATACCATGCAGCAGCACATTAGAGCTGCAGTGACAGTAGAGTAGACGTGCTAAATGTGTCTATTGTTATCAGATTATGGTCTTTAGTTTGTTAATGTAATAATGAATGGCCAACGCCTTCATTCTTAGTCTGTTTGGTGAGACAGTGAGAGTTGCATTGCTTTGCAGGGTGGGGAGTTGAATGTGGATGTTGGCTAATTTAAACACATATCATCGATTGCATTGGTACGGGTTTGGAAATGTCAGGCGTTTGCAGATCCAAAATGGTTCCCAGTTGTTGTGTAGGGTCACGTAAGGATTCATCACTTCCCAACAAACATATCAGATCATGTGCAGATCTGAAATAATACTCCTCATACTCATGTTACGCTTCTGCTCTGTTTAGTTGAACATGGCACACTTTAACTCTTTATTTTGTGTCTGTACTGAAAGCGTGCTTTCTGTGAGAAATGTTGTTTTTTTCAACCAGATCCAAAGATTTTTGTTCAGTCTCGTTCTCTGGTGAACATTTTTCCTGTTGTGCATTACTTTTGGTTACATATTAACAACTCTGAAGTAACTCTGTAACTCTAAAACAGAAATGCTGCTGAAAATGTTTCATTTGATGCTTTCACGCCTTTAAAACAGATATCTCCTCTGATATACTTGTATTTGATGCCGCAATCTAATTAGTGATTTACCAGTTATATTTACAGCATGTTTTATGGTTTGTTGTTTAACAAGTTGTACAAGAATTTGTCAAGGAATTTCTCCCTCACCACATGGTCTCCCTTAGAGTTTACAGTTGCCTCATGTGTTGACTCTGACTCCCTCTCTGACTCTGTTTCTCTACCAGGGTGAAGAAGTTGAGGGAGACCCTGGTGGCAGTGCAGCAGTTAGATAAAAACATGAGCAGCCTGCGTTCATGGCTGGCTCACATCGAGACAGATCTGTCCAGGCCCATCGTCTACGACACCTGTGACGACCAGGAGATTCAGAGGAAAATCAACCAGCAGCAGGCAAGTGGGACCACACACAAACAGTCCTGCGCAGGATAGTTTATTGATGTTTTATCAGCACCTCTGATTAAGTGTTTAAAAAATGTGCAGAGTTTGACCAATATGTGGTTAGGACATCCTGTCTTGCACACATACTACAAGACATATGCACACTCAGATGTACAAGCACCTTCACAGACACGAACAAGCACACATGTACTTTGTGAATATGTTCTTTTCTGTAACAACTAGATAACAGCAGGACAATATGACTCAAACTGAGTTGGTGGAAAATGAGTGGTGCTGAATCACAGGAGGAAATCACAGCATGACTCATGCATGCTGTTTGTTTAAAGCTAGCCTAAAGTCAGTATCAGTATCCTTCCTGCTCCTAAGATGCAGCTCTAAATGTGGACTGGATTCTGAGACCCCACTGACCACCTTCCTCTCCAGAGCTGCAGAGTTAGCTAACACATTTATTTACTGTACTTTGGCTGACTGTGTTCCTTCTGTACACTATTGCTGAATTAATTTATGGCATAAAAGACACATGAGGGAGGGTCAGGAGACATTAAGCAACATTTAACAACATTTAGAGAAATGCTAAACTTTTAAGTGTTGCATAAATCAAGTTATTATTCTGACTGACTTGCAGGAGCTGCAGAGAGACATAGAGAAACACAGCACAGGTGTGGCGTCGGTGTTGAACCTGTGTGAAGTCCTGCTCCACGACTGCGACGCCTGCTCCACAGAGACGGAGTGTGACTCCATCCAGCAGGCCACCAGAGGGCTGGACAGACGCTGGAGGAACATCTGTGCCATGTCCATGGAGAGGAGGCTCAAGTCAGTGTACAGTATATACAGTATATACTATAACACTTTAATACAATTTAGCCATGACGTTACTGAGCAATGTTTCTGTGCAGGATTGAGGAGACGTGGAGGTTGTGGCAGAGGTTTCTGGATGATTACTCCCGGTTTGAGGATTGGCTGAAGACCTCAGAAAGAACAGCAGCTCTGCCGAACTCCTCTGGAGTTCTGTATACCATCGCTAAAGAAGAGCTCAAAAAGTTTGAGGTGTGTTTATTTCATTTTTATTATCAGAGTGTGGAGTAAAAGACAGCTCCAGTTGCACAGTGTTTGCATGTATACATAGCTGAATTTGTAGCAAAGTACATAACTGAGGTAATAAATACACAGAGCCAAATGCATGTCGTGTTTTAAATGTAATGTTTTCATATGTGCATGCTTTGATGTTGCCCGTCAGACATTTACATTTCTCCATGTGAGCAAAATACATTTCAAGACAGAGACTGTCACTGCAGAGTAGAGGAAACAGAAAAAAGAGAGAAGAGTGTCATGTTGCTCATACTCGACCGCACTGGTCTGCTCAGCTGCTGCAGTCCATCACTGTGCACGTGAACATTCCTGCTAGCTGACCGTCTGGCCTGCACCGTTGCGATCTGCACTATTTGTGCCTGATTGGAACGTTCATTTTACTTAAATATAGATTGACTCTGCATATTTTATGATTTTGAGCTTTAACATGAAATGTTTCTTTTGTTTATGGTTTTTAGTTTTTATTGGAATGCTCAGTGCAGAACAAAAAAATGTGTTTACGTATTTCATGGGCCATCTGTAGTGCTTGTTAATTGTTTGTTTTCTTTGTGCGTGCACATAAAAAGGTTTGAGAAAAATATAATATTGCATGTATGTTTCCAAATAAGTGTGTCCTATTCAGAGCTTTAATTTGTGTGTCTGTTTTTGTCGCAGGCCTTCCAGCGTCAGGTGCAGGAGTGCCTGACCCAGCTGGAGCTCATCAACAAACAGTACCGTCGTCTGGCCCGGGAGAACCGCACCGACTCCTCCTGTCGACTCAGGGAAATGGTGCATGATGGGAACAAGCGATGGGATAACCTACAGAGGAGGGTGGCCGCCATCCTACGCAGACTCAAGGTAACATTGTCTAAGACTGTTGGCTCAATGACTGAAATTTGCACGAGTTAGTTATGAAACAGCTGATTTCCTCTCCATTAGTTCTAACAAACTCTTTTTCTATTATTCTACCTGGTCACAGGTAGTATTGATAAACTATGTCCATATCCAATAATATCCTCATACTTCACTCATTCACTTATCTTCAAGAAACAACCTAGTTAATTTAAAAATGTATGTCTTCCTCTGTTCATTCAGCACTTCATCAGCCAGAGGGAGGAGTTTGAGACGGCTCGAGACAGCATCCTGGTGTGGCTGACTGAGATGGACCTCCAGCTGACCAACATAGAGCACTTCTCTGAGTGTGACGTTCAGGCCAAGATAAAACAGCTCAGGGTAAGACAGAAATATTGCTTCTTAAATGACACAACAATTCTGTTATGACTGGTGTGAGGGAAAAAGTAGTAGAATAAAATATAGACAAATACCGAACGTAATCATATCAGTGGATTTTAAAACTTCCTTTGTTGTGTTCCAATGCTGAAACCATTATTTGGTTAATTGATTATAAAGTAAAATTACCAAACATTTGCTGATTAAAGTTCCTCAAATACAAAGATTTGCTTGCTTTCCTCCTATTTACATCACTGTAAATTGAAATCCTCGATGTTTTTCAACCGTTTCGAGGTCCCACTTTGAGCTTGGTTAAACTGTGATGGAAACCTTCTGTAATTTAAACATTATATAATGTACGTGATTAATTAAATACGTTTTAAATGATGATATCATTGTTAGGTAATCTGCATTATTGTGTGATACAGTTCTCTGACCTCTATGTGTGTGTGTGTGTTTGTGTGTTTCTCAGGCGTTCCAGCAGGAGATCTATCTGAACACGGGGAAGATCGAGCTGGTGTTCAGGCAGGGTGAAGCTCTGATTGAGAAGAGTGAACCTCTGGACGCAGCCGTCATCGAGGAAGAGCTGGAGGAGCTGCAGAGATACTGCCAGGAGGTCTTCGGACGAGTCGACAGATACTACAAGAAACTCACACGACTGCCTGTGAGTAAAGAGACACAGACGACACACCGGGTAGTATGCAGAAATACTCTGTCATCTTACAATAAAACAACATTCCTCCAGTGGAAATGGGCGCTGAAATTCAAGTAAATTAATAACAGATTTATTTCCGATGTTTGCAAAGAGGCAAGGTAACCTGATTTCCTGCAAGACTCTGTAAACACATCACAAAATGTACACTACAGCTGTCCTCCTTCACCACCGGTGACATGGTGAAAACATGTGTCAAACATAGTTTCACGCTGACAGCTGCTAAGGAACAGAATACACACTTGTGTTATATTTGCATGTTAACAGTCAGCACAGCACACACACTCACCTCACTGTACCTCACAAACTGCGCTCTCACACTTCTTTACACATATTTTGAAACTCCATTTTCTGTGTTATCTTGTATTTTCTCTCATGCTTACATTATTCTGTCCTTCCTATCATCTTGCTTTCTATTAATGTTTTCCCGTCTTTTTCTCCCAGCTGGCCGATGACGAGCTCGATGGTTCAGACCGAGAGCTGGACATGGAGGAAGGTGGCGAGCTCTCTGAGCTGCAATGGGGAGACTCCTCTCTGCCCCGGACGTCCAGCCGTCCAGCCTCGGGTACGACCGCCCTGATCCGGGCAGAGCGTTCGGGACGTGACACCCCGGCCAGCATGGACTCCATCCCGTTAGAGTGGGACCATGACTACGACCTGAGCAGAGGTCTGGACAGCCCTGGAGGACGAGGCCCTGGCGAAAGGAGCCAAGGGCAAGAGGAGGAGGATGAGTATCTGAGGACGGCTACCACAGTGCTGTCAGGTTGGTCCGACTTTACTACTGTACTGTGGATGATTGGCTCAATGGAGGTTTGCTGATGTGGATGTTATTTTACAGGTCTGCAATTTCCTCAATTTCCCAAGAAGTTTCCTGGAAAGAACTACATAATTTGGGAGAGCAGTGACAGTGTTTTAACATATCTTTTATATGTTATATATGTTTCCAATAGTAAATGAATAATCCATAATTTTGTTTAAACTGAGCAGTTTTGTCATTCAAGAAAATTCCTTTCGAACCAAATTACATTTGGCACATCCAGATCAGTGCCAACTCATTATAGCTTAGCACAGATATCACATTCAATCATGCCCACATTGTAAGTAGTGTATGTTGTATGTGTCTCTTTCCAGATGTAGTTATCCCAGAGAGCCCAGAGGCCTATATAAAACTGACTGAGAACACATTGAAATCGTCCTCCGGTAGGAAACGGCAACCCCCTGGTTCTGATGAAGGAATGCCACAGCATGACATATGAGAGCATGCCATAAACTACAACTAAAACACGCTTCTTAATTTTACTACCACACAAGGAAGCATCGTTCAGGCTGCATGTCCCACCATCCAGAAAAACCTTTGCATATTAAAAGAGCAGAGATGACATTATTGCATGCTGAGGCCCAGATCACTAAATGCTAATCTCAACCATTGCATTTTTACTTTTCTGTTTGTCTTTTGGTCATTTATTTCACTGCTAATATCATCGTTAACATGATAAAAACCCCACTTCTGTGTTCTTTTCTGCCATGACTTGGCGTTGTTTTGCATTTCAGACTAATGCATGCCATCACAGCATCAGTCTTCACACCAGCAGCATGCTAATGTCATCGAAAACTTTACCTTCCTAGTTTTCCTCCTGACCCTTGTTGTGACCTCTGTGCAGGTGAGCCGGGCCAGCTGGAGGCCAGTCTCAGACAGCTGGATCAGGCTCTGGATGCAGGGCGATACCACATCCAGCAGAGAGAGGCCACTGCCAACAGCTCCAGCCCCGACGTCGACTCCACATACATGGGCTACGTGAGTCCTGTTCATTTGTAGTTACATTTTCTGTCTTGCATCACATTCCGACATGCACATGGGATCAACGCGTTAACGTTAATGTCAAGCTAAAACATGAACATCATTAATGATCATCCCTCCAGATGCGTCTGATGGGAGAGTGTCGAGGCAGTATAGACGCAGTAAAGAGAGCAGAGGGAGAGCTGACTGAAGACGAGGATGACATGCCGGGACTCACCAACCCCACCAGCACAGACACTCAGAGTGCAGGTCAGTTGCACACAAACACACATATCATGATAGATTACCTCCTCCCTGTGAGTACTGTGCGAGCCGTGTTAAATGGACGTGATCTGCAGGTGTGATCGAGCGCTGGGAGCTGATCCAGGCGCAGTCTCTGAGTGAGAAGCACAGGCACAAGCAGAACCTGCAGCAGTGGCAGCAGCTGATCTCAGATCTGCAGACCATGAGGGCCTGGTTGGGTCAGTCGGAGGCTGAACTCAACCAGCTGCGAGGGCTCGATCTCAGCACCGACATACACACCATCCAGCAGAGAATCAAGAAGCTCAAGGTTTGTTTACTGTGTGTCTGTTTCAGTTTCAGAGTTTGTCTATCAATGTTAAAAAAAAAAAAAATTCCAAGAACTCCTTTTATGGCATTTGGAAATTGGAAGCATGAGTGGGAGCATTGGGAGCAGTGGTAGTTTTTTGTCATCCTTGTATTGTGCACATTTATCAGCACCAGTCCCTGTACAGTATACTTTCAGGAACTGTACAAGAAGTACAGTTTGTCAGCAGTAAATTGACCCCACTGGCCTTGTTTATAATGTCCTACTTTACGTGCAGGGTGCTGATAGTTTTGTCCTTCCACTCACCCTTACGCAGAAACACACACTCACTCCTCAATATCTAGTTCAGCTGTTGGTGCCTGTAAAGCATTAGGCAAGATATCACTATTCTATAAATACACCCCTCTGAAGCCTAATAACGTACATCAAACTCCTAGCCTAATCCTGCTGCACTCTTGTCTGTTGGCGCCTCATGTATTTTCAGCTTCCTCTATCTTGTAGCCACCTACAGTCTGGCTCGGTTCATGGTTCATTGTCATTATAAATAATCTCCCACATGTAGATGGTGTTTTGAATATTTTCTTCTTTGACTCTTCCTCTCAGGAGCTGCTGAAGGGAGTCGATGCCCACAAGTCAGAGGTCTTGTCCATCAATCTGAGCAGTGCAGACTTCCTCCAATCAGACCCTGACTCTGAGGAGGCGTGGGAGTTGAGGGACAGGCTGAAGGAGATGAACGCACGATGGGATCGGCTCGGTACCTCCCTGGAGAACTGGAGGGAAGAACTCCAGAGGGCACTGATGCAGTGCCAGGTAAGGAAAAAAAACATAAACACACACACTCCAGGAATGAATACAAAGTAATAGGCAGTAATAGGTAACTTACAATACTATGACATTTTTTACTTTTTTCGACATACTCAACTATGACTTTTTAATTTCAGAAAAAAACTAAAACATATATAATATCACTTATGCCATCTTTCCTTTCAGGAGTTCCATGAGATGAGCCACGGTCTGCTGCTGTGGCTGGAGAACATCGACCGCAGGAGGAACGAAGTGGTGCCCATCCCTCCCAAACTGGATCGTGAAACATTACGAGCTCATCACAAAACACTGACGGTATGTCTCTCTTATACAAGGTTTGTCTTATTTTCCATCTTCTCTGTTATGCCTTTAATATGAATCACCATTAAGTAAGTGGATAATTCAAACTCATTAGTTCCCAAGGTTGGGTTTAGAAACCAAAGGGGTCTTGAGAGTAAAGTTAAATTCTGTTGTTTTCACCCCTAAAATATAGTTATATGATTCTGACAGTAAAATGTTTTTAAAAAAACACATGGAAGCCAAAGAAGTCTTTATTTTCTCTTAAAATGCCACAAAAATATTGCACAGTTTACAGACAAAGATGTTGAACATATTGCTGACTCCTCTTGTCTCTCTTATTTTCCCACAGCAAATTAAGCGTGAGCTGCTAGACTCGCAGCAGAAGGTGTCGTCTCTTCAGGAGCTGTCCGCTCAGCTGCTGGTCAACACTAAACCTCAGACGCTCCTGCTGCTGCAGTCACAGGCCTCGGAGCAGATCCAGGCTCAGGGCAGCGAGTGTCTGGAGGCCCAGGAGAAGGTGCACGTGATCTTGAACAGGCTGAGGCTGCTCCTGAGGGAGGTCAGCTCTGACCTGGCGGGGTTGGAGAGGAGACTAGAGGCCACGGACACACAGCAGCAGGTCAGAAAATGCTGAATATAGAGTGAATGAACGAGGGGTCATGTTATTTGAAATGACAAAATCTTCTCCATGAGTCACAGTTTTATTTAGATCTAAACATTAAAGTGACTGTTGTTTTGATTTACTTTTCAGGATTGCTTACCATTGCCTGTTGGCACATCACAAATCCTTGGATCAGCTGGTCCTGAGTCAGAGGTGACTGTCCAAAGTCGCAAACGATTGGTAATGTTTCCCCTCATAATGTCCAGTAGGGGGGCTAGCCTCCACGCTCAATAAGACACTGCAAAAAATACATCACAGTTAACTTACTTTCTCCCTTTTGTTTCCCAAGTAGTCATCTCATAGATATTCCCACTGTACCACCCCTTAATTTGTATTGTTAATATAAATGTTTTCCCATTTGTTGCTGCCTCCCTCCCCTCCCTTTTTGAGATTGTTTTTTGCTGCCCACACCATGTTGATCTGCCAAAAACGTACAAGAAAACCTGGCTTTTCGTTTCACATGATATAACTGTTCTGTAATGGTAATAGTTCTGATCTCATTTTGGAATTCATGTATGAAAAGAAATTATATATTTTTTCTGTTTAATCACTATGCAACTTACTAGTTTAAACATATTTTAATTGTCAGTTTCTTTTTAACTTTTCAGGATTTAGTCTTGAGAAGCCAGATTTCTTGGTTCTAAAAAGTCAATCACCGTCATTGATTAAGTTGCTGCTCTTTGGTTGTTGATGATTCCTTCTCTAGCGATGTTATGGCTCTTTATATTATTTGTTTTTTCTCTCATCTGAGGCTTTGTCTTTATTTGCCCTTGACTGAAACATTCTTTTCTTTCTTTTACCCCTCCCTGCTCATTACGTGGTACAGCCCCGAGGCAAAAGTAGTCAGGCCCACCCAGGACCCCCTGAGAGCGGCCCGCGCCACAGGTACCTCTCTCCTGGACTCTAGAAACACGGGATGATAATGGAACCAAAGCTATACCCGATTTAGAAACTTGATTTTTATTCATTCAACCCATGAGAAAATCAATTAATCACAATCAACCATGTTTTACTGATTGTAAAATATATGGGATTATTAGATGATTTTGATTCTAAGCCTCTTTAACCGATTGGTTTTTAGGCTTTAACCCTGCGTTCCATGATCCTCCCATATTCTAGAGACCATGTTGTCAGCTCTTAAACGAGGGGGGAATCGCCTACATCAGGCCACTCCCTTTCTCCTTTAAATGTTTTATTTCACTGCTTCTCTTTGCCCTGCTGCTTTTTGAATGGCACCATGAAATATTGCCTTGTCATACTTTTTGCTTCTCCTCTCTCAGAATGACTGTAGCACTCTCCTCGCCCACTAGATGGCATTATCTGAATCCCAGTGACCCCCTCAGCCCTTGTTCCTTTAGCTGTTTTTCTTTCATCATGTTTCCTTCCTGTTTCATTCTCTTCATAGTTGAAAGCAGGATATGATGCAATAACTCCTGCGCTTTTTTCCTTTATATCTTAACTCCCACTTTCTTTCCTATGTTTCCTTTCCAGACCTCTTAACTCACCCACCTCTGGCTCTCTCTTAACTTTCTATGATTTCCATTAACTGCCAACAACAACACACAGGCCTGGTGAAGACTCAGCCTAAACTAGTCTTGCCGTGAGTGTTGTAGCAGAAATAATGTCTTTGTTTTCCCCTGATAGCATCCTTTATATGAGGAGCAGGGACTCTCTATCACATATTAATGGGGTGTGGATACTGAAATCTAGCAAAGCAGGAGAGGTTGCCATGAGCCACATATATATATATATAAACACGCACACACGATGTGCACATGCTGCTCATGCATGCAACAGCCCTGTTGTAACATCCAGGAGGACTAAATAATTGAATGAAATTGGTAGGCTGCGGAGTGAGAGGCTGGAGGACGGTCAGCGTGTCTGACCCTCCTCCAGCTTCTTTGAGGATGAGACGCATTAAGAACATGCTGTTCCTCCCCTTGAGTCTTGGCTCTAATCGTGGAAATCTCCAGAGAGGCATTTGGCATTTCTCCTGCGTTTGTTTGGAATGAGACGTGGCATTGAACTCTCACACACTCGGCTCTAAAGTCAGAGTGTTTCCCCCCCCCAGTGACTCACAGCCGGCTATCTACGAATGCTTGTGGTTTTCTAAGTGTGTTTGTGCCTGTTTTGTGTGCTTATGCAGGTCTACTGTACGTGTATTCACCTTTGTGATGCTCTCAATCTCTCTAACTGTTGGATCAGGGTCTATTTGCTGCATTTTTGCTTTCCTTCCTGTTGAGTGATTTAAGTTTTTATTTTGCATAACATGGGTAAAATAGTATTTGCAAGCATGTTTGTTATAACCTACTTGAAATGTCAGAATTGCCAGATTTACTCAAATTAGAAATAATTTTTCTATAAACTATACTATGACTTTTTTCATGATATTTTTCAACATAGTTGACTATACTGTGACTTTTTTATTTTTTCGACATACTACACTGACCTTTTTTTTTGACATACTATACTATGACTTTTTTTTACATAATATTTCATGACTTTTTTATTTATTCGATAAACTATAGTATGACTTTTTTTCAACATACTATAGGATGACTTTTTGTTTTTCGACGTACAATACTGACTTTTTTTTGACACTGCTATAAATCTTTAATTTTTTACAAAATACCATTCTATGACTTTTTTCAACATAATATACTATGACTTATTTTTTTTGACATACTATATGACTTTTTTTATTTTTTTGACATACAATCCTTTGACTTTTTTTGACATACTATAGGATGACTTTTTGACATACGCTATAATTTCTTTTTTGACATACTATGACTTTTTTCGACATACTAGATTATGATTTTTTAAAATTTTTTCAACATACTATACTATGACTATTTTTTTTACATACTATGACTTTTTTTCCAACGACATACTATACTATGACTTTTTTCGACATAATATATTATGACTTATTTTTTTGACATACAATAGTATGACTTTTTTACGGTATACTATAGGAAGACTTTTTTTTACACTGCTATAAATGTTTAATTTTTTTCGACAAGCTGCCCTGACTTTTTTTTTTTTTTTTTAATTCGACATACTAGATTATGAATTGTTTTATTTTTTCCACATACTATACTATGACTATTATTTTTTTGACATACTATGACTTTTTTTCTACATAATATATTATGACTTTAAAAAATATTCGACATTATACTGACTTTTTAATTTTTTCGACATACAATACTATGACTTTTTTTCAACATACTATAGGAAGACTTATTTTGATACTATGCTATCAGTTTTTTATTTTTTTCGACATACCATACTATGTCTTTGTTTGACATAATATGACTTTTTTTATTTCCTCAACATACTATACTATGACTTTTTTTTTTCTTTTTTTGACATACTATAGAATGACTTTTTTTCAAGATATACTTTGACTTTTTAAAAAAATGTCAACATACTATACAATGACTTTTTTTCGACACTATACTATTGCTTTTTATTACTTTTTTCGACGTACTATTCTATGACTTTTTTTTCATTACATTTTTCGACATACTACAATGTGACTTTATGACATACTATGACTTTTTATAACATTTTACGTACTATACTATGACTATTTTTATGACGTACTATAATATGACTTTTTTTGTGATTAAAAACAATTGATGATTTGTTTTGACAAAACTTATCTTGGTCATCATGCATTTCTGATTCAAGCCCATGAATTTGGAGCATTTGTCATAAACCTAAAATTGTAACCAAATCCGAAAAAGCTATCAAGGGGTTTTAACAAAACAAGATTTGCAAATACTAGTGAACTCAGGTTTGTTCTTTGCTGGTTAACTTAACTCTTTGTTTCTGCAGCCGGAGCAGATCACCAGGCGCCGCTGGCTGCGTTTCCTCCCGTTCTGACCTTCCGGACGGCATCTCCTCGTCCTCGTCCTCCCCCTCAAAAGGCCAGTCCTTCCTGCTGCGGGTCCTCAGGGCTGCGCTTCCCGTCCAGCTGCTCCTCCTGCTCCTCATCGGCCTGGCCTGCCTGGTGCCCATGACCGAGCAGGACTACAGCTGCCACCACGCCAACAACTTTGCCCGCTCCTTCCATCCCATGCTGCGCTACACCAACGGACCTCCGCCCATATGAGAAGCAGCTGAATATCTACTGCTTTGCCAAGGACTCCATTGAATGTTTCCTCTTCAACCCGTGCCCTAAAAAGCAACAAAGTCTTCCCCTGCTGGGAAGCGAACATGCATCATGAAGTGATTCAGAGGTGATATGAAGACTTCTTTAACATTGCACACCCACTCCTGAAATCACCCCAACCCTTTAAACCCCCTCTCCAGAATAAACGGACCTTCATCTGGAGATCCCGTCTCCCCAAAAATATTTCATTTTGTTTTAACTTAAATGTGTATATTATTTTTTAAGGTTCCTGAAGAAACCTGAGAAATCAAAGCACTATTTATATACTGTATGTTGGGAGCCAAAGTCGACCGTGCTTTTTGTCCATGATATCCAGTGCTGCTACTATTTATTTAGCGTTCAATCAGTTAATAGATTGTTAGTATTGATGAAGCTAAAGCACCACCTTGAGTGTGGGATATTGAACCTGTAAATTGTACAGTAGACTTACAGTTTGAGTAGCAATCATTCACAGTCTCAGATGTGAAGAGTTTCAAAAGACACATTTGAAGAACTACTCCGACATAAGAGAAATCTGCTCACCAGGAGTACTTTCTGAAGGATGAACCTGCTTCAATTTGTAAATGAAGTTTTCTTATGACATTTAAGCTAAAATCTGAACCTATAGCACTGACATGAGCACTGTCGAAGGTACTGCACTGAAGCCGTCCAGCCTAGATGGCCGACTTCTTTCCCCAAAAGCCAAGGCTTGTATTCCTGTTTTTAATTTCAGTATTTAATCAACCGGGGTACATATGAAAAAAAGATATTAGCTCTCAACTGATTTGTATATTTTTGTTGAAATGCCTTTGAATACAGGCAGTTATTTTTTTATCTTTCTGTTTGAGCATGCACTTGAAAGTCCCCCGCTTTTAAGAAAGCCAAACAATCATTGGTAGTGTTTTAGTAGCCGGCTGCGACATGAAATAGTGAGCTTTGTAATAACTGCGATAATTATTCTGTGGTGATGAGACATCAGAATCACTGCGTTGTTAAAACAGAATCTGTAAAAAGTGATGAAATATGAAAATGGTTATTTATGTATGTACAGTTTGCTAATGCCGACTTCATGAAGAATACTCTTTGCAAATAAAATAACATGAAATATTTATTTCTGTGTATTCTTGGCCTTTAGTTTGGTTTCTAATCTCAAGAGAAAAAATTATGAATGACTATGACTTCACTTTTATAAAAATTTTCGACATACTATACTATGGCTTTTTTTTCGTGAAACTTTTCGACATACTATACTATGACGTTTTTTTCATAACATTTTTCGACATACATTACTATGACTTTTTGGATTAAATTTTTCGACATACTATACTGACGTTTTTTTCACATTTTTCGACATACTATACTATGACTTTTTTCATAACATTTTTCCAACACTTTACACTGACTTTTTTTCATAACATTTCTAGATATACTATACTATGACTTTTTTTCATGAAATTTTTTGAACATACTATACTAAGATTTTTTTTTTACATTTTTCTACATACTATACTATGACTTTTGTTTCATAACATTTTTCGACATATACAATGACTTTTTTCATGAATTTTCGACATACTATACTATGCTTTTATTTCATAAAATGTTTTGACATACTATGACTTTTTTTCATGAATTTTTTTGACATACTATACACTGACTTTTTTTTCATTACATTTTTCGACATGCTATACTATGACTTTTATTACATACTATACTATGACTTTTTTATAATATTTTTTTATGTACTTTAGTATGACTTTTTTTCACATACTATACTATGACTTTTTTAAGACATATACTGACTTTTTTCATAATATTTTTTTATGTACGATACTATGACTTTTTTATGACATACTATACTATGACTTTTATGATATACTACACTATGACTTTTTTTAATATTTACTTGGTATTCTTGTGCTTTACTTTGGTTTACAAACTCAGGATAAACACAGTGATAAACAATATTTTCCCAATGAATGTTTTTATTTGAATGCACAGTAAACAAATGACAGTCAGTTCAGGTTTGACTGGATTTACACTTAACAGCTCGAGGCTTTTCATCAATCAATCAATCAATCAATCAATCAGTACTACTAGTATAGTATGCGGTTTCGAATGCAGTCTCCTCTTGGTGCAACAACAACTTTGCTCTGTGTTGCAAATGCAACATGCACATACAGTAAGTTCCTTTTGCTGAATTTCTACACAGGAAACACCTGATCATGTCTGTATTGGCTTTTAATTACCAAGATTTTGAGCCCAGCAGAGCTTCCAACACGCTTGAGCGATGAGTTGTGTTATTTATCATGATTGAAATGTTGCTTTGCTGCAGCTTGGCTCCAACAGTCCAGTCCAACCAATCACCGATGATAATCCAATAATATTTACATTTTATTATTATTATGCAAAGAAACTGGAAACTAATGAAGCGGTTGAAAAACGTTGCACTGGCGTCTTACTGTGCTGATTAGCTAAAAGAAACACCTGTGAAACCACTGCAATTAAGTCAGCAGGTGCGCCAAGGCTTCAAAATAAGAGCACAAGCTTCAAAATAAAAGCACAAAAATATATGGGCTCAGTTCTCAAAAACAGCTCCGACAATGTCCATTTCAGATATCTTTTAAACAAATGGATACAATTTCGTACATTTATTAAAAAATGATATGTTTACACGATACTTTTTTTTTTTTTTTTGGAGGTGTGTAAATCCAGCCAAACTCAACATGTTATCACTGAATTAGTGGATGAACAATAACCAGTTGTAGCGTTGAAGAGTTTGAAATGTTGAACAACTGCATCAAGACAAAAATCTATGCATAAAATCAGCTTGGAGCCGCTCACAGCTCTGTCTCTCTGCCACACACACACACACACATACACACACATATTTAAGACATGACAAATTCAGAAAAAACTTTGGTGCAAGTAAGCATTAAGACCCAACCGACTACACACAAAAAGCTGTGGATAGATTAGACTTTTCCCAACAATAAACTTCCTTCATTATGTCTAGGATTTGCTTGTGCAATTTTTAGCTATTTAAAAATTCAACAGATATATCCTAGGCCACTGTTCATTTCACAATTTCATCATTGACATCATTTTCTTCCCAAATATATTAAAGGTTAAAATTGTGTGTGCGGAAAACACAATACCTGATGTTTTTACTTTAACAATGTGTGAATTTAAACACAAAATAAATTACACAATAATTTGAATCAGTTTTGTGTAATATGTAAAGTAAAAATAATGCCCAATAGCCCCTTAAACCCCAGAGAAAGTGCACTTTGGTTGAGGCGAATAAAAAGAAAAATGATCTGCTCGTCATTATATATGACACCTGCTGTAAAGCTGTTAGAGACTGACTCAAAATCACAGATTATGAAAGGCAGCATAAAAGATTAAATGCATTGACGCTCATATTGTAGTGAATTGATGTAGTGCAAAGGAAAAAACAACAGCTACAAAATCACTTAATTTATAAATAATTATCTCATGAAATGAATTCAAATACAACCTTTATACTTTATTCCCAAACACCTCTCATTCTGCACAACACACATCTACAACCTTCAGATGTTGCTTGCTGTGCTCTGTCTCATAGGATGTGGGTGCAGTCAGAACGGGACCCACCGTACTGCAGGACTGTGGGGGCTCTGCCAGGGCTCTCATAGCTGACTCGGGGTCCTGAACTGGAACCACCTGAGGCGCCGCCACTGCTGCTGCTGTTGTTATTGTTGCTGATGGTGAAGGGAGGCTCTCCATCAACCTGGGACCAGGGCTGACCTGGTCTGTCTGGACGCTGGATGCGGTGAGCGTCTAGCATCTCGAGCAGCAGGTCGTACAGAGGCACTTTGTTCTTGCACTTCATGCTGTAGAGATGCTCCATGCCTTTGTTGCTGCAGGAAGTGTAAACAAAAGGGAGATGAGGAATTAGACTGAGTTTATGAATCAGTCAGTTAATGAGAAAAGCTACAGAATGTTTTCTACATCCCTGAAGGCTCTTTTCAATTTTATAATTCCATCTGTTAATACCTTCTTCTTTTTAGCCCTTCAGTTGCTTTTTATTCAGTTATTTATTATTCAGGTTTTGCCCTACTCTCTTCGAAGGATTATCCTCCTAAGCAATTTATATTTAATAAGGCTAGAGTTTTTCTGTATTTTTTTCCTGTCCATAAATCAACTGTGTTAGGGGGTCTCTAAATGCTTTCTGATTTCTCTACCATGTCTGTATCACTTAGCACCAGGCCCATTTGTTCCTACAAAAGATGGAAATCTTTTACAAATACATGGTTTAATTTTTTTTTGAAGTCATAATATAGTGAGTCGAAAAAAAAGTCATAGTATATCATGTTGAAAGAAATGTCGAAAAAACTTAAAAAAGTCAGATGTATGTCAAAAAAATCATAGTATAGTATGTTGGGGAAAAAAAGTCATAGTATAGTATGTCGAAAAATTTTTTAAAAAGTCATAGTATAGTATGTAGAAAAAAACTTCAAAAAAGTCATAGTATAATATGTCTAAATTGTATTTAAAGTCATAGTATAGTATGTAGAATTTAAAAAAAAAAGTCATAGTACAGTATGTCGAAAAAGTCACAGGATAGTATGTCGAAAAAATTCAGTCATAGTATAGTACGTCAAAATATGCGAAAAAGTCATAGTATAGTATGTCAAAAAAAATCTTAGTATAGTATGTCAAAAAAAAAGTCATAGTATAGCATGTCGAAATAAATGCAAAAAAAGTCATAGCATAGCATGTCGAAAAAAATGTGAAAAAGTCTTAGTATAGTATGTCAAAAAAGTCATAGGATAGTATGTTGAAAAAATTAAAAAGTCATATTATAGTAGTTTGTCGAAAAAAAAGTCAAAGTATAGTATGTCAAAAAAAGTCATAGTATACTATGTCGAAAAAAAAGTCATAGTATACTATGTCGAAAAAAAAGTCATAGTATAGTATGTCGAAAAAGTTAACAAAGTCATAGTATAGTATGTTAAAAAAGTTAACAAAGTCATAGTATAGTATGTTAAAAAAGGACATTAAAAAAGTCTTATTGTAGTATGTGGAAAAAATGACATGAAAAACAGTCATAGTATAGTATGTTGAAATGTCATGAAAAAATGTAATGTCGAAAAATGTCATAATTCATAAAAAATAGTCGTAATATAATACGTCATAAAAAGTCATAGTACAGTATGTCGAAAAATGTCATGAAAAAAAGACAGTATAGTATGTCGAAAGGTTTCATGAAAAAAATGTAGTACTAGTACTACTACTAGTATAGTATGTCATAAAAAAATCATTAAAAAGTCAGTATAGTAAATAAACCCTTTTAAAGCATTTATCTTTTAAGCTCCTACCACCTCAAAGAACCAATGCAGCTTACTGAAGCATGATTCTTAGCAGAACATGTTGAAAAGGAAAGACTTTTAATACGGTAAAAACAAAAGAGACATTTTTAATTGAATTTCACCTCATGTGCCTGATGTGGGAGAGCAGGAGGAGCAGCTGGGCCTGTCGTCTGGACTGCTGCTGAACCGAGCACCCTGATTGGCTGATATGATGTATGAGAGCGTCTGTGATGGTGTCGAGCATGCTCTGCACTGCCACGGTGTCGTGGAGGGGCTCCATTGTGCCGGTGCAGAAAGAGAAGGCACCTTACAGAGGAATACAAGCTTACTGTAAATTTGTCAAGCTAATGGACCTTTATGATCTTAAACAGAAACTTCAGTAGGAGTAATATACCTCATATCTCACTCAACTTGCAACAGATTTAAGCTAAAAACAAAAAACAATAACTTCATAAAAGATCTGACTCACACATGCACATAAGAGCAGAGCATTAATTGCAGATGCAGTATTGCCCACACAGCAATCAAACGTTCATCCGGCTCTAGCAGCTGTGCCAGTTGTGTCATCCCGCTGGTATTTAGTCTACTCAGTTACCCATATAGAATATCTCAATCTCCGGGACAAACACAGCCCTCTGTGCTTCCTCATGTTGTCATGGGAACAGTTATCAGGGCATATTGAGGGCCTTTTGAGGGTACAGGCCTCTCAAGAACAGTCTGTTCGCCTAATGTGCCTGAGTAGCGTTCAGAGTTACACCTCTGTGGGTGTAATTTGGCATTATTCAATATTTACTCTCCAGAACAAAAACGTAAACCTGCAACAAAGTGGTGTGGAATTAAAAAATTAAGCTAGAGAGCTTTTGTTTTTATTAGAGAAGTGTCTCTGCTGCCCACGGTCAGTGTTTCCAGGCATCAGTTGACGCTCGGTTTTACTGAAAATGTTTCACAAGAAGGTGACTAAAACAGCAAACACTCACACATGTGGCCTCACCAGAGTTGAGCAAGATGATAGCTTTGAGACAGACAAACTCCTCGGGTTTGAGTTTGAGCAAGCGGAAGCGGGAAGCAGTAGCCAGCAGCATGTCAAAGATCTCAGCCATGCCTTCGACACAGTCGCCTTCGTTCCTGGAGAGCAGAATGAAAGAAAACATGACATGGAGGATTTTTTATTTTTTATTTTAGAGTTTTGAATTTCTCTTTTCTTTTGCATTTAAAATTCTGAAAGTCACACAAAAACAGAGTCCAAGTTCTGACCTGCAGTGCACCATCAGCAGAAAAAAACTAAAACCTGACATCATCTGCGACCATTAAACTATCCAAAGAGTGGCCAGATAAACAACTAATGGACCAAATCACTGTAACGCTCCATTTGTCAGCACAGTTGAAAAGTGACGGAAAGATGGATAATAACCAGTGCTTAGAGTGCAAGATAGACTTGGACAGCACAGAGCCAAGGGAATTTGTCAACCTTGACCTACAGCATTTTAGTCATCATGTCCATTTGGTGAGGACACTCATACGGGGACCAGGTTTTAGAGATAATACACTGTAATACACTTTGGAATCAAATAGGACCATCAGACACATCAGAGTAAAAGCTCTGTCTCTCTGTCTCTGCCTGCATGCCTCCTTCATTCCTCTGTCTGTCTGCATGCCTCCCTCATCCCTCTCTCTGTCTCCACCTCCCTCTCTTTCTAGATAGATACTGTGGTGAGTCCAGCTTGTTTACTTTGAACACGGGGGGAAATGGAGGGAACAGGCTGTGCCTGCAAAGCAGAAATCCATGTCTGCATCTCTATTTTTTTTGTCCTCTCTGTTCATCATTTAGCTCCCTCTCTTCCGCCTCCTCTCCCTCCATCGTTCTTCCTTTTCCATCATTCCTTGCATTGAGTCTTTGATTAAATCTCTGTCCTGGTTGCCGGCTCAGCACTGTAATGATGAGGGGGTATTTCAGGTGAGAGAGAAGCTGCTCTCCTCTCCGTGGGGGGCATGTAATTAGTCTTTCAATCTACGGCGGGCGTGTTGGAGTGGCACAATGGCTGGCAAGGTGTGAAATGGAAAATCTACAATGCTGATATGTCACTCTTAAGACCTGTGTGAGAGTGAGAGATTGAGAAATAGGGAGGAAAAGCAGGTGACAGAGAGATGAAAAAGTAGGTGCATGTCACAGAGACGTCAGGCGAGTATTCCTGGCTACCTGTCCAGTATGAGGTCCTGTGCGAAGATGAGTTTGCCGGGGCAGTGGATGGACCTCCAGATGAGTCCGATCATCAGCACCTCCAGCCATGAGCTCTCCAGCAGCTGCACCTGGTCATGGAGGCCCAGCTGCAGGAAACCTAGAAAAACACACACATACGAAGTGAAATCTAACAAGCATTTTTGTGAAAGGACCAATGTGATCCACGCCCAGAGTAGATTTAGCATGGTTAAATGTTTTCTGTGCACCTTCATCCCACTCATAACAATAGAAACATGCATGCCCTTGTTTCCTGGCAGGGAATGGCTACTTAAATGAAACCATCTGTAATCTCTCTGCTGTCTTACGAAGCCTTATCGCTGGCACTCAGCTGTCTCAATTCATATGTAATTACAGACAATTCACTCCCATTGTCCCCCTCTGTAACCTGTTTGGGACCCCTTGCAATTAAAACTGTGTGCCTTTGGGCTTTTAGTGACGCATAAGGTTGTAATACCTCAAAATCAGGATTTACTCACTTAGGGAGCTTGTTGGTGTGTGTGTGTGCGTGAGTGTGTGTGCATGCATGCAAAAGGGTGATGTGTCCCATACTGCGTTTAGGCTCTATGGGGTGCCAGCAGATTGGCCAAACAATCCTCTCAAAGGTGATGACTGTAATAACCATCGCTGTAATGACTCTGCATTTGTGTGTGTGTGTGTGTGTGTCCATGTGTACCTCCACTGTAAAAGGTCTCCCATCACCTTGCTGTTGCCTAAGCAGTCAAATAGATCAACAATCAAGGGCCACAACCTCTGTCACACAGTACATGTGTACATTTGAATGTTTCAGAAAGATAGTGGGCCTCATCCACCAACTGAGAAAAACAAGAATTTTCTTCTTGAAACCCATTTAGGACATTCTGTTATTTTCTTATTTGGGATTTGTTCTGGGATTTGGTAAGAACAAAATCGACACACACTCAAGAGCACACTTACAACCATTTGAGAGCTGACGTGTCTATGCAAAATAATTGCTTATTGGGTTTTCTTCAAATCTACAGTTGTATAATATAGGATTTAAATCACAATAATAGTTTTTTTTTATCATTTATGCATCATTGTCTTTTAAAATAAACACTGCAACACTAAACGAGTAATAGCATCCCATGCATCTTTTTTGTGTTATTTTATATCCACAACCATAGGCTGTACACATTCAAATACTTTTTTCCCAAAGATGATTTCTATCATTTTAGGTAGTTTTTATCGCGCTGATTTATGTTCCAGTGTTAATTTTTCTGATAAGTTTGGTTTTAATTAGTTATTTGATGCTATAAAAAGGGGGTGAGATGTCATGATTCGCGGCTGTGAGTCTCTTTCGCTGACAAACTGCAGCCGTGCTCGGCTCGCGATTGTTTGGGCAGGTGACCTCGATACTGCGGCTCCACCGCCCGATCGCTACAGTGCAGACTCTGGCTCCAAATGACATCAAAATCTCAAAATGACGGCTCCAATATCCCGGATATTTTGGCTTCACTTCAGGCTACACTTTCTCTCACTGTACGTGAGAGAAAGTGGAGACACGTTGTCCATCTTTATAAACAGCCTCTCTATGTCCACTACTGATGCTACTAAATATGACCGCTCATTTGGCGTTCACTTCCTGCAGAAGTACCTCCACTTCAGAACTATTGAAGTATTTTTTTTTACGTTTGGAGTCCGGTGCTCCACCCTTCGTTCGGGTGTTTAATTTCCGTGTGTGCACACGGCCCTGCAGTCTCATTTCCTTTTAAGACGATTGGCAGGGCGTTTACTTATGCTGATTACAATCAACTGGCACAGACCTTCAATTTACGAGGACAATGGGATTCATCAGTATAATAACACAGGTATGAACAATTCTGTGGTTAAGGAACATGTCATGGATGTGACGTAGACTTTTCTAAGGACCTTCCTCAAAAACAAATTTAGGAAAAAAAGAGGCCCACTCTTTCCAAGCTATTGAAAATATGTCCCAATTTGGACATTGTCATGTCATGGTGCTCCAGCAGAGCTGACTCACATGTTTTGTACCGAGCAAAAGAATTTTATTAAACTGGAAGTCCTAGCTCAAAGACCTGATGATGTCAATGAGCATTGAGAACATATAGTTTGTGCTGAGAGGCTGTAATTTCACCTGGAATCCTACGATCCAAGACTTTTATAATCTTAATAGTCTTCCTGTGACTTAGTTTGTCAGTAGTTATTTGTTATGTCTTCAGTAACTGTATGACTATATTATTTAATGGGCAATTTTTTTTTTATTATTTTGTGGATAGCAACAGACAGCAGTGTCTCTGGAGGGTAGGAGGGCTTGTGGTAGTGGGACAAAGAGGCCTGTTAAATAAAATACATACTGTATATCATTAATGTTTTTTCTGGATTCAATATAACTTTGAGTTTGTTCAATAAACATATATTTTTTTTAAATAATTAATTAATAAATTGACTGAGAAAATATCACATGCATGAAAGCAAATGAGTTTCACCATCTACATAGAAGTTGCTGCTATTCTGACCGGTCAACACGACATTACAACAAGCCTGACATACAGAAGTCAGACTTTAACAAAAACATTTTTATTGCTGATTATTTGACTTCATGCATTCAGTTTTAGGGCAGTTGTACAAGATTGTCTTTTTCCCACAACACTCAGACATAATCTGTTAGACATTATTTCTTACAAGTTATTTGCTCTAATGTAAAAACGTGGTTTGGAAAGGATAGTTCGTTCATTTTGGACAGCGATAAAAGGTGCATAACAAACTGCATTAATTCCCTACAGACCACATTACAGACAGGATATGTTTGATATTAATGGCCCATGAATGTCAACAGACTTCTGGTAAGTCTCAAGAGAGTCTTAATAATTCCAGTTAGTTGTAGGCTTTTGCTCCAAAACAGAGTTAAGGCCAGAATATGAATATGAAAGCCAAAGCTCAACATCTCGTAAAGTAACTGTCTCTAATCTGTCACTCTGTCAACAGCTGTTTGTTGTCAGTCTGTTACAGTAACTTTGTATTAGGGTGAGCAGAATCTTTTAATTTACATGGTTGTAATCTTTAAAAATAATTATCCTGAAAAATGGGTCTGAAAATACACTGCCTTATAAAGTCAATATAAGAGGGGTTTGTACCGCTGAAAAAGAATTAAGGGCGCTTTCACAAGCAATAGTCTGCTTGACTAGTCCAAATCACAGTGAAATTGATCATTTTGGTTCGTTTTCTACTTAGACTGGTTCGGTTTAAAGTGGACCAAATGAATTTGCTGAGGGGCGAGTACAAAGAGCAAATTGAGAGCCGCCACTTCTATGCAGGGAATCGCCGACTTAGATATATTGCCGTCCAAGTGTTTTCACTTTGACTCTGCACTGATCTACAGTACGTATGAATCCCTTCTTCTGCGGTTTATTTCAAACCACTTTTTAAACGTCACTATTTTTGTGGACTTTATTTAGCTCATTCTGTATGTTCTCTTCGGCCCACATGTCAAGCAAACATCAGACTTCTGCAGAAGTCCAGGTCAGACCTCTCCCACTCATGTTAACCTGTCGTTTCCCTGTGCCCATCTCATCAAGTGCCCGCACAGGCAGCCTGCGTTTTGGTCCGACCACCTTTCAAAAGTGGTCTCGGACCGGTTGTTTTGGTCCGCACCGAAGTACAATTACTGCTTTCACAACTGCCCAAACGAACCGTACCAGAGTTTGATTAAAATGGACTAAATGTTGGTTTGTGAGTGCCCTTTGAGTATTTAATGGTGGTCTGACTACCTACTAGCCACACTAAGCAGTACCTGGAAGCTTCTTGGCCCAGGCAATCATGTGGACCAGCTCCTTATCGGCCATGCTGGTGAGCAGGGTCATCATGGTGACCTCGGTGTAGGGTCGGCTCAGCTTCTGACGAGAGCACAGTATTGGGGGCTCGGCACACTGGAGCAGAAGGAGCACCTGGGGAAGTAGCAGAGAAACAGAAAAAAATTAAACCAGAAAAATATAATGGATGATAGATAATTGATGGATTGATGTTTCTACATGAATAAGCACCTGGTCAGGAGGCATGCCAGCCAGCAATGATTTTCCTCCTCCACCACAAGCACTGCTGCGTTTCCTCCCATCCTGGGGGGGCACTGTCCTGTGCTCCTGGTCCTTAGAGGCCTTGTCTCTGTCATTGGTTCCAGTCCGTCGTTTGTCACGCCGCAAAACACCCCCGCGGTCCTTGCGCATACCTTAAACACACAGCAGGGTTTTAATACAAAATAACATGCAGATACACAGAAAAAAAACATAAACACACATAAACCCATCAGGCTTTTTTCTCGACCACGCTCACACGACTTAATATCCTGTTTTTACCACAAAGTCCAGCAGTACAGATTATATGGATGCCTGTGTAATTCAAGAAATATGAAAACAAAATAAGGGTGTGTTTTAATCAGTAGTTGTACTCCTTAAGAGGAAATCACTTCAAGGTCATGTTAAAGTTAGACGCAAGCTTATCTTGCATCCACCAGCTCTCTCATATTTGTGCAGATCCTCTTGACAACAAGCCATGGTTGATAAATGGCAATAGTTTTGAAATTTGTTAAGAATTGGGCAACCAAATTATCTTATTTTGATGACATAAAAACAATATACAGAAAAGCTAAATTGTGAAAAAACAAATCATCAGAGTTATTAAACAATTTAAAAGTTAAAACAACAGGACAACCAACCATAACACAACTGAATTTAGTAATAGACAGCAAATATCAAAAAAGAACATTATGTAAAATAAATAAGGGATTGGTCTTGTAGGTGGTGTTTCTACCCACCTCCTTTCATCATGCCAACTTCGTAACACTTCCTAAGACGGCAAGCCTGGCAGCTCTTCCTCCGATTCCTGTCAATAGTACACTGATTGGTTGCTGGGCACATATAGTCATTGTGACCTGAAATGGAAGAAAATCTATTACTTCAAACCCCCCACTCCAGTGTTCAGTTCAGATGTATGTTGTTTAGTAGCCAGGAACACTCTATTCCTTTTTTAAATGGATCTGAGATGGAGAAAATTAAAACATGGCGTCTTGGCCCTGTCATTGCCATGGAGACTATTGGTTTCTTTATGACCAGTCTTCCGTTGTAAGACTTATCAATATACCGAAGCATCATATCACAAACATTACTGAGCCACTAAAAGGAGATGACGTTTTTATCTGCACACAGAGTCAGCAGTACATGGAGGTTGTACACCATGTTGTACGAAAGACATGAGACGCAAACAGAGAGGAAATGGTTAAAACATGTGACTGAAAATAAAAACAAACGTGAAATTTAAATTCTACTCCCTTAACTTAAAATCTCTGTTTCACAACGTCACAATTTATGACATATTTTCCCTCTTTTTCTCCTTTATCAAGCTCCAGTTTGACTGCTTATTTCCCTGTTGAGGTTACAGACAGTTCACTTCAGAGCCATGAGCCTGCTAAGCAGCTGGCGCACTAAATCAACATCCTTAAACATTCAAACTTTCATTTTCTCTGTTGTGGATGTTTTTTAGATTCCCAGATATGCCTGATTAAACCACACTAAATTGTCATTTGTTGACAGACAGCAAAACTATTTTTTATGGGACACAGTGCTCCATTTATGAAGTTGATATTGTACTGTTAATTACAGATAGAGTAAAAAAAATTTATTTAAGTCTGATCATTTCTTAGACATGATATATCACAAACAGGTGACATTTGAGAATTACATCCATTAGATTACCTACCCTGGATGCTCCTCTTAAAGAAGGCCTTGCAGCCCTCACAGGACCACACCCCATAGTGGTACCCAGAGGCATAGTCACTGCACACGGCACAGAAACGCGTCTCTTTGGCCATCTCAAACCCCCCGGCCCCGGCTCCAGCCCCTGACTCCCCCACACTGTATGACTCGTCGCTGGTGCCGCACTGGTCCTCTCTGGAAACGGACTGCTGACTGGATGGGATACTGGACCTGCCACAGGACGTGGATTTCAGCTCAGTTAAATTATCTCATAAATCTTCATAAAAATAATGACAGATGAAATAATAGATACGATAGCTTTCTTGCCATAAAATAAAGCTGGACATTTTGTCAAAAATTGCTCAATAAATGTCTTTTATCATAAAAAGTTAGAGCCGGTAACTACTTATTTACAATTCTAACATTTACCACACCAACTTTAATTTGACAGTGGCAGAGACAAAAGCAGAGCACTTTTTTCCACCTGAGTTAGGAAGTACGTGTGCTTCTGTTGTTCTTACGTATTGTTCCTACCTCAAGGTCTTTGACAAAGTCCTTAATCTCTGGAATTAGAAACCAGGGCAAAGCTTGATCCTTTCTATGGAGATAGTGTCAATGTTTTGTATAAAGCAAAAGATCAAAAAAACAATGCAGTTATATAATTATGTTTTGTTTTTAACTGCATTGTTAGGACTGTACTGAATGCCATAATATGTGAGTGAAAGATATTAAATCTAGTTATGTGGCAAAATGCCACACAACCACTCAATAGGAAACTGAATTATTATGAACAAGATTAAACAAAATGAGAATTTATTTCTTCATGGATATTATTCTTTAACTTTGTATTCACATTATAATGGAGTAGGCAAAAAAACACACAGGAGAGACAAATCTGACTCTGATGTCTATTGATTTTTTGATTGCACTTCACCTTTCAGTTAAATAATCACTAAAGCACAACTGACCAAACAATCACATTCAAGCAGAGGTAATGGACAACAATCCAGCAACTTCACTTAATGGTTCAGCAGTGATTCACACTTGTTGATGAAAATGTCTATAAAAATAACTTTTTTCCAAGCACACAACAAACACTTTTTCTCCACTCTGGTAATAAAGAGAAATTGTATTATCTCACCTGTAGACGGGTGTTGAGGTGGTTTCCAAATAGTGGTGGCTGGGTGGGTGCATAAAGGGGCTGAGTCGGGGGCTGGAGGGCACGAACACAAGAGGACTGCTAGGCCCACTACCCAGGGACTGAAGGCTGCCACCTGAGGGTGGTCCGTGGGAGTCCAGAGGAGCAGAGTAGTAGCCAGCAGTGGAGTGGCTGTAAAGAGGAGTCGGGGCAGGGGTGGGGGCGGCATAGTCGTATGTCCCTTCCAGGAAGTCCACAGTGGCTACCCCTCCGGACCCCCGGCTCTCTTCGGGGTACATGTCACTGAAGGGGGCACGCGGTGGAGGCGAGGGACGTTGCGAGGAGAGGGTCTCCAGTTCTGAGAAGGCTGGGCTGATCCTGGGTCTGAGTGCTGGTCCACAAGGCTGCTTGCTCTGCGTCAGGCTCTGCCTGAGCAACATCACAGCACAACAGCACTGATATGCAACATGATTTAGACTTGCACTTCCATTTGCTAGGAGGGGGAGTGGAGATGAGTGCTGCTCTCTCTCTCTCTCTCTACCTCTCTCTGTCTCCCTTGCCTTTTTTCCAATAAAGCCCTTCAGGCAACTTGAAACGTCCACTATTCTTCCAGTCCCTTTGCCCTATCTGCCTTAAGCTTCCGCCTACCAAGCTAAAAGAAAAAAAACATCCAAAACGACTCCTCCCTAGTTGGAGGGATAAAGAAAGAGGAAGATGGACTGATTCCCAAATAACTTCCCTGTCCTCTCTCTCACTCCACTATTTTCTTCCAACTTCACCTAATTCTTGCATTGAAAGGCTTTTGCTGGTTGCAGCTGGCACCCAGAGAAAAAACATCTGTAAACTGGCACTAAGCTGTTTAATGTATCACATACTCAGAAAGCTACCAGCATGACGTATGAGAGGTCTATTTGTAGCCAGATTATTGAATACACCTGAGACTCTGCAGTTAATCAAATCACTGTGGAAATGAGAAACATTAGGACAATGGTTTTAAACAATGGTGGCTAAATGAAAGCCAAAATCTACCATGATACACTACTCACCTCTCACACATGAATCATCCTCTATCTGCTCTGCAACACTGGGACTATTTGAACCTCGTCTCTCCCTCTCCGTTTGCCTCTCTCCTCTCGCTGACGCTCAGAAATCTAGCTGGGCTCATTGGAAACAATGGTAACAGTGGAAAGGTCAAAAAAAAAGAGGATAAACAAATTAAAGATGCAGCCAAATCGATAACTAAACCACGGTGTGTTTTAGTGCCAGGTCACCATAACACAGCAAACAGAGCAGGAGGTCAAATCTCATTCCAACAGCCAATAATTACACAATCAATCCCAAATGAAGGGATTGATGGTTATTTTAATCAGATGCTGCATGACCTAAATTAAATATTTTAAGAAGCATTACCAAGATATTTACAGAAATAAAAAAAAGTGACATTTCATTGAAAGGAGGATGCCATATATTATAGGACCACAATATGGACAAGTTAATCATTACTTTACCAGGTCAAGTCACAGATTAAATAGAACATTTAAACAAATCAGAGCAAAGGGGCAGGGTATTTATGTAAATAAAGATCTAAAGAAATCAATGTTCCAAAAGTTCCAGGTTCCTTGCATGTTTTGGGACCAGGCGTCAAGGTAAAAAAAACAACCTTGCGAGCTGAAACACTTCTAAGAAATCAAGAATAACAAACTATAAATGGAGGGATTATTTTCCAATATGCATGGCAAGTGTAAAATAAAAGAAGTTAAAACAGGAGTTCAAAGTAGAAATAATAATTTAGTGCACACATTTGCAAGAGGTTATTTTCAAATGATCAATTTCAGAATTCAGAACCAATGATGATGATAAAAAATAATCAAATAATAAAAAATAAAAGCAGTTACAACAGGAGTTTAATGTAGAAATAATTATTTAGTGCACACATTTGCAAGAGGTCAATTTCATAACTAATACCCAATGATAGAAATGATAAAAATCATCATATAATTTGGGTTAAAATAGACTTATTTCTACATAAAACTGTCAGCTGACACTAGTCAATAATGCAAGAAATTCATAAAGATAAAAAGTATCCCAAGCAGCAGCCTCCCCCAGAGGACAACCTGAACATTTGGCACAAGGACTTCATTTTCCCTTCTCTGCGCAACATCTTTCTTGAGTAAACAGCCCAATTTTCAGGACATGTCAGGTCAAGTGGAAAACAAGTAGCCCTGATGATACATATTTTTTTAGCATTTCCCCTGGAATAAAATGAAGACCTGGGTTATATTAGAAAACAGGAAAATGAAGGGTTAGAAATGAAACAGCTAAAATCACCTAAATGGCTCAAGATAGGCTGCTTCCTGCTGTAATTGACTTAATTTTCATGACAGACCACTTTTACAGCATGTCAGCAGCCTAAATGATGCCAATCAGTTTTTGCAGCTCATTCTGGAATTGTAATGCACATGTTGCAGCATTTCCAGCTGTTATGTTGGCTGTTTTTCTAGGTCCACACTGACCTGGGGTACATGAAAGGTCAACAGCTATAGTTAGTTATAAAATATCAATGAAAAATGTCACAAAACTGGTGAAAATTTAAGATATCAACTGATGAATTATCTGTGCACAGATGCATTTGCTCACAATTTTAGGTGAATTGGTTCACAATATTTGGCTGAAAATTGCATGTAAATAAAATACTGTTGCTGCACTTGAACAACGTTGACTGATCCATAAACCATCTGGATTCATACACTAGATAAAAAAATGCAATTGGCTAGATAATGCTGATAAAGATTACCCCCATCTTCCATATATAATGCTTGTTAAGTAAGACAGCGGGAAAAAAGACCAGTCAGTGCAGTTCTTTATTAAATCAAACCCCTTAATGAAAATGATATGATTTCCCCCAGGCAGCAATGAGAAGAATCCAGTTAACATCACCTCCGAGGTACTGACGGTGTGAATTTAGATGACATAACATTGTGCACAGAGACATCCACTTTCATCAATGAAGATATGGAGGTCTGGGTTGCCATTTTAAACAAAACAAGGACACGTTGTCACTGTTATTGTTACACCACCCCAATAACAGTCTACCGTCTTTCAAACTGAGCAAAACAGTTATCAAATGATGTTAAAATCTGCCTTAGCTGAATTGAAATGTCTGTCTGCATGTTTTGATTGTATTGATGCATGCATATCAATGACACCGAGTGCAACAGTAAGACAACCTGAGCTAAGCTAAATGAAAACAAAAATATCTATATATTACATTTATCATCATTCTCCTCAACTGCATGCAAAAAGAAAAGTATTGCTGCTCCAGGACAAAGATTTATAAAGTCCAATTCTTACTCAATAATTGTTAATAGCATCTACATTAACCTGTAAACATTATGACTTAATACATTGTGCACAACACAAGCTATTTGCGATAGAAAGCAACCTTGATTTGTTACCTCAGAGGATAAATGTGTCACCGTAAACAGTTGTTCAAATCATGAGAAAACATTTAGATCTAAAAGTGCTAACATTTTAAGTACGACATGGTACAAATATGTTGTGAAAATAACTTAAATATCTCTGTTACTGTGCATTTCTATATCAAACATGACGAAGTGCTAACTGACGATGAGGAACAAATACACAATTTAACAACCGTGGGTAACTTAATGGTCGTATGGCTTAAAGGTAACTCCTTCTCATTGTGATGTTCTAATGAATCCACGTCTTCCCAATGAGATCCTAAGGTCAGTCTTTCTGTTCTGACTTTGAGCCGTAGAATTGAATGACAGCGTATTTGCCGCTGGTCATCCAGTCTGGATCTTGGGAGCTGAGCGTCTCCCCTTGGCCCGGCTGCAGACCGACCTGAACGTTGGCCTTGAGAGTCCTCAGGCTACATAGTGGCGCAGGCCCAAAACCTCGTAGCGCAGTATCGAAGCCCACTGTGTGATCCCAGTCCCTGTCCCCCGTCAGCTTTCTGTAGTTGAGATCACCTTTAAACAGCACCAGGTCTGCCCCCTGCAGGGTTGCGTACAGGTCAGGAGCATCAGCTGCCATGTCAGAGAACTCATGGGGCTGTGTCCAGAAAGGATGATCATGATAGGTCCACACGCCTTCCTTCAGGTGGCTCTTCCACTGGACACCACACTTTGACATCCATCTGTGATTGGCCGCCATGGTCTGCCGGATGGTCCACTGAAAATCGTTAGCTGTGACATCAGAGACAAACCACGGGATGCATTTGCCGTGAAAATGGACCTCGTGGGCAAGGCCGGAGGAAACCAGGAAATCTGCTAAGACCAAGTCAGTGAATAACTCAAAGCCAGCATTGTCTAGAACAATATCCACTCTCACAGCAGTGGCTTTCTCTGATTGTCCTGGCCTTTGGGCAGAAATAAGAGTTGACCACACCATGTTGGAGTCATTCACCAAGATGAAGGGTTGTAGGCTGTTGAGGGAATCTATTGGACTGGTCTTCTGGGAGTTGTCTTGGCCAGCAGAGATAGACAGATCACACTTGTTTCCCCACAGCGAAACCTAGGAAGTGTCAAATAAAAAAGTTAAACCTGAACCAATAGAGTGCTACAGGAATGAGTCCTAAAACCCAGATATGAATTAGCATTTCAGCATTTCCGGTTCCCTCGTCTGGAAGTCAATGGTTTTTTGAATGGGTTTTTAGTTAAGACGCCTGAAATAAGGTCTGTGGTTAACACAAGCTTAAGAGATTTTAACGTTTTGTTCTACGACATAAAATACGTCAGTAAATATCCCACTTGTGAATTTTGGTTAAAACATTAAAGTTGCAGGCTGTTAAAAGCTAAAATCTTTTATAGAGCCAAGGGGAACTGCAGAATCGGGTAATAAGTATCTGTGGGTTAATCAATATGAAAAACTTGCTCACATGACATATCATCATTTGAACCACAGTTGATATGAAAATATTGATTAGTACGGCTTTAACTTCACTCACTTGATAATCTTGTATTGAGCTGGTATAGTAGACACTAACCTGTAACAGTTTGATAAAATGCTCAAACAGCTGATTCTTGGAGAGTTCCTTCATGTTCTTGTTGATGCCCCCGAAGTATGTACACAAGGCCATTATAGCCTGCTGAGACTCAAAAAAGCTCTGAGTCTTTGCCTCATTAAAGACGTCATAGTCACTGATGGGAGGACTGAAATAAAAGCACAGATAAAATCATGACTAGGGAACTAGGAGTACTAGAACACAATATAAAGAAACAGGAAAAGCTGTATTTACTGTACTTCTCCTAAGGCTACAATATTCCAATATTTACTTTTTTTTATCATTAAGCCAACATTGTAATTTTAATGTTGTAATAATATCCCTTATCATTTCTTTCAATAATGAGAATAATGACACTCAGTTTTGCTGTCTAAAGTAACAATATGCTGTGTCAGATTTTTCCGAGGATGATTTCTGAACAACTGAGAGAGAAAACAAAAATTGACAGCTTAAGTTTTGAAGTGGGGTTGTATGAGGTACTTATGAAAAGTAGGTGTATTACCTACAGCAGATTGCGGTCGGCACGCCCCCAGCATCAAGAAACAGACAGGAGCGACAGCACCATAGCAAAGCAATACAGTGCTGTGGATGGGGACGGCAGAAAAATGCATTTTAGCTACCTAAAATAAAGGCTCAACTAAAAAAAATGATATCTGTTTGAGCATACTCTATGTTTAGAATATTTTCCAACGGCGAATTGAACTTAAAGTGAAATGTATCTATACTGTTTTTATCATCTGAGACTGCTGGCTTTGGAGAGAGCATGGAGAAGTTTCACTTTCAGTTCAGTTCCCCGTCGGAAAGGAGAAGGAAAGGGCTGTCTGACAGCAAGATAAAGCAGTGAAACTATTCTAAATATAGCGTACACTTAAACAGATATAGAATTTTTAGGCGAGTCTTTCTTTAAGGTGGCTAAAATAGTTTTTTCCGCCATTCCCGTCCACAGCACTTTATACAGTAGCTTTGCTCCGGTGCAAGTGCTCCTTTCTGTTTCTTGATGCTGGGGCACGCCGACTGTTATCTACATTAAGTACTACACCTACTATGGATAAGTACCTCATATATCCCCATTTCAAAACAACTTAACTATCCCTTTAAATTCAAATTGTTATGTATTCCAATGTGACTAGCGTCATATCAAAAGGCAAAGAAAAACAAATATAGTGATATATCGCATAGCCCAAAAAGCCCATATAATCAAAAGCAGGAAATAGGGGAGCAATAGTTCCAATAAAAAGATTCAAACGCTTCTCACTTGAGCCAGAGGGCCTCCTGTACCCTGCGGTACATGTAGCACTCCACATAAAGCCATGGAGACTTGAACCAGCTGACGGACTCCTCGTCTCCATGCAGTTTCTGTTGTCTCTGCAGGTACTGGTTCCAGTACTCTGTGTCTTGCAGCTCGTCTGTCAGTGCTAGTACTGGCTTATCAGTTTGCAGCTCATTCCTCATCTTAGACAGCAAACCTATTGTTTGCTTCTCTGCCTCGATACCCTCCTGTATGAAAATAAAGAGGAAACGCATGCAAGACCAAATTCAAGTTTTCAAATGAGTTTCATAATCCCGGATATAGTTAAAGGTCCCATATTGTAAAAAGTGACATTTTCATGGCTTTTATATTATAAAGCAGGTTTAAGTTATATATAAATACTGTGAAAGTATTGAAACACTTAATCCACAGAGAAATACACACAGCCCGTATTCAGAAACTGAGCTTTTGAAACATTTGTGATGTCACAAATCTACAATATTTAGACCATTTCAAAGTTTTAAAAAAGTAAACATTCTAAATGTGTCCCAGTTTATTTCCTGTTGCAGTGTATGTGAATGACATCAGCTGACAGGAAGGAAACATGGACCCAAGCTGTTGCCTAGCAACGCAACTCTGTTGCAATTCCACTGAAATACACTAAAACGGAGCGTTTCAGACGCAGGGTAAATACAAGTATATTCAAGCAGACAGCATGAGGAAAATAAAGTTTTTTTTAAACATTGAAGTATGCAAACCTTTTTCTAGTAGACCCCAAAATACAAGTATGAACCTGAAAATGAGCATAATATGTCCCCTTTAAAGAAAACAATCAATAACATTACTTACCTCTCCATATTCTTCAAAAAACTTGTTCTTGTTGCGATGTATTGTATCTATAACTTTAGTCAAGATGGTTGGCAATCTGTCTCTCACAGTCAAATAGGCAAATGACCTGCAGAGAAACATAAATAAACATTGATGTTACACTTCCTCTTCCTACAGCAGGTTGTGCACTAGTAAGCTAGCAAGCTAATTCACCTAGCAAGATGTAAAGTTAACATTAACCTTTGCAGGCATTTCGACTGTAAACATGTTACTTCCTGCTATAACGAAGCCGTCAACAAACAACAGATATATGAAGTCATTTGCTCTCATGTTTAACGTTACAGTTATTACCAACGTGGTGTATTTCTGTTAGCAATAAGCTAATGCTACTGCTGGTCTGAACACGACAGTCCTGACGCATGTAGCCCTTTAGATACAGCAGTTAGTAGCCACATTATTATTTAACATGGTGACAAAGTTGTTCGTTTAGCTTGTCAACAACATACCCGACCACTTTAGCAGACAGTGAAGGAGGGACTCCGTCCACAGGTCGATCAGACGCCATCATGTTGACAGAGTGGAGACGGTTCAAATTCAAACTTTATCGATACAATGTCCAGGACAGGAACAAAGTTTACTAGAGGACTTGAACGCGACGTGTAACGTTTATATTTTTCTGTGGACGTTATGTGGTAAAAGCAGATTGCATCAAGCTTGAAGTCCTCTGTTTCTTGTAACAAATATTACACATTTTAATATGTATTTCCTGGTTCACTGCAAGGCCTATTGAAAGAGGTTGGAGCATGGGTATTGGAGTATAAGCGTAAGACACATGCGCAGTACAATCTCAGCTGCGCTCGCCGAAATTGAGCCAATAGCAACGCACGACCGAACCTCCAGTTACCCAGGGTCTGAAATTAAAGGTCCCATATTATGCTCATTTTCAGATTCATACTTGTATTTTGTGTTTCTACTAGAACATGTTTACATGCTGTAATGTTCAAACAAACCTTTATTTTCCTCATACTGTCTGCTTGAATATACCTGTATTTACCCTCTGTCTGAAACGCTCCGTTTTAGCGCATTTTTGATGGAATTGCAACAGAATTGCGTTGCTAGGCAACAGCTTGGGTCCATGTGTACTTCCTGTCAGCTGATGACATTCACATACACTGCAACCAGGAAATAGACTTGGACACGTTTAGAATGTTTACGTTTAAAATTGTGTCAAGGGTCTAAATATTGTATATTCGTGACATCACAAATGGGCAGAAATCCTGACAGCTTGTTTCAAATGCAGAGTTTCTGAATACGGGCTGTGTGTGTTTCCCTGTGGATTGAGTGTTTCGATACTTTCACAGTATTTATATAGGACTTAAGCCTGCTTTATAATAAAAAAAACATGAAAATCTCACTTTTTTATAATATGGGACTTCAAGTTTTTTCCCCACATGCCACTTTGGCAGGTCACTGAACATTTCTACTAGCCACAAAATTTTTATGTCTGCCACTTCTGAAATCTATGTAGAACGATTTAGACTTGTGAACACTAGGACTGTGTATTAGCAAAAATCTGGCGATATGATATGTATCATGATACAAGGGTTACGATTCAATATATTGCGATAACATTGCGGTCCTGTAAGCAAGGCAATATATTGATTTTTTAAAATCTAATTTTAGGAAAACGGTTATAGTATAAAAAATATACCGCCATATGCATTAAATCTGAATAAAAACAATATTTTTTAAAACTTTTTTATGCAATCAGAATAGTAGGATCTGCATTTGCATTTCTCTTTGCAAATAAAATAAAGTATTGACTGAGTTAATCTTTGCTTGTAACCTATTAATTAGAAATCAATACAGGGTTTTTGAGAATCAAGACAGTATAACTAAACATAATATTGCAATACACCATATTTTTGATATTTTCTTCCACCCCTTGTAAACACTGAGTCAGTGGTAACAGACAGTAGCAATATGGATCATGTATCCTTAATCACTGAATATTTGTAATTTAGGAATTGCTTTTGAAAAATAATATTCTCATGTCCTCTGCCATGATGGCAGGTGACCTGAAATTTTGACCTGCGAGAGCGAACATTTACCCTGTATTTGGTAGGTGGCAGGTGCTTATTTCATTCCCTGGTTATACCACACAACTCAAGGCCCGTGTCCCATCCTCTTTCAATAAGCCTTGGTTCCCATTGGTTTTATTTAGGATGCTACGCTACCATCTAGTGGTTAATGTATAAACTGCAAAAGTTGGCAAGTTGTGTGTCCCATGCATGTTGTTGCTTATTATCTTAAAGATGCTACGTAGTGCCTTGTCTGCAGGACAGATAATAATGCACACAGTGCACTTTCATAGACTAAGCTACTGGAGTTACCCTGCACTATATTCAGTTTTAAAAGTCTCTTCTGCACTATATTCACTTTTTTTAATAGTCCTGTATCACAGCTGTTACCCTGCACTATATTCAGTTTTAACGGTTTTCTTCATCTCCTTGTATTTTTATATCTGGTATATTTTGTTGTACTTTGTACTTTGCACTACTAACTTTTTTACTGCCTTTTTACTAACATGTTTTGCACTATGGAACTGTGATGCTGGAAGCTTGAATTTCCCTCGGCATCAATAAAGTTACTATCTATCTGTTTAATTTAATCTTGCTCGCTTTCTGGAGCACGCATCAGCCTTATTAAAATTAGTCTTTTCTGGGATGGATCAAAAAGTGGTACGCCGCTGCGCCTGCCGCATTGCGTATGGCATTCTGTTGTTGCGGCAACCCCCCCTCCAGCATCCCTTTTTGTCAAGGGCAACGGTTGTCATGGAGACATTGACTCGCTCCATCGGAAAAGGGCAGAATTCGACCCCCGCTACCCGGGGCTTTTTGGCGGGAAAAGAAGGAGGGGGTCGAGTAGGGTTTTGCTGAGAGTAATCATTACTCTAGGGTTAAAGGTTTTCTGCTTTAACCCTTTACCACCGAATTATCTATCTATCTATCTATCTATCTATCTATCTATCTATCTATCTATCAGGGCTGACCCAAATGCTTCGAAGCTTTGACCGTTGCCATGGTAATCATCCTCCAAATCAGTATTCAAATGCGTCAGGTTTTTTTTTTTATATGTTATAATGTATAAATTCCAAAATAGACCATGAAATAAGGAATAATCCAACAACATTCTTCATTTTTCATATATAATATTAAAGGTCCCATATTATAAAAAAGTGAGATTTTCATGTTTTTTTTATCATAAAGCAGGCTTAAGTCCGATATAAATACTGTGAAAGTATCAAAACACTCAATCCACAGAGAAATACACACAGCCCGTATTCAGAAACTCTGCATTTGAAACAAGCTGTCAGGATTTCTGCCCATTCGTGATGTCACGAATATACAATATTTAGACCCTTTACACAGTTTTAAACGGTAACATTCTAAATGTGTCCCAGTTTATTTCCTGGTTGCAGTGTATGTGAATGTCATCAGCTGACAGGAAGTACACATGGACCCAGGAGCTGTTGCCTAGCAACTCAATTCCGTCAAAATGCGCTAAAACGGAGCGTTTCAGACAGAGGGTAAATACAGGCATATTCAGGCTGACAGTATGAGGAAAATAAAGGGTTTTATGAACATTACAGCATGTAAACAGGTTATAGTAGAAACACAAAATACAAGTACAAACCTGAAAATGAGCATAATATGGGACATAATATGAGTCCGGAGCCTCTCCTCCTCTGCCTGCTTGCCTTCATTCACACAGCGCGCGTGCGTTCTCGCTATCTCGCTCCACCTCTAGACGTGAACGTGCACTCACTCCACACTGCAGAAGAGTTAGTTTAGCTCTGAAAATATTCAGTGAATGTACAATGGACGTTTGTGCAGAAATAACTGCTGCAGCTCCTCAAGACCAACAGAGGTTTTCCGTGTCTTGTGACCGGGGCTCTGCAGAGAGAAACGTTATCAGCGGCACCCGGCCGGAGACGGTAACGTTACTCTTCATGCTCAGCCCCGGCACCGACTCGCTTTTCCTGCTCAGCCTCCGGTGTCTCCCTCTCCGGAGGGAGACACCGGAGGCTGAGCAGGAAAAGCCCGCATTGATTCATGGAGAGACCTTCGTCTGGTCAGCTAACATTACTGCCAAGCAGGTGAAATACAGTATAGAGTGATATTGTGGTTTTAGCTGACGTGTGTCGCCTCACTGTTTTGAGCGATGCTCGTTCAGGTATATTTAGAGCGAGCAAGCGCGAGCCCGACGCTGACTTTTGTTGACTTCACGGCCACAGGTGTCGGTGTTAACAAGCATTTCTGAAAGTTACAAATAGTCCGTTTAAGCCTGCTTTATAATAAAAAAACATGAAAATCTCACTTTTTTATAATATGGGACCTTTAACAGTTTCCACTCCAATATAAAGTCCTAAAATAAAAGGATAAAACACATTGGCGTTTCAAGTAGGCCCAACCCACATTGGTCCCACTCTGGGAATAAATAGCAACAAAAGTAATCACATAATGTGTAAAGTCCATTTTAGAGTTGGGAAACGGGAGGATCTCTCCACTCTTGGTTCTATTTTTGAAAAACATGACCAATTGATTGGCTGCACCCACGATTAGGCTACTAGGCTGGAAAAATAGGCATATGAATTCATTCTGGTGTTTTTTTTTCCCCCTCTCTCAGATCAGCCGCAGTCACTATGGGAACACGGCGGGCCGTTGTCAGGATGTGGGGTCCTTGGGAGTGGGAGTCCAGCTGCGTCCACCTCCGGTGTTCATCCACCGCGGGCCTCCCATCCCCCCACCGGGCCCCAGCCTGGCCGGATCTGTTTTTCTAAACCGAGAGAGGAGTGACTCACCACTCCGGTTTCAAAACAGGCCATGAACGGGAGGGGGGAGGGCGGCAGCTAACGTTAAAGGCCCTGTTTAAACAGGTGTTTCAGCTCACCACACTGTCGTCTCATGCAACAGTAGGCTTGAGCTACTAAATATATTGTGTGTAAATTGAGCCCTGATGTCAGGATTGGCCAAATCTGATGCAAATACTTTTTTACGTTTAAGCATGCAAGACTGTGCTGTATTTTTTGAAAAAATGCATTATCACTGGAAAAATCAATTTAGTGGAAATCAGTGGCAGGGCAGTCATGTGAGAGTCCAGTCTGCATCTCTTTTGAATAATCTCTTCTCAGAAAAACAAACAGGAGAAAGATTAATAGGGCATAAGAAAGCCATATGAACAGAGGTAGACAGGAACTTCCCCTAATGGTGGAGCATTATCAAAACAACTATTGATAAGAATGTATTGATCTTAATGATGAAAAACAATGAGCCATGTGGTAACAGTTTATCTGCTTCTTTCAATAAACCCCTGCTGTGGGCCCTTTCATCAAAGTCAACATGCTTTTGTTCCGTCATCAATACCATCTACTATTGCTCTTCTAGTGGTCTCAATCAATCTTTTGTTTGTGAAACATTTTGTACCCCCACAGGCCTACATTTTTATTAGCCAATTAGTTTCAGTAAAGTTGTGGACAGGATCAGATCTAGGCATGTCGTGTGTTGGCAGGACAGAGATTTTAAGGACATTTCTGCCCCGTCCCATGTCTCCCATCCCGTCCCTTTAAATCTCTACCTAATCTCTACCTGCCGAGCAAGCGTTTTCAGAGAGCTGCCTACAACTTGCTTTGTCTCGTCCACCCTGTCCTAAGGCTGAACTGCAACTCTGTAATGACAAGTCTAGAAAAAAAATTGGTGTTTACACTGGGGAAACATCTGATGACAAAATATTGATGCGTGACTCCAAAGTGCGATTGTGCGAAAGGTCCTCCTACTCTTCCTGTGCAGGCAATGTGTGGCTTGGGTTGAAATCTATTTCCAAGACATCCACTGCTTCCCTCTTTTTCTTCTTTCTGTTAACAAAAAAAAAAGGTTTCCCATTGACATTTGAGTTGATCAATTCACTTTCTTGGCAGGCAACTGTAACTTAAGACCCTATTAAGAGTTTACAAGAAGCAGCGGTAATTACTCTTCACACAAAAGCAGCGACTCACAAAAGTAGTGTTTGCTGTTGGTGTGATTTCAATGTTTACAACTTTGTATTTACGCAGGTCTGACACTGCTTGGGTGTGCAAAGGTGAACACAGGTTACTATGCACATGTTTGATCAAGTAAACTCACTTGTTAAGTGCTGTTGTGCTGCTCATAACAGCAGCCTTTGAGTAAAAGTATTTTTTTTTTAGTTCACAGCCAAATTTAATTTGATACCAAATTTGTTGAAATGTTAAGGGATAACAGTTTTTTTTACATTTATGGTAGTATTTTCAGTAATTATTCATTTATATTATTTATGTAGGATTCAAAAGATGTTGATATGTTGGCTATGAGAATATCTTAATATTCTTGTTATTAAGGCTACAGCCTTCCTTTGATAATTGGCACATTATCCACTGGTGCTTGGAGATGAGTGTACCACAAATGAAATAAGACAATTAATTATATTCTATTAATCTTCAGAGTCACTTTATAAACGCCATATAGATGTTGATATCTTAATATTCAGCCTTGCTTTGATATAAGCATATTATCCACTGAATGTATTGTGATGTAGTTAGTTATTTAAATGTAGCCTATATGCTAACATTACTTGCCCCTTATCCTCTTTAACTTGTTGAAAACCTGCTATCATCTCATAGCTTCAACCGAAAGTACAGATGCAAAATGTGAGTTGACTGTGTTATTAAAGCAGTTATTTCATTATTTCAGTGAGAGAGAGGGGTCAACAACACACGTAGCTCTAATGCTACACTAACAGCCCACATTTCAATACAAATAAAAAAAAAAGACAATTCATTATACAATTAGCTACTGTTTGCCTCACTTTAATTTTATTGTCTGTTTTTGTCAGCCTCTACTTATTATTATTATTATGAGAAAATTATTCAACTTATCAGGGGAAAATGAGTTAATTTGATACCAAATTTGTTGAAATGTTAAGGAATAACATATTTTTTTACATTTATGGTAGTATTTCAGTAATTTGTAGTGACCTCATACTGTATTTTGTAGTATTTTTGTTTTATCCCCTTGTATCATTCATAATCATCTGTTAGTCATTAGTTATGTAGGATTCAAAAGGGGGAAAAGTCAATTTATAAAGGCCATATATAGATTTTGATATCTAGGCTACGAGAATATTATTATTTATATTATATTATATAATTAATTATATTCTATTAATCTTCAGAGGTAAATTAGATACTGTTTGCCTCACTTTAATTAGTTTTTGTCAGCCTCCACTTATACTAGTCTTGAGATCAAAACTTCAGAGAGTAAAATTATTCAACCTTATCAGGGGAAAATGAGTTAATTTGATACCAAATTTGTTGAAATGTTAAGGAATAACAGATGTATTTTGTTTGTTTTATCCCCTTGTATCATTCATAATCATAACTGTGTTACTCATTAGTTAAGTTGGATTTAAAAGGGGGAAAAGTCACTTTATAAAGGCCATATAGATGTTGATATCTTAATATTCAGCCTTGCTTTGACATAGGCATATTATATCCTGCATGCTAACATTACTTGTCCTTATCCTCTTTAACTTGTTGAAAACCTGCCATCAGTTTATAGCTTCAACTGAAAATACAGATGCAAAATGTGAGGCAAAGCAGTGTTATTAAAACAGAGTTATTTCAGCAGTGAGAGAGGGTCAACAACATGCTACACCAACAGCCCACATTTCACGTTTAACGTGTCGTTAACGGCAGAGACATGACGGTTAACTGCCATCCGGTGAGTCAGCGGATAGCCGTTAGCTAGAGCAGTTAATGTTCAAACTCACCGGGCTGTATGTGTGTGCGTGTGTGTGTGTAGTAACGGCTGTTGATCTGACGGCGGTTATAAACGTTAACTCAACCGCCCCCTTTTTGCTCAACGGCTGCTTTTTTTTTTGGCTGTTACCCACCAACAGTCAGTCATGTGATTGTAACGTAAAACCCCTAACCGGAAAACAACGACGGACGGACGACCCCTCTCCTCTCCGTCCGCCGCCAACGAACGTTAGCACAGGGGGGAAACAGTACAAGCGAGACCCAGAGAGAGGACGGACGGACGGACGAGAGGAGAGTCGTCGTCGTCCCCGGTAACAAACAAAACAACACGGCGACACAAACTACCACCAGCGGAGGAGCAGGTAACGGCTGTTTTTGTAGCTACACTGTGACGTTATTTAGGCTACTTGTGTGCGTGAGCTTCGTCTAACTGTAATTGTCACGGAGGGAAGTTAAAAGAAATTCGTGACCAACCGCCCCATCCCCCTTGCTTGCTTGCTTGCTTGTCGCTCGCTCTCCTTTTTCCCGGCATTTGTGTGTGTTGTGTGCGCGCGCCCCCCCGCGTGCGTGCATGTCCGTTTTTCTCTCTCGCGCTATAGCAATAGCAGCAACCGAAGATAGAGACACACAAGGACTATTGAAGGAGGTAAGGACAACGCGTCATATTTCAGGGGTATTACGCATGCGTAGTGTAACCATATTCTACTGCGCATGTGCAATACCCCTATCCAAGACCGCGACCATTCTCCTTTTATAGTCCTTGTAGAGACCCGAGGCGGAGGCAGGAGTCAGTCAAGGCGCGCTTTATTTTGCCCTCCTTGCTTTATATATCTGTTATTCCTCTATTCTTATTATTAAACCGTTTTATTCCCTTGTTTACCTCCATCACCTTACCTCACAGATGGTGTATTTTTTTAGAATAACATAAATCTCACTATACGGAAGTAACTGTGTTCCACGTGTCTACATCACACACATCAGGGGCGGTGCTTTTATTGTTGCAAACAAGTTAGTATTGATTAAACACAGGCATGGGTACGGTGGCTATAAATGACTGGATCATGTGCAATACCAATTGAATTCACATGATCAATAGTTGTGCGGTTGATCAATATTAGTGTCAATCAGGCAGATATTCATAATAATACTTTTTCATCTGTGAAGCAACCAAACAACCATGTTGTCCTCTAAAATTACCATAAAGCTGAACCAACACCCTCTAAAACAGTTCAAAAGAGAAGATTATAACCTTCATGGTGGTGGGATTTATTGCAGGGCTGTTATATCGATGTACCTAAAAAACTTGCAACTGAGTGCGACTCACCCTCCCTGCAGCACCACAATACATCTAACAAAATATTAGTTTTTTATTATATATATTTTTTATTAATGGTTTCACTGACCCTTTTGCTGTGCTCCTACTTCTTCATCACAACTTGTTAGCTGTTGCACCTCTTGTAGATAACTAATGCTGTTTAAATTATAGGGCTGCATAGTTAAAGTTAAAGATAGATAGATGTGGAGCAGCTTGCAATGAGAATGTGCATTATGTGTTGTGCTTCTGTCACATGTAGTTGAATCCACATCTAAAAAAACAAATGCAGGTATAAAAAGAAAATATATATGCAGCACTATAATTTAAACAGCATCTTCAAGAGGTGCAACAGCTAACACGTGAACAAGTAGGAGCACAGCAAAAGGGTCAGTGCAACCATTAATAAAAATATATATTTTGTTAGATGTATTGTGGTGCTACAGGGAGGGTGAGTTGCACTCAAATTGCAAGTTCTTTTTACGTAAATCGATATAACAGCCCTGCAGTAAATCCTACCACCATGAAGGTTATAATCTTCTTTTTTTGACCAATGTGTTGCTGCATTAAAAAGGTTTAAACTTGAATTTTAAATTCCTGTTAATTTTGAAGATTTCTTTTACCAAGATGCTGGTGTACGATTTATTATTTTAATAATAAATAACAATTCAGTAAGTTACATTTTGTTTTACAAAGCAATGTTTAAGTCAAGCCTGATGTTTCCTTACACATAAAAGAATGATCCCAGTCACTTCCACACTGTGACACATACAGCGTATTGATTAAACACTGGTATCAGATTGGTACTCTACTCTACAGTATATCGGCCGATACCCAAAGCCCAGGTATCGCTATCGGTATTGGGACTAAAAAAGTCAGATCGGTGCATCCCTTATTAGAATGAGAGGTGTTTAGTGTATTTGTGGCTAACTAATGACTATTTTTATTATCAATTATATCTGCCAATTCTTTTCTATAAAATAGTCAGAAAATAGTGAAATATTCATACTATAACGAAAGACCTAGGGTGACATATTCATGATATATTTGTAAATTGCAAATAGTTTTGTCCGACCAACAGACCAAAACCCAAAAGATATTCACTTTACTGTCATATATGTATTAGAAAAGCAGGACATTTCACAATTTGAGGAGCTGGAACCAGCGCAGTATAATGTTGGATTTACTGCAGGATTGTCATATTAGACTGTATAATTTGTAGCTAGGTGTACCTAATAAACTGACAACTGCCTGTTCATTGAAATTACGTTTGGCAAGAGTGTGGTTGATGGGTATTTTACATCTTGAGTGACTGCTGCTGCTGTATCCCCCCGTTGCACAAGATAAGGAAACCTAGCCTTTTCCTGCAGCGCTGCAGTGCCAACATCTTTGCACTCTGACCTCTCTGATGAAATACACATGTACAGGGGGCTTTTTCAGTGTTTTTGTAACCAGCGGGGGATTATGCAGAGTTATACATTTCTAATTAATCTGAAGGCTGATGAGGTCCATCATCTTCGTAGCTTCATACCTTAGGCTGTGTGGTGTGGAGAAAGTGTTGGAGAAAGGGGATTCGCCCTGCCCACAGGCTGTTTCCATTCTCCACTGGAAGGGGGGTAGAACCAGTTCTGCTTTAGGAATTTGTGTCGTCGACACCCATAACCCTGATCATGTGATGGCCTGAAGCCCTAGTAGTCCTCCAGTGACCTTTAGGGTCAACAACACCCATCTCATTGGTCAACAGAACGTGCATAGCTCTTAGATGTCCCTTGAGATTGAGATGGACGGCTTGGGCACCATCCTCAAAGTCTGCAAAGAGACAAGAGCTGTAGTGATAATAAACTCTACTTTATCTACTTGTTTGCAGTCCCTCAAGCTGATATTTGTAGCTCTGTAGCTCAATTTCTATAAGAACCTGGTGTCAAAGTGGATGCCTATTGAAGCAGGATGACCATTAGAGGGGTATATAGAATAGATTTACATGTTTGCACTGTAACTGTGTGCCAGAAATTGGACAATTTTTTTAATTAGCTTGCCTTAGAGATTATGTGAGAATGGTATTCTTGAAATTGTCATAAAAGGAGATCAAAAAGGAACAATCTCTGTCTGTGTACAAAGACTATTAAGGCAGCATGTATAGGAAGCAGCCTGAACACTCTGGTTGTCATTGATTTTACAAAATCTGCTGTTCAAAGTTTATTTAGAACGATAATATTTTGCATGTCTGGTGTCCAGGAAGACATTTCAATTCACAAATAACTTATTTTTACTCTTAAATTAACATTACAAAACAGGTCCAAATACCCACTTGTACGATACAGTGAACAAATTAGCCGGGGATGTTTTTGTTTTGCTGAGCCGCACACCAGTAATTGGCATAATTTTCTGTGACATTAGTCCTAGACAAATCGTCTCCAGCGTCACCAAATGATTCTCCGCTCTTGTGTTGAGCTAGCCTTTACAAGGTCGTTAGATCGCCCCCGTCAGCCTGACACTTTGTGGTCACAATAAACTCTGGTCTCCTTCCAGACAGGAAACTCATTGCTGCTTGTGTGTGTGTGTGTGTCTTTTGTGCAGGTTGAAGAATGGAGTTGGCCAACCATGGTCTTATCCTGCTGCAGCAGCTTAACGCTCAGAGGGAGTTTGGCTTCCTGTGCGACTGCACCGTGGCTATCGGAGATGTCTTCTTCAAAGCCCACAAGGCTGTCCTCGCCGCCTTCTCCAACTACTTCAGAATGCTCTTCATTCATCAGGACAGGTACAGGATGAATGTATTAATAGTGGTATCAGACACAAATTCAGATACACCAAGCTAACATACTTTTTTTGTTGTCACATCAGAGAATGTACCTTCAGATACCATGTCCAAATAGCACTCACTTTTTCTCTGTAGTTGAGTGCTGGACTGTATCTACATTTTTTTAGTGTGATGACCCACAACTAATGTCATTGTTCGATCAATGGAACAGATTGAGGGGACAAATTGGAGGGTCTGTAAGGGCATTAACATCAAGACATGGTGTCTGTGCTGCCCTGATAATGTGTTATAGAGAGGTGAAGCCCCTCCCCTTCTGGTGGACCCCATGGGACCTTATTTTGGAAAAAATATGTATGGTAGTCAACGGCGAGAGACAAATATTTTTTTGATCCCATTTGAATTGTGCCATGAATCACTCATATGATGTTTGTCAATTTAAAAGATCATTTTGCAAGTAAAATGTCAGTCAGGAAGCGAAAGAACGAGCAAGACCAGTTGCTCTTGTGAGTACATCTCAGTACAAAACACACAGGCATCGTAGCTTCAGCAAGGGAAACGTCACTACCTGACTTTTGGGTGTGTCGTCTTTCTAATTATGTATTTTCACAGTCTGATACTTCAACATTTTTGCAACAAACTGCAACTTTCTTGTATTGCAAAATTATCTTTTAATTTGACAAACATCATATGTGTGATTCATGGCGCAATTCAGACGGGATGAAAAAAAAATATTTGTCTCTCGCCGTTGATTATCATTATTTGCCTCTCTATGGCGAGGTTCCCTCACTGAAAGACACACAGACCCAAACAGATTTATTCACATTCAAGTTTTCAACGACCTGTGACCAGCAGAACTTTCCTCATATAGTAAAGAAATGAAGAGCAGTCACTGCTGTTTCTAACGATCTGATATAATCAAGACAACGTTTGTCACTAGTTAACTGTGATGTCTTTGTGTTTCAGTGACTGCGTGCGCCTGAAGGCCGCTGACATACAGCCAGATATCTTCAGCTACCTCCTCAACCTGATGTACACGGGCAAGCTCGCACCCCAGTTGATAGACCCCGCACGGCTGGAGCAGGGGGTCCGATTCCTGCACGCTTATCCGCTCTTGCAGGAGGCCAGCCAGTCCGTGTATTCACACGCCGAGCAGCACAGCGTCAACCTCTCCACCTCCCTCTACGGCATCCAGATCTCCGACCAACAGGTAGGGCTGGCGGCTAGACGGCAGGTCTCCTCACCTTTTGACATGGAGCAGCTGAGCTCGGAGGGGAAGTATCCGTCCACGCCATCCGTCACAGCTTCATATGCTCATTCCTTACTGTCCAAGATAGCTTCTTCACCGCCAGACGCGGAGGCTTCGACCAGCGGCACCAGGCCTACACTCGAGGAGGGGGGAATGGACTTGCTAAGTGCAGACGTTTCCTCAGTTAGTGCCATCCTCCATGTAAAGCCAAGCATCATGAAGAGGAATTCCTCCTTTAGGAAGCATTACTCCTGTCATCTGTGCAGGCGTCGATTCACCCAGAGAAGCCTGCTGAGAGAGCATCTCCTCCAACACACCCATTCTCTGCAGCAGGTGCCGGCCGAGCCCAGCAACGCACTCTCACCTATGAGCAGAGAACACACCATGCTAGAGTTAGAGGGGGTCTTGAAGGGAAGCACGGCCACAGCGGTAGAGATAATCAGCGACAGCGAGCAGACGCCCGTTTCAGGCACCAACTCGGACTCTCCCCGAGCAGAGGTGTCCACGTCCAGCTGGGGGGTGGGAGGATTAAACTCCCAGGCGGACACACCGCCTCCGTCAGACATCGCGGACATCGACAACCTGGAGAGCGCCGACTTGGACAGGGAGGTGAAGCGGCGGAAGTACGAGTGCTCCACTTGCGGGCGCAAGTTCATTCAGAAGAGCCACTGGCGCGAGCACATGTACATCCACACGGGCAAGCCCTTCAAATGCAGCGCTTGCGGCAAGAGCTTCTGCCGGGCCAACCAGGCGGCCCGCCACGTGTGCCTGAACCAGGGCGCCGACACCTACACCATGGTGGACCGACAGAGCATGGAGCTGTGCGCCGCCGGCGACGACAGCAGCCAGATGGAGGCGATGTTCTTGGACTCGTCGAAGCCTTACAAGTGTAACATTTGTGCGACCACCTTCTCCAGTCCCAATGAGGTGATCAAACACTTGTGCTTCACTCAAGGGGGGTTAGTGGGGCTGCAGGGAAACACGGGCGCGGGGATGCTGCTCCAGCGCGACGAGCTTTCTAAAGACGATGGCTCTGATTTGTCCAACTCTGGCACCCCACTGGAACCCATAAAGACTGAGGAGATCCTCGTAGAGTAGTGCCAAAACTGTGTAATTGTCCTTTCTAACATGTATGTTTACTTTCTAAATTAAGGTGAAGTTAGTCAGGGTATGTATGTTTGAGGTTCTCAATCTACTAAAACTGTTTTATTGGAGGTTTTTTTTGTGTGTTTTTGGACTTTTTTGGCCCAGTGTATGACAGAAAGTGAATTAAATAGTAATAGTAGCTCTCTGGAGTTCAGTCCAACATCATAAGAAAAGCAAATAACATTTAAATCAAGGCTAAGTCGAATATCAATGAGGGAGATGAAGTTCCTTGTTTCATCTCATCATTTTATTGTTGGTGTACATTGGTATCTCACACATTGGGCTGTACCACATTGTTGCTTTTTTTACGTAACAGCTAAAGTTGTGGTAAGGCTGCACAGGCAGACATTGAGTAGAGGAGGAAGAGGAAGCTGAGACAGTTCCGGAGGACTCAGCGTGTCGTGAGAGATGATTTCGCTAGACTCGAAGAGGAGAAAGAGTATATTAACAATCCCTCTGGATCTGAACACAAGAGCTGTTTCTTCATAAATGAGAGGCTTATTCTGCAGATCAGGTATATATTATAATTCCAGCTAAAAAGCACACAATATATTCAGACCTGAGACAATCTGTGCTCTTTGTGTTGAGTAGATGCCCGATATGCAGGAAAGTACATTTGTCTTCCAGTCTTGTTTTGGTTCAGCGGAAACTTGAAATGTAAAGTAATGTCCATTATTTGCATCCTTCTAGTTGTTTTACTCTGTGTTTTGTTGTATGTCATTACACCTAATTAAAGCACAACTGCTCTCATTAATAAGAGTTTGGACACTGAAAATTGATCACAGCAAGCAAGAGTGTTCCTTTACAGTTTAGCCACTTAGATTACTGATTATTGACACACACAGCCTCCCAGGCTGTCCTGTACAATATTGTACTTCTTTATATAATTTGCTTCGGTCTACTCCTAAAAGCCCTTCATTTTTGTTTGGCATGCTTTTCTAATTTTATATACAATGCTATATTTACAAAGATTACTTTATATTGCAAAGGTTTATGTATATTCGTAGACAAATAGCTTTCAAAATAGGATAACATTTGGTTTAGCAAAAGTTTATGTATTAGGGATGGGCATGAAAAATGTTTCTTTAATTTCTTCAAGCAATAGGTTAGAAGTAAAAAGATTATTTGGGATTTTAAATCTGCCAAATTTGTGCTAATTGCTAACCTTCTTATTCATTTTGTGCAAAGGGAAACGGTTTCTCTGTATTGTTAAGACTTTCTGACAATTATTCTTTAACATATCAGAAAAAATAATGAATAGTTGCAACAGTAATCATTAATAGAAAATATGCAGGTGAACATGTTGAGAAATATGAAATGACAGAGTGATATCTCTATATACTTGACTGTCTGGATACATTTGTGAATATAAAAGATGCTTTTAATTATAATTTACAAGAACATAAATTGTTTGGGATTACAGAAACACTTTCTATGAACTACTGATGACTGGAAATTGTGCTAAATCTTTACATACATGTTGAGTTAATGTGAAAAAGTAATATGATTTGTCATGCTGAAACATGTCGAGTAGCATAATACAGGTTGTTCAGGAACAAAATTCTCCATTAGTCCCCTTTATGCAAATTTAAAACATCAGTGAGCATCACTGTCTTCAGTTTTTTTCAGTTGTTTCTGTCTTCTTATCTATACATCTCTGAATATTAAGATGAATGATAATTTAGGGAGGCTTGTAAAACTGTCTTAATATTGTTATTGTTCCTTCTAGTGGAAAATAAATTCGACATTGTATTGTTATTGCAATAACATCGCCTTTTTTTGCTGCAAAACTAACCAACCCATAAGGTTGCAAAACAATTTAACAATTCAGAAAACTAATAATAATTTGCAATATTATTTTAAAGCTAAACACATGTATTTTAGAAAGTATTTTAAATGTAGTCTTTCGCCACATTTATTGACTTGTTTCCGTCTTTTAATTATTTTAATAACTTTTATGAAAATATTAAGAAAATGCCCATCCCTAGTATGTTTAACATGCATAGTTGTTGTTTTTTTTTCTTCTTCTTTTGAGCCAATTTTTCCCAGCGTCAAAGCCCAGTTCCAATTCACTTCAAGTGGGACTATATTCTGTATTGAAAAGCAGTTGTTACTCTGATGCAATGAGCCCAGTGTTTAGCTAGAGGGAGCTGTTGTTCTTCTTTGTCTACTCAGGTCAAGTGAGGAGCGGGAAGGCTATCAAATTTGAAGTAATATCTTTACTAGTGTTTTTGTGATGTGGTTGCCAATGATATAACCATCTCTGCCATAAATCAATATTCCATCACATTTAAGTTCACATAAAAAAAAAACAACCCCACAAATGTCTGAATTTCATCTTACAAGTTATTGACTAACCGGGAAGGATTCTTGTTTTGTTGAGGCAACTGAACTGCTGTACTACTGACATTCATTTCTCAGAGCTCAATTGATACACAGAAATATGCACAGCTTTATGAAAAGTCCCTCCTCCGTTAAAGTTGTAACTGCTCTCCCGTCACACCAGTCTTGTAACTTAATGGTTTGTGTATATGTGTGTTTAAACGTCTCAGTATCTCAGGAAGATGAGAAGTTTAAAATTTTTTCTTTCCATTCTTGTTTATCAAAACAATAATTTAATTTCAAACCCCCTCATTGTACTCCCCAAACGCCCATCTGTGATCAATCTGTGTTCTCAGGAATGTGAGTAATTTTCTGTTTAAACAACTTTTTTTTTGTTTTCAATGAAGAATGAACAATAAAAACATGTCTTTTTTTTATAATTGGTGGTCTTTTTGTCTCGTCTTTACCTCAACAAAACAGCTTCAGGAGATGATTTTCATTCTTTTTTCATTTATAACCACTATTTAAACATTCAAGACATGGTTTATAGCACTCTATATTATAATTGTAAGCAGATAAAAGGATATTTCTATTACGTGTTTACTGCTATGAATATATATGTTATGTTGTTACACCTGTGTTTTACTATATTGTCATTCATTGTGTGTATACAGCCTCCACTTATGGGTGGATTTATGGCTTTTAACAAATTATATCTGTTTACAACTACATTATAGTATGTTATAAAGCATTTTTTAAAATGTTTCTACACTGCTTATAAATGCTAAATGGGGTCACCTTTAAGTTCTATCTTTGCTCCAGTGGTAATGAATGTCTTCATAGTGATTATGTATTAAATGATCCAGGGATGAACACAAAGCGCACACCGATTTTCTCTACCTTTATTGAATGAAATATAGACAAGTTTCTCTATCCTTACTATTAACAGCTTGGAAAATATAAAAGACCATGCTACATGAATATTATGCTAAATGGCTGCAGGTTATGAGTTAATATTACAACAATATGTTTTTTTTAAGTACATACAGTAGGTATACAATCTGTACAAATGTTAACAGGTTCACAGTTAAGAGTGTTACAAAAAGCAGGCTGAAGTAGTGGGCCACTAAATGCTTTACATTATGCAACAATAGCAAAAGTCTTTAGCTCACTCTGGCTTTTTTTTTTAATCATTTATATTTATACATAAAGCATTGATGGATGTGACTCACCCTCTAGAGTCAAAGTAAAGGGGAAGTGGTGACCTAACAGGGGGGTCTGTACTTCCTGATCTTTCTCTCATTTGGTCATGAAGCTGAGTGAAATGTGAGCCTCTATAGAGCGGCTGGTGTCAAATTAAAATCAACAAATTATAGAAGCACTCGCTAATTCCCAACACGTCTGAATGATTCACACACTAGTGCAAGTTTGCCAAATTTGGTAGGACATAAATCACATACCAGTGTAACCCGCGGTCACACGTTTGCTTTGGTGGCAAAACTGGACCCCAGGAATGTTTCAGATATTCCTCCTCCATCCTAAAACATCCCAGACTTTTATCAGTGAACTTGCAAAAATAAGCCCTTGTGACTTAGGTTTGATGCGTGACTCAAAGCAGTTGAGTGCTTTAGGAATTCAATTGGATGCAAGTGATGTCTCATCCTGTGAGCAATGGGAAGACCATGACTCCCTGATTGATCCTAACTCAATTTGGCTTTGAGTAAAATTAGTTTTATTTTCCACTTCTGGCACCATGCAGTCGGGTGTCTGTGCCTCTCTAAAATCCCCAACCAGTGCCAGTTTAATGAACCTGAGCCATCATGCTGAGTGAAGAACACGACATATAGGAGCAGGTACCATAAGACTGGAACATTTTCACACTTTTTTTATCACCTTTGTTAAAACATATGAAGCCAAAATGACACCAATGACTGAAGACTAAAGGGTGCACTACTTTTTGTAGGCAGCAGAGGGCATCAACATACTGTCTTTTCATTAAGAAATATAAATATAGTGTTGCTACACACACATAACGGATACAGTATGTCACAGTAACTCAGAAACATGGCCGTCAAACTGTGATATGCTTTGTAAGTCTTTCTTACATGCACTTCTCGTCACTGTTCACCAAATACCTCTGCCACATGATCAAATGAGGGTGTTATAATATTATTTTATTGTCTTATTACATGGAACAATGTGTAACAATGTCTTTTTCACAGTGAGTCAGGCAGTGATTGTTTGTCTTATCTACATGGAGCTTATTAGGTATTTTGTTGGGTTGCGGGGTGAGAGCACATTGTGACAAAAGCATCATTCTCATCATACTGTCTGTGCCCTCTTCTTCAGTCAGTGTTATCACTTACTGTCAGTGGAATCACACTTGTACCATGGTTTAGTTATAATTGCTACAGAGTCTTCATTGAATGTGACTATTAAAAAGCTGCGATACACCGACCACTTATGTGCAACATACTCACATTTGTTCTGGTGAATTTTACAAGGAATTTTTTAGATGTTTCTCTGCATCAGCTGGTAAATCTACCGTCGTAATGTTGCTCAAAAGAAAACACCTGATGTATCACAGCTTAATGTGGGAATTTTTAAAAACAACAAACAAAAAAATGGAAAAAATAAAGACTGAATGAAAGAATACTCAAGATATAAATACAATATACAAGATAATAATCCTCCATCTCTCCACCTTCTGACACCATCTCACTCTCCCTACTGTACACATACAATCACACACACATACGAAACAGATACGCACTCGACCAGGTTGCAGACTCTCGTCTTATGCAGCAAGGGCAATGGAAAGTCACAGAGACACTGAGCACACTGATTACAAGCCAGATGGGATGCTTCTTGAGGCACAGGACATGCTTTAGTGTGTGTGTGCATGAGAGTGAGTGAGTGGGTGAGGACGTGGCGGTGGGACGTCACGCCGTGGTGACAGGGCTGCGGGATGGGGTGGGGAGTACAGGTGGAAGGGGAGGTGGAGAGAATGGCGGAGCTGTTGCTCAGTCACTCAGTCTCTCTGGGCGGGATGGGCGGAGCCCAGTCTCAGTGTGTTACCACAGAGCAGCCTCTCTCTCTCTCTCTCTCTCTCTTTAATTCTCTCTCTCTCTCTCTCTCTCTCTCTCTCCCTCCCTCATCACTCACGTCCTGGTCCAGACAGTGTGTCTCCCAGGCATCAGTGTTGTGTCTTCAGCTGTGGGGGAGAAGAACAAAAACAAAATATTAGCAGCAAGAAAAGACATATTTTCTTTTCTGGAAAAAGAAACCCTCTGAGATTGACATTACATTTTAGAGCTGCATTTATTAATCGATTAGTTGTCAACTACTAAATTAATCGGCAACAATTTTGATAATCAATTAATCGGTATAGTTAAATTTTCTAATTCCAGCTTCTTATATGTGAATATTTTCACGTTTCTTTATTCCTCTATGACAGTAAACTGAATATCTTGTTGAGTTGTGGACAAAACAAGATATTTGAGGACGTCGTCTTGGGCCTTGGGAAACACTGATAGACCTGTTTCACCATTTTATGACATTTTATACACCAATCAACTAATCGATTAATCGAGAACATAATCTAGAAATTAATCAACAATGAAAATAATTGTTAGTTGCAGCCCTAATACATTTGGAAACATCCCTCAGTATGTTATGTTGTAGGACCAGAACATCATTAAAAAGCTGTATTCTAATGTGATGTAATCCATCCATCGACAAAAGTAGGGACTGAAACATTAGTTTGATGTACTGATTCAACATTGGGACACCCTGCCATCAGATCATACCTAATCGTTTATATATGTACTGTATATAGAACATGTGTCAGTCTCAATAAATCCAGAGATAAATAATGCATAACATGAAAAAAATATTTATATACAGTACATATAACTCATTACTCTGTAATCCTTTTAATCCCCCTGCAATATTCTTTATCTCTCATTCCCACTTTTTGGTTTTCTCTTCTATTGTTTGATTTTACCACCCTGCTTCAAGGTTTGTTTACATGAGTCAGCACACACTTAGTGTGAGAGGGCTGCTGCTATTAAGCTGCTGTAACTCATCGAGCCCTTTGCTGCTGCTATCTCCCATTTCTATCCCTCTCCAGGCTTCTCTCTCTGCAGCAAAGCTGCACGACTGCTTAATAAATATTAAAGTGAACTACGCCCAGTTTCTCCCTCCTCTGCATCGGTTAGATCAGATGACATCAGAGTGCGACTAAAACGTTGTTGCACATTCTTCTGCTTTCACATATTAAAGATATAATTCAGTCAGAACAACTTGAAAAACACAACTTGAGCTCTTTGAGGCTTTGTAATTGAATCTAACAAATGCGACATGGTTTCTTGACTTCATACTGAGCCTGTGATAGAAGGAAAACAGGAGGAGGGAGCGGAGGAATCATAATCAGTCTTTCAGCACAAGTTCATCTGCCCCTCACACACACCGCTTCCCTTTAAGACCCCGGCCTACAAAGAAGGGGTCAACGGCGGCATTCCTACTTTGATATCAAAGGTCCCCTGGTTACTCATACCCCGAACAAAAGCTTTTTCATCTGGTCGGTGGGCAAATCCCCTCCCCTACTCCCTAATAAAAGTGGGGCCCATTGATGTTTCAAAAAAGCCACTATGAGAAGATTGTTTGATAGGCCAACAAAGGAATTTTCATTCTGTACTGTTCCATCGCTAATTTTACAATACTGAAATAGTGAAGAGCACTACTTTCATTTTGATTAGATACCATAAAAAACTGTTGTCATAAACGTTCAGTACCCCTGCTAACACTTTATAATAAACATTAATAAATGGTAAATTGATGTTGTTTATTAAACTTTAGTTAATAGTTATGTTATTTTTAACAAACAAAATAATAATTAATAATGTTTACTAATTATTAGTAATGCTATAATTTGTTATTTTAACAGTTTATTGTTGCACACAATATAACATTATCTACTATATTAAATATTTGTTAATGATAACCAACTGATTTGTAAACCTTAAAGTAAATTGTTTGTAAAACATCTATAAACATTACATAGACAGATATTTTTAGCACTTAATTGTTAATAATTGGTTTGTAAACCACCTATAAACATTATTTGGATGGTTATTATAAAGTTGCAACTGATGATTATAATGTCATTGTTTAACAGCAAAATAACTATTAACTGAAGTTTAATTAACTTTCAATTTACCATTCATTAATGATGTTTATCATAAAGTGTTACCCATTGGTGCAAGATCAGTCTCACCTGCTCATGATGCTGCTGTGATCTCTGTGGACACAGGCTCGATCTCCTTCACGGCCTCCTCGATCACCTCGATCACCTGCGCCATCACTTCCGCACACTTTCCCGACGGTGTTTCTTGCGTCTCTGGCTCTGTGACTTGGCTGGAAGCGGGAACCTCTGCTGAAGCCGTCGCTTGGGGTTCTTCGGACAGCGTTGGGAGTTTGCTTTCACTTGCGGCGCTCTTAGCTTTTACGCCTGCGTCTTCAGTCACGGGGCCGTTGCTGTCAAACTCTACCGCGGCCTCTTCTTCCACCGACGGTTCCTCAAACACCTGCGCCGTCTGCAGGACCACTTGGACTGGCATGTGAACCTCAAGCACTTTCTCTTTGTTCTGCTCTGACTTTGCTTCCTCTGGTTCTGGTTCCACTTCCTCAGCTGCTTCTTCTTTTACATCTGCTTCCTGAACCTCTGCAACTTCTTTGCTCTGCTCCTCCTTGACCTGCTCCTCACATCTCCCACTCTCTGCCTTTATCTCCACCACTTCTTCCACTACGACAGTTTCTTCACTTACGTTTACCTCCACAGCTTTCTTCAGCCCTTCTTCTGGTTTCTTCTCCTCCACCTCCTCTACAGAGGCATCGAGGCTCTTTGTAACCTCTACTGGGATTGTTTCAGTGACCTCCATGGCGACATGGAGCACCTGAGGTGACTTTGGTGCTGGTTTTTCGCAGACGACTGCAACGGGGGTGTCGAAGATAACAGGGGTCTCTGTTGTGATCTCGTTCTCTGTTGTTGCTTCAGCCTGGACTGGTGTTGGGTCGGTGGGCTTTTTGGATTCAGGCACGTCTTCTGAAACTTTATCCATGGCTTCCTGAATGACAGCTTGAGCAATGACCATGCTCTGAGCCTCAATTTCACTGGTCGGCTGGACGTCTTCCTTGATTTCCTCTGTCTTCTCGCTGGTCTCCTCAGTCACTTCACTAGTCTGCTGGACGTCTTCCTTGACTTCCTCTGTCTTCTCGCTGGTCTCCTCAGTCACTTCACTGGTCGGCTGGACGTCTTCCTTGACTTCCTCTGTCTTCTCGCTGGTCTCCTCAGTCACTTCACTGGTCGGCTGGACGTCTTCCTTGACTTCCTCTGTCTTCTCGCTGGTCTCCTCAGTCACTTCGCTAGTCTGCTGGACGTCTTCCTTGACTTCCTCTGTCTTCTCGCTGGTCTCCTCAGTCACTTCGCTGGTCGGCTGGACGTCTTCCTTGACTTCCTCTGTCTTCTCGCTGGTCTCCTCAGTCACTTCACTGGTCGGCTGGACGTCTTCCTTGACTTCCTCTGTCTTCTCGCTGGTCTCCTCAGTCACTTCACTGGTCGGCTGGACGTCTTCCTTGACTTCCTCCGTCTTCTCACTGATCTCCTCAGTCACTTCAGTGGTCGGCTGGACGTCTTCCTTGACTTCCTCCGTCTTCTCACTGATCTCCTCTGTCACTTCACTGATCTCCGACTCTGCTGTCTGAGCGGTAGTAGCCTCCACAGTCTCTTCAACTGCAACCTCCTCCTTGGTTTCCTGCACCTCGATTGATTCATCGCCGACTGGCTCTGATGCATTTTCCATGGTCACCGGAGCCGCTGGGGCCACAAGGACCACTGCTTGGGCGATAACAACCCCCTCGGTTGGTTCAACTACAGGGATGATTGGCTCGGTCTCCTCTGTGATGGTGGTCTTTGTGGTTGCACTTATGGTGGAGGCAATCTCTGCAGTTGCATACTGAGCTACCTCCTTTATAGTATTTTCTTCGGTGGCAGCAAGCTGCTCCAAATCCATCTTCACTTCCTTGGTCTCTACAATTAGCTCGGTGACTTCTACGCTCTGGGTGCAAACAGCTGTTTCGGATGTTGGTGCAATGGGATCAACTGTCCTGACGGAGTTCTCGCTCATGGTGGTAGACTGAATGATTTCGGACTCCTCCAGAACAGCGCTGACAAGTCCAACATTCTCAATCGCAGGTTCGTGGCCCTCACTGGCTGCTTGAACGTTTGACAAGTCGCTCTGTGAACTTTCAACAACAGGCTCAAGCTCCATGGTTTCTACTTGGTGCACTTGGGACATGAGCACTTCATTTTCTGCGGCAATGGCTTCCTCTGCATTTGCTGGCTTATCTTCCACCGACACCTCTGTGCTTACACAGTCACGGATCACGGCCACGCTCTCTATGATGGGCATCGCGGGTTTCTCCAGAGCTACTTTGGCAATCTCCTTGGTTCCCAGGCCAGTGCAGATAGCCATGGCCTCCTCACGAGCGTGTGGCTCCAGGATGGAATTTGTCTTGGACTCTGCCTGCTCAGTTGGTGGTTCATACTCTGTTTTCTCAGAAAGTACCTCTACTAGTACAGCTTCAACAGCCACATCTGTCTGGGGTGGAATTGCACTAATTTGGGCCTCTATGCTCTCCATCACCTCCTCTGCGCTCTCCGGCTTGGGCCCCTGAGGAACAGGAGTGGTTTCTGCAGATGGAGCTTGAGCGACAGGCATCACCTCAGCCGTGGACAGTCTGCGCCCCGTGCGTCCAGGAGCTCTAGTCAACAGAATATCCTTGTCCTCATCTTCTGCGATGTCGGTGTCAACAGACTTTGGCGTGGCAGCGTTCTCAGCCTCCTCTGGGATGTCACTCAGCTGATCAGGTTTATCATCGCCGTCCTCGACAGTGGCTTGGATCCATGAAGGGGATCTATCTTCAGTGGATACTTTAACCTGGGCTTCAGCAGGTTCTGCTGGTGCTTCCTGTTCAGCTTCAACAGCTGCAACAGCTTCAACAGCTTCAACCCGGTCTTCATACTCTGAGAGAGGAACCACAGCTGGGGTGTCAGAGTCGTCCTCGCTCTGCTCAGTAGAGGCTTGTTTGTCAGCCTTCTTCTTTCTGCGTCCAGGGAAGAGCTTCCTCAAAGAGAACGACGACTCGTCTTTTGGTGCTTCACCGTCTGATTGGACTTGTTCTGCCATCTCCTCAGGCTTCTCCTCGGCTTTGGCCTTATTCTTCGACATAACCATGCGTTTCAGTGTGTCCCAGGTGGACTCTCTCTCAGCGGGTTCAGGGGAAGAAACAACTTCTCCATCACTCTCTGTGTTTTGGGAAGTGACAAGGGCAGCCTCAGTTTTTTCCTCCTGCTCCCCTTCTACCACTGCTGCTACTGATTCCTCTTCAACCTTGGTCTCCTCATCGTCAGAATCAGAGGTCTTCCTAGTCCTCTTTTTGGGTCCACCCATACACATCAGAGCCTCCCAGGAGACAGAGGTGTCCATTTTCTTCTTGGGCTCCTCAGTGCTGCTGACCAGTTTCTCAGTGTTTTCAGTCTTTGGCTCTTCCTCAGTTGGCTTATCCTCCTTAGCCTCCTCCTCAACACTCTTATCTGCTAACGGGGCACTCTCAGAAGAGGACAGCGTGGCTGACTTTGCTTGTTTCTCAGCTGTGGCTTCATCTTCGCTCTCAGATGACCTTTTTACGCGCCTCTTGGGTGTTACTAGTTTCTTGAAGGAGGACCAGGCAATGATGCCCTCTTTTTTCTTCTCTCCATCAGAGGCAACTTCACCATCTGTCTCTTGGCTGGACTCATTCTGGGTCACCTCCACAGCAATGACGTGCTCTCCTGACTCCTCGGGAGATGAGGGCCCGCTGTCGGCTTTTGGAGCCTCTGCTGACTCGGTGGAGGATTGAAGCTGCTCAGCTGCCTGCTCCCCAGACTCGGCGGTCTTTGCCTCGGCGGTATTCGCCTCTGCAGTCTTCGCCTCGGCGGTCTTCGCCTCAGCAGCCTTCGCCTCAGCAGCCTTCGCTTCAGCGTCTTTCTTGTTCTTCTGTTTCTTAGTTGAGAGCTTCTTCAAGCCAGCTCCAGTGAAGAGCTTCTTCAGGGGGCTTCCCTGGGGTTTAGCCTTCTCCTGTGATGACAGCAGCTCAGCCTCAGACGTCACCTCTGCTGGAGCCTTCTCCTCTTCAGCACTAGGTTCAGCCTTTTCCTCCTCTGGTTTGGTCTCATCAGTAGCAGCTGAGGGTTCAACAGGGACCTCTGGCTCTGGGGCAGTCTCTGATTTCACTTCCTCTGGAGTTGCTGGTGCCTCCTCTTTAGTTTCTTGCTCCACCTCATCCTTCTCTTCCTTTTCCTCCACAGCAGCAGTTTCTTCTGTCTTGGCTGCCTCCTCCTCAACAGCTGCCTCCTTGTCTTCCTCCTCTTTTGGCTTCTTGATGCTGGCTTTCTTTCTCAGGTTAGAGAAGAGTCCTCCACTGAAGAGCTTCCTGAAGGGGGACAGAGTTGTTTCTTCCTTCTCAGCTCCTTCATCCTTAACTGCTTCATCAGTAGTTTCAGCAGCAGTGCCTTCAGCAGGAGCATCGGTGGTTTCAGCTTCATCTTTAATGACTTCAGCCTCAGGAGTAGACGCCTCTGTATCCGTCTCCTTTTCTTCAGTTGTGCCATTCTCCTCAGCAGTGGCAGCTTCTTCCTCCTTTGTAGGCTCATCAGTCCCACTAACCTCCTCTCCTTCTTTATCTTTGACTGTCAGCAGCTTCACAGGGTCTTTCTCCTCACTTTTGTCCTTCTTCAGCGTGAACTTAAAGCCCACAAAGCGGAAGATCTTCTTGAAGCCCACTTCGCTGGCTTCATCGGGTTTCTCCTCAGCTGCTTTCTCCTCAACAGCGGAGATGTCGTTGGCATCAGGCGACTCTTTCTCCACTTTCTCGCCGTTCACTTGAGGAGCCACTTCACCCTGGATGGTGTCCATGGTCTCAGGAGCCTCCTCCTTCTGAGCCACACCATCTGGCTGGCCAACTGAAATGACAAGAAAAGAAGCAGCTTTGATGAAGATATTGATCGGTTTTCTTGCTTCAGTTTTACTATTTCCTCTTAAAGCTCCCACTGTGCTACAGAAACATCACTAATGATGTTCCCATGACATTCAAATGAAATTGCTGACGAGAGCTACGATTTGTAACTTGCAATTCAACATATTTGGGTAATGAAATCATTAGGAAACCAATCTGCATTCAATAAAAATCTCTATGTGATTACTCTGAGGAGAAACAGGAGAATGTCTCATTGCCATCTGCATTTAATCAAAGACGTTGTACAGAAAGTATTTGCTGAGATGCCGACCCCTTGAGCAGATTTTATCAAGCATAGGACTTATTAGAAAATTAGATTGCAATTTGGCCCAGCTAATCCTGGGCTAAGTAAACACGCCAGACCTATAACACAACCTTGCAATGGTGCATTGTGTGAGAACCACTTCGACTTTCTTTTGATGGTTAAACTGGATCACTTATTCAATTCCCTGGTAGTTATACAAATGTAAGAGAGATGCTGTATTATCAGCTGAGATAAGAGACACATACACACATACACAACACATACACACAATATCTGCCTGCCATGTCTATCTGTGTTTTGACAGAAGAGGGTGTATGGGGGATGACGACCTGCCAGTGTTTGCAGCTTTTCTTCTTTTCTCCTCAGATCTCACTACAGTCTGGACAACCTCACATCTGATACCCCTGGACTCTCAAAACAAATTCCCAGGCCTTTTAATGCCTAGCTATCAGCTTACCTGATTACACACACTGGGAAACACAAAGACACACATGCACTCCCCTAAAACCATGCACACTGTGGGACTTAACTTCCTTCACAAAAAGGCAGGGCTGTCCTCGACCAAAGAAATTCTTAGTCGTCTAACACTTGCACAATTTTGTCGACTAAAGGATTAGTTGATTTAATCGACAGATCTGTGAAACTCCACAAAGAATCACACAAAAGCACCACTTTAAATCTTGTGTTTACCAGAGATATGCTCATAAGTTTCCTAGATATGAGTCATTCAGCATGAAAAAAGCATACTATTCGACTAAAGAAATCATAGTCAACTAAGACCAAAATGACCGATTAATCGACTAATCGACTAAGACAGCGCAGCTTTATAAAAATGCAATGTAAAAAACAATGTATTTGATCCCAATTCCCAGTTTCGTTATAGTATCTACTATGATCATTTGATTCAGTTTGTAAACAAATCTGTGAAAGATGGTTCTTGTCTCACACAAAAATGTAAAACTACGCGCCCACATGTGTCCACATCCTTTTCCCAAATTATAGGCATGAAGCTTCACCCAGTAGCACTGCATTCCTGGAATATTTTACCATTAAAATAGAAAAAATATTTTGTCTAGAAATGATGTAAAACCTCACAAAACACTGATGTGTTTCACACTAAATTTAAAATAAAGAAGTGCTTTCATACACTAATGTTAGTAGTAATTAGTCAGGGCACGCCCATATCTTATGTATAGATTTGACTTGAGAGGAATGCGAGCTATGCTGTTCAGTCTGTGTTTGGGAAGATTATTTTAAGATGCTCTAAACATAAGCTCAATTTAAATGCCAGGGGACTTCAAGAATGTTTGTTTGTTTTTCGGTCAAACTGTGTCTCGACTGTAGGATTCAAACCAAACAATACAGGCCTCTACTACGATTACCCCTCCTTAAAGTAAAAAAAAAAAAGTCCCAATCTCCTTGACCCAAATTCCACCACAGCAGGATGGATGGGGACCCACCCCCCATCCCAAGACAAACACAATAGCCTTCTAACCCTCTCTGGCCTCCCAAAATAAAGGAAGGGGGGTGGTCAACTTTTCTATTATCAAGACACACAGCAGCTTGGGAGAAGATTGCTGACTTGACCAAATTGGTGTAAACATGAATAAAGAAAGGGTGATTTATAAAATACAGCAGTGTCGCATGGCAGTCTCTCACATAGGTGTTATTTTCAGGGTCCAATCACGCGGTTGTTAAGCAAGCAAGTAAAACCATAAGAACAACAAACGCCATATAAAGAGCAGTCTGTGCTCATCTAATATGAAAAACAAATTCAGCTCAATAATAGTTAGTGTACATAATTACACCAGCTCCTCTAGGCTGTTTTCAATGATGGTGCAGTACAGAGGCTTTTGAATGAAGACGTCTGGGTGTATGTGGGAGGGTTCGCACTGTTGGTAAGCCAGACGAAGCCATGTGTATCTAGATGGATAATAAAACAGGACTCATGTTGATTTAACAGACTACTGGCATCTCTCTGGTCTTTTTGATCTTTGTTTTCCGGCCCAACTTCTTTCTTTTTTTTTAACAGGCACACAACTAGATTGATTTGGTTTGCGGTGGGGGGCGGTTAATGTGAGGTGGAGGAGGGTGGGTGTTTTGAATAACGACTGTACCAGAAAGAATGTGAGTGTGAGTGGTGAGGCTACAGGGGGCGAGGAGGGGACAGTTAGGAGATGAAGGTATGCCCCGGGGCCGAAGCCCTAACTCACTTTAGAGGGTGTTACATATCTCAGACACAAACATTCATAGTTGAAATGCTTCTCTCTGCCGCCGTTGTTTGTGTGCCAGTGTGAAAGCATCTAGTAAGGCGATGCTCTCGTATTAAATATCATCGCCGCAGCCAAAAGATGATTGTTGTAAATCTACTCCAGTCTCCAGTGAGATCAGATAATGTTTCTGTTGTGGCTGTTGCAGCACTAGTGTGTGTTTGTGTGTCGTTTGAGACGAGCGGGGGGGGGGGGGGGGGGGGGGGGCAGCTGAATGGCAGCTATTCTTTCTATACACTATTTACAAACTTTGCCAAATATATGCAAATCCTTGTTGTAATTATCAGTCTGGAGCAGAAGCCCTTTAAACAAAAGAAGTCAGTTAAAAAGAGGGCATCCCCCCCACACCCTCCCCCAACAGACCCCATACTAGCGCCCCCTCTCTGTATCAAAGGTGTGGTCAAAGCGTCTCCGAGGCTCCGAGGGACCAGACACATCGACAATACCCACTGGTTGCACCGTTTATCTCCATCAAGTCTGATGTGAATTAGCCCACAGCAAAACGCAAATATTTATCAGTGCTTTGGTATCTCATTCATGTGCAGAGAACAAAAACCTGAGGTCACCACCAAGCAAAACATTCCCGACCTGCTCATTTTGAACCATCACTCCCAGTTATGACCTGGAGAAGAATCAAACTTGGCATGCAATTAATTTCATACGCCCCCCCTCTCTCCTCCCTCCCTACCTTCTGTGGCTAAGCTGAATAACCCCACTGGGAATTAGGATCCCACTCTAATCTAATGAAACACTTCACATGATGGGACACAAGGAGCTGGCTCACACGGTGATGTGAGCTAAAAGTAGGGCTTTGAAAATGTTTCTATAAATGCATCTTCTATCTGGCAGCTGTCACTGTGTGAAATTCTTTTCCCAACAATAAGTTTGGCCGTAGTAAAGGACGTATACGTCAGAGTTCAGGGCACCCACTTGGCCAGAGATGGTACACTGGGTGGTATCTGTAGTACAGTCGATAAACAGGCTTGGCTACTAAAGGGGATGAAAAAGGGGGATGTTTTCTTGTAGATTCTGTAACGCTGGTGATGCACAAGAATGATGAAGGAACACTTGATGATACACTTTTAAATTTAAGCTCATAAACAGAGTAAAATAAAAGTTAATGAAATGAGACAGCATTTAAACATGATTTTACTTTCTACATACATGATGAGGCTCTGTATTGGCCAAAGCAAAACCATCACCCACCAAGTCAGAGCATCTACAAACCCCTATGCTAACTAACCACACCCTCAGGACAACAATGCCTTCAGCTATAGTCACTCATGTGAGGAGAAACCACTGCTTTGGGTTTCAGGCACATCCTGAAAAAATGACTAGTTTCAACTTAAATTATATTGATACTTTAAAGTAGAGCAGTCATACATTTTTAGCAAAGTTAAAGAGAAACATTTTAATTAATGAGACTTTAGTGAATCATTGTTCTTACCTGTTAAAGTTATTGTCCCAAGCATTTGGTAAAAGTCCAAAAAATCTCTTTAAAAAAATTACAAAAGATTTACAATTTTTAGATGATTAAAAAATATATTTGAAAAATTAGTTTTCCTTCACTTCTGTGCACACTCAGTAAAAATCTGTTCGCTTCGTGGCTCGGTCTTCACTAGTAAACTCAGTCTGAGTGCAGAGGCTGTCTCTCTCTTCCAGCGCTTCTCAGCCAGTATGAACAGCAGAGAGGGCTCCACACACATTTCAACAGACTGACACACATGTCATGCTGGGACCACCCCTGCCTCCCTCTTCCTCCCACCTCCCTCTCCTTTCTTCAGCTGTTCTGAATGAGCCCCCTCCTCCTCCTCCCCCTCCCCCTCCTCATCTGCTCCCCCTCCTCCCTCAGAGCTCACTGTCCAGCCGGGATGACTGGAGCTCATCATGTGATTTTTCAAGGAAGCATTTGTCACCTTTCCCTTCCAGAAAACAGCAACTATTGTACATGTCCATAAAACCCCCCTCCCTTAATTCCTCATGCTGTTTCATACAGACAAACTCATACACATTGTTTCTCTGGAGGATAATGGGGGAAGGTAGGGGGGGGGGAGGGGGGGGGTACAGTCTCCTACAGTCTGTGGCCTTAATACTCATGTGTCCTGAAAAGGCACTTTCTCACAAACACCAACTGAAAAACAGCTCCCTTCCCATCTTCTCTCCTTTCTACTCCCCCATTTTTCTGGAGGCAACCAGGCTCTCCCCCGTATCTCATGGCTCATGTCACTAGTCGTGGAGCAATGTTGACAGAGGCAACCCAAGGGGAATTTCAGGATTTCACTTAGGAGTTTTGGATTTTACATTTAGAAATGGTTGATTTTGAGTTCCCAAATCCCAGTTCTTTAAAGCAAAATTGATAAAATACTAATTTAAGGCTGCAACTAACGATTATTTTCTTTGCCGGATATACCTGGCGAATATTTTCTCGATTAGTTGTTTGATCTATAAAATGTCAGAAAATGGTGAAAAATGTTGATCAGTGTTTCCCAAAACCCAAGATGACGTCCTCAAATGTCTTGTTTTGTCCAAAGATATTCAGTTTAGTGCCATCGAGCAGTAAAGAAACCCAAATATATTCACATTAAGAAGAAAAAAAATACTCAAACCGATTAATTGATTATCCAAATAGCTGCCGATTAATGTAATAGTTGACAAACTAATCGATTAATCGCTGCAGCTCTATAGCAAATCTTACTTCATTGCACGGTCCCAAAACTCTTCAAACATATTCCTGTTTGAGGCAAAGTTCATACCAAAGGCCTAAACTCAAACCTAACATGAACGGGGGTGCCATCGGGTTACCGCCTGCCCCCTGTGAATGTTAATAGGCCCCTCTCAATTACGCCAATGCAGACACATTTAATTCAGCTTTTGTCTGAGGGGGGGTAGGGGATGGGGGAGGCTAGCAGGAATGCAGATAAATCCTCAGGTAAATACCAGCATAATCAGATCTGTCACACTTCTGCATTGTCCCGGAGGAATGTGTGAATTCCCTCCAGAAAGCTCCCAAATAGGTGATAACAGTGGTAATGAAGTACCGTCTGAAAGGACCCCTCACCCAAAGAGTGTATGCTTTTAAATGTGGGCACCGTAATCAGAATACAGTATATACTATATGCAATAATCAAGCAAAGTGTCAGCTCCAGGTGCTAGATTAGTGACGTGTCCACAGTGTCTTTGCATGCAAAAGGAAAACCATCAGTACAATATGTTTTTTGTGTTTTTCTTACTTCTTAAAACTGGACATTTTCTCCATTTCTTAAGTGCAAACGGACGGCAACTTCAAATCAAATTAGGTCAAAACAAGACAACCAAGGAAAGCTCTGGGACAAAATGTAGGCGAAACAAATCATCTTGTTTTCTCTTTATCAGGCACCACTTCCTGTGAGTTTCTTCAGGTCCATTGAATTGAGAGAGCCGTGAATACCGAGATCAATGCCCATGAATGGAAGGTTTCATGGTTTTTTATCAGAGCTGGCAGGAGTGAGAAAAGAGGAATTGAGGGGGGCAAGGACAGAAAACAGCCACAGATCTAATGAGATATAATATTTTCAGGAGAAAGTTCTTCATAACATTATGGATAAACACAAAGTAGGCTTTGTATGTCGTCACTTCTGCTCTTTTCTCTAGTCTTAGTAACTTAGTTACACATTTTAAGTCTAAGTATATTATTTAATTCCACATTAATAGCAGCAAGTTAGGAGTGAAATACTATCGGCCTTTCATTTGATCACAGTCATTTACTAAGACTTTCATTCTGACACACCAGTGAGGCGTTCTGTTATTGCAGTGACTCATCTGGTGGGTATTGCACTCTCTGTACTATATAATGCCCACTATGATAGTACTGTATTATTATGCTGAGTGGACAGTGAGTCAGACCGATGGGAATTTAGAGTTTGATGAGAGTACCTCTGTTGGGTCGGCCCACATCTTCCTTTCCCCTCCCAACTTCCTTCATATGACTCACTCACATCAGTCACATTCCTGGACTTCCATACATACTGAACGATCTGAATTTAGGCACAGCTTCAGGCTACTCTGAGCTCTATGGGAAATACTGTCACAAAGAATCCATATGGTTCATCCTGGAGTTACAGGACAAGGCTGGCATTTAAAAAAAAACTTTATTATCAACAAATCATACGAGAATAATAACCAGCTCTGACTTTAATCCTGCTAACAAATGTGTTGCCTTGGCCTGATTTTCCCAGAGGACTAAATATAAACCACTAATCTAGTTTTCTTCGTTCACATGAATGTTTTTTTCTTCTCAGTCATCCTTTTTGGTCACATTTGATTAAGCACTTGAACCCTACAGACCTACTGTGGCCTGGTCATTTAAAACTAATCTGAAGCCAAACACAAATCTCAAACAAATTTATTTTAAATTCAATTAGGGCTCCAACTAATGCATATTTTCATGAAATGCCCATCACAAGTTCCCAGAGCCCATTGTGACATTTTAAAATGTTTTGTTTTGACTGATCAACAGTCCAAATCTCATAGATATTCAATTTACTATGATAAGAGAGAAGGAAATGATAAAATATTCACATTTGAGAGGCTGGAATGTCTGAATCTTTTTTGCCATTTTTGTTTAGAGAAATCACTTAAACAATTATTCCAACACATTCTCATCCCAACTCGTCACATACTGACGCTTTGTCAGACCGCTTGGTGTCACTTTTCAGTCACAGTAAACACATTGTTAATGTTGTGAATTAAACAAAAACAACAATTGCTTAGGTTTAGGCGACAAAACCACTTAGGTTTAGGAAAAAACAACATGGTTCTGTCAGGGAAACGAGGAGAGGGACGCAATTGCGGACCAGGGGGATGTAAAAGTTAATCCCAAAGGATAACCACAAAAATCGCAAGCGATTTAAAGGGAGAGGGGGAAACACCAAATGAAAACAGGCCTAAACGGAAAGCTCTCTACACTCAATATATCTTGAAAAGACTCAAACTAAAACACTGCTGCCGAGCAGCTGACTAGAACATAAATGAAACAAAAGAACCAGCGAAGGCAGGCCACACAGACTTAACCCACTCTAAGAGACTCCAGCGCGGAGAAGAAGCTAAATGGTGAGCGAATCCCACAGATAGGTTCATGGTACTTCTGCAGATTCACATACCCCTATACAGATAGAGCATAAACAAGACAGCACTCTCACTACCTCTGACAAAGACACAATGAGTCAGCACCTGAGCCCTGAAACCAGCGGTAGATATAGGCTTCAACCACCTGATCCTCATCAGGACAATAAGGCTCCACATCTGCCTCTCCTCCGAGATAATTAACTCAACCAGCCTGGTGAGTGGCAAGTGACCATCACAGGTTGGGCTTAAAATTACTACGTTTTTACAGTGAAAATGTGACTTGATGTGAACACGGGACACAAACAAACAGCGGATTGTAACGTGAAATTGAAACTTAACGCACGGGACACTAACAGCGGTCGCCTGGATGAAAGCCCTGTGTTTGTTGGACCCTCCCACCTGCCTGATGTGTTCTCTTTCGCTCTTTAAACTAAGTCACCCCAGCTGCGGATGGGTTTACATTGAAATGGAAAACCATTTTAAACTCTGACTTCTTTGACAAAGCGGCGGTATTTGACGCCCTGGGAATGAGAAAGAGCTGATTTAGCGATTATCAAATCAGTTGTAGTGTAATTGCATTCGCTCTAAGTTCGAGTGAAGATCCCAGAGTTTCCAAAGATCTCAATATTGTCAGGCTGAACTTTGGAGAAATGTGTATAAAATTATGCACAAGACATAGGGGATATGTACATTTGATGAAATGGTGCAGCCATATAAATATGATGGATTTGGTTTGAAAATTGTACTCAGTATAAACATTGTATAACTTCAATTAAGAGCTGAAACCAGCTGATACAGAAGTAGCATATAATACTGTCAGACAGAGTGGAAACTTAAAGTTACTTAATTGGAAATAAAAGGGGAAGACAGAATATTGACGGGTCACTTTAAATTGTTTCCTTTCATTAGATAAATGCTAATGTAATTCAAATAGGTTTCTATCACAGCACTAAATGAAAATGGGAGTGTATTTGGTATTGAAACCTCAGTTGAGTCAGGATAACACAGAGCCAAGTCTGGGGGGGGGTGTGGCGCCCCACATATCTCGCTAAATCAGAAAACGTGCCTCAGTTCAGGAATGTTTGAGGAGGGGTCTTCAATGGACGGGCGGGTGGGGGGTTGGGGTGCTGGACGGAGGGACTTTTTGTTGCCTGTAAAGAAGTGAATGACATCATCGGACAGCACAGACGAAAAACGCCTCCTACTCTTCCAAGAACTGGATAGGATGATGTTGAAATAATTGGAGGAAAGGGAAACGAGGGCTGCGAGTGTGTGAAACTGCCCGAGATCAGAGAGATTTTTCACTCAATACCTTCCCTTTCTTCTCCATTTTTAAATTCTGTTTCGCTCCTTTCACACCCTCGGTTTTATCTCCCGAATCCACACTCCAGTCCTCTTTAATCCCTCTCCTTCGCCACCACTTTCCCCTCTGTCTCTTCTATCCCCTTGAGCCCACATCCCACCCCTCCTCCTGGTTTGCGTGTGGGCCGGAGGGATGGATAAGAATGTCGGACAGGAAACGCAGTCATTTCTTGACATCACGGTTTCCTCTTCCTTTTTCCCGTTTCCTCGAATTACACTTCATTCTGTACTTCACAGTCTGTACAACAACCCCTTCCGCCTCTTCTTGCTGACATTATGTCTGCACATAACGTGATGTAGCGTGATGAGATGAACACTGTAGATGTGACGTCTCAAGTTTGAGTATTTCGTGAACATCCTTTGTTTAGTTTTGCTGTAAAACAATGAAGGATCATGTTTACAGCTTTCAGCATTGAGAGAGAAGGTGTTGGTTCCAAAAAATCAATCTTATCTTGCACGCAACTGGAAACAATTAAATTTGAGATCAAGTATGTGTGCTTCTGTTACTGTTGGTCTTCCTAGCTGTCCAGTTCAAGTCCTACGACAAAAATGCTAAATTTGGGTGAAGTCTTTCTTCCAGAGGGGCATGTTTAGCCAGTTTTACCATTTGTTAAACTTGCATTCCTGACATATCTGCACCAGCAATTTGTCATTCCAGTTGTTGTTGTTATGCATCATCTTGTCTTCCAGTACAGACTGAAACGTGAAAATGAATGTAGATCTAAAGAGGCCCCTTCCGGAGCTTTAAAAGGCCTTGGAAATGGTCCACATTTACAAACGAGTGCAACACTAAAGAGATGAATGAAAAGGACTTGTCAGCTTGCCGGTTCGACGAGATCCACAGAAATGCGCGTTTCAAATGATTGTGTGTATTCAAAGGTAGTCTAGATGAAAGCTTTGTGTCAACTAGTAGAAACAGGCTGGAAAAAAAACTAATTTGTTGTTGCTCAACCCAAAAAGCGGCTCATCTTGTCTCTGAGCCAAAAAAGAGGTTCCCACTCCCTCCCCAGATGTATTTCATGAAAACAATTGCTCTTATCCTTCATGCTCTTCCTGGCTGCATATCCATCCTCCTTACCCCATGCATGAATCTGCTTAACATTAAGATCTGGCAGAGATCCATTAATGTGTGCTTCATCTACACACAAAAATGGTTCATCTTAACAGGTCATTTAATCTCAACTGTGAGTGCTTAAATCTAATTTCTCTTGTTACGGTCAATCGAGTGAGTAATTCCACTGGTTTCCACAACAATCTTACTTGTTTTGAGTCTTTTGTAGAAACAAATGTGGGTAACTTAAGGCAGGGCGGAACAAGTATCGAGTATCCAGCACCGAGAAGATTACACTTAATTCTTGCATTGGAGACAAGTGAAAGAAACCTCACCTCACTGACACATTCTTGGCACGTATTTAAAGAAGACTGTATCATTAGTTGCAAGGTAAAACGGACTTATTATAGCATATGGATACTTGCTGCATTGCAACAGGGGCCATAACGCTATTAAAGACGGAGGAGGAGGAGGGGTCAGTCGCATTCCTGGTCCATTCTCTCAATCCTCCATGTGCCTGGGGGAGGTTAGGGGTTGAGGAGGTAGATTAGGTTCCCTGATGCCGAGAAAGATGAGAGAGGAGAGCCTGCGGAGATGAGAGGGTCCTGGGGGGTCTGAGAGCCCTGGTGAGAGTCTACCATGAGTTTGACCTTATTACTGTAATTTTAGGCCCTCTGTACCTGGGACACTACTTTTGAGTTTAGTTTAGTTAAATGATTTGGTTGTGACAGGGCTGCACTCCCTACAAAATATATTAACATGCTGATGTTAGCGTTTAGCTCAAAGCACTGCTGTGCCCAACTATAGCCTCACAGAGGCTTGTCTTGTTACACCAGAACCAGGCAGTACAATCATTATCGGTGATATGGCTCTGATAAACAATAATATGTTATTACACTGTTGAAGGTTTAATAAATATAGCTTCAACGATTAGCTTTTAGGCTTGCCGTGATAGTCAGTGTTACACTGTGTTCAGGCATACGCCGATTTCATTACTTGCCCACCAGCCTCACCGTTGTTTTGCTTTTTTTTATAGAAATAAAATCCATTTTGTTCATTTTCGGTATCAGCGCTGTGTTATCGTGTAGTCGGGCGACGGACGCTTCAAACTGAAAGTGAAAATGTCTGCTCCATACAGAGTCTCACAGCACAGAGTAGCAGGAGTCAGATTACACACAAACGGGATGAGAAAGAATTGATAAACAAGAAAATGGCGAAGGACTTGGTGTCAAAGTGAAAAGCAAAAGTGCCTATTTGGCCATATTTTGGATTTAAACCCAATGCTCCAATGCTCCAATGTTAATGAGGCATTCGCTGTGCGGAGGACAGAGCGTTCACAGCTGGTGGGCGCGGTGCAGCGGCGTCGGGTGGAAACCTGCGGCCCCGCAGCGAAAGCTCGACCTGAGAGACCAGACACACAGCCATCCAACGTTAAAGATCAAAGTAAGCGCTCTACAGATATTGAGCGTCATCTTTCTTGTAAAAATATTTGTATATGTCATTGGTAACACCGGTATTCTCACAAGTGTGTTAACCAGTGGGAAAATGTCCTCATCGTGACATCCCTATCAGCTATAGAGCAAAACACAAGGGAATTAATGGTAAAATCATGACAAACGTTTATGCCGTCTGAGGTCGAGGGGAGTTGGATGTTTGGTATGTGTGTCAAGGCTAAGTGAGCCTGCTGGAGATAAGATTTTTCATTAGCTTGCCATCAGCTGATCTGCTTATTGCTGATGTTGTAGTCTGTTGAACTTACTCAAGCTTCATTTGAATAGCTAAAACATTGTTGAGGTTGCTTCTGTAACCAGAAACACTTGAGAGCTGCCCATTGTATTTGACCAGGAGGGAAAAAAGGCTTTCTGTCTGATCAGTTTAGAGGCTGAGACAGCAATTGACAAATGACAGCTTTCTAATAGATACTCTCTTGCCCTGAAGTGTATCCTTCATGCTCCCTCTTCATAACAAATGACTGAATAAAACATGGTGCACTGATGAACGTAATTGAACTACTGACTGGACAATGATGGATCTTAAGGGACTGAGGGCCTTTTAAGCACTCCAATCTAAAACTCTGCCTCCCTAACACTTTCCTCTGGGATCACCTCCCTTCTCTGAGGGGGAGAGATCCCTCTGACGTCTTGCACTAAGTTGATGGATCAGCATTTGCGCAAATACAGTATAAACCAAGGACAAAAGAATTCCTCCCAGTAGTGTGAGTACAGTAGAAAAAGACGCACACGAACATCTTAATGGGAAAGCTGTAATGAGTTTTGTCAGCTGGAATGTAAAAGGAATATGGGCAAACATCCAAGAGGAACAATCCGGCGGCTGGATTGTGTTATGATGACTGTACAGCCTTATTGGCAGAGATCAGACAGAGCTTAAGTGAAGGGTGAGGTTCCTTCCACAGGCATGATGAACGTTTTGGCAACACGACTATGTATGTCCCACGAGCCGAGCCTGAGTAAGTCCATCCTGGCCACACACACATGAATCCACACACACACCTCCAGTACGCACGCACAGGCTGCAATACGTACGTCTCGTAAAAGTTAACACCTGTAACCATGAAAGAAATAAAACTGTAGTGGAAACAGAGACTCTAGTGGATCATTTCTGACAATTCTTGACACATCTGGTATCTGTCTGACTTTTTTTTTTTTTTAAAGTTATTTTTTGGGGTGATTTTTAAGTATTTTATTGATAGGACAGTGGATAGAGTGTTGGAAAGGGGGAGAGAGAGAAATGACATGCGGAAAGGACCACAGGCCGGATTCGAACCCGGGTCCACCGCTGCTAGGACTGAGCCTTGGCGATACATGGGCGCTCGCTCTACCGACTGAGCTAACTAGCCGCCCCTGTCTGACTTTTTGACACACTTGGACTGCTGCAGTATGTTGGGTTGCAACTACTACATGCTTTCGCTATTGATTAATACGTCTGCACCACGTTCCCAGGGAGAGTGCCAGGCTTTGAAGCCAATTCAATATAGTGGCAAAACCATGGAATTACAACTTCCGTGTCCATCACCTGATGCAAATTTCATAAGAATGAATCCTAGACTGTATATAAGAAGTGGACATAGTCAACGTGACGTCACCCATTGGTTTTTGGACTGCCGTTTTGAAGCCTCGAGCTCTGCATTTTGGCCGTCGCCATCTTCTTTTTTTGCAACCAAAAGTGACATTAGAGGGTGGAGCGAAGTACAACCGAATAATGAATAAGCCATTTTTAGGCAATCAAAATGCTACAATTAACTTTCATGAACAGAAAACACATTGTGAAAGGGTTGTAAGTTGTAAGATGAAAAGACGGACAACTCCCAGACTGGACAACGCCGTGGTAGCGACCTGTCAATCACAAGGTAGCCACGCCCTAAATCATCCCCTGTTTATGGTCTATTTTACTCTAAATGGGACCATAATTAACTAAATGAACATCATGCTGTATTGAAGAAGACTTGAAACTAGCGATTGAGACCATAAACTCATGTTTACAATGTTTACTGAGGTAATAAATCAAGAGAGAAGTAAGGTCATTCTCAGAGACTTCTATACAATCAGACTTCTTTTTGCAACCAGAGGAGTCGCCCCCTGGTGGCTATTAGAAAGAATGCAAGTTTAAGGCACTTCTGCATTGGTTTCACTTTCCAGACCCGGAGGTAGCCCACTGAAATAAACGGGGCCCCGCCTTCAACGCTGTATCCAGTCCTCTTTAAACATCCATGGTCTCTACTGAATACATTTATTGTTTAGTCTATAAAATGTTAAAAACTGTCCATCACACGTTCCCATAACTTAAGGTGCCTTCCGGTGGCTCAGTTTTTTTAAACAGCTGAAAAACCTAAAGGGATTTGGTTTCTAATAATATGACAAATATAGCAAAACTCACACTGGAGCATTTTATTTGATAACTAAATTAAAGCATTTATTTTCTGTCAATCAACTGTTTGATTATTCGTTCAAGCACAAGTACAATGAGTGACAGATGTTCTCTGTTCTTCTTTTGGACCGACAACTTCCAGTTTGTGACACACACTCGTACGCAAACTTAAATGAATGAATTCAATGAACTGGTTTAATGTGGTGAACCGCACCCATCTGTTTCCCTTGAGTATAGGATGAAACAAACAAACAGACTTGCAGGATTTGATGTCCAACGTTCCTACAAAATAAACGCAAACTGCAGTGAACACACGAACACAGTCAGCACTCTCTCTCCCTCTCCAGCCTTCCAGAAAACTTCATCTGTCCTCTCTTAGAGCCTGTGAGCCATCTGGGAGGGACCCTCAAGGCTCCGGCCAGTGAATTACATCAGCTATGATGTCAGTCTTGAACCTCATGCGCCCACACCCCTGAAACTAGCAACTCAAACACACATGTAGCTTATCTACATGGACGTAACACAGCACACAACAAATCTCCCTGTTCCTAATGAGATTAACATGTTAAAAGATCAACATGGTTTCCTTTAACAACACATGATTTACTGCTGTAGACAGAATATGTAGATGCATCATTCATGGATGCATCATTCTTTCTTCCCTCTAGCAAAGAAACATTTCCACTCAAAACTTCCATGTAATATTTATGCAGTTCCTTTCTGTGTAATACCTCAGCTCAACTCTCCTGCCTGGACTTTCTCAGCCCATCTGGCACCCAAAGAAGGTCGAAACAGACTTTGATTATGATTTTCAAACATCATCTGAGCATATTTGTTAACCATTTTTATGCAAAACTGAAGGCCAGCAGATTCACTGTTTGTATTCACAACGGGGTCGACTACTGACGGACGTACTGGAAATCGTAACTCCACACCATCCTCACACTTTTGATACCATTTTAAACAAATACTTTCGCTAATTTAATTAAACACTCCATGACAGATGATAGAGTAAAATATTTTTGCTGCAACGTATATACCTACTCTTCACTTTTCACACAGTCACACCGTCAAACTAGACTCAGACTAATTGACTTTCTTTCTAAAAAAATGCCCATAAAAGTCTGCAGCGGAGTCCAATATTATGACTTTTTCCAGTACCTTTAAATTCCTGTCTACAATTCAGATATCAAAAATAAGCACAAAACCAACAGGTATTGCTTTTTTAAAGAAATTGGGTTAGGTGTTGTCTCAAGTTGCTACTTTAAGCAAGACTGTCAGTTGTCATGTTACCCAGGTTGGTGTGTTGATGCGTTTGGGGTGTGGCGTTTCACCATCGGGCTGGTACTCAAACTGTAAACACTCTGATAGAGAGAGATTACGGTTGTGTGTTTGTATATGCCTGTGCCTGCACGTGTGTGTGTGTGTGTGTGTTTGCTCATGCGTCAGCCTTTTGATCTGTAGCCTGTCTTTTGTTGTTTTTCGTTGTTATCAGAGAGATTCCTCTTCTCTTCCTCTCTCCCACCATGCATTGCTGTCCTTATCAGGTTGCACAAGAGGTAGAGAAGTGCACCCCTCCATACCATCCACTCCCCTATCTTCTCTCTTTTCACCCATTGTTTATCTCCCTTCCTTTGACTCCCCTGCTCTCCTTTAATCTGTAGCCTTGAAATTCGTTCACAGCTTCAGCTGTTTGTCTCCGGTTTTTAGTCCTGCTAGTGAGAGCGCCAGGGCTTATGAGGGCAATATCAGTCAGCTCGCAGTTTAATTGGGAAGAGCAGGATAGAGCCCTGAGTCTGTGTGTGATGTGTAATACCCAAATGGATCTTAGCAAATCCAGCTTCAGTTCTGATCACACAGTGTGGCATTAGGGGTGTAAGAAAATATTGATACACTTGAGTATTGCGATATTATGTTTTTACTGTATCAATTCTCAAAAATACTATCATTCTTAATTAATAGTTTACATGCAAAGATTCATGGCAGACAGTGACTCAGATTGCACAAAAAGTAGTGCTATGATGTAGGGCTGGGAAATATATTGATATTATATTGAAATCGTGATATGAGACTAGATATCGTCTTAGATTTTGGATATCATAATATCGTGATATGGCATAAGCGTCTATTCCTGGTTTTAAACGCTGCATTATAGAAAAGATGTAATTTTACCAGACTGTTCTAGCTGTTCTATTATTTGCCTTTTACACTTAGTCATTATATCCACATTACAGATGATTATTTATCAAAAATCTCATTGTGTAAATATTTTGTAAAAGCAAATAGTCAACCATTCAATATCATCGCAATATCGTTATCAAGGTATTTTGTCAATTTTAATCTAATGTTCGCTCGCGGTAGCCAATGGTCGCTCGCGGTAGCTGCTGGTCGCTTGCGGTCACTCGCAGTCGCTAGTGCTCCCGTTGACACTCTCCTTGCCACAGTATTAGTACCAAGTTGTAAATCGGCGATACTTTTTTGGTCCTTGAATAGCATTTCAGCCACCACAGTCATCGCCTCTTTTACAATGCCGCCATCGGTGAAGAATTTTTTGTGCTCCATTAGGATGTGCGCCACTTTAAATGAAGCCTCTGTTGCTGCGTTTTTCTGCCGTCCCCGTCCACAGCAGTACGTTGCTTTGCTTCTGTGTTGGTATTCCAGTCTGTTTCGTGATGCTGGGGGCGTGCCGACCGTCATTTACTGTAGGTAATACACTGACTATGGATAAGTACCTCATACATCCCTACTTCAAAACACACAAACTATCCCTTTAACCTGAAGACAATACAACTTGGTTTTGTGTACTTGAAAGCAAATGGTCTGCAGCCTCTACATGTGTATGCGTCAGTGCACAAGATCTGAGAATTCCTGACAAAGTAATAAATATGTGGTTCCCCTCTTTTCTGTTCTTTATCTTTCCACGTTACTAATTAACTTACAGTAAATGTCCACAGAAGCAATGATTTCAACAACAGAATTATTCTCCTGTTAGGCTATGTGCCACATCGACTCATACACTCTGTATCTCTGCTCTGAAGATGGTATTGGGTTACTCTATAAACGGACAGAATCGCTTCATTAAATAGCTTATTAAATAGGTTATTTGACAGAGTGGTATGTGACATATCTCTGTGTTTTAAGTAGTATAGGGTTACCCCTTCCCCTGGGTCATAACATATTATGAAGTGCGCAGGTTGCTTTGTGCGGGGCCCGGGTCACGGCCTGCTAAATATTTAGGGAGGGAGTACAGGCCCCTGCAGCCCTCCCAGATTGAGGGAGACATGACAGAATTGGCAAAGAAAATAAACAAACACTGGAGATAGGAGGGCGCTGCAGGAGATGGACAGAGCAGGTTGGTGCACATGTTCATTTAAGAAGCAGAAATCAATTTTGCCCAGCTTATTACTGGTTAATGATTCTCTCAGATTACTGATTCGAAAATGTTCATTGTGTCTTTAGAGTATCTTCCACGAGACCACAGACAGTCCTCTATAAATATTTCCACTTTATAAGAACAATGTTTAGACTGGTCTGCTAAACAACGAGACAAATGAGGCCTACTTTTGTGTTCTTTAGCTTCTTCTACAAAAAGATGACTCTTTCAAAGGCTTTTCGAGGTTTAGAGAGCAAAATCCAGGTATTTCTTGTTTTTTTTGGACAAATTTAAAGTGATATTTCTGCAGATGCTCACACGCATGGATGTAATCTGAGCTCAAACTATTCTTGCATCTGTCCTGAAGTGCAGCATCACACTTTAAACAAGTACAACTTTACAAAATGGGTGTATGTATGCAAGTTAAAATTGACATGCAATCACGGAGAGAGAAAGAGTATGTTGGGTATGTGGGTGTGAGTGTGTGTGGCTTCTATGTGAAAAGCCCATGTAGGTGTCCCCTGTGTGTTGACAAAAGGATTAGTTGAGGATCAAGTAAATCTTGCAGCTCCATGAAGACATCTGCAGACAAGAATCTGCACACACACACACACACACACTGACAACTGACCCCACACAAACAAGCTTACCTTTGGCCACTGCTGAAGAAACAGTACAAAATCCCAGACACAAACACACACAAACATCGCCGCTGCTCACCCTACCGACCACAGGAACATCACCCAGTGTCACACACTGTAAATAAACAGCGTTGAAGAGACAGACGCACACATATACACACACCTTCTGCCAACGTGTCGTCCTCCGAGTGTCCATTCAGACTGGTCAGGCTGGAGATTTGTCCATTTTTCTCCAAAGGCTGAAAAAGACACAGAAAGAAGATGAGACACTGAGTTTTTTAAGAATATTAATTTCAAAGCATTAGCTTACACAGGAATAAATGGGTGATCATTTTTTTCCTTTGAAGGAATAGTTTAAGTTTGGGAATTTTTACGATTTTGTTTAAACCCGACATCAGACAATTACCCTTATTTTTTTTATTTTTGAACTTTGGACTTCACTATAGCTGTTTCCCCTTGTTTCCAGTCTTATGTGAAGCTACAGAAGGCAACCGAGCCATCATGTTTTATGATCAGCGAATCAGCCTGCCAGGATGCTATTAGATCCTTAAATGGTGCCGCTATGATACACATCCTTTTTTAAAAGTTTTTTTTGGGGGCATTTTTCACCTTTATTGGACAGATGAAAGTGTATAGGCCGACTGGAAATGGGGAGAAAGAGGTGGATATGATATGTAGCAAAGTTCCCGCGGCTGGAATCAAGCGCTCCATGATACATGTCCTTAAATAGTTTTATTAGCATGCGGTGAAATTCATCGTTAAAAGACAAAAACATCATGACAAGACCAAAAATAGGTAAAATAACATCAGGTCACATTCACAACACCTCATTAAAATCATTCTTCTGTTGTTCAACACTCAAATGTAGGGCAAGTTTGCAACAAACTGAGTAATATACCAACGTCACAACAAAAAAAATATATTTTAGGAATATTGATCAAAAAGTACAATTTTCCAGTCATTTTCCATAATGGGCATAGTGTGTTAACAAGTAAATAACACACAGCCTTGCTCACAGCACCTTATCAGTGGATCTGAGTTTTTTTCTGGTAGTGACCAGCTCCGACTGACAGCCGTACAATAGCAGGCAGGCCAGAGCTTTGTCTGTCCTGGCCAGGGGAGAGGGAACCAGAGCCTCCCCACAGAGCTGCTAATCTAACTAATGGACAACTCAGGCTCCATTCCCATCAGGCCAAACTCCTACAGGAAAGCCCTGAAATATGACACCACAGAGGAGACACTCTGCTTGGGACAGATTGGGAGGGACGTACTAAAAGATGAGAAAAAGAAAGTGAGGGCTGGTTTGAAGAGGGGAGGAAGGACCGGTCATCTGGTGGAGAGCTGTCAGAACTAACATTTTGGGGCAGTTACGTTATAAATCTAACAACCTTTGTCATTTCTTTGCATTGGCTTCTGATCTGCCAAACCAGATGGAATGAGGGTTTTGTATAATATTGTGGTCATAATTAGTTGTAAATGTAATCAGATCTTAAAACACATTTACTACAAAAACATAATAGAACCACACCCTTCACCCCGTTTGCTCCATTCCAAGTACTCCCACCCAACAAACAGAAAATGATTCTTGACTGTTTCACCAAATTTGCCAAAGGCCAGCTGCAAATCTGCAACATGAGATCATTTCCCCTCCCTTTAATTCTAACACATTTTACTAATCAAAACAAACACCATACTGGCAACCCATGCACGAGCATGCAAGAGCCTTGTAGGACTCGCAAATATGTCTGCAATTTGTGAGTGACAGTTATACGTGAAACATGATGCTGCTACTATTTGTGATCTCGCTGATCTGCATGTAAGCAGTATCTATTGTTGTTATATGGGCCCCTGATTCTAAACAAGAAATTATAAACATAATTGAAGCCAGACAAGATCCGTACTGCATATTGGAAGCCTTTACACCCTCACATGTAATCACAGTGGTTCAAAAGCTTTCAAACAGAGGAGGATGGTGCTGTCATTTTTTTGTCCTTTTAAAGCCGTCAGGATCAGATTTGCTGTGTGAGCCATCAGCTGACCCCTAGACCTGCAGCGACCCGCCCTTCCCTAGTCAACCTCATGACTGGCATTCCCAGCATTCCTGGCCTTCAGCCCACCTCCCCCAAATGGTCAACCTATGACCACCTCTGTCCCTAAGTTACCTCATAGGTCCCCTCTGACCCCGTCAAAATGCCACTCCTTCCTCTGGCCGTCAAAAATGCTGCTGCTATTTTCTCACCGCAGCAGGTGTAATGCCTCTTCCTAACATACAGCGACTGAGCGAACTCTGGCGAATGGCGCACGAAAAATTGTCCAGATATACTACGAGCGATGTCACTCTCTATTACATAGAGAGCATGATATTGATTAACTGTCAGTTACAGTCAGCGTCGATTTTGATCAGTGAAAATAGGTTGGAGCTGAGCAAAACTTTGCATAAATAGAGCAAGTGCAAGCGGCTTTTCAAACAAGCGACACGTTGCTTTGCCTGCTCACTGACGCACAGAGCAGGTTAGGACATCTTCATTGGGAAAAACTGAAACAATCTGATGTTCGCTCGCTCGCATCCAGTTAGGAAGAGGTGTAAGGATAAATCCTTCAAGAGCAAAGACAGAATGCTTCGGGATATGGATGAATGAGCCTCATGGGTCATAATATAGATCAGGAAACTCAAACCAGGATCCCTGGGAATACATCCATATTGGATGTGTGAAGTCTGATAGACTGCCTCAGGTGATGTCACATCCCACGAAAGACTACAAGCTTGAAAATGACAAAAAAAAAGGGTGGTGTTGAGTTAAAAAGAAGTGAGTTTAACATGCCTCTGTAGCTCCTCATCTCTGCTTGAGGCTAGTGGCTCGAGGCTACATTAGTCACTACTAGCATAACACATTTGAATCTCCAACCAAACTGTCAGCTGCCAAGATGCATTGTTGGTAATGTAGGCACCAGATTTCGACAAGGAAAATGATGCATGGAATAAAAAAAAGACAGTATCTCTGGTTCTGCTGCATGTTATTTGATGTTGGGAGTCAGGCAATAACACTCAATTCTCATGTAATCAGGTGAGGAAGGAGGATTTCTCCTTGTAGGGAGGATCTTGTATCTCACCCATATAGAAATGATTGAGGGTGAAGGCTGTTGGTATTATAAGAATAGCAGTTTTGCAGTTTTAATTTATCATTCCAGTGACCTGAAACTGAACTGACCCAAAAACTGACAAGTACTGCGTCGCCTGAGATGCCCTGAATTCCTTTCACGAGTTCCCAGACAGAATATGATGAAGTTTCACTGCCAGTTGTGCATTTTTTGACGTCTGCTTGGTCGACATGGTCTGCCACAAAGACCTAAAGACAGACTTAGACCTGCTGGTCAAAAAACAAAACATCTGTTGAACAAACTATTGTTTTGTTTCCTGTCTGGTTTTCTGTGTAATGTGATCTGATTTAATTTATGTTATTGGAAAATATTTACACAGCCCTATTCTTATTTAAGAATAACTGTTATTTTTCCATCTTGCAGCATTATTCAACACGACTAGATAGAGGCGTAGAGGAGAGACATATACTGTACCTTCCCTCATGAGAAGGAGGTACGTACAGTACTGTATTTGTGGCTGTGTGTTTTCTTAGTGATGTGTATATTCATTATTCAATTAACAGTCAGCACTGTAGTTTCAAGTATCTCTTTACACCTCCTGCCTCTTTTAAAACCTGTTTCAACTCTTCATCTCAAAGGATGATTGTATCTCCCTCCTTCCCTCTTCTGCAGCCTCTTTCATTTAAGTGTTGACACACCTATTAGAGGTACTTAATGTCTGTCAGCCAGCAGACCTGTGTGGCACTTACGGTAATTGCTGAGTCAGCATTTAGACTTACAACTGCTATCCTTTTATTTAATCCAACTTGTTACAATGAGTGGCAGGCAGGTAAAGCTGAACTGGACAAAGAAAGACACTTTAAAAGATTAAATCACAAATCCCTACTATTAACATTAAATAATAAGGCTGGTGATATTTTATATTTTTCAAAGGGGTCCCTTGACCTCTGACCTCAAGAAATGTGAATGAAAACTCTGAGATGAACAGATTGAAAACTGTATCTTATTAGATAAAACAGATTTTGACAAACTGCATAATTTGCAGTTGAAAAAAGATAGTAAATCGCAATATATAACAATACTCAGCATATCGCAAAATGTTTAAAATCGCAATAAGATCGTATCTTGACTTAAGTATCGTGATAATATTGTATCGTGGGGCCTCTGGTGATTTCCACCCCTAGTATTTGTTGACAATAAGAAAAACATAGAATAACCATACACCTAGCTACACAGTAAAGACAAGAAATGTACTCTCAAAGCATGTGGATAATGTTGTACAGAAAGTGCTGGAAGATAGTGGTTAATACCTGACAACATATTGGATGACAGGTGTTTTCACTGATTCTACATTCGACATTTGGGTAATGAGTGCTGTTAAACTTTCACAAACTTAAACAGACTGATTATATCTGGCTGTCTTGTAGGAAAGTCTTTGAGAGAAGTTGTCTTCTTAATGGCAAAAAAAATACTCCAAAGTGTAATTTGTCAGTGCACTTTGCGCAATAAAGCCTTCAGATAAACTTTAAATCCTTCTCATCTGATTGTCCACAATGAGAATGATGTGCAATTACAGGACCAGCTCTGGAGAAAAGATTAGATTGTCTTCTTGGCCATTTTCCTATGATCTTTTCTCTCACTTTACCACTATTTCTGCTTTCGCTTTTATCCCGAATTTATCTTTGATTCTTATTTTCTCTTATATGCCTCTCTCATTCACTTCTTGGCTGCACCTCTACACTCCAGGAGAGGGAGACGACCCGCGGTCTCCTAAATCACTCCCCAAAGGCCAGCAGAAGAGATTTATATCCCTAAACCAAACACAGGACGCAGGAGGAGGGGGTTAATGGAAAAGAAGAGGGTGACGCAGCTGGCAAATTACATCTCGAACTCGGGTCTCTGGTCTCAGAAGAGGCGGAGAGAAGAACTGAGTATGCAAAAAGTGCTTTGGTGACCTTTATTTAAATCTGATCCATTCAAATAAAACAGAAGAGGCTTGTCTTTGTGCGGGTGAAAGTGATTTAGGAGTTCAAAAACAGTAGGATGGTTTTGATTTATAGCTAGCATTTGATTCCTCTTATTTTGTGGCTCTGTAGTGATTTATACAAGTTCCTGTCAAGACAGTTTTCAGTCTTCAAATACTGGGTTCTTGCAACTGAAGAGTGGATCAATGTAGCTATTACTGGATTTAATATATTTGAGAATCCTTGTAGAAATAAGCAGATATCAAATGCAGAAAGCTAATATTTTCTAGCTCACCACGAAACTACTTGTCAATCATAACAAAGAGCACAATAATGATGAAGCGGAAACAGCGGTCATAAATTCACTCCATCTGGCCGGCATGATCATTCTGTTGCCAGTATATTGACTATGACTCAGCGAGGTGCTGCTGAAAATGCACAAGGAGGAAAACTTAACTGTTTAATGCTGATTCATAAGCTTGCAAAAAATACAAAGAAAAGAAAAAGTACAGTGTCAGTGAATGACAGTGTAGTAGTTTATAAACATGAGCAATCACGGTAGGATTATTCCCAAGTGAACATATGCACACACAAAGAAATTCGCAGTAGGAGATAACAGGCTTAAAGACTCTCTGTGGGGTCGTAGTTTGTACGTGACAGTTAACCTTGCGACCTCTGACCTCTGAGGTGTGGACAGAGTCTCGGAGGAGACGAAAGGAGGATGATGCCGATGGGAGGGGGACGACTGGGTGAACGGAGAGCACAAAGATAAAGGCAGAGGAGAGGAGGAGTGAGAGGAGGTGAAAGCGTAGATGTGAAGATAGAAAGAGAGGAGATGAGAAACAGAGAGCTAGAATGAGGAGAAAAAGAAGGCAAGAATGTGGTCCAAGGAAAGTAGTCCTTATCTTAATGGCACATTATGTTCAATCATCCTGTTGGAATCTATAAGTAAGGCTTAGTGTTTTTGGTTCGTATTGATTATTTAACGAGGAAGATTCAAACTACATTTCACCCAGATTTCACACAATTGTTGTAAAGTCTTCTTCAATACAGCATGATGTTCATTTAGTAAATTATGGTCCCACTAAGAATAAAATAGACCATAAAGCAGAGTATGCTTTAGGGCGTGGCTACCGTGTGATTGACAGCTCGCTACCACTTGTTAATTGTAACATTTTGGTCGCCTAAAAATGTCTTATTCATTGTTCAGTTGTACTTAGCTCCACCCTCTCGTGTCATTCCTGGTTGCAAAAAAAACAAGATGGCAACAGCCAAAATGCCGAACTCGAGGCTTCAAAACCGCAGTCCACAAACCAATGGGTGACGTCACGGTGACTACGTCCACTTCTTATATACAGTCTAAGGCTCTGCATTAAAATCGATTTTAACCTGCATTTTTGAATGTTACATATAATATTCAAATTAAATACCAGTAAAATCCCAGATTTGTATGTATCCCATCTATAAATTAAGGAGAGTATTTAACTTCCCCCCGTAGCTGCCCAAAAGCTTCAAAAAAAGTATAAGAGAGTCCATTTATTCTACTTCTCTCAACTTAACCATCATCATCTAAACAATCCTGATGAATCAAACTCCACCAATAAGCTACTCTAAGCAGGTTAAAATGAGCTGCGAGAGGTATTTGCCAATAAATATTTCCCCTTAGTCTAACGGGAGGTTTCAGAGGCCTGTGTGACCATCATGTCTGTCTCCCTCTCCCTCCCTCTCCCTTCATGTCTCTTCACCCCTGCCAGCCCCCAATCTATTATCCCTGACCCCCACATTCAGTACATACCAAAGATCAAAGCCTGACAAGACCCCCAAAGAGCACTCTCACTGTTTCCACAAACCTTCAACTCTGCTCAGGTGCTCAGACAGCGAGTACCTGTGCTTCTGTGTGTGCGTTTGATCAGTTTAAAGTGAAATAAAGAAACTCTAAACAAGTTAAACGAGTCCTGAATCACAAAAAAATCCTCATAACGATTGTAAGTCTCTGCTGAAGTCATGCTCCTTTAAAAAAAAAGAAAAGATTTTTGGCTAATTTGTGCGAGCCAAATTCACAGTAATCCCTCAAACATTTGGATCATGGGCCAAATCTGAGTACGTCAAGTCAGATCCAGATGTATTACTGAGTTACAATATGAAAAGTAAGCATCTCCTCTTTTCTTTTTTTACCTCCCTCCATCTTTCCCTCTTTCATTCCAGTTGTCTCATCCACTTCTGCTCTATACACAGAGCAGGTTTGACTGTGTGATTTTATTTATGGTGGCTTTCAGGAAGGCATCCGTTACAATAAATCGGTCAACTCACAAACACAAGCTGGATATGGAAAAACTCCCACACTCTCTGTGTTTGTATCCACAAGTGAGGTTGCCAATTTTTCTATTAGTTTATCTTTAAGTGGATGAGGATCCATTCAGTCTGGTGTCTGGCTGAAAGTTAAAAACTTTTCTGCAATTCGGGATAATACCTTGGATATTCAATCAACATAATTGAACATTCTCAGTCATATAAAACACTTCTAACGCAGCGCAACGGTTCTATATTTTACTGTAACGGTCAGCAGTCAGACACCTGAAAGACTTGCAACTGATTTGTTATTTGCTTTTGAAAGCTTCAAACTTGACTTGAATTCGCCCCAAAATGCTGGTTATAATTGACATTAATTTTCATGCGAACTGCATGAAATGATAGTTACATATTGTTGGAAACTATGCAAAAATATATACAGTATCTTTGCAATGATAAGTTTGTGATCCATTACTTCTTAGCAGAGGTGGGACCAAGTCATTGTTTCACAAGTCACAAGTAATTCTTAAGTCATTGTTCTCAAGTCAAGTCCCAAGTTAAGACTGACAAGTCCCAGGTCAAGTCCAGTTTTGAGTCCTAAACAAGTAATAATGCGCTCTCCACCAAATGTAATGCCATTTGCGTCTCTGTAATTTTCGACCCTCACGTATTGCATAGAGCATTTCATTTTTGTCGACCACCGCATAGTTTTTGTATGCAAATTAAATTATCTTTGGTATAAATTTTTCCAACACCCGCTCAGTAATGTAACGTTAGCTCTTCATGGTTTTCTCCTGCAACTTTATTGGATGCTTTTGGATTGGTGCAAATAAAGTGGATCTGGGGAATTAAGTGCCGACTTGTTGGGAATGAATAGCGTTAACATTAGTTAATCCAGGAAATGAAGGGATATTAACTGATTCGTCACACACTTTTTGATCTTTGGGCTTGGGAGAAGGTATCAAGTATTTTAAAGTCAAAAGTCTCAAGTCCAGTGAAGTCACAAGTCATTGGTGTTATAGTCCAAGTCGAGCTGCAAGTCTTTTTTGATTTTGTCAAGTTGAGTCTAAAGTCAGCAAATTTGTGACTCGAGGCTGACTCCAGTCCAAGTCATGTGACTCGAGCCCACACCTCTGCTTCTTAGCCCTGGAAACCATATCAGTCTGTTTGCATGACTGTCAGCTGTATTTGATTTCAGCCCGGTTCACATACAGGATGAATGAATTAGATAAATAAAACAGCAGACAGATAAAATGACTCAAGTTATGTGTATGTTCGTGTCTGAGAGAGGAACCTAGTAGAAGGAAAGAAATGCAAACCAAAAGACTGAGTGACCCTAAAGAGTCACACACCTGTTAGCTGCCATTTTAAGACAACAGATCAACCCAGGTTGTCCTCTACCTACATCAGTGCATCACTAACCCCTTAACCCGAAGTCTCTATACCTCCCACAATTTGTCTGTTTTTCATCACCCCCATCCCTTCATCTGTGCGGCTGCTACACTCGAACAGCAAACGGAGCCAAACAACAACAACAGCCTGCATGGACGCAGGAAAAAGACCCCCCAGGACACGATCACAATCAGGCCACACTGGCCAGCGTTTGACCCCAGGGGCCTGCCTCTCTAACTGGGTTGAAATAACAAATCCACCCCCTTTTGCTGACCCTCCTGTCATGAATCTCTAAATATCTCTGAGCCCCGATAAGCATCTGAGCTCCGGAGTCATATGTGAGAAAAGAAGATGACTAGTGAGAGAGGGCGTCTGGAACGCATAGAAACGCTTTAAACATGGCTTTAATTAGTGACACATTTAAACCAGACTGTTTTTTCTGGCTTTAGGCCTCAAATTACTTTTAGATTATTGCCCTAATAATGTCTATATGTTCTAAGTTTTGGCACAGAAACAACATTCGGGGTCAAATACGTCACTTAAACTTGGAGCTATCCAAATAGTTTAAAGAACAGTTTCCAAAGTCAGGTTGTGGACAGTTGGTGTATGTGGTGAGAATAGGTTCATGAATTGAAGTTCAAATTACAATAAACACAGTGAGGAGTAGAAGAGAACTTGATCATGAATGGATTTGGGCACATGATCTTAATCTATTATTTATTAGCACAGACAATGAAGTCTTATTATGTTGCAACATGATCATGTTCTGTTTATATGCAGACAAAATCACATTGTTATACTATGAAATAGTGTTTGGACTTATATTTGATTACTTAAAGATGTCATTTATACACTTTTTTTGTTACATTTAAGTCAATAAACTAGCTAACTTGAAGTTTGTGTTGAAGTTCGAAGGTTCAGGGTTGCTTTTATTTTATAGGATTAATGTAATTACTGGATAGAAAACAGACGTGTGCGTCACAGAAACACACTTATTAGATTAAAAAACACACTACAAACACTGGCCTAACCAGAAACAAGCAAACTATTCACAAAAATGTGTACACTGTTAAAATTCAACATTCAAAAACATAAAGCTGATTGTTTTTGGTCGTATTTTTGGCGCAAAACTTGTGTGAGAATACAAAGAAACTGAACAGGTGCAACTTGACAAGCTGATCAACATTTCTCAACAGCTGTGTTTTATGATACTTTACTATACTGTGGGGTATATTAATTAATAATAAAAACATGTATACTGACTTTGACAAACATAAACTAGAAGTGCACTTGGAGAGCGCAGACCTCCACCAAGGCAGGTTCCATATAAGTCGCTGCCCCCACTAAAGAAGTTAGTGCCGTTAAAACAAATGTAATAAAATGCGTTAACTTTGACAGCCCTACAATTTACACATCCAGCAAGCAGAGAGCCACATTAACAATCATTTGGAGTCGTGACTTGATGACTGTAGGTAAGGCTGTTTTGGTCTGCACCAACTCCTTATCAAGTGGTAAGTCGCCTGAGGCAGAACATCTTTTATCAAGATTTTCTCACATGTTATTGGGTGCCATTTGATTTTAACACAGTTAAAAGAGACATGTGAAAGAAATCAGCTTTAAAAAGAAGTCTGTTTTCTTGCCAAAAAACAACCAACTCTTACGTGTTGTTCCCTTCGTCTCATTACTTTCATTGGTCTACTTAACGGAGATGGAACAGTACAGGCTTTAGTCCGCTAATGCGATTATCTAGTCTAAACTACAATTACTGCCTCACGGTTGTATGCCTCCGCCAACCAGTTATGTTGCAGTTTACATCCACGTCTGTCCAAAATATCATCACTTCATCATTTTATTCTATTAGACATTTGTGTGAAATTTTCATAATTAGCACATAAATTCTTCAGTTATGGACAAAAACGTGTTTTGTGAAAACACAGTGACCTTTGACCCCCAAATTCTCAACAGTTCATCCTTGAGTCCCGGTGGATGTTTGTGCCAACTTTGAAGAAATACACTCGAGGCGTTCCTGTGATATAACGTTCACGAGAATGGGACGAACGGACAGACAACCCGAAAACATAATGCCTCCGGCCACAGCTATCGCCGGCGCGGAAGCATAAAAATGGGAATGGCTTAATCACAAACAAGCACATGCTAAGACATGGTGTCTTTTTGACTCATTGCAGTTCAAAACAACACTTCCATTCGCTCAAATGAGTAAGCAGTGACCACCTGATTCACTGTGCTGTATGTTCCTAATTATCCTGAGACAGCACTGACTTGGCATCATAAGACACGACTTACAGAGTCCAAATGCAACAGCATATACACACTAAGGTATGTGGTTTTACTTCGTGAGGTTAGTCACGACTCTTCCATTTACAGCTGTGATCTGTTTTGTTGTTTGAGGAAGTGACATGTTTCGTATTTTTGAATACCTCCCACCTTGAGTTAAAGCCACAAACCTTAAATTGCTTAATCATGTGAATAAAATCAGGTCCATAAAGGCTGATTTGTCTCTAAAAATACTCCAATATAAGTCCAAACAAAATTGTACATAAGCAAAAGTAAATATTATGAGCAAAGTGTACAGTACTTATATCAAAAGTAAAAGTTCCCATATTATGCAGCAGAATGGCCCCTGTCAGTGTCATATTACTCTATATTATATTAATAATTACTTTGATGCATTTACACATAAGCAGCATTTCATGGTTGTATCTGGCTGAAGTGGAGCTAGTTTCAACTATTTCATATACTGTTGGGTAGTTTAATTTACAGTATCATAGATCATAATCTGCAAAGTAACCATTAACTATAGCTCTCAGACAAATGTAGTGGAGTAACAAGCACAACATGTTTCCTATAATGTGGTGGAGTAGATGTATAAAGCAGTAAAAATGGAAGTACTCAAGTAAAACACCTAAAATTGTACTTGAGTACATACTTTCCACCACCGCTGTCTGTTTTTCAGGGTCAATAGGTTTTACTGTTATTTGACAGGGATTGTGATATACGAGTGTTTGGTCAATACAGTAAATCTGAGGCCCCTCAGCTGTAGAGATTAGAGCGGCTGCATCGTCCTGTATGAGTATGCTAACCAAGAGAGCAGCTGCACTGAGGCTATGATTCACAATTTGTCCTTCAAATGCTCCGACTCCCACCAGCACTGCAGACACACCGGTGCAAAACACACACATATGCACGCACGCACACACAAATGATGACGTCACACATCTTCCACTGTGCTCTGTGAAGCAGTTAGTGCTGCATCAGGACCAGAGCTGATGAAAAATGGATGTGGAAAAGAGAGCAACATAAGGCAGCGAGCGAGGTGAGCCAGTTCACGAAAGAGGGGATGAGCATACCTCTTACAGGCTCTTTAGCTGACAACAGAGAAAGGACAGGATGGGTTGTTAGTTTGAATGTTTATGTTTTCCTGACAAGTGACCTCTTGTGGTCTTGAAAATAACAACTGTTCTTTCTCAATTGCGGAAGTAACACGTCGTAAAATCTCTCTCTTTCCATTTGCATTTGTAATACCAAGTGTCTTATATCTGGGTAAAATTCAAATGCAATTTAACACTTCTTCTCCAAGTACGTGCAAATCAAGCTAAGCCATACTCCAGTCCAGAGGTTGGTGGTTATGCATGTGAAGCAGTTTGATAATGGCTAAAAAACACCAGAAGAAGAACTCGTAAAGTTGAATTATAAAAGTAGTAGTACATCCGCCGTCTTTCTGTTGACAATGACCAGATTTGCCAACACTCCTGATTTTTATTGCCCTCTCCCGGTTTCCTTCCGGGGTCACAATTCTCCCGTATTTCTCCCGATTTATGATTCATGATTCATGATTTTTGAGGTCTCAAGGTTGTAAAGTATGACAATGACTGATAAGAAAATACTCATAGAGGTCAATTTGGAAGGCAAATGACCTATTTTGTCGTTTAGGTATGAAAGCTTATTGGATAACTACACTGTAATACACAAAAAGGTTTTATCTGGCTTACTTGAGCAAATTGGGACCATGAAAGAGCTATTTTGTTTCAGCAGATGCAAGAAGTGATGTCAAACAAAATGGATAAACCTGGTGCATTTCCACTGTGCAGAGCAACGAACTAACAGGTGCATGGACAGATAAAATGATGAATCATGGAGCTAAAATAGAAGAGGGCAAAATATAAAGTAGAGGCAAGATGGATGAGCGAGTCCACAGAGGCTCGTGATGTAATGGAGGTTAGAAAGGTTATTTTGAGAACGGTGTCGCAGTGGAGGAGCCGCAGACTTAAACAGAGGGAGACATCTTTTTTAATTCTGGAAATGCAAAAGACTCTTCATGCCTCATCAGTTCCACATAGATAAGGGAGTAAATATCTGAAACTCCTAAAATCTGCCAATAATCCACTGTTTCATGCACAGAGGATGGGACGGATAGGAGTAGCTCATATCTAAGATATTCAGCAGCAGTCTCTGTGAGAGACGACCAGAGTAATTACACTGTGATAAGATTGTGTTCATGATCACAATCTAATCATGCAAGGAGATATATCCTTGTTTAATACTTGAATCTGAGGGCCTTCCAGTCTCATTTGCTGCCGCATAAGGACACAAAAACTCCCAAACTGCTGAAGCAATAAAGAAAGGCAGCATAATAAAGACGCTGATGTGGCAGAGTTTTCCAATCATAATGATTGATTGGGACAGAGCAGCTGTAAGAGTCCCTGTGGGGCAGCGAACAGGCAGAGCCCTGCTGGCCAGACCTCACATATTCAATAGCACATCATTACTACAGGACAATGGAAATCCCCTCCTCACACCTCCACCATCAATACTGAGGAGAGGCACTGGTAACTGGACGATCATTCGTGTTTGTGCACTGCAAAAGTGAATCTAATTTGTAACGTCTAAATTGAATAAAAGGCCATTTTCCAATTTGTGTTGATGCAATTCGGAGCAAAGCCTCAATGTGAGCGAGAAGCACGGCAATATCTGAAACCGTCTCCGTGTCTTTCATCTCTCTGGCGCCTCTGAAAGTCTCTCTTCCTTTTGGTGTCTTTTTTTAACAACATGAAACCAAGAGTCTTATGTCAGAGAAATATGTCTTTTTCAGCTTTTCTGTCCTGTAAATCATCTCACGACCCCTCAGATTTGTATTGCTACCATGACCCACAGCCCCAAATCACATGAATTAGGCTGTAATATGGTAATTTATAGTCTCACTGCATACATATATATACTGCAGAGTTATGGGAAAAATAAACAATATTCTCCATTTTTGTGAAAGTTGAAACTAATGAGATTTAAACAGAATTTGTTCTGGTGCATTTGTACAAACTAACAGCAACAACCAGATGTTTTTAAGCAAAAGGTCAACATACTAATGAGTTAGTTAAATGACATGCATTTTGCGTAAAGATGACAAAAGTGACTACAGTTTAAACAATTTAATGGATAACTGAGCTGGAAGAAATGACTAGGAACACTGTAGAGACACTGTAAAAACAAAAACAAGCCGTGTAGCCAAAAAGAAATATCATCTTTTGTGTCCTTATGTTGTTGATGCCATTTTGGTATTTTATACTGTCCTGTGAACTCATCATTAGATCAAACTATTGGAGTGAAGTCTAATTTGTAGAGGCAGAGAGGGGGAGAGGAACAAAAGAGCTCCAGTTTTTCACATCCTCAAACACACGTCTGTTTTTTACTGGCAGTGAATCTGAGAGATGGAAGACAGGAAGCTGGCTGAGGGACAGATTAATTAGCAGAGAGCTACTTCCTGTTTCTCTTTGACAAGGAGGAGAAAAAAAGACAAAATAATCAGCATGGAGAGTTCATTATTCCTGTTGTTTACTACAGTTTACAGAGCGGTGGTTACAGTGGATGTACTGTATGTTACACACTTTTTTTCCCCAAACTTTATACTATTCGAGTTGGCCATATTTAGTTAAGCAGTCAGTTTGATGCTTTGGAACATTTTTACAAATATTATGACTTCAGATGTATAATTTATCACAATGAGCAAAGCTTTTACAGTCAATGACTATAAGAATTCAAGTTTAGACACTCAATTTCAATCAGAGAAAAATGTATCATTGCTTTTTATAAACAAAACCGCTCTAAGTCTAACAGTATGCACACTGACATTACAGTTTGGGTATTTTGTTTGCATTTTTGTTGGCCAATTGAAAACTCCTTCATGCTTAAATTGTTTCATGTCTGAGCATGTGTAAAGTGCACTTGATTTCTTTTGGTAAGAGGAGTATATTTTGTCCTCTTACATAGATTTCACTTCACTTGTAACAACTTTCGAATAATCTCAAAGTCATTTAACTTTCTTCTCTAACTCGATTAACTGAATTGCTTTGACCTTTCTGGCAGAAAGTCGCTGAACTCAAGATAAACCTCTGGAGCAATAAACTATCCTTTGGCTGTTAAATAATGGTAAATCATTTTCAAATATTCTGTATTTTATATTATTATGACGTACAGATGACGTTCAGTCTACAAAAGGTATAGACTATGTTAGTATTATGATTTCCCAGAAAGCATTTGCGAGATTAGATCTGCTTCTATAAACTGTAAGCAGTTTAAATTTGGGCCTGTTCATCATTTGTGGATTCTTTGCCAACACTAAAACAAAAACCAAACATTTAGTTTTATTGCATTTTAGGAATCTCTCATATAATGCAACACAGCTCAGGGCATGTCAATAAACAATCTTTGAGGTTTTGTTTTTGTCTTTATGTACAATATTTTATCATATTCGTCATGCTTACACAGGTGCTGCTGCAGTTCCGTTCTTGATATAGAGTATATGTAGGAGGTTTTGATTGGAAATAACTGATTGAAAGTAAACACAGCATTAGCTTCAACTGCAGAGTGGAAAACAAATCGATTTTTATGTTAATTTTGATCGGATTTTGGGAGTTCACATAACTCCACCTCTTTTATATTATATTTTTACCTGAGCCCATTTTCACTCAACCTCTGTCATCAGTGTCCTTTTAAAATCGGGCAGGAGGGAGGACTGAGGGAACAATCGTCTGATTCATCTGCCTTTATGTCACCCTGGCGGGTCCCCCTCTAACTCTCTCTCTTTTTCTCAAACTCTCTACGCCCGTCCCCTCTTCTCCTGCCCACCCAAAACGCTGCTCCACCCCCTCTCCTCCCCTGTTGGTTCCTTCCTCTTGTTTTGGGCCGGTGCACACGGGGGCCCCCGGCTTGTCCCCGTCCCGGCCCATCCTCAATGGATTCTCTGTTTGACCCCTTCCTCCACCCTCTCTCTCTCCCTCTCTCTCTCTCTCTCTCTGCTAAACAGGATAATCAGAGCCACAGCAGCGTCTGATCAGCTGCGGCTCATTATACAGGAACGCACCAGCCTTAATTAGCACACATTACATTACGTAACATGATGTTGGATCATTGGAGTCAGGTGGCTATTTGTGGTGCGTTTGCTATTGTACACTTGTGAATCGGTGTGGATGTGAGTGAAAACACTGACATTTACTGTAGTTTCATAACAGTAACACAGGAAGCTTCTGTCTAGCTGGGGTGCAAGGAAGGGAAGTGGATTAACAAATTAAGGAAGAAGAGGCAGAGAGACAAGAGCAGCCTGTTCACACGAAAAGGCGCATGAATGTTGCGATAATGTGCAAGACATTTAACTTAGTTCTTGCTTTTGGCGTGTCATTTGTACGGCATGTAGTCTGTACCGACTGCAATGTAAACGCATGAATATGCAACACTCAGAGCTAGTGATATAGAAAAAAAATTGAGAAAGACCACTTATAAGGAGACCGGTGTTTGAGACTGGTGTTTTGTTTTGTAAGTTACGTTAGTGACATTTGTGACATGTTTTCCGTTCTTATGTTACGTTGTTTCCGTATGTATTTGACTTAGTTTCCATACTTATTCAGCCATGATGTTTTTCCTAAACCGAACTAAGTGGCTTTGTTGCCTCAACCTTACTGCAGACGTTACCCAATTTTTTGCAAGGCATACAAATGACACGCGAAAAGCCTAAAATGCATCCTCATGACATGCGGAATGTCCTTGTAATGTCGTGCTATTTATACGCCTTCCCGTGAGACCGGGTTGACATGAAAGACACATACGGTGGAATCCTTTCTGCCAATTATAGCAATTCTACATGTTGGTCATGTTTAAAAATTACAATGAGTCATTTTTTTCAGCAAAGGTCACTGTAGTAACATTACCGTAAGATTTTCTACGTGGCTTTAAGAGCAACTTAACACCTGCAGAAAATCTTGTTTTTGCAATCCAATTTATCAGCTTCTTTCCTTGCTGCAGTGTGATGTACAGGTGTACTCCAGACAGTGTCCTAGTACACCGTGACATCAAAGTCGGGTGAATTTAGCAGGTGCAAAAGAGAACACAGAGGTGTCAACAAGAGGCAGCAGTGAAACCTAAAATCAGATCTACTGCCAGTAAAGGCAGGACATTTCAGCGTATAGCATGCAAACTGTTTAAAGTTTGTAATCTCTGCTCAACATTTATTTATTACCCACATTGGGTCCCACTTAAACCATCATGTAACAGATGGCAATTTCTGCAAGCTTGGCAGCTCTATCTATAACAGCCCTGTGATCAACAGAGACCTACAGTACAACTTGTGATGTTACACATGTCATGTCTGAAAGGGGGTTTCTAAGAGAGAGAAGAGATCTCAGATATACATTTTTGACATTGGATGTCTGTTTGGGAAATTAAAATATAGTACAGACGGACAGAAAGACACAGATTGAAAGACGTCATGGCAGCATGTATAACGTCTGTTTACATACAATCTAATAATTCCCTTGACAATCTAATTTAAGAATCTTAACCAGATTACATGAGTTGATTAAGGCCAAATTGGCATAAACATATTATTGCGTGATTTATCTCTTTGTTTAGTATTAATGCAGTAGACAATAACTAGAGGTTGTGCGAAAACGCAACATTTTGGGGATGAAAGCAAAATGTCTTGAAAACATTCTCAAATATCTAGATGAGCTGAAATAACAGCTTTGGTAGCATTAATACAATGTTTTGTGTACTGTAGGTCACAACCTTCAGGAAAATGACTCAGGTTTCTGTCACCTATGTAAAGACCCGCTTGTATTATGATCTTAATGTGATTACTTTGATAATACTTGTGAGGTTGACAGAGACAGAGAGGTATGAGGAAGGCGGGTCAGTGGAGAAATAGACATTGCTAAAATTCCTCTGTGGAGTGAGGAGGATATTTATGACTGTGTATCAAGCAGGCAGGCTGCATCCGCTTCAACCAAGCGCACACTATCACCATCCAAAACACACCATCACCACACTTCATAAATCTTTTGTCTATCCATTTCAAACAACGTTAATGTCTCCATTTACCATTTAATCTGATGATGGTTTCAATATCTCTGTTTTCATCGTGAATAAATGTGTATCACTTACAGAGAAAACATGGCACAGTTAAATCTGCAGTTTTCCGTCTACTCCTCCCTCTCTCTGAGATAATTCAGGGATAAAATGCTTAGTGCTACAACCAAGGTCATGGTCCTCCTCTTCATCTAAAATCTTACCTCAGTAAAAGTACAGAAGCTTTATCAGTAAGAGATGAAGTATCAAAAGTACTGGTTCTGCAGAAAAATGCACCCTGTGAGTGATATGTTATTATATATGAAATATTAGATTGTTAATGCTGATGCGTAATGTGTGAGTAACATTTTACTGATGTAGCTCGTGGAGGTGGAGCAATTTCTAACTACTTCATATACAGTTAGGTACTTACGTCCAGTGGTATTATTATTATATTAGTAGTTGTTTTAATAATTTTATCATTTGTATTTTATTTATTTATTATTATTTTATTTTGTATTTTATTACATTATTATTATTATTATTATTATTATTATTATTAATAATACGTTTTTATTGTTTTTTTCAATCAATGTTTTGTTTTTAATTATATAAATTGTTTCTTTTGTTTTTGTTGTTAATAATTTCCAGTGCATATCTTTAAAACCAATCAAATTTGATCACAAAAAAAAGTCCAGTGGTTCCCAACATAAAGCTGTCAACAGTCAAGGACAGCACAGTCATTGACTAACAACCTGCTACATGGAAAGAAAATGTGTCTAAGCACACAAACTGTATCTTCCACCATCTCACAGCTGGAATCACAAAGCACAATAGACATACTCAGGTCGGACTAGCAGCTTTGAAACATTTCATATCATACATTCCAGTGTCACTGGTAAAATACGAGAGCAAACACTGCCGCTGCGATGATCCCTACGATAACAGCTCAAAGCTTAACTAAACATCCAAGCGCCACAAAGATGAAGTCAGTTCACTGGAAAACAACTGCAAACAACTCACACGTTAAGAAAAAACAAGGATGAACAAATGATTCGAATGTTGAAGCCATCTGAGCTTTCTGTCCCACTTAATGTCTCCCTCAGTGTCGTTTGACCTTTCTGCTGACCTTTAAAAAAGAGAGACGAGCCACAAATTCTGACCTGTTGACCTCCAGCCCGTAAAAAAGTCAATAAATCCAATAGGTTATACGAGGCGTGAATAGAGCAGGTGGCGAAACACGCTTAGTCATTAGTAGGCTCTTTCCAAATATTCATTCACACAACGCTGAGCAAATTTACACCGAGGTAACAGTGCAGAGTCGGCAAGATCGCTCAGATGATGGCAGCTGGAGCTGCACCACAACATACTGCTCAGCCAAGGAAATAAGAAGTGCACGTTAACTCTTAAAAGTAAGAGTTTAGTTGTTATATTCTTTAAATTGAGCATAAAACAAGTTTATAATCTGCTATTCTGTATCATTAAAGTGTCAGTGCTGCTCACAGTGTCCTCCTGTGCTGCTACTGGGACTGTAAACAGGCTGTCAGCTGACTGACACTTCATTGTGTCAACACACACACATATATACTGTAGATTGAAAAGGTCACTGCAACCCCCACTGGGTCTAACCTCCAAATATGCTGACATTGTATTCTTTAAGATTTATTATTCTTGCCTCATTTGCACAGTTACAATACAGTATAAATACAATATCCCTGCATCAAGATTTTTCAGATATTTACAGATTCATGATTATGTCAGGAAGCATATGCCTAACTTTGAAATCTTGATGGAGCATGAGGCAATAAATAAATTTGATCTTGTTACTCGCGGGGCGGTCTCCCTTTTCTTTATCAGATCCTACATAACAGAGCTCTGTTAAACACAGAGGACTTCAACAGGCGTGGACGGACGAGCTGAATGTAATCAATGTAAGTCTATGATCGGTAATTTAACACGTTCTTTCTGGTCATGCAGTAAACTTCACACATATAGGAACAGCATTTTTCATTGTTTCTTGGAGTCTTTTGGGAAACGTTGAGAACCAGATCCGCCATCCTTGGAGCGAAAAGCTCCTTATCTTTTGCCAATAAAAAAATGGTTATTTTTGTTTGGAATGGTGATTGCAAAAAAGTTAATCTTCTAAGGAAAATGGACTCTGTGCCCACGTATGATTTGTGGTTGAGAGAAATGGCAAACACATTACATCTGGAGAAACTGAGATTTTATAATGACGATAGAGGAGGTGTGTTCGATACGATCTGGCACCCTGTCAGGGTGAGGACTAGTGTGTTGAGTCCAATGTAAAGCACCTTGCTGTGTATATTCCTTTTTTAACTGTGTACATACACTTTTGTGCTTTTTAAAGAAAAACTGCTTTGTATTTAACTTAATTATGACTGTGGTTATTGTTATTACCCAGGATGTGCTGTTTCAGTTTGTGTTTTGTTTTCTTCTTTGTTTGTATTTCTACTATGCTCTCAAAAATAATAAACATTTAAAAAATATATATATATCATTCATTAGTGGTTTATCAAACTCTGGAGTCATGATGTCAAAACTTGACTATTATTTTATATTAAAGAAATGGTGTTGGGAATACTGACTGGTACACATCAGCAGAGTATGGGATGAAATAAAAATCCTAATAATGATGAAGTTACTATATTATATAGCTGAAAGTTCTGGAAAACCAAGTAAGTGGATGCTGTGATAAGATTTGTTTTGATGTAAATCTATTCTGTCTGAGGTTTTAAATTATAGCCTATAGATATTTGATTGGATATGATATCCTATATATAGTTTATTTCTGTTTATTATCAAATATTTCAAGGATTTTATTATATTTTCCATTTTTTCTATGTTTATTCTTCAAAGAAAGGTACTTTTCTGGCTCTGCACATGCATCATAACTTTAGGATTTTCTGTGTGTTTTATCTGTCAAAATGTTGCTGTGATTTCTACCTTGTGTTTATACTTTAGATATATGCAAATAAAAACAGACCCTTTTAGATTGCTTTGAAATGTATTATTATACGATTGCTATTTTTTTAGTAGGCAAAATAATGTCATGCCTTAATTCTTTTGGAAACAAAAACAATAAAAGGAGTGGAATCACATGTGAACCTGTTATTGAATTAAGTGCTCAATGCATTGCAGTCTAATTCAATAAATCTAAACTGTTCTCATGTGCTTCCTTCAAAAGCCCCCAAAACTGTCAAAAGGAAAAATGTAATTATGGTTGTTGACTGTCTGCTGAATAACACCTTGAGGTCTGGATGTAAATCTGGCTGAGCTGCTTTCGTTTTATTACTGCGGGACTGCAGACAACTCGACCCATTACTCAGCAAAAAAACAGCATCGGGTGCGCATGGAGGCTGTGCTGCTGCACCACGTTACTGATGCGCACCAATTGAAGGAGGAGGAGGAGGGATGGATGACGACAGGTATGTTTGCAAACATGCAGGTAAACTTAGCAGCCTTACAGCAGACCAAAGGAAGCAGAATAAACGAACATATATCCTCCTGAGACCCAGCCCATTGACATTTTGTCCACATGCATCCCCTTTTACTCTTTTGAGCTACTCTATCAACCCCTGGTGTATTTTAAAGAGGAACATCCTGGGCATCATTGGGACAATTCAAGTGTTATGGTCTCCTATTTACCATACTATACTATATTGCATTCTTGAGGCAAATTGTATTTCTACTTGGGAAAATCTTCAAACCTCAATGATCACTGATACATATCAGTGATACATAGCGATATGTGTGCATTATGGGTGTTACATTTCATGGAATTACCCATTTACTGTAAATATAATTTATAGTTTGTGTTACCATGAATCCAGAATGATATATTTTTTTCAATCAAGTTGAATGTATTTTTGGTTTAATATCACTCATAATCTGTTCATTTTGTGTATCTTCTAAATCTTTTAACATTAAAATGGTCCACTACAGAGCTTACATGCTGTAAAATTAAAAATACAAATAAAATTGAAAAAAGTCTAAATTGTCAGATTTTCTTTAAACCCTAAATATTAAGGAAATCACACACAAAAAATGAAATTGGAAGACACTTTTTTTTCCTCGGTTCCAAGGAGGATGTGACGAGCACTGTGCATGGGGGTCTGGTAAACAGTGACAGTGTCGTGCGGTACCTACCTTGCTGTCGAGGACGCTGCTTTCCTCCTGGAGCACGTTGTTCACCTCCGCAGAGGCTGAAGCTGAAGCTGAGGCATCCTCCTCCTGGCTCTTCGGGTCCCGCTGCACTGAGCTCTCTGCTCCCATGGCGAACAATCACAAAGGTGGACTTCAATCTCAAAACAAAAACACCTCCAAGATGGCACGACTGTTAAGTATCCAAAGCGTCCAAAATGACGATGATCTCTCTACAGTGCAGCTCCGCCCCGAGATGGCCTGGATCTGGAGTGATGTGAAGTAAGAGGACCAGCGAACTCTTTGAGGACACCCCCACCTCCTCCTCCTCCTCCTCCTCCTCCACCTCCCGTCAGTATCACATGGGGCTCCGGTGCGCTGCAGCACGCCTTGCAGCATCACAGACGGTGCTGATGGAGGACAGAGAGAGTCAAGAGTGAGAGAAGAGGAGGATGGTTTGTAAATGATATGAAAAGCTTTATAGCTCGATACGATCTGGGACTCTGTCAGGGGGAGGACTAGTGTGTTGAGTCCAATGTAAAGCACCTTACTGTATATATTCCTTTTTTAACTGTGTATATACACTTTTGTGCTTTTTAAAGAAAAACTGCTTTGTATTTAACTTAATTATGACTGTGGTTACTGTTATTACCCAGGATGTACTGTTTCAGTTTGTGTTTTGTTTTCTTCTTTGTTTGTATTCCTACTATGCTCTCAAAAATAATAAACATTTTTAAGAAATATATATATTATTCATTAGTGGTTTATCAAACTCTGGAGTCATGAGGTCAAAACTTGACTATTATTTTATATGAAGGAAATGGTGTTGGGAATACTGACTGGTACACATCAGTATGTGTAGTATGGGATGAAATAAAAATCCTAATAATGATAAAGTTACTATATTATATAGCTGAAAGCTCTGGAAAACCAAGTAAGTGGATGCTGTGATAAGATTTGTTTTGATGTAAAGCTATTCTGTCTGAGGTTTTAAATTATAGGTATAGATATTTGATTGGATATGATATCCTATATATAGTTTATTTCTGTTTATTTTTCAAATATTTCTAGGATTTTATTATATTTTCCATTTTTTTCTATGTTTATTCTTCAAAGAAAGCTACTTTTCTGGCTCTGCACATGCATCATAACTTTAGGATTTTCTGTGTTTTTAATCTGTCAAAATGTTGCTGTGATTTCTACCTTGTTTTTATACTTTAGATATATGCAAATAAAAACAAACTTTTAGATTGCTTGTTCAAACTGTATTTTTCATTAACAGTACAAAGCTGTAAATTTCAGTGACAGTATAATAATGTTAATTTTACAGTAACATAAAGGCAACCCTGCTGCCAGTTCTTTACTGTAATTTTACTGGGAAATTCTTAACAGTGTGAGAGAAGAGCAGGACGATTTATAAATGGCATAAAAGCTTTATAGCTCGAAGCATCGTTTATCGGTCTTAAACATAAATTAGATCTGTCCTGAGGGATTGGTAAATTAGATTAGAGTCGTTATAAATTACTAAAACATAGGAAGAAATCCTGCAAGTTTTGGAGTGATCCACTGCAAACATCTAAACAAAGCCTACACAAGCAGATATAAGGGACTTTAAAACCAGACCACTGGAGTAAAAAAGTTTTGCACATAAGAAATAAGGATTGTATTGTAGTAATATGTGAGAAATACAAGCATTTTGTATAGGGATTTGGTAGCAGGAGTATGCCTATGCAAGTGACAGGTAAAAGTCCACAGTGGTGCAAATTCAAGCACACTTTCCATTGTATGACACATTATACTTTTACTTTACTTCATTTAAAATGGGATTATAGAGAACTTTATACATCACCACATGTATATGTATTCTTAGCAGAATAAATGTTTTTTGAGAAAAACACACAATAAGCTATAACATGTTACAACAACCTTGAAATACATTGTTAGAGTCACATAGTGAATGCGTGGAGTCATCATTTGCATACAGGTAAAATGAGTAATATAAAACAAAAACAAAAAAGAAATAAAAACACTTTTTTTTATTATTTCATAACAAAGTAAAGACTAACTTATACAGATAAAAAAAAACAAGAGTAAAGTACAAGACTAAACAAGATTTATAAATCATAAATGGTGTCTTATTGTTGATTTCATTGATCTTTTATTGCTGGTGCTTTGTTGCTTATTGAATGTTTTGTTGCTGATCTTGTGTGATGTAAGGTGACCCTGAGTGACAAGAAATGTGCTGTTAAATAAAATGTATTATTATTATTATCATAATTCAGTGCTTTTCAAATACGGTAAAGCTACTTTTATATTTATTTCAGAATCAGAATCAGGTCAGTGTGTACACATACAAAGAATTGACTCCGGTATGTTTTGCTCTATATGTACCTGCACAGAAATAGACATACACGACATTAACACAATGAAAATTTGAATGAATGAAAATTTTCCATCACTTCTACCATTCTCTCTTTGTCCCCCCATCTTTCTCCTGTGGTTAACAAGGTCAACTAACATCTGCTTTGTCATGCAAATACACTCAGGTTTGCATGTTTAGCATTTTGGTGGTAGTGAAGACAGGTTTGTATCACGGAGAGATATGGACCACATCCTTCTTATGGTTCAAATAAAAAACAATAAAACAAACATAATCCTGGGACTTCTTAATTTATCTATTTTTAGATTTTTTTGAATTTATTACAAGTTGCTCTAATCAGCCTGGTAAATGAATTATACGCTCAAAAATTAAATTAAAATATAGTTTTGAATCTCTAATCTAATCTCTCTCTGACACACACACACACACACATAAAGACATACAGTATTTACATTATTCTTGTGTGTGTGTGTGTGTGTGTGTTGCTCATGATGTTCAGGTTTAAATGTTAATTGCACGTTGAGCCATGTACCACTTTGTTTGGAATTTTAAAAAACGCCCAAATTACAACCCGAGTGCTCAAAGCCAAGTCCACACAGGCCTAGACTGACTGAGGGTCCCTGCAGCTACACAAATACCAAAACACAAACACAAACAAACACTTTGAATTAACGGACTGATGAAATATGAAATCTTGGAGGTGGAAATGTTGGAAATGTATGTGCATAGAATACACAGTAGCAGCTTGACCTGGAAGTAAAAGACATTTTATTTATCCTGTTGGGAGTAAAACATGCATCTTGAGTCAGACTTGAAGAAGAAGAAGAAGGCATATTTATGGTTTTTACTGTATTATACCAATAATACAGCTTTATTCTGCACTTCAGTCCATTTTTAAAAAACTCTCTACCTCAGTTCTCATCCCACATTATATTCCATATTTGACATTTCTTAATCCCCTGGTCTCTACTGTATATCTCCTATATTTTATTATTCAGCACTATATCACTTTTTGCACTTTACTCACTTTTTTTATAGTCATGTATCACAGCTGTTACCCTGCACTATATTCAGTTTTAACAGTTTTCTTCATCTCCTTGTATTTTTATATCTGGTATATTTTTTTGTACTTTGTACTTTGCACTACTAACTTTTTTACTGCCTTTTTACTAACATGTTTTGCACTATGGAAGTGTGATGCTGGAAACTTGAATTTCCCTCGGGATCAATAAAGTTGCTATCTATCTATCTATCTATCTATCTATCTATCTATCTATTTAATTGATCCTCTGAGGGGACATTTTAACCCATTACACGCAAAACACCTGAAGTACATGCATGCACAAACAGGACCTACAGTATATACATGCATTAACGAAGTGATGTCGAGGAGGACCGTGACAGGCGCCCGAGCAGTTAGGGGTTTGGTGCCTGACTCAAGGGCACATCGGCATTGCCGAAGAGCCACATTTGCACCCCTCCACCCCAAAACTATCATGGCCAGTACGGGTATCGAACCCGCGACCTTGGCGTTATTAGCACCACGCTCTAACCAACTGAGCTAACCGGCCTTAAATCCAGTTTTAACTCACTCAATTTGCACTCATGTTTTGACCTGGTAAAATGACTTGGAGACAGTTTACTAGGCTACTTGAGATTTAATTCCCTAAAGACTTCACTTCACTTGTCTTGAATAAAAAAATATTCTCAAATGTCAGTTTTTTTACCAGGTAAAACCCAGAGGCAGTGTCACCTTTTACACATCAAAGTGTGTTTAGCCAGCTAGGTGTTAGGGAGTGCTTCTATATACAGTATATGTGGAAAGCGTTAAAGCTTTTAGTGGCTCCAGAAGCAGCTAATGTTAAACGAAATCTAATAAATTGTAATGTTATCTAGGTCTGAAGACTATAAGTTTGAAAATGAAAACAAACTAGAAAACTGAACTTACCACCAGACCTCTTTATTCCAGTTCTTCATCTCTGCTAGAAACTAACCGCTAACGGCTCGAGGCTACTAGCTGCTAGGTAACACAAGAATCCTAACGGTTGCCGGTTGGGGTGCATTGTGGGTAATGTAGGCGGCAGCTAATATGAAGAACTATCTGCTAAGCATTTTATTTCTGAGTTACCTTGTTGACTGATCTTTACATGTGCAGAGCCAGAAAATAAACAACCAACTCCCCGGCTATATTGCATGTGATTTCACTCTGTCAGCATTATATAAGAGGTAAATTCTACTCTGTTATGGTCCATATTAAGACTCTTGCATAAAAAATCTGAATCAGAATCAGTTTTATTTGCCAAGTACAAGGAATTTGACTCCGGCTTTTATGCATCTCTCTAAACGTACTTACACAGAAATAGAAAAAGAAAATAAAGGTGAGGAATAGACAGGACTGTTATGCACACAAGTAGTGAAAGAAATAGGTGTGTATGTAAATATGATATGAATATATATATATAAAGCACCAGTGACCAACAATAAAATAAGAAGTAAAGTAAAAACGTCTCTACAAGTCAAGTGTAAACAATACAAATAGTGCAAAGAATGGATATACATGGACAGGATGATAATGTACACTTTGTACTTGTATACATGTCTATATACTGTTTGTACAGTGTGTATGATTTATATTGGCAGTGACAGATATGTACATATTAAAAAAAAAAAAAAAAGGGATTGTGCATTAAAGACTAATAATTATAACAGCAGCAGTGGATATTTTGGTGTTAAAATAAATTAAGAATGATCAAATAATCTCAATTAACGTGATAAAATAACAATAGAAATCTTAAAGATGTAATACAATATTACTTGGGAAATATAGTAGACAGAAGTGATACTGTATTCTGTATAACCCCTTTGACTGAGGCTGCAGAGTAAGAGCACTGTGGTTATGCTCTGCTCCCAGAGCTGCATGTGTTTAAACTGAACGTGAAGCAGAATGTGTGCTTACTACTGAATCTACAAATCCTCATCAATACACATCTCTCATCACCTTTGTGGCACGAAATGATCTCATGTAAGAATACAGGCGGCGGCTCTTGTTGTAAAATTACAGAATCATTCCAAACATGTGTCTTTGCAAGACAGGAAACCAAGATAGATAACCTCATGAGAGATGTACAGTGTATGCAGATTGATGTGTAAGTCAATGACCTTCAGCATGGCAGGCTCATCAGCAGCAGTGCTGATGTCATATGAAAGAGGAGGGGGGATGGAGGAGTGGAGTAAGATGGGGGGAGGAGGTTCTCATTAAAGTGAAAGCCTTACCGGATACGTCTCCACTCAATAAAACAGTAATGCAAAGGGCACATTAAAAGGCACAAAGCATGCTCACACACACACACACACACACACACACACACACACATTTACAGGAGGAGTAACATTCACAAACCAATACTCTCTTTTCCACACTTGCTGTCCTCTGAGGGAAATCCACTCTAGGACTTTGTCCAAAATACAACCAGCCTATTGTTTTCTGCTGACCACATTAAAATGAAAACCAGAGTACATTTAGTAGTAAAATGATCGTTCTGTCTAAATGTGAGGAGATGATGGAGAGAGATTTGAGAAGGAACAACCACTGAAACCACAGATATACAGTATATGACACTTAAGTTGATGGTAAAACTGTAGGAATTTCTAACTTTACGCCACAAGAGATATCACTACATCTGCAAGTACCCAGATACAGATGCATATTTTGTTTTTAAATTCAACAGTGAAATGGTGGGAAGTGTCATGTTTTTCAGACGGAGACGGGGCGAGTTAAAAAATGCGACCCTGAGGGTTGATGTCTGGCGTGGGGACAGAGCGAGGGCTCGCCCAGACACAGCAGGGGGGGTGACACATTCATACTTTGTTACACACAGCAAATTAATGGGTTTGCTCCAAAACAAGATGGGTAAAAAAGGACAGCTATTTTTGCATAATAATAATTTTACTCAAAAACTGCAACGTAAAGACTAAACCAGGGCTTAACGATTTTGAAAAAATATCAAATTGCAATTATTTTAACAGATATTTGTGATAATAGAGGGAGTGATCATTTTTACATCATTATTCTCATTTTCATTGAAAAACATAATTAAAATCAATACTAAAATGAATATGGCATGATATTTGCAGGGATCTTAAGCCTGTAGAATATGATGTGTAGGCCAGGACATCTCTGCAGCACCACAATATTCAATGTAAAATGGTATTTTGACACACATTTCGCCTTTAACATATATTGCATCTCCTGCAATTAGAAAAATGTACTTGTGAAAAAGTAGGCCATATTGATGGTTCGATTAAAATTCAATTAATTGTGCAGCCCTAGACTAAACCTGTTGTTCTGAAATGCTGAGCAATAAACTTATTTTTCTCCAAAATTGATATTAAATACCTTAGAACTGGACGATAACATGTAGCTTAACAATTGTCTGAACAAATAGTTAACTTAACCAGACAGGAATGTGTGAAGTATTAGAAAAAAACTCAGAGAAACCTAGATTTAACAAAAATGTCATGTTCGTCAATAAATGCAAATTATTCTCACCATTTATGAGAATGATTTATGAGAGTGTCACCTGGTCACCCATGGCCAGTTTGGAGGCCCCTGTTGCCTCCAAGTTCCCATCGAGTACAGTACACACAGCACACAGATGTTAGTTCATTATGTTTTGTCCAAAGACCCAGAGACCAACCAGTTATCCTATACTGGAATACTAGACCCACTTGATATTGTACTCTAATGATGCACATTTACAAGTAATCAAATTAATGAAAGTCAACTGTCGCACAGTTAATCTGAGACTTTGTACATTTTCCAGCAGCTCTTTGAGAAGTTCCACTCACACAGACGTTCAAAGGGACCTGTCCTTGGTACTGAAATTAGCCAGTCTATTAAATATGAGTGCTAAAAGATGAGAGCTCAAACATCTGGAGGCTCCAGCAGATGAAGACAGAAGCTCAACGTAAACAACTCCAACTTGACAAAACGGGGATTTTCCAGTACATTACAAAGCAATGACTAAGGCCCCTCCTCATCAACACCACGTCTTCAAATCTGTCATCAGCTACAAAACAAGAGGGTTCAGTCTCCCACACACACACTGAATATGGCGTTGGAGCACTACTGTATAAATGAGAGCATTCCTGCAGCCTGGACTGTAGTTAAAGTGCCAGATCCTGCCTGGTGAACACACAGAATAACAGACTTAGCAGGTGTGGAATGCCAGCTATGACAGGCACACACATGTATGTTGGCTCTATGTTGTAAACCCAAACACCTCATAATGACAGATGCTGCACCCTGGGGTGCCCGACCGTTGGCTTTTGGGCACTCTTCCAACACCCCTGTCGGAGTAAAGCTGCACTCGGGTAGAAAAACAGAAGTTTTAATATGTGAGTGGAGCGATAGAGAAAGAGGGAGCTTTCTTTTTTTTGTAATAAAAATAGGTTTGTGTTTGAATCGTCTCTGTGGAGAACCACGGGACGACAGGAAGAGAGCGCATGTGTCCAAACAGATGGGCCGAGTCACAAGTCAACTGCTGGGCGTGAAAACACAACACACAGTTTTAGAGTAAATATAAGGTTTATTTGAAGGCACACACATTTGATGCTGGAGAACAAAAATGATTAACATCCCGTTATTAATGAGAATACTAAATTTGTTTTCAGAGAAAATTGGTATTAGTTACACATTATTTAGTTTAGACTTAATAAAATAAAAATGTAACAGCTGTCTGGATGCAAACCACAACCCGAGCGTGAAATGTAAACAGGTTCACCAGTGGAGGACTGAAATTAAGACCACCTCCACTAACATAATACAAAAAGTGAACTTTTATGAAATAAAGCATAGAGAAAAAAAGCTATTTTCACACAGCATAAAGGCTATTGTTTATAACCGATAAGATGCATCACCTCCGCTAAAACAATTTCCAGATTTCTCAACACATAAAATGTAATACTTGAAAAATATCTGAAAAGTGTCTTTAAACTGATGATTCTAACTTGTGTAACTTGTAGTGATTTTTACTCAGCAGCATCCAGCAGGTTAGGACGATAATGGTTAAGTAAACACCATATGGCTTTTTGTGCGTATCACAGCAATTCAGTTAATAAATACACAAGCTTTGCCTATTTCAATTCAAAAGCTTAAGACATGTACAGAACATGCAGCATCGTTTAAGACATTTGAGTGATTTGTTTCACAAAAAAAAGGAAATTAGAAGGTGATGAAAAAACATGATTTTAAGACGTAAACTGACTCTTCCATACTCATAGAAAACATCGTACCGAGAGGCCAAAAGCAAAAACATACAGCATTTACGATATATATATATATATGGCTGTAGAAGGTCATCTTTGGCACAGATATGCAAATACAGAATTAAGCTAATGCTCCGGTGATCTTTTTCTTTTCTTATCCAGAGGATGTTACTATGATTTGTGGCGAGAGTGTGGGCTGCTGGGAAGTAAGAAAAGCATTTCCTGTCAAAGATGCAGCTTTGATGGTGCACGCGTGGAGCTGAGGATCCTGAGAACAGAGCAGGGAGCCTGGGAAAAAAAAAACAGGATGATGATTTTAAGTGTGTGTAAGTGAGAGTAGCCTCACAGACTGGAGCTGAGTGAACGAGGTAGTAAACTAAAAACTCCAGGGAGGATATAAAGTCCAGTTATAGAGACAATGGCTGCTTGTAAAATATTTATAATGACACAATGGATGCTCCTCAGTTGGCTGGAGTGGTACATTTTATGAGATATTTTATGTTGATGTGTACGAGAGGATACCTGAGAGAATATCTTTCATTGCAGCGTGCTCAGAAGAGCCCGGTGATCTCCTCTGTGACCGGGTCAAGGTCAATGTCGTAGAAGCAGGGTCGGGTTGGCAGGCCGGGCATGGTGCTCATCTGAGGGAGCAGAGGGGAAGAACTTAGCTGGCAGGCAGAGTTAGAAAAATGACTCACGATAATCAAAATCAAGTTGTAATCCTTTTCCTCGTCAAACTGTTTCATGTAGCTTTTGTTTCAGGATGTTAAAAATGACCCACTGGAGGTCATTTTGAGGACTAAGAAGATCCCCTAACCAAATGTTTTATGATTTAAAATGTTTTCTTTTTCAGTTCAAATATATCATAAGACACCAGGACAGAAATCCTACTCATCCTTTTAAAATGATTACGCCGTTTTTCAGATCCTTCTTGTGTCGTTTTTCTCCCATTTCATTGGGCTATAGTCTACTGGGAGTACACCATGACGGATATGTGTTCACCACATTATTTTATATGTTGAATTCAACACACTTAATACATCTTATACATCCAATTTCTCATTTGTATTATTTATTCATATTTATCTACATATATTGTGTTATATATTCTAGCTTTATGTACATAATTTACATACTCCTTTATTTCTATTTTTCTTATATTTCCTTAAGCTTTTATATAAGAACAACTGCAGCGTCCCAATTTCCCCCCTGGGGATCAATATTCAGTATTTCTGATTCTGAATAAACAACATTTATAGCATTTCAGTCTAAACGCTGAAACGTTTAACAGCAAAACAATAAAGATGTGCAGATCGAAATGCTGTAAATAAATATCCAAGCAGTGTGTGAGACAATGTGGCTACACTGAAACATGCTGCACAATAAATGTATACATAATAAATACATCTGAAATAAATCAATACACAAATGCATTATTAAACTCATAAGTGAAATGAAACGAAGCATTGTTAAATGAATGTTATAGTAACAGCTGGTTCATATTTTCGGTCCGTCTTAAAACAGGAGTCTCATAAAAATGTCAGTGACATCAGAACCAAATAAGAAAGAAAGATTACAATCTAGATAATAACTAAAACCTCACATTAAAGCCGTTGCAACAACACAGCTGTTATACACTAAAAGACGATCCACTAAGGCTTGGTATCAAACTAAATGAGACAGAATAAGATGAACCCCTACAGGTTCAATAACTATAATCTAGACTCATTTAGCTCTGGGCAGACGGATGATCAGTGTGTTGACAACCTACACTTTAGCAGTGATGAATTTGGCTACAGACAATGGAGGCTTTGTGCTCACTGTCGTCAAAATATAGATAACAAAAGGCTACCATACAGACACGAGACAAAGTTAAAACGCTATATACAAAACCATAATGGTGTTACGGACTACCATTCTGACAGATTTCTAAGAATCACATTGAGTTTTGATTTGCCCGATAAGCAGCTAAAAGAAGCTGCATTTTATATCTGAAATACTGAAAAAACAAAAAAGGTAAATTATAGGAAATTTGGCTTCTGAGGAGTGTAAAAAAAAATGAATAGAGTGATCAACTGTGTGCTGGAAAGCAAAAGCAAAAGCGCACCACTGTAAAGGAAAGGTGTGCGCTGGATTTATAACAAAAGACAAAACAAGAGCATCATTGCGAAACGAAATGCGGCAATTGTTTTATGTCAATTATCTTGTTTTCATCGTTGGAAATTTGAAATTCGATTAATTGCACAGCCCCAGTGGAAACTCAATGAGAATTATATCCAAAAGTATTTCCCAAATTGGTGGATACACAAACAAACATTTTTCATGTGATCATGCATGTAAGAACGCTGCCACTATGATCAGCTGACAGCCAACTTCTATCAGGGATGTGGATTTGTACGGAGTAAGATTCAATAAGAGGAGAAAAGAAAAACAAGTAACCGACAGAGGAAATTCTTCCTAATGAAATTTGTGACGTAAACAGGAGAGAGCATGTGAATGGATGCTCACACGTACAGTCAACAAGACCAGATATCAACAGCATGTGCTATGGTTAATTGAAGCCTGTTTCATCTGGTTTAGGTGCCAAAACTAAATCTGAATCTAACATTTCAAGTCAATAAATGTACAACTGTACACTCGTCAGTGTTTGTTGTATGGCAGATAAAAAAAAAGGATTTGTTAGCACAGTACAACTGATCCAGGGGAAACACTCCTCTCCCAAAACTCCGCCACATCGTCCCATCCGAGCTGAAAAGTAAATTATCTCGCTCATTAGACAGGGAGCGACATTCTTTGCGTGCCTCCTTCCTTCTGACCCAAGGCCACTTTTATGGGCCCATTAGTGGAAATGAGACTGGAGGAAGTGACCTGCCAATTTCCTGTCTGAGGAAACGCAGCTCTGCATGTAAACGAAGGGACAAAATGAGGAGTGCATGCTTACATAATCCGACGGAGCGGATGCTCACTCTCATTGGTCTGATGTCAACAGTGACTGCTGTTACACGACACTGTTCTGACCGCGTCCATCAATAGGGCTTTAACCACAGATGACTCACACTATGAGCAGATCTAAAGGAATTCAATACCAATGCATCACCTTTTATTCTAATGGATGCATTAAGAACAATTACGGCAAAGACATTACTTAATTCCTCCTTTTAGTTGTGACATCACAAACACTACTGCATGATGTCACTAACTGATAACTGAATTGCTGAGTGGGAGAAGCTATTTCGGGCGCCCCTGGTTCAGAATTAAAAATTAATTTTCCCCATAGACGATGTTAGGTGACTCACAGTGTTGGTAGCTGTAGATTGTGCTTCAACTGTTTCACTTCCACTCAGTGAAATTGATGTATAACTCTCAGATAACAGGAAGATATGAAGTGAAATAAAACGGCTTTAAAGTAATTTGATTCTCACAATTCTCTCAGCTTTTTGGTATAACGTATCAGGCTGTACATTTAAATATCCAAACACGCTAAAATGTGAAGACTTAACTGTCACGGTTTTGAAAGAAACAAAGGATGCGCTGTTCTGCTGGTCCTCCAGCTCGCCAGCCTGAGAACAAGTTGGCACTCGCAAAAACACACAACACTCCGTGGCTAAAGTTGGAAACTCCACTCAGCCAAATAAGTCCCTCTATTATACCCAAACACAATGTGTCTTTGTCAGGGGAAACCCTGGAGGAGACAATGTAGCTGGATGTCTACCCCCCACTGATCCTGGAGGAGAGTCTCGGTCAACGACAGCACGGTCGCTACAGAAGGGGATTGAGGAGATTATGGATGTGTGCCATTTAAGATTAATGGACCATTAGAGGGAGGTACGCGTGAGTGTAAATGCTTCATAAAAAGCTAAGGATGCTCTTTATGTTGGGATGTTCGTTCATCTAATGAAGCTGCATTCTTGGCCGTGAGACAATTGTGAAAAATGAATAGATAAAATGAACCAGTGTAGAAAGGTGGTGTTACATTAATGAGTCAAAGAGTTCATGGGTCTAGTTTGAACTCTCACCTGTGAGAGTGAATTGCCTCCCCAAGGGAGCACTTGAACTTCTCAGGGACAAGTCGTAAACATCAGACAATTACTCTGCGAGCCCTTTTAGTACTCAGGTTAAAAATGCTCAGCACTAACACATTGGACAAACATATTCATACAATTGCGGTGTTGATGCACAGGGACAGAGCTTCAAATGTCGGCACTGTAACTTGTTTATCTCTGCATGAAGTAAAACTACAGTTGAAGGTCAGTTTCAAAGATAAAAACATGCCTGGGTTCACTGAGTTTGTGGTTGGTCTTTGGGGCATTAACATGACCAAAGTCAGCCAACATAAATTAACTTTCATCATGTGTGTGCTTTCCATTATAGATGTAATCACAGTCCTTTAACCGATCTGCAACTTGTTGGAACATTAACCAGTTGTGACCATGTGGAATATCCAGCCATGGATGGAGAGGGGTTTCTATAAATCTGAACGGTTTAATGGTGCAGCGGAGGCAGCTCTAACGGGATATGAACTCTAAAGAGATCTATTGTTCTGCTGGCGACCCCTCCCACACATATCTGGAGAATGACATCAGCCCCTTCCTGATTCTTCACCCTGTAGAGACCCTTAACCCCCCCCCAAACCTCCTCCTCCTCTCACACTCACGCCCCTCACCGCCTCAGGAGTTTTGCTAGTGAGATCTTTCTGAGAAATTGTCAATGTTTTGCCAGATTTCATTTCAACATACATATGTTACGAAACAGCAATGTTTCCCATGATAAAAAGGAACAAATGCACTTGAAACTTTTAATCAAATGGAGTTACTTTGGTTTCCTTATTATGCAAACAAACAGAATAGGTTTGAGAGCAAAACTTTCCACACTGCAATTAAAAATGTTTTATTGCAATGTATTAATGTGACTCAAACACTTTTGTTTGCTGCTGCGCTGAATCTTGTGGGTGGGACCTACGCTGAAAGATGTAAGACACGTCTCTATTGGCCAGCCTCGGTCAGAGTTACAGCTTTGCAACATCCACTGAAGGCGTTCAGAAGTCCACAGCGAAGACACAGGTTTCTGTCCTCCCTAGAAACCTCTCGTGGAGCAGAAGGGAAAAAGCTCGCTTGATCTTGATTTTCAGTATGAATACAGACCGTGAAAGCGGGGCTTCACAATCCTTCTGACTTTGGGTTTTTAAGCAGGAGGTGTCAGAAAAGTTACCACAAGGATAACTGGCTTGTAGCGGCCAAGCGTTCATAGCAAAGCCGGAACGCGAGCTGGGTTTGGACTGTCGTGAGACAGGTTAGTTTTACTCTACTGATGATGTGTTGTTGCAAAAGACGCCTGTCTTCATACTGGAGAAGACGCCGGTATGTTTAAACATGACTTCCATCTCGGATATTGCCGAGCTGTCAATCCGAGACTGACCAATAGAGACGTGTCTTACATCTTTCAGCGTAGGTCCCGCCCACAAGATTCAGCTTAACAGCAAGCAAAAATTTTCAATTCGCAAACAAAAGTGTTTGATTCACATTAATACATTTTTATTCACAAATGTATTTTACTTTGCAGTGTAGAAAGTTTTGCTCTCAAATCTATTCTGTTTGATTGCATAATAAAGAAAAAAAAGTAACTCCACAATGTAGATGCCCCCTTTACATGCTGACCTCTGTTCCACTTGCCTCGCCCAATGCATTTTCTCCTTCAACATTCATTATTTAACCTTATATCTATTTATAAATCATTGTCTGGCTGAGAGTTAAAAATGTTTTTGAGTCTGGCAGGCAGAGGCTAAAAGCCAAAGAGTTCAAAGAACAATTTGGAGACTTGCTTTGGGTTAGGAGTCACAGTTCAAGGGTTGTCAACGTGCAAGTGGCTCCGCGGGCCACAGCACATCAAAGGCAAGGTTGGGAGACTGGACAGACGCCACACCAAGACACTGCCATGCCTTTCCCAGCATGCCCGGTGTTTGACACCTCTGCCTCAGCGTATCAAAGCCCGTCACCTGGGGGCACGCTGGTGAAACAGCGGGAGGCAAAACGCTCAGGAAGCCGCTTCCTTCCTGCCCGGCCCATCATCAACTAGCCCAGCTCACCTCGAACCAGCTCAGTAATATGGAGACTAACTCAGGGGAAGGAAAGATGCAAGCATGAACATTAAGTTTCTACTACAGCAGAGCGCTCTAGAGATGCTTGAATTAAGAAGTAAGCCAGACAGAAAAAAGTGACTCAACCTCACAGCAACAAACTACATGAACATAAAATATCAGAGGTTGTGGTTTCCCAGAAGTACAGAGTGGGCTTTTAATTAGTTTATTTAATTAGTACAGCCCAACTTAATTTCTGTCCACGACCCTGAGAGATCAAAGTGAGCAGCTGGAGTCATCAGTGTTGGAGCTGGATATTACAGTAACGAGGTGAAGGAAGGGAGCCACGTTGTAAAATTAGATTCAGTGTCTTGTGCAGTAAATGGCAATTCATAACTGCTCTGACACTTTGAGACAATACAGAGACAAAAGTCTTTCAACGCATACCCCCTGAAATGCACAAGAAAAGATACAACGGGCTCTGTGCACAGGGTCAAAACATAAGTCATTATAAACACTTTGCTATAATTCCCTGTGGTGCAACAATGTTTGGTTCTGAGCCAAAACACTTATTAAGCCCTCAGGGTGACGCCTAACATGTTCCAGATTTGACTTCAAACCTACAATAACAGATTTCTTTGCCCACATGGGAGCAGTGAAAAGACATATCATCACCTTTTAAGTTGATATGGTGAACATGTTAGCAAACAGCTGCTTATTTACACATCGTTCATTCGACAGTTGTGTTTGTGTCCATCTGATAAATGTAAGTCCAATATTCATTTTCCTGTTAGCTATGTTTTTACCAACTCCTGAGGGAAATATCTGGAAATATCTTTCGGTGCTAAATGCGTACTAATAAGTACTTCTTCCACCAATAAGGCCCAAAGACTGAAGTTAGTATTAGCCTGCTGCTCTGAATACTACATTTACGTACCGTTCCCACCAGTGGGTAGATGAAACCAGCCCCGATGCTAGCACGAACATCTCTGATTGGCAGAACGAACCCAGTGGGAACACCCTTCTTGTCAGGCATATGGGACAGGGACAGGTGAGTCTTGGCCATGCAGATGGGCAATGAACCATAGTCCTGGTTATAGGAAAAACAAAACAAGTGGTAATATGAGTGTGCGTGTGTTTGTGTAAGTTAAAGAGAGACAGAGAAAGGAGATGAGCTGGGAGTCAGCTGTTATTGCAGCAGCAGTGATCTCACCTGTTGATTGTAGTAATCTATCTTGGCCGTGGCCTCTGGAGACAGCTCAATGTCATCAGCTCCATACACTTTTTGGGCGATTGTTCTGATCTTCTCCACTATTGGCATCTAATATGGGAAAAACAGTGGGCAAAACAGAGACGGGTGGAAAAACATGAGCACTCCGGTCAAAGGGAATAATCAAGGAAATTAGATTTAGTGAACACACATCCCGTGTGACGTCAGAGTTAATAAGAGCTACACCGTAAGAATTAAGTCATTTAACGTCTTTGACTTTTACCGTTAGACTCATACTAGACACTGCATTCCTTTATTCTCTCGCAAGCTGTTCTAACATTTATTAGCTGGACTGGATATTCATCACCGATATCTGCAACGTCATTTTGCCTAGTAAAAACTCTAATTGTAGATATCTGTAATTACATTTCGCCTAGTAAAACTATGGCTAATGGCTAAACTAATATCCAACAGGAAGCCTTGCAGCAAGGTCATGCACATCAATTCGGACTAGTCGTAATGACGTTTGAGATATCTGTAACTGTTATTTGTTATTTTATATCTTGAATAAATATTCTGCCTAGTCACAGTGCCATTGTTGATATCTCTAATGCCTCTCTCTTGCCATAGAAACACATAAGATGCAGGTGTTCCATGGAGAGTATCTGCTGCTCTCACCTCCGTGTCGTACAGGAACTGGAAGTCGCTGGGTCTGCTGGCAGCCTCATTCACAGCTTGGGCCATCTCTACGGAGCCTCGGCCGCCCTGCGCCCAGTGGTGACACGGCACAGCGTCAGACGCTCCGCACTCTTTTGCTATCTGACACACAAGGTCAATCTCTGCCTGGGTGTCTGTCCTAAAGGATCACCAAGGGAAACATTGTTAGCAGCGCTTGTTGGCCTTGGTGACAAATTACGTATTTAGAGACAAAATGGTGCTCTTGTGGGCCAAAGGAATGTGTTGATTATCCCATTACTAGTCTAGTGCTGTGTTCACACTATGAGCGACACAGCAACAGGCTACAAGTCATTTTCAATGGAAGCCGGTGACATGAAGCTTCAACTTCACGCTGCGTGACGGGCATGACACGCTACAGATAAAGTTGAGCTGATCTCAACTTTTTTCAGCTCTCCAATGACGCGGTGAAGTGTCAACCAATCATATGTTTTGTTTCACCCTGTTCCGTTTCGTTAGCCAGGTCCCAGTGCTTTTTAACAACATTACATTAATGAGCACTTAAGCAACACCTCTGCGACAATGTAACTGGACATGCCTGGCAGTGTCTTCTGTCGCTCGTAGGGTGAACGTAGCACACAGAAAAGTTGGCGATTCAAGTTTTGTGGATATGTGTGTCTGCATGCTTCTTACTTGAAGACATTGAGCGCCACCACGACTGGTACCCCAAACAGGTGTGCTATCTGGATCTGCTTCCTGAGATTGCTATGGCAACCACCTGCAACTAGACTCAGATTCTGGAGGAGAAAGAGACAGAGGAAACAAAGAAAAAGGTCACGAATGTAATTAGAGCTGCAAAGATTCATCAATTAGTTGTCAACCATTAAATTAATGGCCAACTATTTTGATAATCGACTAATCGGGTTGAGTATTTTTTTTTTTAAGAAAAAAAAAAGTCTGATTCCAGCTTCTTAGATGTGAATATTTTCTGGTTTCTTTACTCCTCTATGACAGTAAACTGAATATCTTTGAGTTGTGGACAAAACAAGACATTTGAGGACGTCATCTTAGGCTTTTGGGAAACACTGATCGACATTTTTCACCATTATTCTGACAATTTATAGATCAAACAACTAATCAATAATCCAAAAAAATTATCAAGAGATTAATTGACAATGAAAACAATCATTATTTGCAGCCCTAAAATGTATTACTGTAATTCAACTGAAACGGCTTGACCGCTCGCCGGCTGCTCACGGCATGGCTCGGAGCGACTACCTCTCCTATTATGGAAAAGCCCTGATAGAATATAAGACTGGTAGCATCCCACTGTGCAGTTATTCAGTTATCACTCAGACATTGAATACTACTATATGCAGAAGTCCAGTTACTCCAGAGCACATTAGTAGCATAATGTGCAGCTACTCCAAGTTTGACCGCAGTAATCCAATCTTACTCTGTGTGTGTGTGTGTGTGTGTGTGTGTGTGTGTGTGTGTGCAGCCCCGGGCTAAAAGGAGTGAGGCCATACAGGTCCCATAAATTCATTTCCATGGCTCTGTTTTCCCCAGTACTTCTGGTTCTCGTTACAGGCTTCACAATTAACTTATACTGCTTCATTATTTACTCAGCTGAACCTGCCCGAAAGACCAGTGATTTTAGCCAGATATGAACACACACACCCACACACCCCAAAAGAATCCCACCTCAACATTAGCAGGACCCACAAACCCGGAAACCACATGCAAAGGCTGTATTTGTGCTGTTAATCAAATAAGTGCTCTGAACGATGTTAGTGGGCGAAGTATTTATGTATAGAAGTATTTATGTATATAGGCGAGGAATTAAATGTCTGGGAGAATACAGCTGATGCAGATAGGCTGATCTGAAACTTCCTTTATTACATTTATTTCTATAAATGTGTCACACGATGGCTCATTTCCCAAAGCTTATCCTGGCTTATGCCACACATGCTAAAGGACAAAACCAGCATAAAGGATTTGATAATAGTGTGTAGTAAGTCATCTCCATGCAACTCAGAGTTCTCCTGATCTTTTCCCATCTTTACAGAAGGTCAGGGCTGTAAGGGGCCCTGAAGACATGTTGGGAATGTCAAAGGCATGGCCGTCATGGCAGTTCACTCAAAAACACAACACATAACAACCAAACAGCATTATGTTAATGAGCGCATGATTGTTGTATAATTGGAGTCTTGCATTCGCCAGTGAGTTGCAAACATCCTGACCTTTATGACTAAATGTAATAAAGCAGGCTTAGTTAATTATTTTAACTTGATTGGAAGAAATTCAAACTCCTCAGCTCAAACATGTTCGTCCCGTCTCCCACATCTTTATCTTTTTGTCTCAGTGGCTATGCTTGTCATTTTCGTGTATATTTGTGTGCATTCATGCATATCTACATGGCTCATACCTCATCAATGTACTCTCTGGGAAGAGGTGCGCCTGCCGACACCTGAAAACACACAAAGAGAACAGTTAATCACACATTTCAGTATTATGTCACATTTAGCAATATATTGTTTTATTTTCCATCTAGTTTTGCTTTTTTGGACATATTTATTTGACTACACAGAGAATTTAGTTTATAAAAAGGGCACAGAGCCTCACGAGACCTTGTGATGTTTCTTAGTAAGGTCAATCTGTATATATCTGCTCTTTGAACTGCAGATGGATATGCACAAAAATAACTTTCAGCGATTGTTTAAACTGGTTAACTAATCAAATTTCTACTGAGTTAAAGATCTTACAGATCTGAGTTACAGATCTACGGACAGCACAGCGGCTGATTATGTGGACAGAATACCTTCGTTTGTTAACAAATTCTGAAATATTTGCTTGATGTAGAAAATGCAGTGACTTGCACAGCTCCAAAAAAATTTGGATTCTTCTCATTTAGAAATGAGCAAACACTTCTTTACCTGTTTCTGTCTAAAATTAATATAAATGACTTTTATAATGATATGAAATGGCCATTATGAAAGAAAAGGCTGGCAGCAGCAACACTGTTGGTGTGGACACCACACGTGTGAGAGACGCAGCATTTCAGCGAGGTAGTTGTCACGCGCTGCTCACGCAGGCAGTGTGGTCCGGGCAAGGCAGCATTATGCAGAGAATAAAAAATAGACAGACATCCAGTGCAATTCAAACACATCAGAGTGTTGTCTGTGGTGTTTTGTTAACTGTGTTATGTCAACTTACATTTGGGCCACCGCCGTGCATCTTTAACGCTCGGACAGTTGCAACCAGCACCACCACATCTGGCCTCAGCCCTGAAGCCCGACATTTGATGTTGAAGAACTTCTCCATCCCGATGTCCGCTCCAAAACCAGCTTCCGTCACTGTGAGGAAACAGATTTCCATCTTTAAAAAAAAATAATCATATTTCTAAATAATCTATGCGAGTGTGAACCATGTTAAGAGTCTCTTTTGTTTGTGCTCTTTAAGTAAAGAAAGAAAGAAGTAAATCTTGAGCCAGTGGTACATATATATACTGTATAACTTTATATGCTGAGTTCAGTCAGACATCTTTAAAGAATCATGGGGATAAGAGATGAGTCTGACTGTATTTCTGTCTAAACAGTAACACTGTACTGAGTAATGGGTTCACTGTAAGGGCTCTCAAAGAGACAGAGCGCCTCTGATATAGACAGCCCTCCACACAGGCCTCTTGAACCGGCTCCAAACAAAGCAAATAGTCCACCTGGAATGACGGCCTTGTTAAGATAAGGTTTCCTGTTACTTTTTGTGTGTGGCACCATTGTATTAAAACACTAGCTGGTGGGGCTAAGCTAGAATTTTAGAGGAAGATTTCACGCCCAACTTGTTTAGTGAGGTTTTAACAACTTCTGGTGTATATCACATTTAGTGCAGCCTGGTGGGAACACGGTCATTTGAACCCCGGATATGAAAAAAATAACTGCACGTACACCGCCAAAAAGATAGACCTCCAGATCTGCTTCTTAGTGTACTCTGGTGAGGGTTGTTGGTAGTGAAGATGCAACATGACGGCGCCGTGTGATGTCTAGATGTCTGTCCATGTAACCATATGTTGACAACTCATAGTACATTAGTAACAGCTGAACTCTAAATAGCCTAGAACTTAAACATTATTCTCGTGATACTGTTTAAAGCGGTGTTTCCCAACCTTTTTTTCTAGGGACCATCTTTTTAAAAATGACAAACCATCGCAATAAAATTCACAATACCCTATTAACCGAATTTGTGCGTAAATGAACACTACTGACCATTTTTACCGCCGTTTCCTCATCACCTTATATTATCTTGAACAGGTAAACCAGGCATGTCAAAGAGATATACATTGGATAAATCAAATAAATGCATTTAGGCAGAGTAGACAGGTGCTCTATCAGATCAATGTGAACATTCAGGCTCTCTCATGTGGCTCAAAGTTGTACTGCAGATATACATCTAATATAAAAGACTACAGAAGAAATTCAGAAAATGTATTTGGCAACCCTAATAAAATCTCCTGCGACCCAGTCTTAACCAGTAATGACTGGTTTAAATGATAAACTAATGAAAGCCATGACTGAAGTGTTAGTTTTAGTCATTGTGTACTCAAACTATAAAACACAAGTGAAGCCTAAAAAGTTAATTTCATAACCTAAGACCAATAAAACATGTCCAAAATGAACTGTGTAAACACAAAAATGCAAGGCCCATTTTAGAAGAAAACAAAGTAATTAAATTACACTGAAAACAAGTAAATCCACAGAGAGAGAAGGAGAACAGTTACACAAGAACTAAGCTATGTTAAGGGAGAAAAGCTGGTTTGGTTTAACAGCCAGGGTTTAGTGAAGATATGATCATTTCATTATTGTAATAAAGATCTATTCGTTTTTAAGTTATGTCCCACTAGAGCATCACTGCCAGACTCGCTGCAACTGGGGAGCTGGCCAAAACTTTACAAACTCTTTTCCCTGAATTCACTGGGCGGTCCAGCACAACGGTTTCCAGTCCAAACCAGTTGCATTCACCCGTCAGTCTCTATAATCTTTGTGTGGGCAGCCTAAATATAGCACACAATGAACATCAGCTAACCCTCTTAACATTTAATTCAATTAAAAGGTTAATAATGAAATGTGACTAGAAAGCAGGTCAGAAAAAGAAATTCAATTAATGTGATAAATTATGTCTTTTACATGCTTGTGTGTGTGTGCAAAGATTTTATTTATACAGTACATGCTGCTTTATAGAGTGCAGTTAAGCTGTCATAAGGGAATGATTTGCATACATCAATTCCCTTAGGCTGGAAAATATATTATGTCATTGATTTTAGACGAAAAAAAGATTAAAAACATTCATTTATTGGTTAGAAATTGATTATTTTATATATGAGGTTTTTAGTAAGAAAAGGAGTAATTCGCTGAAGTTTACAGTGCTTGTGGCGGACACTCGATAAAACTCTGAGGCTTTAGTGAGAAAACAAGTGGTTTCCATGAAGAAATGCATCACTCTGTTCTGTGTGGTTCTCTGCATTGCTAGGGTGAAAGTACGATTTACTTCACCAGAGATGCAAGAGTAAAAAGACTGCAAGGAAGTGAGAAGAGAGGCAGGAAGAGATTAAGGTGCAGAAGGAAATTGGAGAGACGAGAAATTGTTCTGGGGAAAAGAACAAGAGGAAGAAAAGAATAATTTTATTGCCAGTTTCTGGGAATATAAATGACAATGTTGACGTTAAGCAGAAATTGTGGTTCGGAGGGGCCTTGGCTGCATCATCTCCATGTTAAAAAGTCTGAGTAAAGAGAAACACATAAAGCCTGAGGGATGAGCACAAGAATGTAACTGGACTTTGTTTGGCCACAGACCGCTGACGGAGAGTTAGTGTTTCTTGTTAGCGCCACACTAGAGCTTTGGCTCTGAATACTGAACTGGCCTGCCAATGAAATCACATTCAGGATTTGTGAATATTTCCATAAATTGTGTGGCCTCCCACGAACTGACTCGTACCACACAGGCACAACAAGGCAGAGTTAAAGGGATAGGTCGGGTATTAGGGTTGTATGAGGTGCTTATCCATAGTCAGAGTATTACCTACAGTAGATGACAGTCTGCACACCCCCAGTTTGGAAAAGCAGACAGCAGTTACCACATGGAACCAAAGCAACGTACTGCTGTGGACGGGGCCGGCAGCAAAACATTTTTTAGCCACCTAAAAGAAAGGCTCACCTAAAATAATCAGTATCAGTTTAAGTGTATGCGATATTCAGAATATTTTCATCGGTTTACCTTGCTGTGAGACAGCTATACAGTCTATGTTTCCGACGGGGAACTGAAGCAGTTAGCTATGCTCTCACCAAAGCTACCAGACTCCATTGAAAAAAAAACTTAATTTTACCTCGCAGAACACGGGAGTTGCTGGTCTACCGCTGCCTTAAACGGTTAGATGGTTTGTGTTATTGTGTGACTTTGGTTAGTTCGGATTCACCAAAGTCACCTCACCGTGTTCTGTGAGGTAAAATTACAGTTGTTTTTTTTCAATGGAGTATAGATGGATAAAACGATTTCAGTTCCTCGTCGGAAAGGGCAGTCTCATGGCAAGGTAAACCGGTGTAAATATTCTAAATATAACGGACACGTAAACTGACATCGTTTTTTTTTAGATAGGGCCTTTCTTTTAGGTGGCTAAAATAAGTTTTGCTGTCGGCCCCGTCCACAGCAGTACATTGCTTTGCTCCTGTCTGTTTCTCCAAACTGGAGGCGTGCCGACCGTCATCTACTGTACGTAATACACTGACTGGATAAGTACCTCATACAACCCCAGTTCAAAATACCCGAACTATCCCTTTAAGAATAATCGGAGGGAAAAGAATGGAAACAAGTATATGTGACAGCAAGTACAACACACCTTCCACTACGACATTACACCAAGCAGGAGGTTGACCCCAAAGGATGTCATGAGGAAACACTTGCAAGCTTCCTGCTCTGTGTGACGACCTTGAACTGACCAGAGAGCGAGAGGGGAAGAAGAGGTCGACGTTGTTGTGAGTGAAAAGAGAGCTGGATGGTGTTACTACCAGTCAAAGCACTGGTATGAGCACCCATGCCAACAAAAACACTAACAGAAAAGGCTGGGAAGTAGGTTAGATCATCACGACCGTCTATTTTCCAGTTAGAGTTGTTGCTCTTAGTTGGGCTGCAACGAATGATTCTTTTCATTATTGATTAATCTGTTGATTAAAATGTCATAAAACTAAAGATATTCAATCCACAATGATATAACACTAAGTCAAGCAGCAAATCTCTATATTTGAAAAGGCCCATTTTCTGTACGTTTTACCTGGGCCTTTACCTTAAACGAATAATTGACCTTAAAAATTAGTGTTAATTAATCATCTGTCGACCAACTAATTGATTAATCTACAAACAATCAGTACTACTTCTAAATTCTTACCATCATACTATATGAGGACTGTATTTACCATAACTTTGCAGCAACATTAATGCACTTGTTTGCATATTAAGTGCTGATTCTGATTTACTAACCAGTGCATAAATACAGTATGCACATTGTACACAGAAATCTAGGATGGAGAATTTAAAGGGAATTTGACTAAATTATATAAAACTACCAAATGAATCAGAATAAAATCTCTTGTACGTTTAAGACAAGATAAAGCAGGAACTATAAGTTTTGAGATGTTTATTTTTTTTTTAAAGTGGTGTCGAAAAGGGTGTATATCTTAAAATGTTTTACATGCTGAATATATCATCATTTCTCAGTGGCCACTTCTCTAAAAGCCCAAATGATTTGTTGCTTTAGTTTAGGGAGGCTCTGCTGCGGTGTGGGAAATCTTTATGGTAAGTCGGTGTCAGGGGGTTATCTGCGTTCAATACCCCAGACTGTTAATGATACAGGAATCCCTCACATCTGGCATGAGGAATTCATCCCCCAGCAGCCCCCTCTTATAGCAGCATTTCTACATTTTTAAGTCCAGATTCCAAAGTGACTTGAAAAACCCACAATATTACAGAGCGTGATGAAGCACGGCCAAGAGTATGTTCATACACTGAGTTCACACACAGTTCATGCACTTCCTTTGCCACATGAGAGCTAATCAGAGATGATTAAACTGAACTGTATATTACTTAAAGACACTGTGGTGTGGTTACATCAGTGTCAGTAAAATTGTCAAATCATATTTTAGTTGCTTTTTGTGAGTTGATATAAATGTAACTGTGTTAAATGAGCATATGATATTGTCTCATATCGATCGCAGGTGTCTGAATCAAATGAAATTCGTATCGTGGCAGATTGTGATATCAGCAAATATCGTATAGTCATCCAAAGAATCCATATAATATCGTACCGGGATGAAACTGGTGATTTACACCCCTAGTTGTTATGATATGCGAGTTTTCCTGTGCAATGTAGGATTACTGCCGGCATTTTGAGTGCACTTTCTGTTTCACCTCCAAATAAAGTGGTTTGGATAATCTAGCTAAATCCAGTCAGACTTCATTGGGATGTCATCAAGTTTCAAGATCTTAGCACTTAATTACTTTGGTGTGTACAATGTTTTCATAGCCAATACAAATTATGACCAAATCTAAGAAAATAAGTTGTAATAAACCGGAAGTATCCTTTAACTTGATGATAAAACTAATTCAAACAAAGAGCTGACTTGTCGTTCCAGACTATTTGCAGAAATATTCATTTTTTTAAACTTTGCTGTTGCTTTATTATTCTTTTCAGTGGTGCCAGTTAAAATAAGGCAAAGTTTGTAGCATTGCAGCAAAGAGGCTGAGAGGGAAGGAGTGGGAGAGAGGGGGGGTACATGCATCCCAGCTGCAGAGGGAGGTCGAGTTCCTGGCATACCTGAGAGTCAGGTAACAAACACAGACGGGGAAAGGAGGGAACGAGACGGACAGATGGAAAATGAGTGGGGTAGAAAACGCATACAGGCCTCCCTGCTTCTCTGCTCCAGTGTTGTGAAACCCAACTCCCTGATCACGCTGCCTACAGGTTCTCACAGATGACAGCTTGTTGTGTAAATGTTGTGCATGCCCAAAGAGTCACTCTTCTCCTTATTGCGCCCATACAGAAAACTCTCACATACACAAAAATATACAACTTGACGAGATTTGCATGTACATCAAATTCACCTGACAACACACAAACACGTGTGCATTCCAGACATATTTCTGCAGCCAAAGTAAATGAGGACAGAAAGCAAGCGGCGGGAAAGATAGACAGATAAAAATGGAAATATTCAAGTATGCTTTGACGTTGAAGGGATTAGTGTGGTTTACTCTGAAGCATTCCAGGGGCTCTTAAGATTATCAATCAGCTTCCTTCCTCTCCTGCGTGTGTTTTTTTTACGCAATCTCTCCACCCGTTTCCTAGAAAGTTACGCAGTAGCAAGACACCAGAACAGCACACTCGTCAACAGAGCCAGAACCAGAACTAAGATCAATGTAGGCCAAAGGTTGCAACTGCAGGGGAGCACGCTGAAGTTCACGACTGGAGTAAATTGTAAATTATAGTTTAATCTGCCCTGCTAAGGAAGCTTAAATTCCTCCACATCTGGGGCTCCTAGACGCTACAGTTGTTGTCTGTCATCCCAAGAGGTTTTGTGGTTGTGCATCTGCTTTAGCTTGTGCGTATGTGTGAGCTGTATGCGTGAACTGTGTGTTCTTCTTACCCACAAAGCCGTCCCGTCCAACCAACTTCAAAGCCAGCTTGTCTGCCAGCACCGAGGAGTTGCCATGGGCGATGTTGGCGAAGGGCCCGGCGTGGACAAACACTGGCGTACCCTGCAACAATTAGAGGGGCACACAAACAAGCAGGAGGAGTTGAGAAAACAGTGTCACCCACAGCAACTCGCCCGACCAAGTTTAAATAAGGACCAACTCTCTCTTTCACACTAAATTCAACATCCTTCAGAAACATAAATAAATATTGAAGTGTGGATGCACTTTGGCTGGCACTGTGGTTGTCTAAACAGCAGGCACAAGTTAAGAGGTGCTAAACTGGCATGGCAGCCTGACTGTGGGCCAGGCTTCCTTCCCCTGTTGATTTGGATTACTCCCTAAACACTGGACACACAGATGTCCGTTAAAGAACCGGAGAGACTTCACAGAAATGTTCTCAAAATGGATGGATATTCATGCTAGGATATTTTCACAACATAGTTATGAGAGTGTGCAGGTATCTCTTCGGGTATGTTTTATGTACTATGCACACTACACTAATGTTGTACCTTGGATTTAAGTCAGTGTTAAGTTCTTGTGGCCACTGTGCTGCTAATCGTATTGTTGGAGTTGTTTGCATTCAAGTGTTAAAAAGCATAATACAAATACTGTCCAAAGACAGTAGAACTATGGGAGAGTGTGTATCACAAATAGTATAAATCACATTGATTTTCTACAATTGCAACTGGTGGTATTTTCTTCTCAACTGGGGTGAAACTCTGCAACTACTGGCTAGAACTCACAGCTGCTGTTAGCTTACAAGCAGCAGACCTATTCTGAAAGGTTTGCTGGCAACAGCTTTGCAACTTTCATTCAAACATATTATGCTGTGTTCATCCAGCTTAGATGAGGAAAGGCATCGAAGAATACGACCGCAGAGGAAAAGGTCTACTGCTCAAGATCACAACCCTTCCGTTGCACTCATGACAGACTTTAAAAAAGGGAAATTACTGAGAAAACTGGCCAAGAAGAAAACTGGGGGAAGCCGACTGACCCATTGTTAAACTGCATGTGAATTCCTTGAGAGGGAGGAAAGAGGAAGGATGGGAAGGACTTACATGGTTTTCTAAGCTTTTGTTTGCATACCTCTCCCTCCGCCTGCATAAACAGCCTCCCCTCGGAGGAGTAAATCAGCCATTCAACAAGGCTCTGACAAACGCTGTCTATTTGTCTATGAAATCTAGTGGAAACAGATTACAGCAGCATCTAACTGCGTGAAGAGAAAGACGGTTACACACGGAAAAGAGGCAAAAAGAGGGAACCATATAAAGACAAAAACATCCTTTTAGTATCTTTATCCATTCAATAACATGTTGCTTTCTTTATTCCGATGGAACGTCAACACACGTCATACATTACGTGGATTTCCATGAACTTTAACCTGACCCAGTTCACACTTTCCACGTCCGTACACGAGGGAAAGAGATTCATTCAACAAATAAGCCACGACAGGGTGATGAAAGAGGAAATAAATGAAAAGTTGTGTCACCTCTTCAACTGATGGTCAAGAGGATTATGAAGACTAAGGAAATGCACTAGAAGAGGATACGGTGACATGATCTCCATCTTCCTGTTTTCATTCATCTCTTGTACTGTCCACTACACCAGCTGCAGACCAGTGCTACACTAATGAAATGTTCAGTCTTCAAAGCTGAGAGGCTGTAGTCACAGGTCTGATTGTATATGGTCTACTGCCTCCCATCAGGAACGATGCATGCAGTTGGTTGGGTGAAACGCCACGTAGACAGGATGTTTGAAAAACATAGAGAATGACTGAGGTCTGCTTAATAGACACGTACAGTACACAGGGAGTTGGTTAGAAAACTATTCCCTCTTGCGCTATGTGTCCTCCAAACCCCATCTGAAACAACAGAAACGTACGCTCTAACACACACAGCCTACATATGCCAACTCTATTCTCATGTGTGCGTCTGTATTCAACACAAACAATCACAAGCGAAGAGGGCATGAAAGGGCACAGGCGGTCAAGCTGGATGGAAAATTCTCATGGAGCTCCGAGGTTCCCGATACCAGAATCACAGGAAACCCACACAGGAAACGCTTTCACACAACAGGACCGCAATGCTTCCTCCGAAAAAGCAGAAAGTAACCAAATCTCTGCTGCACGTAACACTCCACCCCCTCTACACCCTTGAAAACAACCAGTCTGTGTTTATTTTCCCCACCCAATTGCCACGTGTAACAAGCTTTCCGGTCAAAAACAAACTAACGAAAAATACCCCTACGAGAAAAACCTGTTAGCAGAAGCATGACTGCTAACTCTGTTAACTTTAATGACTTAAATTAATCCGTCAGAATAATACACTTAGCTTGTGCAGAAAACATTTGGCCCACAGCCCAGTGTCTCCAAGTTAGAAGAGCGTACGCAGAGAGCATCAACATCAAAGATAAACCAGACGCCTTCGCCTGGATGTTCAGACTCCAACATGCTGCCCAGACACCAGAATGACCAGATAGAGGGTTCATTTCAAGGATAAAGAGGGAGGAAGAATGTTTTAGTTTTACGACTGTCCCTTTGACTGTCTTACCCATTAGATGATGAGAATTTAAATATGTCCTCTTTACGCCTGAAAATGAAGCACTGCATACATGTGATCTCATATCACAGAGGAGTGAACATCAGTAGTTAAAATAAATATTTACAGGATATTAGGAGGCCTGAAAAGGTGTATGTTTTTATAAGAAAACAAGCAAAAATAAGGGAAAAGCACAATTTTGTATAATGGGTTGAGAACCACTGCCGTACACTATGCTGAGTGAACAGGGTAACTAGCAGTATCTCAAAAGTAAAAAGAACATTTCTACAATTTACACTACATCAACATATAAATAAAATATAAACATTTTGAATACACTAATATAGGGATGTAAATTAATTTGTATCCTGATAATTTCAGTTTCAAATATCTTTTTTTAAGATGGAGAGAAAATGATCCAAGTCCAGTATTACAGATAAATGCTGATGATTTGTGGTAAGTATTGACAAATACAAAATTTGATCACAAAATGCAAATGTCTTGTTTTGCCTAACCAACAGTCTAAAACCCAAATATGTTCATTTTAATAACATAGAAAGTTTAAAATGATTGCAAACGTTAATATTCACATTTGAGAAGTGACTTTTTGCTTGAAAATGATTTGAAAGATTAGTCAATTAACAAAATAGTGGCTTATTCAGCTCATCATAAAAAACAATGTGTCATATGAACTACCATGGGCTATATTCCTGTATACAGCTGGATATATGACCAGTCAATATTGTTTCATTTCAAATTAGTTGCTTAAGATGGCTATATTATAAAGACCAATAATTCATTTGAATGAATTCAAGTTTCATCTTCTAAAAATAATTTGTTTTCATCGCTGCACATTTTACGCCTACTGACACACTGAGCACAGGAAGTGAATGATACCAGTGGCCTGTTTCATCCTTTAGTGGATAAGTCGGTTAATGGGCCGCTCTTCTATAAACTTGGTGCTTCTTTCAAGTGGGCTTTTTCTGTACCAGAGGCCAAAGATCAATACTAGATGTCTGCTTTGTTATCGGTTCATTCAATCCTTTAAAACCTCCAAACTCCACTCCTCTCCATTTCTCCATCCATCACCTTGAATGTTGGGCTTTTTCCTCCAGCACAGGGACAGCTTAGGGTCACTGATGGTATATATGTGTATGTGTGTGTGTGTGTTAGTGAGTGTGATCAAATGTCATCTAACAGTAATGTCTCAAACGCTAAATGAAAGCCAGATGTGGCTGAGTGAGAGAGTTATGGTATGTGTCGTCAGAGGGACTTAGAGGCCGTCCCTTCCAGATTCACACTGTCCTGAGAGCTCCACCTGTCCTCTACACACCGCTAAACCGCTGTTAAGATAAAGAGCCATGGGAGGAAAAAGTCTATCATCCTTTCTTAAAAGCTCTCAGTGGAGCTCTTTCTTTTCTCTGACAGCAGAGGTAGAGGCAGGTCTAGTGCTCGCTCAACAACCCTGTGGACGGACAATCTATTTATTCTACCAGATATTCACCAGAAGAGTTGAGCAGGATAATGACAATTTAAGTGAGGTTATGTGTCTCACCTCGAGGGTCTGCATCAGCGTGGGCTTGATGGCATCTTTCATTAACACCGCCAGTGCTCCACTCACGCCCTGATGGGGAGGAAAAGAGAAATATGAAGGTGGGGGGTTGGAAAAAAGGACAAGTTATTTATTAAGATGATAAATGGCACTACAGCCCACTTGTAACTACTTGCTTAACCAAAATATGCCTTGTCAGCACACTAACACACATTAGTATACACAGTCGCACACCATATTCCCACTGGGGCTGGCTCTGAGGTGTGGTGATGTTTTTGCATCGAGCCTAATCAAAAAGACTAATGTAACGTGATAGGGGATCCTCCTCTACGGCACTGAAACAACAGAGGCCGCAGTCTTCTGTGGGAAACCAGAACCAGCTGACCCCACAGATGGATCCGGGGAGAGGTGCGAAAACTCTGCTTAACATCTTAATCGCAGGTTACGTTAGACGTGTTGTTTTGAGGAGGGGAAGTGGTACATTAAGTGCGCCTGGGACGACTGGGAATTTCTAAGCTGCAAGTTTGACAGAAAATTATGACGATGATGAATTATGTTTCACATGTTTTGCACACGTGTCTCCGAAAACACCCACAAGGGCACAAACGCCACAGGTTTCCCCACCAAAAAATGTTGGACACACCTAACCGTCACCCTTCTTTCTACTTGGCGATGACAGAGAAAGTCTCCTCATCTATGTGAACTAAGAAGAAGGAAACTGAAGCTGACTACTTTCTTTATAGAAATTGATGAAACACCAACTTTGAGATGTCAGCTTTAAAATTCCCACACTCTGAATGAAAAGACCACACAGTAACACACACCAGGTCCTCTGCGGTGACGGGCTGTCCGGTGCGGCTGGTCCCCACCACCATGCGGGCTAGTCTGTTTTTCATGTCCTCCAGGCTGTCGGCCAGAGCCAGGATGGCCATGATCTCGCTGGCCACTGCAATGTCGAACCCAGTCTGGAGAGAGAAAGAAGGAAAATCATACACAATGTAAACCACAAGGGCAACAAGTATTTGAAGTATTTGTTCACCGGCCTGCAGAACATTCTGATGTATTTACCAACCATGAAGAAGAAATTCATATTTCATGGTTGTTATTGGGTGAAATCATGTGGAAGTTTTCAGCTACGATGCAAAGCAATATGCTTACACTTTCACACCAAAATAATGACTATCTTAATAGGTTAACATGGACAACAGAATACCAGTCATATAATCATGACCTATTTTTGGAGTGAGCATCATTTTTTGATTTAACTTTTTTGTATTGATTTATGTCAAACTAAAAGAAAGAAACAGAGAAAATAAGGAAACAATTAGTGATTGAGTGAATTTCCACAGGGAAGAGTTTAGAAAACCAAAGCAGTGTCCATTCAACATCGCAAGAAAAAAAGAAACTTAAACCACATCAATCCACCAAGGAACACAACATTTCTCCTCCCACTCCCAGTGATAATACCCTGAGGGGCTATAGTGTATCCAGCACTGGAGGAAGGTGGAGGACAGAGGAATGAAAAGGGAAACAGAATGGATGACCTGATGGCGGTAAATGTAAACATATGCTCAGAGGCTGTCCCAGGTGTGTGTGTGTGTGTGTGTGTATGGGTGGGTCACTTTTCTCCTTCTTTAAACATTTGCTTTCACTTAGGCCGGCTTGCTTCCCATTGAGGTGAAGTGTTTATTTACAGGATTTCATTTAGCTGTCATTACTACAGACATATGGGTGAATACATCTGGGCTTTATCATGGACATGGGAGAGGGAACTGAAGGGGGAGTGGGTCTGTCTGAGCATGGGAAAGTTTTATACCCATAGTTTTACTGTACAAGTACTTAAAAACATAGCTTAATAATAATATTAGACCCAAGTTAATGTGTGATTAATCACAATTAACTATGGACAATCATGCAATTAATCGTGATTAAATATTCTAATCGATTGACAGCCCTAGTTTTCTTATTTTGCCCATGTGAATGTGTACATCTTGAAAAGCATTGCATTTTATGTCTGCATCTGCCAGTGGGCCATCATGATAACAGTAGGCATCATAATATGTTGATTTCACTGCAATTAGACGGAAAATATCTTTGCGTATATCGATATTGGCAATCGGACAAAATGAGTTGGAAAATATCGGCATATCGGACATCGGCAAAAATTCACATTATCGTGCATCCCTAAAAAGGACGTCATAAATTCAGAGGAATGAAGATTGCGAAGGCATGAATGCTGCATACCTCTCTGCTCTGTCCTTTTTCGGTGCTCGCCTGTCCCACTGTGATCTTCCTCAAGAAACGGTCATTTGTGTCAAGAACTGGAGAACACAGACAAAAAGAAAAAGTTCAATTTCCTGCAACATTTCTAATAAAATCCACTATTTTGAGCAGGGAAACTGGCACAACATCAATGACAGACAAGACACTCAAACTTGATTTAGAGTAGTAAATACTGACAGACTGTAAAAATACATTTCCACACATGTTGTTAAATAGACACAAAAGCACATCCACAGGCTTGCACACACAGACACACACCAATAACTGACAAGAAGAGAGATTCTTGTCTGTTATTTTGAGGAGGTGATGACAGCCTGAAAGTGCTTATGCTACAAAGGATTTGCTACTTAAAGTTTCTTCACTCTGCCTATTCTCCGATAATGTGGCTAGAAATCTGTGGCTCTACTGTTGTTGCAATGAGCCGGGAAACCACATTAGTCAAATATGATCCTCATGTTAGTTTGATGTCATGAAAGGGAAAAAAACAAAACATGGTTTGTTTCATGAACACATAGACACACAGCCACACCCGCATAGCATTAGGTTGTAAATCTGTTTTTAATCTCCAGGGTTCGTCTTTTAAGGGTGCCCTCTGGAGCCACTGGAGTAAATACCACATCAGTCATAGCAGCACCCGGCTGGCTGTTCTCACTGACAACTTTAAACCAAACACGGCTACCACTGAGGTAGCTATTCCCACTCCGCCCATACCCGCGTTTATTACCCTGTGACTGATGCTTTAACATTAGATGTGTTAAATTCATATGAACACAAGGGCCATAAAGAGTTGTCAAAGCCAATTTTCATTGATGAGCAAAACCAACATACTGCAGTGAATAGTAATATCAGACTTTGCTAAATCTACTCTAATTCAAGATCGCATGTGACATTCTTTAGAGTTTATGAATCATGGGAAATTAAATTTGCATGATTCATACTGGGTGCTGAGTAGCAAATATGAGCATTTCATTCTCAACTGAAATGAAATATGACATCAAACATGAAATATAATCTTTCACATAATTGTCCCAATCAAAACATCTCTGCTATTGAGAAATGTTTGTGCCTGCCTGTGTTGCACGGTTATTATAGCAAACTTAAAACAAAAATAAGCAGTGACAAAATGTTTTAGTAAACTGAAACTACATAAAAAAAACAAAACACATATTGCCTGGTTAAGAAAATAATACAAAATAAAATAAAAATGAGCTTAAATTAATTGGGTTTTTTTAATATATCACTACTGACAAAAAGGAAACGGCATGAATTTTCGTCAACTCTCGTGACATTTAACCACAGAAATCGGAATGGACTTGACATTCCAGCAGATGGCGTTTTGCCGCGATTTCTCCACATCGGACACTAAAGTAGTGCAAATATTAAACATTATGGCCATTCCTACACAGTTCTCTACCATGTATTTTGTCGTATATTTAGCTACATATTTCTGAGACGTTGTAGCTGGCCCTAACAAAAACAAACTACTGTAAAAACTAAATACACAAAAACTTTTCCGACACACTGAGCAGTAATTTGCGCCGTCACTTCCTGAAAGCCTCCTTGCCAATTGGAGACGCGTAACCATGGTAACCCAACCTCATGTGACTAAACAATGCTTGCACTTAAACTGAAGCGTTATTGATGTTACAGACCTGTCTGTCAACATCTGTTATGAACGTTGTCCTTACTACCGCATTGCGGGATATTTATACCGCCATAGTGTCCAGTTTTGCATACTGTAATATTTAAACAGAAATAGTAGAAACAATACTATTGGTGTCATACTAAAGTTTCAGACATACTAAAAAAATCTCACATGCCGTTTTAGCGTACTAAATAGCCTGTTAGTATGGAATTTCGGAGGCAACCTAGACCTTTCTGAAAAACTGAAACTAAAACTAGCAAACACTCTGAAAACTAACTAAAACGAAATTGAAAAGTCAAAACCAAAATAAAATCTAATTGAAAATTCAAAACTATTATAACCTTGCTGTGTAGTTGACATGGCCAATGCCATACAACATCACCATTTTATTTTAGTAAATAATAAGTCACGTTTCTTGGTATGTTGATAATATTCTCAGAAAAAAATAATGACAACCCACTGCATCAAGAAGCAAACACAAATCCTACTGAATATTTCACAGATTTGTCCATCTCTAGTTTGGGCAATGAGAAAAAAAAGCGTGCCCTTTAGTATTAGAAGGTTGCAACCAGAAATAATGTACAGAGTGAATTCCTATACTTGTATAGATACCTCTCTGCCAGGTGATCTTGGACGGGTCAAGGTCAAGACGAACAAAGGTGCTGACTTCCTGGGCTGTGAGAGATGCAGGATCTATTTTATTGATCCCTAGGCGCTGGAATCGAAGAGAGAAAGAAGATTAGAGGATCATCTGTGGGTGTTTTTGGAGATGGGTGCAATCTTTGGCTTTGGTTCCAGACATGTTGGTCCCAGCTGTGGTGCTACTATAGACACAGCAATGTATTTGATATCTCAGGATAATGTGACCAGTTCTTGCTATGCTCCACACCAGCAAGACACAGTTTCAGCCAAGCAACATGTAAAAACAAATCCAGACTAAATGACAAAGAGTCACTGTGCTCTGTTTAGAAACACACGTGACTCTTTCTCTCACTCTGTCCATTAAGACCAATGAATATTTTACAGTCCTTTTAACTTCTCATCCCAGAGACTTTCACACAACAGGACACACAAACATTCAGTTGGCTTATGTTAAAAACTTCACCATCCATTACATTTGCCATATGCATTTTATCTACTAAGATATGATATTCGGTCGTGTCTAGACGGTAACCCCCAAATCGCGAAAACGTGTGAAAACTCTTGCAAGATTCGCTGCCCGACGACCTATCCTAACCATTCAAGGTCAATGCCTAACCTCAACCATCTTGTGAGAGTTTCGCAGGTTACCTTCTAGACACGACCTTGATTTAAAGCATTCTTCAACACAACAAAAACGGCATTACTTGTAGACACATCAACAGACAGGAACTTCATGAGACACAAACAAATATTTGGAGATGAGGACATGGTGGAGGGAAAGAGGGGATTTTTTAAAGATAGGCTCACTGAGGTCCCCTAGTGGACAAAAACATCTTGTCAAAACGATGCTTGTTGACACCAGATTCTGGCACTGCAGTGTTTAGACTTACACGCAGCCTGGAGATTTGGATGGGTGAAAATCTTCTGACTCCATTCACTGAAGGAACCAGTCTATTGAACAGGGCCTTGAAGGTACAAGAAAAGAACAATTTCATTATATTATGTGTGTGTGTATACACATAAAGTACATTAAATTGCACCTTGGAGGATAATAATGTTTCTTGAATAGGATGCATCACATCAAATACACAATCACACCATCGTTGTGACTGCTAAATGAAATTGGGATGTAAAAAGCATGCTCTTACATAGATTGTGACACATGTTTAAGGCACATGTCCACAACTCAAAGATATTCAGTTTATGATTTTTTAAATTAAATGATTATCAAAATAGTTGGTGATTAACTAAATAATTGACAACTAATCGATTAATCGATTAATTGTTGCAGCTCTAAGTGACATCACAAGATGACATTGCAGTATGTACACATACTATATTACCATAATGCATATTTAAAATCACAGAGCATAACACATCTAAATAGCAAATCACTGACATTTGGAAATTTGTGCAAAATCAGGAAAATTGGTATTGTCATAATATTAGCATCCAGTTCAAAACAACAGTTTCAGATTATTTGCTGTTGTAAAAATAAGTTATTAGAGACATCATCCCACGGTCACCTTGTCTGATTGCGTCGCCTCGTGGAGCATCCTGGCATCGATGGCTGCTGCCACCAGGTTGTTGGCTGCTGTGATGGCGTGAATGTCACCAGTCAGATGGAGGTTGAACTGAAGGGGAAGAGGAAGAAGAAACAGAGAAAATGTGAAAGAGAGGTGAAATCAAAGTACTATTCCTGTAATCTAGTGGTAGACATTGTGGGTTTGGATGGTCCCAGTGGAAATAAAACGTCTAACAATGGGGGTTAAAAAGTAATCGCAAAATTTGGTACCACATGTGGCTTCAAACAAAGTAGTCTTCTCATGGTTTTGACTCTGCCCCCTAGGTCTTTCAAAAATATGACAAATATTCTCTCTGTTTGGCATGAACCCTTCTATTTAAAGGAAGCAAAACATTTTGAAGAAGTGAGAAGAAGGAGTGGTAGAAGGAAAGAGACTGTTTTGGGCTATGTGTCTGCAGCTTAAAAATCACTCTCCTTCCCTCTCACCCCTTCCTTCCTCTACAGACAGTGATTTAGTCACAGGCAATATTATGCCACAGCTCCAGGGGTTGTGTGTGTGTGTGTGTGTCTCTGCATGTCTGAGGTCTTTGAAGCCTGCGTTAATCCTGCTAGGGAGCAATGAGAGTGTCTGTGTGTCTTACCTCCTCCATAGGGATGACCTGGGCATATCCCCCTCCTGCAGCTCCCCCTAGGCACAAAGAAGAGGTAGCACAGTCAGAGGCAGACCAACAGGACGGGGACAACACACAAAGGAGGAATGCTGAGTGGTGGACTCTCAGTGAACTACTCCACCCCTGCACAAAATGTAGCAGGGTATGAAACGCTAGCCTCACGCTGACAAAGACAGCTTATCACACAGTTACTCGAGACGTTTCTAACTGCTGGTTTGGGCGCCTGTCTCTGGTCTTTTGTCCAAATCCCACTCGATGTATTCAAATCGGAAGAAAAACTAAATTAAGAGTTGCGCTCCAAAATAACATCCATCTTTTCTAACATGAAAATACATCTAACTGAAGTTTTAATGGCTCTTACAAAACAAAGTTTTAGAGAAAACAGTGAGTTTTGTAATGATTAATATCTTCAAAATAACAAACTACTGTCTCGTATTACCATGAGGTCAAGGGAAGTGTAGAGAGCACAGAGAGGTGAAAGCATATTTATTAGACAGAATGTGTTAGCATAAGGACCTAAGTATTCATTGCTGACCTTTAACCCCAAAGGTGGGTCCCTGGGAAGGCTGTCGGAGACAGGCGAAGGAGTTGAGCTTCAGGTGGGCAGACATGGCTTGGACCAGGCCGATGGTCACCGTGCTTTTACCTTCGCCCAGTGGGGTGGGAGTTATACTACACATACAGAAAATACAATTTTTAATTTCAGATTTTTTGGAGTGCATAATGTGACTGACTATGAATTAATATCATAATCCCATTCAGTCTGCAGCCAAATAATTGATACATGGCTTAAGTTAACACCGTAAAGGAAGCAGGTAATGAGTGATCCCTTGACATTGTTCACTGCTGAGGACCACTACGGCTTACTTCTTTTATATCACACATTTAAGCACTAGGGGGCACTGAAGGAATATGATATTTAAGAATAAGGATCAGTAAGTCACACTCACCCAGCAACAAGTACATATTTCCCATTGGGCTGTTTGTGGAGGCGGTCTAACAGGGAGAGTTGGACCTTAGCTTTGTTCCTGCCGTAGGCTTCAAGCTCTTCCGGCAGCAAACCAATCTCCTCAGCCAGCTGGTTCACTGGTTTGGGTGTCTGAGCTCTAGAAATCGCTATGTCACTGACAAACACAGAAAGCATGACAAGTCATTCAGATACATTTCATTTTAAAGCATAAAATATATGGACAACGTTTCTAAGGTGCAACTTAGACAACAGTAGCACATGAGAAAAGGATCCTACGTCCAGGTAGATGTAGTTAAATTCCTAATAGTCCCTCACAGATAGTAGTCTATACCTTGGTACAGGGGTCAGGGGCTGCAGTTTGAGGCTGCGCAGATGCCACGGTTGGTACTGCTGCTCCTGGAGCCACCGACTGCAACTACGCACCACATTCTGTAACACAAAGAGGAGATGGAGAGATAGGAACAAAAAAAGACAGTATATGGTAAGCAAATGGGGCGAGAATGGAGACCGGAACAAAGAGGCGCACCTGTGTTCTGTAAGCTGCTGTGAGATTTCCTAACCCGGACTCAATGGCATCTTCATCTAAAACAGAAAAAAAACAGTGTGATAACTGCACATGTTGAGTAAAATCATGCATATCCAAATGTTAAGCAAGAGTGGGGCAGAGTACAAAGACATAGAAAAAAACATAGGAGGACACTTGCTGTGTCTCACCACATGGTATACAACTGTAACCTCAGAACTGCAGCAGAAGGGTAAAACTGGCTAATCACAACATATTCAACAATACCTGTCTCCACGGTGGGCTCACAGTGGATGACAGCAGCCCCTGGTTTAAACCAGGTGGGTGGGACATCCATATTCCCCGTCCCTAACAGGACCACAGCATCAGCCTGCATCACCTAGGAAACAAGGAAAGGAGAAGAAATTAGGTATGAAGAATTTCAAAGGAAAGTTAAAAAGAAAAGTGATAAAGCAAAAAATAAAGTGAAGATTGGAGAGTTAGGAAGATGTGTGTGTCATGTCTTGTATGTCAGGCATAAACACTTTTATGACCAATGAACCTGAAAAACATCTTCAGAAAAATGGGACTGATCATTAAAGAAATGTGAGGCTTTCAACTAGCAAAACTGTTTGCGTTACCTCTGTTGCAACTGATCACATTTTATGACATGCATTTAAAAAAAAGCAGAGACTGACTCCTTGTGGTCGGCCATTAAAACTGCACGTATTGTAGCTGGTGCAACTGAATAATGACAAAAGAATCATGCAAACACACCCGTCTCTGCAGGCTCTTGGAGCACCAATGACTCTTGAGAGCAACCATTCCACTCCTTTCAATCAGGCACTGCAGGGCCACCCCAAGGGGTCCTTCTCCTCCGACCAGCAGCACAGTTTTCCCTTCCAAAGGAGCATCTGCAGAAATGTTTAATGCAACATGAGGACATAACCTTCTTCATTCAATCTGTCACCGTGGTCCACATTTCAATTTTAGTAAAGTGTTCATAATATAAATTAAAAAGCTGACCATCTGGACATCTGTCCCTGTTGTAGTGTTTTTAGTCTTTATTTATTTTGAGTCTTGTTTATTTCATTTTTTTTCATTTATTTATATTTTTTGAGAATATTTATCTATAAACAAAAAGACTCAAACCACAAACTGTGTCCCAATTCTTTACCATATGCTCATTTTGATCAGGTTTTAAGCACATGGTCTGTTCATACTGAAAAAAAAGTATACAATCTTAGGAAAAATATTTTTGCTAGTTTTGAGATATTCCCAAATTTGAAATTGGCAAGGGTTTTCCAAAGCTGCAGTTTGCTTGACATTCATTAACACACAGTATATTATCATTTTCTGTTCATGCAACTAATGAAATTAATAACAAGTAGGATTTGGTGTGCTACAATAATACGGATTGTCAATGCTTGCTACTACTGTAGCTTACTGTAATCAAACTCATTTCTTAATTGAATCAGCTACACCTGTGTTTTGCATGCTGTAACGTCTCTGAAAAGAAGGAAATGTAAGCGCCGTTACAGCTACATATATCAAGGTGTATACCGTGTTTCTCCAGCAGATCCAGGACAGCGCTGGCTATGGGTGGCACAAAGCCTTTGCTCAGGTCTCCTCGAACCAGACGGCCCATATTCAAATCGGATATCCTATAACAAGACAAAAATGGACATAAATATAATATATCAAAATAAATAAATCATTATTCTCCCTGGAAGCTAGTCCCTTTTTTACTGGCCAAAGCATTACTGTTATTTTGTAAAGTGCTGTGGATGACAGTATCAACTACATTCAGAAGATTTCAAAATTGGATACACCTGAGGCACACATCATTTATGAGTTACTGGTATTACTGGTAAAGCTTGACACTTGTGAGTAACATTTTTAAGTATATGGTATTGATTTTTTTTACTATTGAAGAGATATCTAGAATTACAGGTTAAAAACAATATTTTTATCAAACACTAAAAATAAACAAAGTAGCCTGGTGCAGAAAAGCAAAAGCATCGTATATCAGTTTTTCATGTGGCAACCTCAACTATTTTTTTTATGAATTTGCTGCCTACATAATTTGTCCTCGGTTGAACCGGTTCTCTTCAAACTGGGATGATTATGAAGGGTGCCTTGCCAATTTTCTCATTCACGTATCTGCTGAAGTCACACACTCTGCATTTAGACTTAATGCTGTGCAGCCTTTTCTGATTTGGTGTACCATGTGAGTAAATTAATGTATCGCTGTTGGGACAAAGAAACAGGCACAGCTGATACCTGGCGGACTGCTGCATAAAAATATCTACTGTCTACACATTAAACAACATGTCAAGTCATTTTTAAGGGAACACAGTTAAAGGCTGTTTAATAGTATGTGCTATTTGGAAGAGATATGCCCTTCACTAATATGTCTCTATTTGAGGGTAAAAAAACTCAGCAGTTTAAAATGCAATTGTCCTATTTATCTCTAGTGCAGGTTTTACCCGTCTACATCCTTCTCAGGTTTGAGTGTGTTCAACACGCGACTGGTGAAGGAAGCAGGGGGGAGGTGGAGGAAGACTCCGTGCACCCGAGGGTCTTCATTCAGCTTCAATATCTCTTCTACAATCTACACACACAAATGGAAGGACATGCAACATGTTACAGTTAATATCACATATGCTGGTACGAATACTGTCCGTATATAACCCCGGCCTTCACACCTAAAAGGAAAAGTTTTATTGACATAAAAGCTTATGTGTGAGGCACTGTTTACTTCACACAACCACCATGCTGCTAAGATAAAACAGCAAACAGGGAATGGTAAATCATGCACAGACTTGCTCAATAATGAGGGTGTGGGAAGAGTTTTCCTTGTATTAGGCATTGAGTGATTCACTTACTTCATCTTCACTGCACTCCTTTGTCAGACAAATCTGGGTGATGTTCAAGCCAATCTGTGGACACACATGGACAGACGAGGAGAGGGAGAGCTGTTTAAAATATTGTGTAGATTTGTGAAGAAGCCTAATTTAAAGTAATAGAGAAATTTACCAATCCTGCCATTTTCTTATTGATCTCCAACAGGCTGTCATCTTCACCTGCCTTTGAGATAAAATGAACACAACGAAAGAAAACTTTCAGACCCGATTAACACAGGCACATTCAATAGCTTCAGTTAAAACTGATAGGTCAAATGTAAATTAAGGCACAGCTGATTTAATGTCAGTACAAGCACAACACCTCTCTGCCAAGGTAAATTGGCTTTAGACTACTTTTTACTTTAAGGTTTGACAATATGTCAAAGCAACCTTCCACAAAATGTAAACTTGTATATCTCCTCCTTACACAGTTCTACAAGGGGAAATACAAATCCTACATACAGTAGTTCTTCTGTGTTTGCTTACAATACCTGTATAATGGCTAACAAAGGTTGGACTGTTGGATTTCTTCTCTCCAGAGCCACCATTGCATCCTTGGTGCTCTGAATCACTTCCCTGTGAGAGAAAATTAACTGGTTAGAAAAGTCCATTCATCCTTTTAGGGTTCCAATTCAAGTGAAACACATACCTTGGGTCAAAGACACCCATTGTGTAAGATTTTGGAAAAGGTTACCCCCAACAGAAAAGTAGATAACATTTAGAACCATGTTTGTGGGCTAACTGGGGGGGAAGGATGAAACACTTAACACGGCAGTAGGCAGAATATTTTTGGCATCATTGGGCAAAAAAAGATGAATTACAATATGCTGAAAGGTTATCAAGTGTTCTGCGAGATCTGTGAAATCTTGCAGATGCCATTAGGAGCACCGGAGGACATAGAGGCACATCATTTTTTTCAGATTACCCGTCTCGTGCACTACTGTCAGGATATGGTGACCATTTTATAAAAATAACTTATTTTTTTTAAATCATATTTGCTCCAACTTTACCCACTGCTTTAATTGTAAAATATGCCTCAAACTCTCTCTCTTGCCCTATTTAAATAAAACATGAATCCACCCCGTATAACCCCTATTGACAGAAACTCCACTAAATAAACTCTGGAAAAAAAGGTTTGGAAAATTGTGTTTGGTGGATTATTTCTCTGTTGTTACAATTCTAATGGTCATTGTATTTTACATGGTTGGAAAGCCTGTTTATTTACCTTCACAATGATGTCCAACTTGTAAGGATCATGCGTTTGTGGGATGAGCAGCACAGCTGATTATGTGGGTAGCGCCCAAGAAAAAATTGCCAAAATGCTCTGCCAATGGTAAACAGTGTATTCTACTGTTGGTATTGACTCTTGTTTTGAGTTGTTTGGTGGATTGGATGATTGAACTCTATCAGTAACAAGGAACAAACAAGACATATTGGCTATTTTACACTTTATTCATTTAATACACCGTCAGGAGCCTCAGTACCGGGTGGAAGATCCATACGCAGCCACAACAGCCTGGCACCTCCTCCTCCAAATAAACAGCCAACGATGTAAAATCCAATGCCAATTCGCATTGTAACAACAGAGAAATAATTAACCAAACACAAGTTTCCAAACTTTTTTTTCCCAGTTTACAATTAACACATGTTGTCCAAAATGTAAACATTATAGATAAAATCCACTTTTAGCCATCTAATGATGTAAAATACATAATTTGACCATTGAAACTCCCATCACGTTCAATACAAAGAGTATACAAATAGTATAAAAACATATATACCGATGCAAACACACATACACACACGTGATGGTGCTGATGTCAAATAACGTTACAGTAAAACGCCTCAGCACAACCCATTCACCCACACGTGGTTATTAGCTTTATCTACTATGAATTCAGGCACATGTTTATCATATTGTGTTTGGCAACAATGGAGTAAAGTTACATCAGCTGTCTGGAGATGAGAGGAGAGGAGAGGAGAGGAGGGGAGAGGAGAGGAGAGAGGAGAGGAGACCCTGAAGCTGATCCGGGACACACACACGTGCGGAACTGGCTGTGTGTCAACGACTTAACCGGAAGTACCCGTTAACGTTACCGTTTATTTACTTTAGCAAACTCAAGTGTTCTTATTTACGGTTAAAAACAACAATACAGTGATTCAGCAACATTTGTTTAGGCTACATACACACTTACCTCAAAGAAGTGTCGCATTGTAACCCATTTACATCATCCTTTAGGGAGTGTGTCCCAGAGTTAACGGCTATCTTTGGACGGTTACCGCTGCTGCTAGTCGCGCTACTAACCGTCCGGAGGATCAACCGGCCGTTGGTGGTAGTAGGACCAACCGCCGGCTGGCATCTCCGCGACCAGCCGCTGACTCTGCTTCCTTGACGGGCTGGGTGTGTCCGGAGGCTGCCACAAGCACTACGAATTATAGACAACTTCATAACTGATTCTTTTAATCGAGTTTTTCTTCTCTGTGTTGGTCTTTGGCGGCGGTTAGCGACGATTTAAACCTCCGGGAGGAACAAGAAGTAAGTTGAGGAGGCGACACGGTGCTGATGGAGGTGCGGTGCCTTCAGGGACAGTCGGGAATTTAAACACTCTTGAGGTCGGCACACATGATAACACTTTTCTTAATTGAACACATGCTCAGTTACAGAGGGTACAAACAGATACACAGACAATTAAACAAAACAAAAATAATTAAATATACATTTCATAATTTCATTTCATTAAAAAAAATATTTAGAACATGTAGAAAACAAAAAAAAAATAAAGAAAAAGAATGATCATACAAGTGGACAGCCAGAAAGAAGTAGTATTTACATACAAAGAAAAGCTTAAGAAAAATAAATTGTTAAACACTTGATACCTTTTGATTCGAAAAGGAGTGAGAAGAAGTACAAATCTATTTAATCCCACCCCTTCTCCATAAAATATTTATTAATAATTAACTAGCTTCCTTATTGAGCCATACATAATGCCAGAGTTTATGTTATATGCATCATATTATACTTATTTAATTACTTAAAGCTTCAGTAGGCAGACTTTTTTTGGCATCATTGGGCAAAAATTCCATAATAACCTATCAGCATATTGTAGTTTAAAGGTCCCATATTATGCTCATTTTCAGGTTCATACTTGTATTTTGTGTTTCTACTAGAACATGTTTACGTGCTGTAATGTTAAAAAAACAACTTTATTTTCCTTATACTGTCTGCCTAAATATACCTGTATTTACCCTCTGTCTTAAATGCTCCGTTTTAGCGCATTTTGACAGAATTGCTAGAGTTGCTAGGCTACAGTTTAGGTCCATGTGTACTTCCTGTCAGCTGATGACATTCACATACACTGCAACCAGGAATAAACTGGGACACATTTAGCATTGTTACGTTTAAAACTGTGTAAAGGGTCTAAATATTGTATATTTGTGACATCACAAATGGGCAGAAATCCTGACAGCTTGTTTCAAATGCAGAGTTTCTGAATACGGGCTGTGTGTATTTCCCTGTTGATTGAGCGTTTCGATACTTTCACAGTATTTATATAGGACTTAAGCCTGCTTTATAATAAAAAAAACATTAAAAAAATAACTTTTTTATAATATGGGACCTTTAAGTGTTCTGAGAGATAACTAGACTTCTGCACCTCCTCATGGTTCTGTTTTCAGGCTTTAAAAAATCTAGCCCGTGACGGGAGACTTTGGCCAATCACAGGTCATTTCAGAGAGAGAGAGCATTCCTATTGACTGTGGTCTGGCTGGTGGGCAGTGCTTAGTATTTCCTCAACTTAAATTAAATTTCCGAGGTATATTTGAAAGCAGCAGCCTCAAGAAGGGGCATGCTAAGAGGGGAGGAGGTCAGTTTAGGCCACATAGGTCATATAAACTATGACTTGTACATCCAATTAGGACTGTGTGCTCAGTGAAAAAGTAGTGAAAATGTATTATATTGTATTAACTTATCTGCTGTCCTTTACCAACCTCTGTTTGTCAGTTTTACTGATCTGTAATTGACACAACATTTTGGATGTTTGTCTGGATGTTGTCTGTGTGTGTTTGTGATGGGGTAAACTGTGAATTGAATTGCGCTTGTTGGAATCAATAAAGTTGTCTGAATCTGAATCTGAATCTGAAAAAAGATGATGGCCTACTGAACATAACCTATTATAGAGACATTTCCGCGTGACAATCTGGTCATGTGAAATAACACAAAATGTAATTATATCTCAGCTCATCTGGGGCCACCAGGGAACCATAGAGGAAATCTTTGGAAACTGCTGTTAAAGAAAGAAGTCTTGTCGCTGTCTTAATACACTTTGGATGAGGAAAATCACCCACCACTGAAGTTACTGGTCAAATAACAAATAGTCCAGAAATTCCAGTTAGGAAAACTTTATTTAAGTGTGGCTTGACAGGGTGTAGGCCTACAGGGATACCTTTGTCAGTAGTAATAGGCCCGGCCTACTGTCATTATGTTACTTATGGATGCAATTAGCTGGGGACCCCCTGGGATCCCCTCAAGGACCCCTAGGGATCCCTGGACCCCACTTTTTTTTTTATATAATTATTTTATTGATTTTTTTATATGAACATTGTCACATTTTGGTCCACAAATTAAACTCCTATATGCAAAACAATATTAACAAAAACAAAAAAATAGATAAAAAACATAAATGAATACATTTAAAAAATATTATTTACAAAATCCTAGTATTCAAATAAAATGCAAAAATAAATAAATAAATAAAATAAAAGAGACAAATCAAATACATATTCCTACATTCAGTTGCACCATGGTCTAATCTAATTTACAAGCATCCAATCAATTTTCAGACACATAAAGAGTGTATCTGAGTGTTTGTGTGTGTGTGCTGTGTATACAAGTATTGTGTGATGGTGTGTACTGTACTTCAAGGTCTGTCCACATGAGCAATGTATTCCAAGTAATCTCCCCACTTTGCCACATATTTCTCAGTCCTGTCCTTCGAGTTGAAAGAAATGTGTTCGTATGATGCCACTTTTGCCAACACTGTGAACCATTCCTGAAAAGAGGGCTCACCCGGAGTCCTCCAGTTTCTCATAATAATTTGCTTTCCCACCATTATACTGGTCTGAATAAAGTCCAAGGCTCCACAGTGAGATGTCATTTGTGTATCACTGAGAACATATCGCCTCGGGCAGAACTCAAAGTTGGCAAATCATGGGACTCCCTGACCCCACTTTGAAAACCACTGGCCCACAGTACTGTGCAGTAGGTCACACACACAAACACACATGTACTTGTGGAAATCAATGGGCGTGGTCGGGAAAATCTTAACGTCAATCTTGCTTGGCTCTACCAGCCCCACCAGCACCGTCAGACAGGTTACTGCCATCAAAACTCACACACAAACACTTCCACTGCTGCTCAAGGGACAAAGTTGGTGATTGACAATCTTTAGAGACTTCTGTCAAAAACACCAGTATGGGCTTCCCTTTACATTTTCTAATAATTCTGCTTTATTATAATAAAGAGGCCTGTAAATTGGCACTCATCCACTCCAGCTGCTCTCTCCTCGTCCTGTCCAATCCACGCTCACCGGAGATGCGTGGATGCGTCACCGCAGAGGCCAAACCGACCAGGCTTCATTCCTCAAGTCACATCATCATAGTCGCACCACCACCCTGACAAAAACCACAGCTGAATACCAGTTTGGCCTCCAAAGATAGCTGCAATTACGCATGTAGGGCGCTTTGTTCCCGCACACAGCCCGGAGCAGTCGACTACATGACTGTATAGGAGGATGGTGCTTGTGGCACCACGGTGCATCTGATATTAAAGGACAAAGTTTGATATCTGTGGACATCAGAGAACAACAGGTAAGGAGCTTTCCATCTCCATTGTTGAATGAATTGAGAACCTTATTCCAGCTAATATTGTAGGGAAATGAGGAATCTATATATACACCTGGTGTGTGTTGTGTGTCTCATTAAATGTGCCTGAGATTTATGCCTTTGTGGTGGTGATAGATACTACTGTTGTTATTATATATATCTTGTCCTAATTGTTTATCACTATTATGTAGTCATATTATTTTTCAGATAAGCCCAGTGTTTGTTTTTTTGCCTCTTTCTGCACTATATATTATTCATTTATTTTTTTGTTATGTTGTATAGTCTTAAATTGTGCAAAACAAATAAACAGTAAACTCAGTTTAGGGTAGACAAAAGGCTCTGTACAAAATCAATTAGCTATATTTAAGAAAAAAAAACCAAAAAACGTACATAATAAAATAATTAAAATAATGTACATATATTTTATATTGTTTACAATTTAACTGTAGGTACCCAAAACATACCTGTATATAGCCTTTTACCATTAACTTGATAATATAATAATAATATTTTAACCATGAAACTGAGCAGTTGCAGATCATCTGACTATTTTTTAGGAGTATTGTAATAGTCTACAATAATGATTTCTAACCTGATGACCAGGAGCATTTCAGTCAATATTCATACATTTTAATATTTGATCCACTATGTTTCAACTTGTTTAAGGCCTGTTCTGATCAAACATATTATTCCTAGCTGAAAGTAGGGCAAGACAACAAGATCAGGTAGGAGTTCCTGTAAGTTTGGGAACTTTTTACCTTTTGAAATGCCTTCTAATGATGTCACCAGCCTCCTTAACTCACATATAGGACATGTTTCTTTTAAGATATCAAGATAACATTGTATCTGCTGAGTCTCATGCTCCAGTTAGATTAAAAGTCAAAATGCACGTCAGACAGATCACAAGTTAAAAGAACTAGTTTGGTGAGGAGCAACACCTTTGACTATTCTTTGGAGAACCTGTTAGGCCGGTGCTGGGTGGGTGAAGGAAGAAGGAACGAGCTTTTAAACAGGCATGCCAGCTTAAACGAGACACTGGGTGTGTTTAGACTCGTAAACGTTTTGAATGTGTCCCTTTTTACATTGTGTCTTGTCAAGTCATCTGTGGTGAAAATAATTAAATTCATCAAGATTCGTTGTTGTTGTTGTTTGCCCTCTCAGGTCAGCCATCTTCACCAATGTGTGTTAGAAGAGGAAAGATAACCAGACAGAGAAAATCATCTTGACATCTGTAGCCGTCACTCGTTTTCCAGCCCAACCATGAGGGACCGACTGAGCAACCTGCAGGAAATGTCCAACGTCCACGTGGAGCAGATGGAGTATGAAGACTCCACTATCTCCGAAACCTCGAGCAATATGGACCCGGACCTGGAGGAGTTCCCCCACGAGGCCGTGGTGTTTGACAGCAGCCCTGCTCTGGAGGGGGTCTTCTCCCAGTCGCAGGACATCCACAGAGAGATCCAGCTCATCCGCGTGGAGATTAAAAGGCTCCGTGAGCAGAACGCTCGCATGGGCTCGGGCATCACCACCATGAGCACCATCAAAAAGGACTCCAACACCATTGGCGCTGATATAAAGTCTCGGGCTGAGGATGTGCTGAAACGCCTGCGGGAAATGGACGGCACGGCCCACAAGCTAGAGGAAGCACACGGCTCAAATTCTGCCGTCACACGCATCGCCAGAACCCAGTACGCTTGCCTCAGCAATGGTTTCCGCGACGCCATGTTTGACTATAATGAAGCCGAGATGAGCCATCGGGAGAACTGTAAAGCCCAGATCCAGAGGCAAATGGAGATAGTGGGGCGCGAGGTGACGGGAGAAGAGCTGGAGGAGATGATCGAGAAAGGCCAGTTGAACATCTTTAGTGACAACGTCATGGCTGAAGGTAAAACGGCTCGATCAGCTCTGTCCCAGATTGAGAAACGTCACCAAGAGCTGCTGGACCTGGAGACCCGTATCAATGGCATCCATGAGATCTTCCTGGACATCGCCATGCTGGTGGAGGAGCAGGGGCCCATGCTGACCAGCATCCAGACCAACGTTCAGAAGGCAGACGAAGGCATACAGGAGGCCCTCGTCAAACTGGGAAGGGCCAAACGTCACGACAAGAACAACCCCTTTAAAAAGATGTTTTGCAGCTGTTTCCCGTGTGTTGACTAAGGACTGCACAGTACATGATGATGTAGATGGTAGAGGGATTGCAAACAACATGCAATGTGCTGTCCAGACAAAGAGAAGTGGGAAATCTAAAGGACATTTTCTGTATGTTTCATTAGTACAACGTTCTTATTGTCACAAAGGCTTTATCAACATGGCCCGTAGAGCTGCATGTCAAAAGAAATGTCCAGGAAGCAAAATAACGGTTTCATAGAAAGGTTAAAACTATTGTGTCTAGATTGAGAGACAAGGGTAAAATATTTTAAAATTGTATGAAAGCAATCCATTGATGTCTGTAATGTTTGTATGAAAAGTTTAAGGCAGGTATCTCAAGTCAAACCTTGACTGAGGTGTGATGCAGACCTGAAGCAAATAGTATCTGAATATTTTCAACATGGGAGGGATTTACTAAATAACACATTATCTGTATTATATTGTGCTGGTCATGCTGCCTGACACGATAGTTCCTGATGCAGTAAACTGACCTTATAGTAAAAGCCTAAAGAAATGCTTATTATATAGTTCGATCAAACAATTGTTACTTAAAATTATTTTCTAGTGTCTGATGAAGTCATTCAGGTCAAATAATTTGTCATGTCATGTCAATGCACTGGTAAACATGGATGTCCTAAAATAAAAAAAATAACTACAGTTTAGTGGTTGTTAATATTTTCTGCATTTCTCTTGCTCTCTCTCTATATATATATATATATATAGAAATTATAAAATGATTAAGTTGGTTGAATAGTAACCAGCCATTCTGTGTTGACCACATTGCACCCATTATTTTCTTATATTTACCATCTCTTTTGAAGACACCAGAAACTGATGTACTGCGATGTACCCTAATCTGTTACTGTTCACTGCTATTCTATTCAATGACTATAATACCTTTCTTCTGTGGTGTCATGTACATCATTACATAAATAGTTAAATTAAAATCAACATGAGTCTGGCTTTATTCTTGTTTGAACATGAAATTTACATCAACACATGAAAGATAAAGACCTGTTGAGATGTAATGATTAATATGGTATTTGGTATACATTAACACATTTTTTTAATTCAAGTTTTCAATCACTCAGACACTCCAGTGGCACCAAATGTTGGGTCACGACAGCTCAATCACAGGTATGACACATTAAGGGGACTACCAGGTGAATAGGGTAAAAAATGTAACTCAGATATCGCCATTAAACTTCCCCAGTTGATTATTTACATTAAGACAATTATTCTTTGTATTACACGTTTTTTGAAAATGTGTGTTTAAATATGCAAATGATGCATTATCTTATCAAATATGTGCTAATTTGCATTCATTTCCAGAACAGAAATCTGACCATTGGATAAAGCCAGGTTAAAAATCTTGTTTAATTTTTTTTGGGGGGGGGATTTTAGAGTCAAAGGTTTTTTTTAATAAAAAAGAAAATCGTATTTTTGCCATTTTTTTAGGAATAAAACGTTATATAAATCAGGTTAGGAAAGATATATGAACAAACCCCTCAGTAAAACCCCTTCAGAATATAGATAGGAATGACACTGGGAAGTTTGGTGTATGTTAGTGATACTGAAATGGATATTTCTGGCTAAGAGTGAGAAAAGCCTCATTTTGAGAAAACAGCCTTTAAAGATATGGATTACAAAATTCCATACATCTTGAAGACACTACAGGTGAAAAGGGTAAACAAATCAATCAATAGATATCCCCATGAAACTTCCCCAGTTGATTACTTTTTGTAATAAAAGTTTTCTGAAATTTGAGTGAGGCATTATCTAATGGTAACTTCTGGTGAATTTGGGAGAAATCTAAGGACGCAAATAAACAAAGTGTAGTAAAATAAACACCTAAAATCTCATCACTTTACAAACATATGGCAGCTTGTGCTGCATTAATCCAGTGATGTACTGTTAAATATTTAAATCTAATTCCTCAGATTTCCTCAGTAACTTTCTCACGTGTTCTGGATGCATTATTTAACAGGAATGTTGTCTTACTTAATCGACCAAAAATGTACCTTCCTTCAAGGAAGTATTGTGTGTTGCAGTGGGAATGCCCATGTCTGTCACCTGGGGAGGGGCAGCAGTCACACACATGCTGAACACAAGGCAGACAACTTCCTTCATCAGAATAAAAAGATGCGTTTCCTTGGGCGCCCTGGACCAACTAAATTAGTGTGAGACACTTTGAAGGGATTTACTTGCTTTCTGATTTTGTCAGAGCCAGTCACAAGAGGTAAGACTCTTTGAATTGATAGTTGAATGATATTTCATCCAATTTCTTGGGTAATGTGTGTAGCAGAGGCACCTGGAGACAAGTGGATAATTAGACTTAATTAGTGCAGAAAGATGGGGCTGATTCAATGGGCATCAAGAAGACAAATATAATTTGTTTTATCATACATTGAGACAGCTTTTAAAAAAGTTTCATGATTTTTTTTACTAATATGGTATGAGGAAATTGATTTTCTGTGTACATACTGAGATTGTATGAAAGAATCAATGGCAGAAAAGTAGGCAAGCACTACAATTTTGACAGTTTTGTGCAGTATGTTTGACAAAATAAATGTACTGAAGAACTACTTAAATATATATCGTGTAACACTATCTTCTGCCTTGACTCCATTTTTAAAGGTATTGTCTGTTTTTCCGATAAGATAGTGTCTTCCTTGTTCCTGGTTTAAAAGAAATGCTTTGAGCTGTGACTGCTGTCATTGTTGTTCACCGCAGAGAGAAAACCTACTGCAGATAAACTGACCAGTCATTGTTGCAGTAGTTATACAATAGTGACATGTTAGCTTTGAATTGGTGGGTAAATTAATTATGAACCTGTACAAGCTGTCATAACAGTACTCAATGTTTAATGTCATGTTTTTTTTTTTTTTTATGGGGAACACTATATTTCATCTCTATCGGCCCGTTTCCACAGCAGGAACTTTCTCCAGGAACTAAGAACTTTTTGAGGAACTCATTGCGTTTCGACTGCAGCGACCAGGGTCTAAATTAACTTCCGGGGACATTTTACGGGGCATTTTTACCGGAAAGTGACGGAACTTTCAGGGTGGAGTTTGCAGGGATGACGTCTCTGATTGGTGAAACGCACACACAGCGCCGCTGCTTCAACTGTACCGCTTCATTCTTTAAACAAGGAAATACTCTAGTATCGATTTCGGACAAGGGGAGATAATTTCTCTTTGTTTGATAACATTCAAATTAAAGTTAGGCTCTTCTGTCGGCTTCCCGACTCATTTTTAAAAAAAAGAGACAGATCGTGCGAGCAAGCTGAGAGGGCAAGCGGTACAAGAGAGAGAGACGGAGCGCAGCGGTGCTGTGAATGACAGAAGGAAAAGTTATTTTCTGATTGTTTCACAGTGGTTACGTGGTTATCTTCGCAGGTCTTTAGGCCGCGGTGGAAACGTAGACAACCATGGGTTGAAGGAACCATTTAGTTCCTTAAAAGTAGTTCCTAGGACTAAAAGTCTTTTAAAAGTCTAAACTTTTGGTGGAAACCTTTCTTTAAATGAGGATTATATTATAATGAGGGTGCCTGTAACCCAACATGTAGAACGCATGTGATACTAATTTTGCATTATCTGATCTATTGCACTAACTAACCATCTTGTTTTGGTCTCTCAGGCAGGATGCGGGACATGCTGGAGAGGCTGGAGAGGCTGCAGACCATCAGTGAAGAGCAGGAGGACTACGAGCCAGAGTTTTATGGACCTGAGTATGATGTAGACAAGGTGACTCTGTCTCAAGAGGCAGTGGTGTTTGAGAACTCCTCAACTATTGACAACATCCTGAGTGAGGCCCACTCCATACGCAAGGAGATCTCCCTGCTCCACTTAAAGGTGGAGCGTCTGAGCATAAACAATGAACGCTTTGGCACCTCTATGCGCCGTCTCACCCTGCTCAAAAAGGACTCCGACGCCATCGCCAGGGGGATCCAGCAACATGGGGGGGCTGTGCATGCCCGCCTCAAGGCCCTGGGTAAGGAGAGCAGCCAGCTAGAGGAGAAAGATGGTCCCCATTCTGCCGTCAGTCGCATCGCCCGAACTCAGTACGACACACTGACCCGTGGCTTCCACGAGGTCATGAGTGACTACAACAAGGCCGAGGAGATGCAGAGGACTGCGTGTCGGGGGAGGATCCAGAGGCAGGCCTCCATACTGGGCACTGAAATCAACGACAACCAGCTGGATGTGATGGTGGATAAAGGTGGCGAGGGATGGGCCGAGCTGTCCCAGAGCCTGCAGATCCCGGGTGCACGCTCGTGCCGCATGGCGCTGTGCGAGCTCAAAGGCAGACACAAGGAGCTGGTGGAGCTGGAGGTCAGGATGAAGGAGGTGCATGAACTGTTCCTGGACATGGCCGTGCTGGTGGAGGACCAGGGATACATGCTTAATAACATTGAGGCTAACGTGTGCGGCACTCAGGAATACATTGACAAAATCAACGTTCACATCAAGAGGGCCCTGCAGTACAAGAAGAAGAATCCTTTTCAGCAATGTTGTTCCTGTTGGAGACGATGACCAAACCTTTTAGGGCTCATTTTGACTTTATGAAATTTTATGGGTGATTGAAAAATTAAATAAATATTTGCCTGTGTAAAAGGTTATGGACATGCTGAAAAGAAATGTTATGCAATGTGTTTAATTCATAGTTAATGGAAGCTTTTACAAGCACCCTCATGTAAAAGAAACAGTTTTGCAGAACTGAAGAGTAGCACACTGTCTAGAATTGTTCAAGTTTGGAGTTACAAGCTGTCTAAAATAAGATCTACAGTAAAAATAACTTCTTGTTATTTGTATAAGATAATTAATCTAATTGTTGGTGGGTGTGCATGAGAGAGGTTTACATTTTAAAAGGATCAATTTAAGTTGAAACAGTTCACTGTTCACACAAAATAAATGCTGTTGTAATAAATTAAAATCAAGTTTGTGGTCCTTGGCAGAACATCAACGTAGTGAGTTGGGTTATGGGGATAAGAAGTACACATGGTCTTTAGATATGTGGAAGAAATGGAGTCATGAGAGTGATGGGTAGCATTGAGGACGGAAAGGAAATGTAGTTGCAAACAGACATTAAAGGGACTGTTTGTAGGAATCGGAAATTGGTTGTAACAGCGACACCTGTGGCCGTTAAGTCAACGGAAGTCAGCGTAACAAATAATGTGATGACTTTAGGGCTGAATCAGTCCAGTAGTGTATGTAGCCTATTTCTTAGTAAAAAATAACCAACCGATAAACATGAGCAACTGTAGCCAAATTTAATCTGCTGGGGGTAAAAATGAGCTACTTGCCTCCTCTTAACACTCTTTTCTCCTCCTCTTGGTGCACTGTCTGTACATTATTCCTTCATGACTCCACGTTTGTTGTCATAATTTGATTCAAAATAAATATGCAACATAGTACACATGGTAGGCCTATCAGCTGAAATAACAGGCCTTAAGCCTAGAGTTTGACACCTCAAGAAGTATAAGTCATTTGCACAAATAACATAGAGATTTTGTGTTTAGACGACATTAATATAGCTATATTTTTATGTGTTAACACAATACAAATTGACACGTTAATGTGCCTTTTCTGGTTGTGGCCAATGAGGGACCTTGAATCAAGGCACTCATACATATTCATGAGGAGGTTTGCATGGGAGCATGTTGTGCATGTATGCATTCCTGATGTTACAGGATAATCAATATAAAGCAGAACTCCATGTCATACAGCATTATACATGGTTGCTCATATTTGCTGGTCACTCATCTTTATTCATTGAAGACACAGATGTGAATGTGCATAGTGAGTGTCTAGTGGTAGCACTGGTAACATTACAAGCAGACAGACTTGGAAATGCATCAAGAATGTTGTAGTTCAGGTGGAGCTTATTGTTACAAACTAATTCACTGTTGGGTCGTAGGCTATACTTTATAACTATGACCTATTTTTGAGCTTATCTGTTTCATCGACAGTCTTAACATGCAAAGTAACTACAGCTGTCAGACAAATATAGTGGAGGAAAAAGTATGATATTTCCCTCTGAATTGCAGAGGCAGAGTCTGAGTATACTATACTTGAGTAAATGTACTTAGTTACTTTTTACCTCTGATTTTAAAGGTATTTATGCTACAACAATCTAGGAATTATGAGCTGAATCTGCTGCCTCCAACTGGCCAAAAAACATCAGTTATTGTTACATTGTGATAAACAAAAAGGAGAGATATCCATAGTGTAGATTAGTGGAGCAGAGTCTGCTTTGAAGCCTACAAAGACCGCTTTAGTGGGATCTGAAAGCTCACCAATGTAGACTTTGTATAGCGCAGATCTGGAATAATATATTATTAGAAAATCAATAACCATTTTTGCAACACAGTGTAGTGTAGTGTGCCTTTTACACTGACGATGCATACCTTATTCTCTCCATGCTGGAGTAGCACTTGGTTTGGGCCTCACTACCACCATGGCATCCACAGGTCCCGGCTTCACTCTGTTTATTAGATGCCATTAATAAACACACTTTATAGCGATCAAACATTGTGCCATACAAACCATTGTTGGATGTTTATGCTACTTTTGTTCTGTCTCAATGCATGAAAGGACAGGATGGACAACGGAAATGTCACACTGTGAGTAATAGGCTGTCTGATACAGCAAAGCTACCAAATGGTTGCATAAACCACTCCCATGATACACAAGAGAAGAAGCCCCTAACCAGTCCAACTGGATCTGGATCACATGAGGTCATTTGAAATACACACAAATTAAAAACTTGGAATGAACTTTTAAAAGAACTGTAGCGTTTCAAGTACATCTGCTACTGAGCAATAAAGTTGGAAAAGGTGAAGAAAAACACATTTTTGATGGCCACATAAACAGTTTTAAAGATAGCTCAATATGTGAAATGACACTGTTTTTTTTCTGCATTTGTACCCATCACATTTTGGGAGAAACAGAATTACATTAAAATGTGATTCAGATTTTTCAACCATGAAACTACCTAATTTGTTTCCCTTTGTTTACAGTTGTACAGACTGACTAGAAACCATCCTTCCAAACTTCCACACTTCTTTTGCCATCATGAATATCACTGCATTACATTTTTATTCTTCACGTATAATCATCGCCGATACTAGTTTACATAAAGTCTTTGCCTCAATGGTTGGCCAAATTGAAACATAGAAGGACTGAATTTTGAACGCCTAGCCCAGGGGTCATTAACCTGCAGCTCCGGAGCCACATGCGGCTCTTTAGCTCCTCTCCAGTGGCTCCCTGTGGATTTTTAAAAATGGAAATGATTAACTGTTTATTGTTTACATTTTCATTTTTATTTATCATTGTTGTAGGTCTATGGTACAACAGTACGACGGGGTATTAGGGCCACATTGAGGAAAAACTATAAATCTGAGATTTCGAGAATAAAGTCATAATATAACGAGAAAAAATCAAAAGTTCATAAGAAAAAATAATTGTAATATTATGAGAATAAGGTCATAAGTTTAAGAGGAAAAAGTTGTAGTATTATGAGGATAAAGTCAATATTATAAAGTAGTAATTTCACGAGTTATTTTCTTTTTTTCTCGTAAAGTTATGACTTTATTCTCGTAATATTAAAAAATAATTCTTGTGAAGTTATGACTTTATTCTCGTAATATTACGACTTTAATTCTCGTAAAGTTATGACTTTATTCTTATAATATTATGACTTTTTTTCTCGTAAAGTTATGACTTTATTCTCGTAATATTACGACTTTTTTCCCCTGAAAATTATGACTTTATTCTGTAAATCTCAGATGTTTTTTTCTTCAATGTGGCCCTAATACTCCGTAGTACATTTGCACTTAGTCCCTCACTGCATTAGACTTATATACTATATAATACTTAGACTATAAACTGTGTTACCTTCATCACAATGCTCAAATGTTTTGCAGACAGATTTGTTTTTTTTATTATTTTGACTGGAATGGCTCTTTAGATAGTAAAGTTTGCTGACCCCTGGCCTCTCAGCTGGTGCGGCTTCTCAACTTTATACACAGAGCGGTAGTAGGTGTTTCGGTTTATCAAGCGACCATGTAAACTGGCAACTTTCAGCAGAATGCGTCTGTGGTTGTCGTGGTTACGACAGCTGTTGGTTGAATCCAAGAAGAGAATACATAGCTGTCCTCATGAATGCCCCTTTTGTTTTTTGTTTTTTATTACATCAAAACCATAAGAACTGGTAAAAAAATGTGTCACATAGAAGAGTTCTTCTACTGTACGTGACAGGTGTTTACTCAAGCAGTTGTGGACAGCCCATGGAACGATAAAGTGAGCCCAACTAGCTATGGTTAGCTTATAGCCTTGTTGACATACCTTCATAATTGCAGAGAAGAAGACACATAACTACAACTTGAAACCTTTCTAACATTTGCTCTGTGGCGTTTTAGTGCACATTTTGGTTATAGCTACTGCTGTTCCCAGTTGAAAATGATGCTAAGCTCCCTATAGCTCCCATGCTGTAACGTTAGCTAGGCTATATGTTGACATCAGCAAGTTCACTCCAGTCTGCTACTCCACAAGTTAGCTGCTAGCACTGCGCTAGCAATACGTCCACCATGATGTTCTACTCATGAAGCGCCATTGTTGACATGGAACTATTGTAACAATGGTGTGCATTGCAAGGCTCGTAGTCATTTGAAGACGAAACACAAAACTCATACAACAAAAATCAGCCTTGAATGTGGTAACTTTTTATAGTGGGATTGTGGCGGAGAGCGGTGTATACACCAGGATGGCCGAGTGGTTAAGGCGTTGGACTTAAGATCCAATGGACATATGTCCGCGTGGGTTCGAACCCCACTCCTGGTATATCTTTTGGCGATGTCACTGTCAGCATTATGATGTACCGAGAATAAATACAAAAAGAGACGAGCCCTGAGTGTCGATTTAAAACAGTATATGCCAATTCATGATATCGAGTACAGCGAAGTAAGCAGTCGTTATGCTTAAAAACTGCAAAATCAGACTTGCATCCAAGGCACCACTGCTTTCATTTACTTTAAATATTTGTACATTTAAGTTGTGGATGCAATGTATGGTGCAATAATGCTGAACAATCTGAGCGACAGGCAGATATTATTTAGTGTAATACAAAGTTGACTGTTCAGATTTGTTTTTTTTTGCAGTGCAAGCACACCTCCTGCTGGCTCATACAAGATTCAAAATTCCTTTATTTGTCATTTTTATGCTCCACATCAAAACGAAATTGTGTTTCTTACATCCACCACTCAGAAATTCAGTGCAAAACAATTGGTGAAAACTATAAAGTAATTAGCCATCAATACAGAAGTATCCATACATTTGGCATATTTATGTGAATATGTCAATGTGATGATACCAAATTAATTTCAACTAGATTAATTGTGGAGAACATACATGTGGAAAACATTATAGATTCATGAATATCTGTTTGTTTATTAAAATCTTCCGAAATGTTGTCTATATCTTTTAGGAGTAGTTGCACCTTCTGGACAGAAGAGGGCACTCTAAGCCCTTTTTTTATAGCCTCTGGGCTGGAGTCCAAAATTAGACTTGCATCCAAGGCACCACTGCTTTCATTTGCTGTAAATACAATGTATTTGTACATTTAAGTTGTGGATGCAATGTATGGTGCAATAATGCTGAACAATCTGAATGGTAGGCAGATATTATTTAGTGTAATACAGAGTTGACTGTTCAGTTTTGCAGTACAAGCACACCTCCTGCTGGCTCACACAGAAGTATTCAAGATTCAAGATTCAAGCCCTTTATTGTCATTGTAAGTACAACGAAATTAGATTGTGACATTCCCATAGGTGCTAAAAAAGATAATACAATAAAAAAAGAGATAGTGCAATATAAATATAAAAAAATATATAAAAAATAATACAATATAAAATATAAAAATACAATATGTATATTGATGAGATGACAGTTTTGCCAGATTATTGCACAAAGTGTCCGTTACTTAATTATATAATTATTGCAAAACATCATATAATTATTGCACAGAGTGATCAGCATGTTATTGCACATATCCATAACAGTAGATTTACAGTATTTGCAAAAGTGACACAAAAGTTGCATTCATACATTTGGCATATTTGGTGAATATGTCAATGTGATGATACCAAATTAATTTCAACTAGGTTAATTGTGGAGAACATACATGTGGAAAACATAATAAATTCATGAATATCTGTTGTTTGTTTAGTAAAATCCTCCAGGTCTATCTTTTATGAGTAGTTGCACCTTTGGGACAGAAGAGGTCACTCTAAGCCCTTCTTTTATAGCCTCTGGGCTGGAGTCCAACTCTGGCTCATTGAAGGCCTACGCACACTATAACCCCTATAATTTCACAGCAAGGGCGATGCCTTGGACTCATGGATACCCCGTCATCTGCATTTGCCACAGGAAAAACTTCATAGAAAAATAGCTGTAACTCTTCTAAATTAGTATTCAGATGCTTGTTGCACTGTAGTCACATGCAACAAGTATAAATGGAAAATAAGCCTTTTGAAACTTCAAATTCAGTATTTGCACTGCAGTGTTCCCAAACACAATGAATGTAAATATGTATTACATGTATAGCCGTGCTGTGACAAATTGTAGTAGATATGTGCACAAGGCAGTCGCCTATTTACTTAATAATCTATGTCAACATGTCAGTGAGTGAATCATAGGTGAGCATTCCCAACCTGTCCCCTTTCTCCCTCTTATACTCACAACCAAAAAAAATATGCTGTCACTTGATAGGTGTTCGAGGCCTAAGAGAGCACTAATGTGTGAACTTGAGCTTCTTCTTTGAGCTGTGTGAGGAAGCATCCACAAAAGAGTCCTGACAACTGAGAAGAGGGAGGGGGTTTACAATGGACGATCAACATCTCTGCATCCCCAAAGCCTCACAGAGTCTTTCCAATGGGCCTTAATCTATTATTCAGTCTCCTCAGGTACTGGAAAAGTTGTTGCTTTTCAGGCCAACACATCACTCAGTATAATAAAATGAAACCTGAGACAAGAGGTGGTGAAAGGGTTTATGGTAATGATGATTGCTGTTGTTATTATTATTATCATTATTACTATTATTATTATCATTATGAGCATTTATATTGTTACCGTTATTTTTTATTATTTTAAAATGTTACTCTTTTTTTAAAAATTATGTTTAAGTTTTGTTTGCGTGTCATGTATGAAAGGTGCTATATAAATACATTTTATTATTGTTGAGTGAAATTTTTATGTTTTGAATATTTAAATCATTAAAATAATTTATAGGAAGACCTTTCTTTTCTCTTGAGAAAAGTGAATTAACTAGATTTGAGATGAAACTAGATTACATGCAGTTAAGTAGATGTACTCAAGAACTGTACTATACATTTTTGAGGTACTTATACTTGAGTATATCCATTTCCTGCCACCTTGCACCTCTAGTTCACCACATTTTATAGGGAAATATTGTTTATCTTTATCTGATTATACTAGTTACTTTGCAGAGTAGCCAATCATTTACATAAAAAAAACATATGATCAGTTATAGATTAATCTAGCCTACCCAACAGTGTATAAATAGTTCTAATTAACTCAAGCATGACCTGTTAATACTTCAGTTATAAAATATGATATAATGATGCAATGAGAATATTATTAAAATAACCAAGATGTTCCAGTGCAAGTGAAATGTTTGTGTCTGCAGGCATAAATACTTTTCAAACTGTATTAAGAAATCTCATGTACAAATTTATATGCCGGTTTAATCACTCTGAGAATGACATAATCTTGCGGTTGTCTAACATCAGATTTAGAACTACACACGGTACCAATCACAGCTGTGGACGCACTGGTATAGTTCTTTATATGTAAGGCATTGATGTATGTATATATTTATATCAATATTTATAATATATTTTAATCATGACTTTTTATAGTGCTTCCTGTATTGTAATATATTATATGTAATGTATTATTGTTGTTGTTTTTTTCTTTTTTCTTATCTGGACCTTGAGTCTGCAATAAAGTTTGAATTGAATTGAATGAAATACTGATACAGCACATTTTAATGCTTTAATTACATTTTACTGATACTTCTGCATAGTTTTCATCATTTATTTTTTTTCAATATTATATTTATTGTTTTTTTGTTCATTTTGATACAACAGAACAAACATTCACAAACGTCCCCAATAATAACATTCTCGGTACAAAGAAACTTAATAAACCTAATATTAATATAAAAATAAGCCAGTATAGATACAGGAAAACATATTATATACAAAAAAAAAGATATATAAGTAAAAAGAATATACACAAGTAAAAGAAATCAAATTTAAAACAATAAAATCTATTTATATATACATATATATATACTGTATACATATATACATACATACACATACACGCACATTCAGTATATACACATACAAAAACACATATACATATAATCAATTTAAAAAAAATCAGTGTACAATGCAGTCATCATCCTATTCTAAGTTTTCATCATTCTAGTGAATAAAATAACATTATACATATAGCCTATATTGCAATAAAACAAATATCTTGGATCAAATGGCTTTGTATAAATAATTGTGGTGCCTTTACATGGAAACATTTAGAAAGACCTTTGGCCCTAATCAACACATTCCAGTCATTATTATTATTCCACAGTTAAAGTTTCTTGTAAAGTTTTGTGCATCCCAGTGGGAATCACTGGTTTGGTTGATGTGACGTCACGTGACACGCACCGCGCCATGTTTCCATCTGCGCGTCAGGAAAACTTTTACAGCCAAGAGGGAAAAAACTCAAGACCACGTCACAAGTTACACAGAGTGAACACTGCGCGTCCGGTTGAAACCTTCAAAATAAATTTCATAGACGCAACAATTATGGAGTAGATCAGGGGTCTAGTAGCAACCTGCATCACTGGAGCCTCATGCGGCTCTTTAGCTCCTCTCCAGTGTCTCCCTGTGGATTTTTATAAAATGGAAATGAATAACTGTTTTTTTGTTCACATTTTACTCATAATTCACAATACTCATAATATTATGAGAATAAAGTCATAACTTTACGAGAAAAAAGTAGTAATATTATAAAGTAGTAATTTTACGTGTTATTTTCTTTTTTTCTCGTAAAGTTATGACTTTACGAGACTTCTCGTAATATTATGGCTTTATTCTCATAATATTACGATTTTATTTCACGTAAAGTTCTGACTTTATTCTCATAATATTACGACTTTATTTCTTGTAATGTTATGACTTTTTGCTTGTAATATTATGACTTTTTTCTCGTAAAGTTATGACTTTATTCTCGTAATATTATGACTTTTTATCTCCTAATGTTATGACTTTATTCTCATAATATTACGACTTTATTTCACGTAAAGTTCTAACTTTATTCTCATAATATTACGACTTTATTTCTTGTAATATTATGACTTTTTCTCGTAATATTACGACTTTGTTTCTCATAATATTATGACTTTATTCTGCAAATCTCAGATGTTTTTTCCCTCAATGTGGCCCTAATACTCCGTAATACATTTGCACTTTGGCCCTCACTGCATTAGACTTATATACTTAGACTATAAACTGTGTTACCTTCATCACAATGATCAAATGTTTTGCAGCTCCAGACAGATTATTATTTATTTGTTTTGCCTAAAATGTCTCTTTTGATAATAAAGGTTGCTGACCCCTGGAGTAGATTCATAAAATGATGATTAACGTGAGTGATTCTGATTAATAGGATAATACATTATTTAAAAAAAATGACAGTAAAAGGCAACAGGAGCGACTATAATTGCCTACAATATGACTTCCCAGCATAGACTGCAAATAACCCATTTTACTCTGAAGGATTAGTTCAAGCGTTTCCTCTATTTTAGAGCTCTCTTTGTCGAGCTTAGCATCTCTGTGAAGCAGCAGCAGAAGAGAGAAAGAGTGAAGTAAAGCAACAGGAACAAAGTTGTGTGGACCTGAGTACCACAGTACCGTGAAATGTAAAGAACCATCTCTCATCTCTCCGTTTTACCAAGAGACAGCCCGGCCTGCAGTGGTGCGTTTAAAGACTGTCCGGTAGTTAGTTGTAGCTTTGCTTTGAAGAAAAGGCGTCTCTTTTTTTGGGCACATTGTGGAGACTGGATGTTAAGAAGAGTGAAGCCTCATACCGAGGAGAAAATGCCTTAAATTAAATGCACTTTTTTAACTTTTCAACTTTCATTTTACTTCATCCAATACTACACGCTTTGGACTTGTTTTGAGGGTCTCCTGTCTCCTTGGTGACAGCAGAGGTGAGTGTGTGATAATGTCTCAGGACCTGTAACCTTAACCCTCATTGTAGCAACAAAACAACAGACTTTGGGTTGTGTAAGTTGAAATATGGTTAAACTATCTAAACTGTTTTTACTTAACCTGAAGTCTTGCACGTAAAAAGCTGTGTTAGTGTACAGTGTGCAGTTTCTAAATTGCTTGATGAAAAGTCAGTAAGCTCTAAATACCTAAGAGATAAAACATTAACTACGACAAGGTCACCATAGATTTACAGTTTAAAAGTGTGTTTTCAAGCAGTATCTATTGTATTTTTTTTGTCAGGAAGGTGGTAATCTTCCAAAGACAACACATGAGTACTTTAAATGTATTGATCTCAAACCAAAAGCATTGATTCACATAAACCAATCTAGAAAGTACTGAACTACACTACCTAAGAGATAAAACATTAGCTAACTACTACAAGGCCACCATAGATTTACAGTTTAAAAGTCCCTTTATGTGTTTTATAGCATTGTGTTTTTTGTTTGTTAGGAAGTTGGTAATCTTCCAAAGATTAACACAAAACACATGAGTACTTTAAATGTATTGATCTCAAACCAAAAGCATTGCTCTTGTTCACATAAACCAATCTACTGAACTACAACTTTTGCCTGTTGTAAATTTACAATTTTAAAAGATTTCAGATTAAACTTTTTGGATTTATTAGCTTCAGTTGTTTTGCCTCGGTTTGTTTGTTTATTTGTTTATTTGTTTTGCACAATTTAAGACTATAAAACATAACAAACAAATAAATAATAATATACAGTGCAGGAAGAGGCAAAAAACCCACTGGGCTTATCTGAAGCCTCCACCTATAGAGACAAGATTAATATAAAGAAATAATATGACTACTAAATTGTGATAACATTAGGACAATATATATATATAATAACAAATATAAAAATACAGTAAATATATAAAAAAAGACAAGTGTGTGTGTGTGTTGCGTGGAAGTGTATGGTTAGTGTTTGTGAGGAGGATATTGGTTTAAATATCAAAACAGATACATGGACATAAACATAAAAACAGATACATGGACAACAGGGGGAAAAGCAATTACAAAACAGCAATTAAATGACCCTTTAAGCGACTTTTGAAACATTTGACAGATGAACAGTTTATTGATAGATGTGAAAAGCTACTCCGTTATTTGGTTCCCCTAAATCTTGGTTGTCAAGACTACTCCTATCACAGTGAGAGAGGAACCGAAATTGTAAAGACACCACCACCAAAGATAGATTGGGACTGTCTTTTCCTTGAGTTTACAGTTGTTATTTTTGGGTCTTGCATCATCCCTCAAGAACACCAAGCACTACTCGATAAAACTGCTCATACACTCCTTTCATGGTAAAAAAGCAGGCTATTTTGGGAGTGGACATGGTGGAGATTTTAATGAAAGGATACCCTGAATTAAAACAAGCACAAGCATTAACCCTTCACTCAAAAAAGCTGTTCTTAAATGCTGCAACAAGATGCAGACAAATAACATGTGAACCTGCAGCAGCAGCTGACCTAATCACCAGGTCAAATGGGCATATGGAGATAATGACAGATGGTGTTTCATTTTTGGAGCTACTGAAAGTTGAGCACACATCACAGTGGCTGTTGTGAAACTGATAGAAAACACAGTGCCATTAGCAAATATTAGCACATGATAGCTCATTAATCTCCTAGAGGAAAAACTCACCACTTGCAAGAAATCATAGTCCAGCGTTAACTGCTCTGGACAACCTGGAATTGATCTAATGAAAAGCATCACTTGCATGCATGATGATAAATGTTACTAAACGCATGCAGCCATGCTCTCTGCCATCCTACATAATGCTGTCAGATCCCTCTGAAATCATCTGAAAGTAGTAGCTAGTAGCTAGTGACTAAATTCAGATTAACTCAGTATAGTTAGACTATGTATTTATTGAAATCTTACCGCTTATACAGTGGGAAAACTTCAGCATGAAGGTCAACAGAACTGAACATCAGAAGACAGCATTCGATTTGACTTTAGTAGTCTGTGGGGACCTACCAAAGCAAAATAAGCACACTAAAACAAATGTCTATGGTGGCAAAGACCAATTTCACCTCTACTTGATGCTTTGTGTGTTCAGACATTATTACAGCATCAATTACTAATAGGATTTGCTTTACACATAAATCAATGCCCAGATTGTTCATGGTGTGAAACCATTTATTTTCTTCCCTAGCATTGTTGAGGAGACATGGAGGTGAAGTCTCAAACAGCTGTTAGTGTTTTTTCAGTGACCTAAGGTGTTCCTCATGAAGAGCCACATCTTCCTGTGTGCTATGTGACCATGTTTGAATGTTTTGCATGTGCAGCTCCAACGCATGTGACATCTCCACTCTTCCAGGTCTCCTTTTGAGCTTATTTCCACTGCTTAAAGTCACATTAAAGCATAAAAGGAGCTTACGTTTGATTCTCTCTTACAGGTGCAGAAACAGGGCTGTTGCACTGTGTGTCAAGAGGCCTGGAACTGTATCAAACAATATCAGCTGATAAAGCATTGAATTTATTGGCTACCATGGCATCACACGGTGACACCGCAGAGGGCGGAGCCAACGAAGAGTTCAACGACATCATCAAGTGGAGATCTGGTATGTTTTTGAGATTATTTTGACGCTATGGTTTAATGTCTGGTGCTTCATATAGGACATATCACTTGCAGAGTGTGTAAGCATGCATGCATACTGAACCAATTATGTCTGATCATTGGTGGGTCTTTTAGCAAAATGACTCTTATAACTACATTGAGAGCACATGTTTTTTTGTACGTGCATAACAGCAGTCACTGAAAGGAAACACTGACAGAGCCAGAAATCCTGTTGTGCATGGTTAACCTCAGTTCCCATGGAGGCATGGAGGGAAAAGGGACAGAGGCAAAGCAACAAAGGCACAAAGAGAACAGGAGATGGTTGATTGTAACACGTCTGCTAGGAGAAAGAGAAAGTCACAGCCAGGCAGGTGACCAATGTCAGCGGAGAAAAAGGGAAGACAAGAATGCAGGGATGGGTTTAAAGAGCCGCACCCTGTGATCCCTTTCTCTGTGGATTATTACATGCCATAGGTTAATCTTTTGTAGACGCCACCCTCAGAGAGAGACACACAAACAAGTTGTTGCTCTGGCAGGAGGAGTGCTTTAATTGAGCAAACTGTACAGCACACTATGTAGCATATTGTACCTGATATTGTTTGTCCATCTTTGCTCAAAGATGGAATACTTCATGTGCTGAAGTGAAGTGATTGAGGGGGACATAGAAAGAAAGATATAAAACAGGACCTCCTGTTTGTCATCATTTTGCATTCATCTTCTTAACGTACAGGACTTTAATCTGATAATCACAAAGACTGAGCCTTGTATGTAAACTGAATTTAGAGCAGCAATCAACTTAAGGTAGACATAGTTATGTAACTCATGAGACTTCCATTGGTTTGATAATGTGCACTGGGAATCCTTCATGTAAATGCTTATATTGGCATTAAAAAGTGGTGGCATGCCATGTGCTTTAGTTGAAATCTGCCGGACATCCTTGTCCAGTCCCCCTGCCAACTCACCATACTTGCTGTCTTTTTCTGTCTCTCTCTCTCTCAACTGTAAACTGGGAAATAGAAGAAGTAATAATAAGAAAAGTGGGTAGATTTATCCATCCTGTCCAGTCCATGTGCCAGCTTTCCACACCCGTCCAGCCTCAGAAGGCTGGCAGATTCCGTGCCAGGAGTTTGTAATTTACAACGCTTGTGTCCCGACCACAATGCTTTTTCTTACAAAGATTCAGGTTTCCCTAGCAACCCCAAAAGAAATGTTTTCTTTTATGGCAAGGAGGGGAAAATTCAGCAAGTAGCTTAGCTGCATACTAAAACGACCCACATAAAATTGCAGGGCACACTTGTGTCGAGGCCTCTTTTACAATCGTTTCCTACCCGCAACTTTTGGACGGATTTTTGTGGTGAGCGTGTAGTCGGTGGCCTTACAGAAATATGTCTGAAATTAGGTGTTCTATTTTATACAGTGAGTGTGTGAACTCTGCAAAAACCAGGTCAAAACAGGAGAAACAGCTGCACACTTGAAGATTCTGAAAATGTTATTTTTCAGTGGAATATGCTTTGCTCAACCCACCCTTAACTATAAAGGCTGATTGTTAAAATTGGGTCCGGTGATAGCCTAACAAACCTTGGATTGTCTGCTGTGATGTCAGCAACTGAGACAGGGAGATAGATGGTGAGAAAGAGAGACATTTGTAGCCTACATGGCGGCTTTAAGAGGTGATTGACAAGCAGGTGAATATGTGTGTGTGTGTGTCTGGTGGGCAGGTGGAAGGATGTTTTCACAGCTGAGATGAGCCTTGGGAGAGAAGCATTAGTGCACTTGTTCATCTGATCTCCGTACCGGCTGCCATGGGGACATGTTTGAATGGTTGAAGAATTCACAACAGTGGAGCGTATACTCAAACAGCACGCACGCACACACCTGTTTCTTTTTGTCATCATTACTGATCGTCAGAAAGTTAACACTGGTCATCCTGATCTTGTTGAGAGAGTAAACACATTCTGTTATTTTGAACCTTCATTTCAGTTATTTCAGCTGCTGTGTGTTCCATATGTAAACTAGTACTACAGTGAGATCAGCGCTACATTTTGTGCTGAGGCAGGGGCGTGTGGGTTGTCGCTCTGCCTCCTATGATGGAGGTCAACAAGCTAGACAGTCTGTCCCTTTCACAGACATATGCACACTCATGCCTCTTGAGGGGCGTGGGGGTGTGGCTCATGTTTTCCAGCCTGTCAAATTGTTATGCAAGCTCGCCCATGGACGAGGGAGAGACAGAACAATGTGCAGGGTAGAACCGTGTGGCGCTGGAGAAAGAAGTGCATCCGGGAAAAATGACACTACTTTGATAGGAACTTTATATCAATACTGTTTTTCCTTGCTACAATATCAGATTGGTGGGATGTAGCATTTCAGCATTTTTCAGCAAATGCCACTGAAAAGACCTTAAAGTCACTGAAAAGCTTTACAAGATTGACTAGTGTTGAAACAATTATTTGATGGACAGAAAATTATTCAACAACAAATTTGATAATAAGTAATATTGAGTCATTTTATTAATTAAAAAAATAAGTGGTTCCTGATAAGTGGTTCCTGTCTCTCAATAAATAGATTAAATCTTAAACAATTAATCGAAAGAGATCAGACAGTCTGTAATGAAAAGAATCATTACATCACACGTGCAAATCTACTGTTACGGATATGTGCAATAACATATGCTGATCACTGTGCAATAATTATCTGATGCTGTGCAATAATTATATAATTATCTGACGGACACTTTGTGCAATAATCTGGCAAAACTGTAATCTGGCAAAACTGTCATCTCATCAATATACATTGTATTTTTATATTTTATATTGTATTATCTTTTATATTTTTCATATTTATATTGCACTATCTCTTTTTTTATTGTATTATCTTTTCATTAGCACCTATGGGATTGTCAAAATCGAATTTCGTTGTACTACACAATGACAATAAAGGCCTTGAATCTGGAATCTTGAATTACCTGTATCCTAAATTGACCTAATAGGCTGAACTCTGTTGAGAACCAGATGTGTGTAGTTTGCCTCATAGCACACTAGTTCAAAAAGGGCTGAACCAGATGTTAAGGAGTGGTTACAAACATTTTCTTTTTGACAAGGTCCTGGTTGGATTACCCTATAACACCCTGAAGCTCTATCTACCTATCCTGTCTGTGCACTTTCCCCTCCCCCTACCCATTCCAGAGTGCAGACAAATGTGAAAGGTCATATATCATCCACAGGGTTCAGGGCTGTTGTTTAACCACCATTACACAGTAATGGACACTCAGCTGACCTTATTTCCTCTCTGTTTGTTTGTCACTTGAGAGTTCTGCCGTGGAAGAGCCTTCTCAAAACCACATTTATACAGCTCTGGTTACCTGACCTGATCTTCTCCTCTCTGATATTACTTTTATCTAATAAGAGAACAGGAATGTGTCACCAAACGGAGGGTGTGGTACAGTTAGACGATTTATCTTGTCACCATATTAGCTCAGATACACGTCATGGATCCTAGCCTTGGCTGCATGCAGCAGGGTGGGCCGAGTACTTTTAAAAGTTTCAGCTGTTGTGTGAGTGCATGTTTGGAAAGAGATTGGATTGCTCATTCAGAAATAATTGGATCAAACATTGAATTTATATGGAGTGATATTCGCCACCTAGCCATGGCAGTAAAAACGTTTTTGTGAGTGCAGTGGTATGCACGCAGTGGTATGCAAATACATAATGATGGGTGTGCATCTGCATGTGTGGGTAGCATGGAACACAAATCAAAACAAAGAAGCTTTCACTGTGGCCGCCCCCCTCCTTCTGGGATGTCATGACCCGAAATTGGGTCACTTTCTTGTACGGGTCTATGGTCAGTGAGAGTTCTCATGAGCGTTTTTCGACTTTGAGGAAGCAAAGTGTCCACAGGGAATGCAGCTGGATGTGTCTTCACAGCAATATATATAGACACAAGTGTGTGTTTGTGTTTGACTCTTTTGCTTGTAGCTGGATCTGGCTGCCTGGGAAGTGGGAGGAAACAAGCTCCGCAAAATCCTAGCTTGAAATTTGGGAATTGAAGCACTGGCCAAAACATCTCCCCTGGGTGTGGTTGTCTGTGGGACTCTGCCTCTTTGCTCCATGTGCATGTGTGTGTGTGTGTGTGTGTGTGTGCGCCCAGCAGCATTCAGACACCCCGCCCAGCCCAGATGACATTTAGACTCTTCTAGAGAAGGCTGGAAATGGCAAGAAAATTATCAGTGTTGAATGTTCCTGTGGTTGTTAAACACAGACAAACCGGTCTCCGGTTGCTGTGAATCTCCCTTTTCCAAAGCAAGACCTTCCAGCTTAAATCCCCCTTTCAGCCCTTTTTTTCCTAGCTCATTAGGGCTACAAAGCCATGTTGCCCAATCTACCTTCTGACCCCTCGCATGACAGGATTTACTAAAACAAAAAAACAGACTGAGGCCCAGAGAGAGTTTAGATTAACTCTTTAAAGCTACAGTGGTATTTCACCTTCTACTTAAATGCCTTTTTTCTTATAGTGCTGAATGTTTTTTTCATCATGTGGTTAACAGGTTTGTGTTACATGTTCTAGTGTTTTTGGGGCTAAACTAGGTGCATAGTGCAAACATTTTAAAGCTTTTTTACACCGTGTAAGGTGCTGATACCAGAAACGTTTTTTCATGTTGCGTAAAGTGATCGGCAGAGATAGACAGGACAGACTGGGAGAGACACAGGAGAAGGTCAGACAAGGACATTGTGGCTACATGTAATGCAATTGCACCTCTACAAAGAGAGTTTTGAGGATTTAGACATGGGAATCTACTTTTTCCAAGGGTGGAGGCCTGTGGCATTGTGGGAGATTTACATTTTCCGTCTCTTTCTCTTGGATGTTGGTCGGACCACTGACTCATCTGCTCTGTATGTAAGAAGCAGATCCTCCACTTCTTCTAGAACAGTATTTTAGATGAAAAACCCACCCTAAAAACACATTTAAAAGCAGCCATTTTCAACATATCCTGCATTTTGTGGTCCTGTTAACTGCTGAGTGTTGACATAATAATCATAAGACATTTATCATTAAAGGGGAAATCCCTTGTATAACAAGTGGAAATACCAAATGCTCCTCCAGCAGTAGCCCCAAAAGGCTATAATGGTTTGTTACGACAACATATGTAGAAGTTTTAGTAAGGGGTGTGACTGGTGGGGATCAGAAACAGAAATCAAAGTTGACAATTAGGACGGGAGGCTGAGAACTAAAAAGTGAATTACATTGTTTTATAACATATTTCTGCAGGACATTGAACATCAGAGAGTGACAGTACAGTGGGAGTTTCTGTGAGTGGAGAATGGGTGTTAGTGAAGGCTGTTGGTACAACTAGAAGGCATGGGCATGTGACTATCCATTGTAGCATGACCTAATTATTTTTTATAAGGCTGTATGACACAAAGATTAGTTATTCGATTCATCTATCAACATAAATAGTGTGTCTTACTAATTGCTCAAGTTCAAATATCAAGTAAACAACCAAATAAATGTCATTTAAAGTCAAGCAATGTTTGTGGTGAGACATGAAAATCATTTTTTCCAACCGTTAGTCAGACGTGGGATTTTGATATGAAGTACTACCATGAGCAAATTTAGTGTGTGTGTGTGTGAGAGAGACACACAGGGAGATGGCTATGCCAGTGCAATGTGCATATGCACTCGCACGGATTCATTCAAGCAGCTTGATGACGGACGCTCTCGGGGCGGTGTGCGTGGACGGAATGACAGAGGGGGGACGCCTGTCTCTGGGTTCATGGCTGATGCAGCCCAGTGGAAAGTCCCTTTTTTGGTCTCTGATTCCTTCAGTCACTGCCAAGGCCAGCCTCACCCAACCCTAGTCATTCCTCGGAGTTGTGACCAGACCAGCTGATGCAACTCTCTGCGGAGGGAAGTGGATTTAATTCAACTCTGGAAGTCGGTCACGGGTGGACCGGGGCTGGTATTCCTCCTCTACTTCCTTTTTGTGAAGGAAAGGAAAAGAGAAAACAAAACACAGGAAAATCAACTTTCTCTCTCTGTCCCCCCCATCCTCTTCTCCTTCCCCTCCACTCTCATTCCCATCTCTCTCTATTTCAACCTCTCTGTGGGAATAGAGTTGTTTGTTCAGTTGCCCCTCATTGACTAAATATGTCAATGAGCAAATGGACTCAGGCCTTTGCCCTGTTCCCTGTTCCACTACACTGGCTCACAGACCTGCATTAAAATGTCAGGAGCCATGTCACAGTTTTTACTGTGCGTCCTGCATTTATTCTGAGTCATTTCTCTGATTGTCAGAGGTTTCACTTTCATATAAACAAATAGCAAAAGAACTGCCTGCCGCAGCCCATGAGCGACAGCCGTGTGTTGTAGGGTTTCGGTCACTCTGGATCATGTTTATCTGCTGTCGCTCTCTGCGACGTGGGAGAATGAGAGCTGTTGTCCCCGTCAGTGCTTTGTTTTTTCAAGGGGAGAATCAGCTGTCAGTTACAGCAATACATATTGCACGCAAACCTCTACGTCACCTGTCACTTACCTTTTAATCGACACGCTGAAGCAGTGCCTGGCTGCTCTTGTCACTCACGTTTCTCACCCCTCCTGTTGGGTGTGATGTCACATCTGACAGCCCGGCCCAGCACCCCAAATAAACAAAACCAGCATACTCGATAAATGCTCTCACACCACTACTTCCTCTTTCTCTTTTGTCTCTGTCTCTCTCACTCTCCCGCCCACCACCACCTTCTTGCCTTCCTGTTCCGGATTTGTTTTTCTTTCTTTTTCACTCTTTTTCTCCTTTTTTTTTGTAAAAAAGACTTGCTTTCCGTCATGAATTTGAGTAAGTGGATGTCGTGGAGGAAGCGTAACTTTTTCAGGAGGAAAGAAAAGCCTGAAAGCAGTAGTCTTGATCTAGGTAAGTGGATGATGAGAACATCTGTTGTACTGTCATCTGTGGAGGAGTTTAACAATGAATTCAAAGATTCATTACAGGAAGCTAAGCTGTTTATCCACTTAACTTACAAAGTGATCAGCCACTTTATCTTTTTTAGTGGTTGAAATGTCTGTTAAACCACACTGAATGTCCCAGTGATGCTCTGGTTGACTACGGTAACTCGAAAAACCTGCGTGAACATACCAGCAGTTGATTGTCACAGCACTTAAAACCACATTTTACTTTTGTTTTGTCCTTGTTGCTTTATGCAAAAACGAGTTATGTTGTGTGTGTGTGTGTGGTCACCTCTCAATCCTCATATATTTGTAGTTTCTAATGATGTGCTGGCCTGTATCTTTAGCATCTCTGTGTGGATCACAGCCTTTGCTGCATCCAGCTTGTCAACCACTGGCATCGCGTTGTGTCTTTGAACTGAAATGTAAAGACAGAAAGAAGGCCTACAGGACTAAAAGACCTTTTTAAGATGCAAAAAGGTGTTTGAAAGTGAAATAAATGTTTCAATCTGGTTCTATTTCACATTTTCTCACATTGCATCACGTTTGCATTTGATATAGATTGACCCTTTTTTTGCATCTGAAGACGCTTTTCTATTTTTATTTTGTCAAAGTGAAAGCGAAAGCCTTTCACTATATCATTGAACTGCTCACTTGGGCTACACACACCCAACACCACTTCTTGGTGAACCTCTCCACATTGTTGAGTTCTTCTCTCTTACTTTGACTGACTTATAAAGTCACTGCAGTTATTTTATGACCTCATATTTTAGATTGCTCACATTCAGGCTCCTGTGTGTTATGTTGCTTTACGACAGCTACATTGTGTGCAAGGGAAAAATCTCCATGTAAGGAATCAGCGTGATATAATATACTGTATAGGGAGGATTGGATCTGATGACGAGGGGCGTGTGTTGTTGAGTTGTGTAAATATCCAGCAAATGCAGATCAGAAAGTTAAGCTGCCCCACCACATCGCCTCCACAAACCATCCCGTGTTGTGTCTGTGTTTGTGCGGTGATCTCTGTGTGATATCTTTTTTGTCTCTTTTTCCCATCTTGTCACGGCGCATGCACTCTGCCCTTTTGCATGCTGGGATTGTGCCGAACAGTGTTTCTGTGTTTACCTGTGTTCATCCCCTATCCCACAATGCATTATGACTCCCCACGCTAGACTTGCCCTGTCCTGTTCTGCTCTGCCCCCAATCTGTTTTCCTTTCATTGGAAGTGTCCCTCTTTCCCTCCCCTCTCTCTCCTGCTGCAGCATTCTTCTGATCTCTTCCTCCCTCTCTGGTCAAGGAGTGACAGAAGCAGAGGAGAGAGTAGGAGGAGAAGGAGGCAGGAATGCCAAACTCTTGTTTTGTGCTGCTGATACACTTGGACTATCTCTTCCTACCTTTTTTTTTTTTCGCTCTTGCTGCTTCTTCGGTTCAGTATTGTGGCGGCTTACGGTAAAAGATGGCAGAGCACGGGCTCAAACTCAGAGGTAGGAACTTTTGACAGGTGACACATGGCTTGGTAGCGGCTAGGTGTGCTACAGGTGGTAGACTCCGACTGTAGACGTGGTGACAAATGCTGTATAGATTTAGTTTCATGCAAGTTAGTTAGTTTCACTTTCATGCAATCTGATCAAGGTGTATGCAAGATTTGAACCAGTAGGATAGTTGGATATTCATGCTACGAAAGAAAGATATTAGTTTTTGAAGTGGATTGCCTATTTCATATGTACTATTACATGTACTTTCTCCTGCTCTTCAGTAAACACACTAAATATGCGACAGGATTTACCACAGTTTAGGACATCTTCCTCTCTCTCTGCTTAATTCTCATTTATTACACAAGCTGCTTGTTATATCTCCGACTTGGCTTACCGCTCACAGTTCGTCAACCTGCTCTGATTTCACTAAATTACGGTACCCCTCACCTCACCCGTCTTGTTCACCCCTAATTACACCAGTTCATGCACCCACACACACCACAGAGGTGTTTTTCAGGCTGCTAAGTGGGGATATGGGCTAATCTTTCTGGACGTACGAAGTGCTTTCCTTACAAATTCCCAGATCTTTGCGAGGGAAGAGTGTCAACAAGGCTGCGCCGGCTGGGACAAGCTTAGACAAGTGACCACTGGAGGGAGGAGAGAGGAATGCATAGGGAAATGATAGGAATTCTAAGCATTCCTCTCAACCTACATAGTCAAAATAAAACACATCTCTGCCATCGAACTGATTGTGTTTTATGTAAATTTTTTTGTGTGAACATATATGAGGAGAGGAGGAAATTTGTCAGAGGGCTTTTTAGTTCAGTGATGGACAATGGTTGACTTGAAGGCCTAAAAGTGTGATTGTTGTAGGACTGTGTTTGCGTCCTGTGTAAGGATTAGTGCCCTCCAATAAGCTGATGGTGGTGCTGTATTGAAAGACAAGACGACCAACAGCTGAGCCTCCTTCAAGACTCCCATCAAGGTGAAGTTCACCCTGGGAAACTTTTTTTTACGAGTGCAGCCTCTGCTTGAGAGTCATTTTATAGCCAAGACGTAAGCCTTCCTTAATTTTTCATCTCCAATGACCCCAAGTAAAGCATGCACAAAAAAGTTATTTTTGGTACAGTGACTTTAAACACTGTGACGGCTTCAAACACAGCTTGTTTTCTGCCAATTAAACATACTTTATCTGATATTGGGGCTAAATGTATGGCTTCTCATTCATTCAGTGGCCACACATGCTTTTTAAAGCTTTACCGAAACAATGAAAATTTAGTAGTTTTAGCTGTTAAGTATAACTTAGCTGAAGATAATTGCTGCTCACCAGTGCGGCTAAACTTTGTAAATATCTCTATTTGTCTAAGCCGAGTTCTCGTGTTTACTGTGTGATGCTGCCGTGGAAACCCGCCGATGGTTTGTTTGATTTTCACCTCAGTGCCTCCCACCGTTTCCCCCCTTCTCCCTGCTGTGTGGTCACAGGCTCTCTCCACCTGTGAGAGGGGGGATACACTAATAGACTGTGTGTCTTTATGTGTCTGCTCTGTGTTCCCAGCTGGCTGCTTTGAGGAACATGTGTCAAGTTTTTCTTGCCCCGTTTATGTCATATTTTGAGGTTTTGCTTGCCGTTCATTTTTCCTCAAACTTCTCAGTCAAGTCTTATGTAATGTTGGTCAACACTGGGTCAAGGAAATGGGAGCAGCCAGGCAATTTGATAGATTACGGTCATATCTCAGGAAAAATAGACTTGTATCCGAATGCTTTTTTGCAGAATTTATTGCCTTGGCTGTTTTTGCATTCATTCATCTTTTTGACCGAAGCACTTGTGTTAACAGGAAGCTCCTCAAACAGGCTGTCAACATGAGTAAGAGCGTTTTGCTGGAAAGGGAACCTCTGCACACAACTTGAAACTGTAGTCTGTTGTGATGTGAGCGAGTGTCTGGGTACATATATGTGCTCATTGAACTGTGAGAGGACACCAGTGGGATTACGCTTCCTGATGTAATCACTACTTCCTGTTTGGCTGTTGAGGAAGAGAAACATTTGTTTCTTGGTCGCAGCACACTCACTGTACACGACTCTCTGCTTACACTAATGTGTCTGAGTGAGGGTGTGCGGCTCAGTCATGTGAAATACGATGACTGATTACTTGACAGGAGTTGACCGTTTGTTCTGCAAACAAATGTGCCTGTACCTCTCTTGTTTCTCTGTGCTTGTGCAGTTTGTTCACTTCCACTCGCTGGGCTGATAGGATATCTTAATCACATGACCAAGTGACCCATAAAGACTGGTTTACTAGGCTGTTGCCAGTTGTCTTGAATGGGACCAGGCCAAAACTTTTCTTTTTAATAGTCGCAGCAGGACATCAAATTCAGTGATGGTTCTATTTCAGTGATAATGAACATAACTAGAAGGCAGATTATTTATCTTGAAAGGAATCTATTAGAGTTGCAATGATTTGTCAACTATTAAAGCCAACTATTTTGATAATCGTTTTGTCGTTTGGAGTAATTTTTTAAAGAAAAAAAGTTAAAATTCTCTGATTCCAGCTTCTTAAATGTGAATATTTTCTGGTTTCTTTACTCCTCTATGACATTAAACTGAATATCTTTGAGTTGTGGACAAAACAAGACATTTGATGACGTCATCTTGGGCTTTGGTAAACACTCATCGTCATTTTTCACCATTTTTTGACATTTTATAGGCCACACATCTAATCGATTTAATCAAGAGATTAATCGACAGTGAAAATAATTGTTAGTTGCAGCCCCAGAATCCACCATTTGATATGTCCAATGCCTCCACTGATGCATTTGTTTTGTTTAAACATACACCAGGCCAAGATGATGTACTCATTCTGTAGTACAGTCTTCAATTAGCAGTGGATTTAAATTATAAGTTAAAAGCCCATGATTGTATCTTGTGAAATCAGTGAATTGTACACAGCAGAATACTCTAAAAAGCAACGGGACTAGAGTGACAAAACGTACCGTACAGAGAGTTGAGTTGTAGGAAATTGTTTTATTTGTGCATACCTGAAGTTTTTCAGCTGAATGGTCAGCCTCCCTTTGGCATTCCAGCTCATTGGACGGGTGAGTTTTTGCATTAAAAACCTCATCTAGTGAAGTTTTAAATGAATGTTGACTCTAAAAATGGATATTTCGCGACCCCAGCATAACTAATTACACTAATTAAACTTTACTAAGAGGTGCTGGACACTAAATTAATTTTGTTGTGTGATGCTGGACCCTTTAACCCCGTCAGCTTGAAGCTTTAACACTCAGCTGAAGATGAACACAAAGCTTAAAGTGCTTCAGGTCAGGTCTCGGTGAACAACACCAGCCCACATACCACTCGCCAGTCACACAGACATGAATTTAGGACCACAGCTGATTTGACAGTTTGTTCGCAACTAACTGTAAGTGTGTATGTTTTTCCCCTACCATAAATGTCAACATGAAAGTGTTATGTATAACATACTTGGCAGAAGTACTTGTGTGCAAAGATGTAAATAGTCATGAGCAAAGCGACATAAGTGGACATATGTAATGGTGCATTAATGGTGTATATACAGACTCCCCTTGGGTATTTCTTCTCTCTTGCACACACACACACACACACACACACACACACACACACACACAGCCCTGTTGCTGCTTTGATCCGTCCTGCAGTAAGACATTCCTGTGCTGTGGTGAGTAGCAGCAGCAGACAGATTGAGGTGGAGCAGCGTGTATGAATCGAGTGTATTGTCCTTGTCAAGGTGGTACGTTGGAGAGCCCAGGAGGAGACCTGAGCCCACAGGGACCCTCTCCTCAGGGGCCTCAGAGGCCCTCCACAGGGTGCTGATAAGGCTGTAAGGACAGGAGGCCCCAACATAGGGCTTTTTATAAAAGGAAAATTGATATTGCGTTGAAAGCATGCCTGTACTATACTTGTCTTGCTCCTCGTGAGTTGTTTTCTAAATGTTCTTGCCAGCATTTTTCTCTCCCTCTGGCTGTTTCTCTTTATCTTTTTGTCTCTCTCTCCTTGTTTTTCTCTTTTTTTGTTGTCTTGTCTGCATGTCTTTCATTCTTCCTCTCTCCATATCTGTCAGGGCTTGTTTAACCATTCCACCTGTGAGTTATCCACCGTGATTGATTGCCATCAGTTATTGGGCCCCCCTGTTACGTCACCTACCCTTTTGTCAATCATGCTGTGTCGTTTTATTTTTTTCAAAGACCCCGTCTTTGTCTCCTGTGTCCTTTTTCTCCATCATCTTCATTCATCACCTCCTCTTTGTCTTCTTCGCCTCTTGAGAAAGAATCCTTTAGGTTTTATTGTTGCTGCCTGAGATTTATGTGGAAAAAATAGGTCAACATACTCTCAGGAGGGCCTTTTACAGTGTTACGGTTCAAAGCACTTTAAAGACAATGGCGCAGAGAAGAGGACACAGTGCAAGCATATACCAGTCAAGGAAAATTAGCCTCTCCTGCTTTTGTCCCCACCCCAAAATCTCACCTTTCTAGTGGTTGCTTTCCACAGAAATACCACTCCATACTTGTTGTCTCATATTTGTTGTCATCTTCTCCTCTGGTCTTCATGACATTTCTGGAACATTTAGATGGCGTATAAATTATGTGTGTCCATTTCCCACTGTGAATGAGAAAAATGTAAGATTATTCAGTCCTCATTGTCATGCATTTATATATATTTATGCATACTGTGACCCTGGATAATAAGAATTCTTGACAGCAACTTTGTTTGACAACTAAAACGTTTTCACATTCAGGCAATAAATTAATGTCTACCCGAAGAATGTAATTTTAAGGTAAAAAGGCAAATGTAGAAACTCTGTCTTGTCGTCTTCCCGTTTCCTTCAAGTCAAGTCAAGTCTTTTTTTTTTGTATGTCCCAAAATCACAAATTCCTTCTATACGTAGACCCTTCATAATTCCAAAAAAACCTCTCTAGTCTCTTCCACCACCATTTATCTCATCCGCTCACCTCTTCACCTCCCTCACCCCCTACCTCTGGCCTCCGTTTGTGGTACATTCTTGTTTTTATGCCCCTTCTCACCTAGCCAGCGGCTGTGCATGCACACACACACACATACACTCCGCACACCCCAAACAAAGAAGCCGATGACTGCTGGGGCTGGTGATCTTAACCTTTGACCTTTTGTTCAGTTCATGGTGCTTTACACAGTGGCTAGTTGAATGACAGTGGCAGTTTAACGCTCCTACACACAAACACACTTTTACCTCTTCAATCTCCAGCCCTAGATTACAATCTTGGACCTCCGTCACGGTGCTTGGAAGCAGATGTGAATGCATTTCTTTTTTGACCCACTCCCTCAGGTGTACAATTGTGAGACAAGACTTACAACTTAATGAATGGGTTATTTAGGAGGTTAAAGTACAGGAAGGGCACGCGGGATTAAAAGACACTAAACATAACATAAACTTGCAGAACCTGGCAGGCTGAAGTGCTGATATATGTGAGGGGAAGGTTCTCTGACACAATGACAGATAGCACCTGTTCCCCTCAGGTGTACAATTCTATTGTTGATGCTGTTGTGTATTTGGCTGTGGAAGTTCATACGGCCGCTGGACTTTGTTTTGGAATGTCATTATGTTCCTGCAATGATTTGATGTCTCGGTCTGGAGTTTAATGACCCGCCACTCTACGCCACTCTATGTGATTGTTCATTGCATGACTGTGCAAGATAAATTCTTTCTATGGCCTCTAAATCCTTTATGGCCATCCTGTTTTATTTAATGTGAGTGATTATTTTCAAAATGAATCTTTTGATATTGTTTTCAGTCAATTTTTAGGATAAATACCAGTCAAAGTCCAAAGTATGGATACACTGGTTTGACTTTTTCTTTCCCAGTACTGATTCCAATACCTAAACTCAGGGAACAAATACAACCGATACAAAGGTGCAGCAGCAGCAAATGCCAATCCGATACCAGTGCTCTCTTTTTCCAAATGCTAAATCTGCTTAATGCTTTCTTGCTGCAAGGAACTCACTGGAATCATTCCTATGTAACATAAGGCTGCAACTGTATTTGTAACACTTCACATTAAAATGCATTTATTGTGAACCGCCTGCACTAAGTGGTGAGTAAAAGCAGTAGCTTATCATCATCAAAATTAGGTCATCAGAGCAAATTAATGGAGCGCAAAGGAAAATATTAAAGTTTTAAATGTGTATCGGTTACCTAATCAACTCAATAAGATCTGACAGATAGGATTGGTGCATTCTTAGTCCAAAGTGATAACTTGAAATAGCTTATTTTTTTCTGTAGAGTAAAAACATTTTTTTTAAAAATCAAAGAGATTTAATTTACTAAATTATGGGATGTTGAAAATAATGAAATCCTCACATCTGAGAAGCCGAATCACATTATTTATCACTGACGTATGTACAGAACATCTTCAGATACCTCCGTTATTATGAACTATATGAAGGTTTTCTACTCACACAGGTTGCGCCACCAAATCTAATCTTCAGTTGTGATTGTAAAACATTCATCTTAATATGTCATTTTGTTATGTCACAAAAAATAACTCGTGAAGATAAAAATATAGTCATGATAATTGAGATGGATTGTTTTCCTCCATATTCTTTTAACTGTGGGACAAAGTGGCAAAAATAATTTTCTAAGTCAAGTCCAAGGCTTTGTGTGAGCTACTCTGATCCATTACAGTCGCCCAGGCACATCAAAGCAGCTGACCTTCTGCCTGACACACAATGAGGCCTTATTAGAGAGCCATGTTGGAGAGAATGAAGAAGGAGCAGGGAGGGAGTCAAGCGGGAAGAGAATGTGAAATATTTGTACAATTGGATTCAGAGACCAGGAGAACATTATAAATGGGCAAGGGCTTGTGCACAGGTGCAGATGGGCTTTTTTTATTTTAGCTTTACTGACACGGTGGGTTTTTGACATTTTGTACATTTTTATCCAAATACCCCTCCTGCCTACATTTTGTTGCTGTAATTTTCTGATGTTCCAGCCACATTGATCATGATGCTTTTAAGCCGTGATGCCTCTAGCTACAATTACCATTTACCAGCATTGAGCAGGGAGAATGAATTTGGCCAGTGGGTTCCTAAAATAAACGAGTGGAAATGGTCTTTGAGTTTTAATAATGTTCTTTTCTGTCATCATAAGACCGACTGTTTTTTTATCCACCTGTTCAGCTTTCTAACAACAACCCCTCTTCTTTTTGTTCCACAGATGAGCATGATTCAGTACAGAAGAAAACATTCACCAAATGGATAAATGCACAGTTCTCCAAGGTAACGTGAAATATAACTGTTAGTCAGACTTGCTATAGACACTTAAATTTACATGTTGCATAAAGCTTCCCTATGAGGGACTAGTGTAAGACTGACAGAGCCTGTCGCACAATGCATTATGGGTGAAATTAGACACTTAACAGAAGAGAAAAAATGGGGGAAGCAACATGAACAGCGACACCACACCAAGTATGGTAGAAAATAACAGAAAAGGTCAGAAACGATTCAAGAATATGGTACAAGAATCCCCGAATTTTTACGGACAAACAGTTGAAAAAGTTGGCTAAGAGTTAGTCCTGCAGCAGAATAGCTTTGCCGCCAGCAGTGGACTTAACTGTTGAAATGTTAACGTACCATTGTGTAAATGTTTTTGTTGCACTTATACTATATCTCATCTTAATTTGATAAAATGAAGCACAAACCCTAATTGCAAATGTTCAGAACAATGACCTAAACATTATTTAGTTTCAGTGCATGTCTTAGTCCATTACTCTACCCAGCAACAGTTTCCCCTCAGAGTGCTACAATAATGGCTTTACGTGTGTGGTCCTGTTTTTCTATCCCATTATTCTCAGTCGTTCACAGAATTGTGTTAAATATGCTTAGCTGATTTTGCAAACTGGTCTAGTTTAAATATTTGCACTCTTCAGACCAGCCAGCTCTTAAATGCTCTCAGTTTAGCTCAGTCTTCTCTTTTCTGCTTTTGATGCTTTCAAAGTGTTGAATGTCTAATGGTTATGACAGCGGTTGTTATGTCCTGCCAAACTTGTCTTTGTCTTATCTATATGTGGCGCTTTTGGATTCCCTCCAAACTTACCTGTAACAGCTGCATCATGTTTCCTGTTTATGACCTGGATTGGGTGGTTGAACTACTTATTTTAATATTTTTTAAATGTTATGCCTCAATGGATTTGAGTCCACTTTGACATGTAAATTTCCTCTCAGTGACAATCTGGCAGTCACTGTAAATATCCACATTTCCTGAGTTGAAAACCTAGTCGATTCATAGTTAATATCTTAACGGGAAAATTCACCACCTTTTATGTGGATGTCCAATCAGTGTTGATGGTAAACGTTGTCAATTGAAGCAATAAATTGCTCAGTGCGTGCTATGTTGACCGAGAAAACTGAGTTCTCCTACTGGCGGAGCCTGCCGGCAGTGCCTACATGTACCAGGATGCATTGCGCGCAAGCTTCTGACGCTCGGAGGGTCCCCGCCGGCCATATCCTCTTGCATGGGGGATGCAGCCTCGGCCTCTCTACGCTGCATTTCTTCGGCCGTATACTGTGACTCAAATAAATATGACTCAGCCAAAACACTGTAAAATGTTTCATCCATAACAATCTCTGCACTCATATTTTGGGATGCAATTTCCGCTGTTGGTAACGTAGCTAGTTTGCAATATAAGCAAAAAGTTTTTGAGCAGCTTCCAGAGCACGACCCCTGGCTACCCAGAGGCAGAGACGTAGTAGTAGTAGTAGTAGACATGTAGTTCTTCCTTGCATTCAACTACGTCACTGTCAAATGGATGCAGGAACAACAACTGATTTTGTATCAACACTGATTGGACATGCACATAAAAGGTGGCAAATTCTCCCTTTAACTCTGAAATACAAATGTCTGAGTGTGTTAGTTGATGGGCTCGTTTATTGATTGCTGCAACATCTGGCTAATTGTTTCTGAGCTGCAGCCACACTCTGCAGCGCTCATCCTTGGTGTAGACTACAAAATTGTAGATATAACCGACCAGTTATGCTGCTTTCTCCAATCAGACGGGGAAGACGCCCATCAAGGATATGTTCTCCGACCTGAGGGATGGGAGGAAGCTGCTGGACCTGCTGGAGAGCCTCACTGGCACTGTACTGGTGAGTTTGTGTATGTGTGTATCTAGGTTTGCAGACTAACTTGTCAGACAATAACAAACAAATTATTAAGAAATGAGTCATTTGACCTGTTTAGCTTCACTACTACTACTACAGATGACAGTTTAGAAATGAGAGAGAGAGGGGTGTGACTTACAACAAAGGTCCCAAGGCTGCAGGATGAAAAAAAACATTCTTGCTGCGTGAGTGCATTTTATCAAGCTGGGCAACATTTTTAAAACACGAATTTCCAGCAAGGGTTGTAACACCACTTAAATGCCTATGAGTTTTTGGGCAATGCATGCAATGGAAGTACAGGAGTGCAGTGTTTTTGTAGCTGCAACGTGACTGCTGCATCTACTCAAGGCGGTACGAGCACATGCATTACCTCACGTTAACTCAAACGTTAAATCAAACGTTAAATCTAATGTAAACATTAGAGCCACGCGGGACCTCAGCAGATGTAGTTTGGATGCTTGAACAGCTACATTAAGAACAGATGTTTTGCAAACACATTACATCCTCCATTTCATCAACTGTGCATGTGTAGCGATTGTAGTATTTTCTGCATGTATGTTGTTTTCAGCAGGACATCAAATTTTTCCTCCGCAAAGATCTTGCTCAACAGAAGATTAATGAATACTTTGTTTGCCGTTTCTCCAACCAGTGACCGCTTATGAGTGCAACATTTTTGTGTTCCTTTTTTTTATCGGTGTTGTCACCTTGCTGTCACCCCCTCAGCAGCATATCTGCTTTCCAGCACCTGCAAACATACTAAGTGCCAACTGTCTCTATGACATGCATACGAGCACACACATGTACACACACACACACTCTCTCTGATACCAGAATACTAATTCTATAATGGGGTGCTAATGAGTGGTTAAGGTATGTGGAGACTTAAAAAGGATTTGCAGCTGGCAGCTATTCATCCTGCCATTCTTTCCATAAGTTGGCCCGTTGACACTGCTGATAGCGTAATGGCTGTGATGAATGTATGGAGAGAAACACTCTGCTGAGTGATGACATACCTTTTCTTGGTGTAGCGATGCCTCACATTTTTTCTCATGAGTGTAAATAAATGTGTCATAGACTCAATTTCCAAGGAACTACTCCATGTATCTGCATGTAGGATTCCTCCTGCAGCCTTATGATTGGCTAGTAAACACTGAACATGCCGTCACCTGATTCGTGTTGTGTTTCCTCTTCCTCAGACCAAAGAGAGAGGCTCCACCAGAGTGCACGCTCTCAACAACGTCAACAAAGTACTTCAAGTCCTGCATCAAAATAATGTGAGTATCTGGTGTTTTCTCCGGTTCTGTGGTGCTATTGTCACATCAGCTGCTGTTTGGCGGATGCTTTTAACCAAATCACTTACATCAGTGGTTCTTACCCAGGTGCCATTAAGGTTAAAGAGTCTAGGGCTTCATTTTTAGCCGCATATGACAGCATAATACAGACAGAAAGAGGGAACTAGTGAACTGTAAAGTTAGCTGCTGTTGTGTTTTGTTGAAGTAAAAACCCACAACCTCTTTGACTATGGTTCATTTCCAGCCTATCTATTTGAATGTGTCATTTTGTCTACATTGAGTCTGCATCCCTCGCTCCTTCGCTCCCTCATCGCTCCTCTTCTCTGTGTACAATAGTTGGTCTTAATGCTTTGACCTTAGCAGTGGGAGATAATGCGAAGGGCATGCTCATGGGAAGTAGCAGAGGCTGGAGTTTGCATGCAACCCCCACTGGTTTCTCTCCTGCAAGAGTCAGCTGGCAGTGAAGGCCAGAGTTCCCATGAGCCTTTAAAGTCTGCTTCCTGGAAAAAAAGAAATAAGGCCTTTTTAGGAGCTTTTGAAAATAAATAGATATCATAAAAATACTTGATGTTTAAAGTATAGAAACCACGTTTATCATTGAAATGTGCTCCACTTTGATGTCATGTTGTAGCCATGGAAAAACTTGACTTCACTGTGCACATTTAACATGAGTCTAAAGCTTCATCGAAAGAGCTACAAGAGTAAGTATGTTATTGCAGTCATTTATTCGCTCTCCCTCTGATGGAGTGCTGCTGGATGATTCTGGTTGCTTCAAAAGCTTTTTAAAAACTTGAGTTCACAGGTTCAATATGTCCTAGTTTAGAAGTTGGGGATGGAAACATGTGCACGGATGCAGAAATATGATGAGCTGCATATGTGAGATTCTGTGTGAGAGAGACAGAAAGAGAGAGAGAGAGAGAGAAAGACAGAGAAGGGATAGTGTGGCAGGACGGAGCTAATTGGGACTAGAGAAGGGTCAGAGGTCAGCTGTGCCGTATACAGAGAGGTCACTTTTTTTAGTTTGACCAGACACTTGACCTCATGTTCCACTCTGTGCCTTGATCCTCTCCAAAATATTTACATGTAATCAGTCCTCATTTGGCCTCACCTCGTATAAGAAGTGTCTGACTCACTTTATTTATAGATAGCTTTGGAATGATGTAATTAGGGTGGTATAATCCACTGTGTGGTAATGGTTCAGAAGTTTTCAGCTGTGACAGTGTGGACACTCATTAAGATTTGAAGCAGTATTATGTACTCCACTGCATAAAGAAACTCCGATGTGTTTTACTTTAAGGTTTTTGTGCTGTAACGAGCTTAATTTTGAAAAGATTTTATGATTACAGCAAACAAAAAAGATTTTCACTGAGGAGATTTTACTGGTGTGGCTTTCCAACTAATCTACTCAAAACAATCAATCTACTTTACAGCTAATGCACACCTTTGTACCATTGCTTGTACTATTAATTATTTATTTTCGCTCTCTTATTGTCTGACACTTCTTTCAGGTCGATCTTGTAAACATCGGAGGGACAGACATTGTGGATGGGAACCGCAAGCTGACTTTGGGCCTCATCTGGAGTATTATCCTTCACTGGCAGGTGAGCACACATATAGACACACATGTGCTGTTCTTTTCTTTCCACACGTACACACACACACACACACAAAGACTCATTAATGTTTGCTCTGACCGTGGACGCACAATTCACTGATGATCCAGAGGGATTAAAAATACACTTGATGGAAAATCAGTATTGATGTGCACACGTGCGTGTAAGCATGTAAACATGGTTATCATCCACCTGCTGAAATTTAGATCAACCATTTGAAGGAAAATAGTTCATCAAGAGGTTTTATTAAAAGGGTTTAGGCACTGCCAGTTCTTTCAATATTAGTTTTTCATTAATATTAGTTTACGTTAATGTCACTCCTGTCACTGTATGCACTGTGAATTCGATATGCTGTCATTATCATAGCAAACCTGTCATTATTTCATATAACCATAGATCACATAGAAGTGGTGGTGGTTAATCGTGATCTTCTCATATAATTTCTTACACATTTTGAAAGTATGTGCCAATCACAATGAGCATGATGCTCTAATCTGCCATGGTCCCCATGATCACTTTCCATATCAACAAAACACATATGCAAAAATTGCATGTTTTAACTTTTGTTTATTCACCCATATTAATGTGTGCTGTTTCATGTTTGTGTAGGTGAAAGACATCATGAAGGATATCATGTCCAACCTGCAGCAGACCAACAGTGAGAAGATCTTACTGAGTTGGGTACGCCAGTGCACACGCTCATACCAAGAAGTCAATGTGCTGAACTTCACCACCAGCTGGGCTGACGGCATGGCTCTCAACGGCATCCTCCACCACTTCAGGTGAGGAGAGATCACAGATTCTGGTGGGGGGGAGGGTCATGTTGTGGGATACATTTTCTTTAAGTTGACATTGCATATTTGACATATGCCCTTTTGACTCTGACTGTAAATCATCCTGAACCATGCCTTCAAGAAACCAAGCCTTGAAATTTAGGAATGGCCGATATGTAGGAAGCTTTCTCTGTGTGTGTGCGTGTGTGTATGTGTGTGTGTGTGTGTGTGTGTGAGAGGATACCCAGGCTGTGCAAGTGGCGGGAGGTCAGGTTGACAGGTCAGCGCCTGCCGGGTGTGTGTACACTGCTTGACTTGCTCTGTTTACGCCTGCCGTGCCACTGTTTGCACACGCTTGGTGTGTGTATGTACGCTGTTGTGTGTGAAAGAAAGAGGGCGAGAGAAGCGTCAGAGGTGTTTTCCCCCCTTCTGTAACCCCTTGTCCTTACTAGTGACATGCATGCACGCACGCACACACACACGGGCCTGTGAGCTGTGAGAAAGGCCAGTGTTGGTTTAGACCTAGGCCAGGGTTTAGGTGGATCACTGAACACACACATTCCACACCCAACTGGCCTCAACACAAGTCCCCCCCCCCCCCCTGCACCACTAAGGGAAGAGTCTTTTCTGTACGGAGGACACATATAAGTTTCAAATGTTTGTTCCATTTTTTTCTGCACAAGGGATATGCTCAGGAAAAGGTCATTTATTGTCCAAAAAATTAATATAGAAACCTCCACCCCCTGAGTTATTACATTGGTATGTACAAAACACCATTCTTACACAAGTGCATGTAAAACAGAAGCTGTGTTCTTAAAAACCAATGATTTATCTTCACCCCAACAGCACCAGCGCTTTGAGAAATGTGCATATTTATATGAATATATGTGTTTTATGAATTATCTGAGATTGAAACTGTAATACTGCAAATCCTGAAAGTTAAGTTGCCGCTCTCATCTCCACTTTTCTTTGTGTCTTCAGGCCGAATGCATTCAATTGGGACCAGGTAGTCAGAATGAGCCCTGTGGAGAGACTGAACCATGCCTTCACCGTAGCCAAAGACCAGCTGGCTATTGAGAGGCTACTGGATGCCGAAGGTACGGCAAATTCTGAACTGTTTTTAAACACTTGTACACCAACTGTATTTATTTGGACAAGAATAACTGTAGAAAGTTTTTATGAAACTATAAAAAAAATGGTTACAAAAGAAAAGGCTCCTATCAACTACCTTTTATAGTATTCCCAAAGAATAGTTGGTTATGGAATGAGGTACATTTTACTGTCCAAAATTCCCACATATTAAAATATGGTCCGCGTCCACATAGCCTACCTTCATGTCCTGCCAGCAGTTGGATGGAGGATAGAGGATGGAGCAAATACTTTGGTGTTGTCTTTGGCTGAAGATTTGTAAGAAGCTGTTTGCTCAGAATGTTTATTCTAGTTCATGGAGTACCTGTAGATCCGCAGTGTGCACGTACTTAAGCCATCTATATTCAGACACCTGTTGTTATGTCGTGACCAAGACATAGTCATATCTGACCTGTGTCAAAGCCTTGTTTAATTAGTACAACTTGCCTCAACCTGCCCTTTTCTCTCCCCTCTCACCCTCCTTCCCATCTAATCTCCTCCCGTCACCCTTAACTGCTATCTCGCTCTATCTACCATGCTGCTTTTCTTCCTCATGCCATTTTCACCTCTCTATCCCCCCGTTCTCTTAGACGTGGCGGTGCAGTTACCAGATAAGAAGTCCATCATCATGTACGTAACATCGCTGTTCGCCGTGCTGCCCAAAGACGTGACCATGGAGGCTATCAGAGAAGTGGAGACCCTGCCACGCAAATACAAAGTGGGGTCTGAGGACTCGGGTTCAGGCCTCAGTGCTCAGGTAAAACACACAACACAGTAGATTTGCATTCCAGGAGGGTACAATATAAGCTTGTAGAAAACACCAACACCTTTCTGAGTTATGATTTTTGGGCAAAGTGGGAAGGACACGTACGTGGTTGTAGACCAAGGGGAGAGTCACTGTACTATTCTCACAACTTTTTAAACTGCTCACACAAAAGGTGTTTGCTGGAGTTCACGGGTACATCTGTTTTTCCAGGAATCCAAGGTGCTCTTTTATGTGCAAACTTTAAAAACCCACAGCTGGTAACCAGCAATGTAGACAGTAAGTCCAAACTTTAGGAATTTATAACTGGAATGAAAAAGATGCAGTTCAGAACTGGTTCTCGATACCCAAACCAAGGTCACGATTCAGTATGTTTTTTGGCACAGTGAGAAAAACCCAAGATGACATTCCCTGTATTTAACTTGCTCATTGGCTATGAAACTTGCTGTATAAATGAAGGCACAAAAACAATTAATCTAAAATTCCTTTGGCCGGTTCTGACAGCTGACACCCTGCCAAAACTGTCTTTATTGGACTTGAAGTTTCGGATTTATGTTCTGCACATGCCAATATGTAGTATAATATGTACAATATGCGCTGAAGATAGATTGTACTATACTAGACTGCAACTATTTGGTTCATAGGATGTACCGAATTGCAAAAAGCATTGTAAATGTTCCACACCAAAATGTTCATGATGAATTTGTGATTGATACACCCCTAATGAACTAAACAAAACAGTGTACTACCTCCTTAATCCCCATGGTTCAGTTATTTCCGTAGTGACCCAGTGCTTCAGAGCAGCAGATATCTCCCCCGTCTGTGCCGGTGTAAACAAACCGTTATCTCTTTCTATGAACGGTGAGATGATCGTTCCGCTCCTCCTGAACGTCGGGCTTCCACAACTGAAAAGCTGAAGCCGCAAAAAAAATTTGAAGCCATAACTGCTTCAACCTTTTTCCGCCGTGTTGTATTTCTGATAACATTCAGTTTGAAGGCCACGGACGCCGTTATGTGCAAGCATAAGGAATATTGTGAAGTGTCTCACTGTGTGTTGCCAGATAGAATGAGCCACTCTCCCACCCTGAAAAAGCCATCTCCTTCATTCTCTCCAGCACTGCTCATGAAAAGCACAGCAGGCGCAGGCAAATAGGGAGCAGAGCCATGACTCACCCCTCTGACATTAGCCAACAGAGCGAACTGCATTCTGCTGGAAACACAGAGCTGTAAAGGGGTGGAAGGAAATGAGGGAATAAATTGGTGAGAATGGGGAGTGTGTGCAGAGAGTTGACAGGGAAGGTTATTTGAGCATTAAAGATGCCTGTGTGTGCTGGTGGGCTGCCGGCTTTAGCATGTGACTAACATGCGCATACTGACACTGTTCAGTGTTTAACATCTGTGAGCATTTCAGAGTGTCTTATTTCTACAACTTGATTCACTAAAATTGTGATTAGTAACTAAAGCAGACCAAGTTGCACCCCTCCAAAAAATGTAATTTCTTTCAATCACATACATTCCCGGGGCTGCGCAATGCAGTGGTTTTAAGTCAGAAGTCAGAAAATCCCAGAAACCACCTCTTAAGTTTTTATTGCCCTTGGGCACATACTCCACACGTCCTGGAACGAGTGCTGGAAAAGTCTTTTTAAATAGTGCCCTGATTGGTCCAACAAGGGGTTTACTTTCCTGGCACAGGTCCTCTCTCCATAGGAAGTGATGCGTAATGCTGCTGGTAGTGAGACTGAGTGGAGGAAAAAGAAAGGCTCTTTGTTTTTGATGACTCGCTTAGGTTCCCCCCCCTTAGTTTTAGGTTCATGGTATTGGTTCCTGATATTGTTGTGGAGATCTTAATGTTGATTATAGATAATGATTGTTTTCAACATCAGCTTGAGATCTAATAACACTTTATTGCATTACCGTCAAAGTTGGAATATCACTGATGATAAGTGCATGAGGATGCATTGCATGCTCCAGAATCACAACTGCAAAAGTGATGAATGCAGGAATTGATGTGAACAAATCATCTGGTGATAATAAAGTGTTCTGTTGAGCCAGACCACAGCTATTTTACAGCCATTTAAGTCAATAAATAGACCAAGGCTGCAGTTTTCTCTCTCTCACTCTCTCTCTCTCTCTCTCTCTCCCTTGTCTTTCTTTCTCTCATTGTTACTTTGTCTTTGCCAGCCTCCACTGGTCTAACATAAGAGCGTACTGTATTTTTTATGACTTACTCCAAAATATCCAAAAGGTCATCGAATATTTTCAACAGGTGACCTTTTCCTGAGTTCGCTACACAGACATTACCGTTGTGTAATTTCAGCCTGGAAAACAAAGGTCCATTTGACTTGTTACTGTACCAGCCTCTACACACCCATTAGCATTTCTGTCATCTTTGACTTGGCATGGCTGCCGCTGCAAAGATTTTTATCTCCTGTTCATTTTTAGTTCCAGACAGATTTGTTGTGCTCTGTCAAACTTTTTCCTACTTCCCTTCAGAAAAAATGGAAACCTGGAGTAGTTTGTCAATTCAGTTGTGTACAATGGATGTGGTGTTAGAGTTAGGAACTTATTCAGGGAAGCACTGACAAGACTACTGTCATTACACAACAAAGTGATCTTTCCACTTCCATCTAAGTTGTTTCATTTCAAACATGTTTTCCCTCTAAGGAAAGCGACTTCCCCATCCATCTCTGACTGTACACCCAAATTTACCCAGGATACCACTATGTTTCAATTTTACTGCTATTCCTAGAATGAGGATTGACCTGCCCAGCGTGCCAGGAGCACCTCCCAGCATCCTATAATAGGCCTGCAGTTGTTTTGTTTTTTCCTTAACTGAGCAGGGCAGGTCGCTCTGCATGCTCCAGGGCAGCACGGGGCCCTCCTAGATGTCTGGCTCTATTTTAAAACTCACCAACTGATGTGCACAGATGAAAATCAGAGTCAAGGACAAATTGAGGTTTTGGGCACGGCTGTGTTTCATAGACATCATTGTCCTGAGAGCTTTGATGTGGCCATGTGAATGTGACTTATCGAGGAAGCAGAAACTCTTTATTGCTTCCTACTACATTCCTCTTGTTCAATGCTATCTGTCAATGTTATATTTTACTATTACATACAGTAATACAGTAATGACAACCCCAGATGTAAACATATTGTCTATAATATGGTCAACAGTTGCCTTCATCCATTGCCTCATGTTTTCCAGAATATGCAGATGGAGGAAGCAGGCAGCAGCCCCCGGCCGGAGACCCCCAGCACCCTGACAGAGACAGAGGGGGAAATGGAGGGCAGCCTACTGGACGTGGACCTGGACAGCTACCAGACCACGCTGGAGGAGGTGCTGACCTGGCTGCTGTCGGCCGAGGACGCCCTTCAGATTCAAGAGGAGGTGTCGGACGATGTGGAAGAAGTCAAAGAGCAGTTTCACACACACGAGGTAGGAGGAGACCTGCAGGCTGACGTAAGGCTTGCAGAGAGGTGAACATGCATGCACATGTAGACAAATTAACTTAAATGACTAAATAACACTGTTGTTTGCACCTCTAACACTGTAAAAAAAAAGTGACAATGTGATGACATTTGTGTGACTTGCACACCATTTTTTTGTCTAAGAACTGTCACTCTTCATTGTCGAGACTGCAGATAGCGTCCCAGAGACAGACACCTCCCACAACCAACAGTACATGCTCCGTACATGTTGGGAATGCCAGGAATTCTGTAGAGAACAGAGGCGCACAGCACCCCATGGTGCCCTGGCACAGAGCTTACTTGCTTGCTTGAGAAGGCGTAGCTGCAGGGTTTGTGTCTGTGCATGTATGTAAAGGGGCTTTGGCTGGATTCCCCTTGGCTGAGATGTGAATATTTCTGAAGTCTAATGTCTGGAATCCAGGTCAAAGCTGAAAGCTGGTAGTGAGACCATGAGAGCAACAAGACCCAAAGCCTCTTTAACAGCCAGGCTTTTCAGGAGGTCTAAAACAAATCAATCCTGTTTGTTTCGGCCCTGTTGTTCACATACTTACTCCAACTTCTCCAGCAAAGCCTGATCAAAAACAATGTGCTCAGAGGTGCAGTCAAATATGCTTACTCATCCAGAGAGCTCACGGAAAACAGACAATAAGTCAACTCATTGGGCTTCATATTTCTCACAACAAGAACCAGCAAAAAGCAGCTCCTCTACGGAGCTGAGAAGCAATCAAACTCCTTTAAAGTTGCTCTTGTATTCCTTCTTGAAGAATTTTCTCCTTCCTCTTTTGTTTTGCAATTGGTCTCAGTTGGCTGCTTGACAGACTGTGCTCTTCAGTTTGTGCTCGCAGGCTTGTCTGACTGTTGCTACAGCAACACTCGCTAATGCAAGGGTGCAGAGGTGATGCCCAGTGCTTCTGCAGGGCATCATTAAGTGTTATACCAAGTGAAGCTTGAGGGTGGGGAGAGAAACGTATCCAGATTTTAGTATGTGGTCGCCAGGTGCCAGCATGCTGCCTCAGATTATATAAGCAATGTTAGACTGAATCTGGATCATCTTAAGGGTATGTGTTTATCTCCCTTAACTTAACATAGTGTACATACAGATAGTGGGTCCCAAGGCTGGTTTTGTTTCTAGCACAGCTTGTCTGGAAGACCAACATTTCAAATTGAAACAGTTTCAAAGTCAAAGATTTGCAGTAAAACATTTTCGTATCATAACTGTTTACCTCTCCTTCTCCCGAAAGGCCTTTATGATGGAGCTGACAGCGCACCAGAGCAGTGTGGGTAATGTGCTCCAAGCGGGTAACCAACTGATCGCCCAGGGCAATCTGACAGAGGAGGAAGAAGAGGAAATCCGGGAGCAGATGAGCCTCCTCAATTCCCGCTGGGAGAACCTCCGAGTGGCCAGCATGGACCGCCAGGCCAGGTAGATACACACACATGTACACCTGCTTTAGTCCTGTAGAGGCATTGCAACACTTTTTACTATTGTTCATTGCAAATATCACATGATTTTAGTTCATTTGTGTCGGAAACTATTAAGGCTGACCTGAATGCTTCGGAAGCTTTGACCGTTGCCATCGTAATCAACGTCCCAGTCAGTATTTGAGTACAGCGTTTTAAATTTTTTTTTTTTATTATTATGTATGTATTACCCAAAAATCCCAAATAGCCCATGGAATAAGGAAAAGTAATGTTATTCATGATGCATCAACATTCATTTGTATTAATAATTCTCAGATGGATAGCACTGTTTGTTGTGTGTAGACTGCGTGTGCTGAAACAGAGCGGAGGAGATTGATAGACAGTCTCAACAAAGCCAGAGCTTTTATTTTATATGTTGCCATAGGCTACAGTATATTTATTTATTCATTTGTTTATAGGCCTACATATGAGCAAATTAGTTTTTATGGGCTATTGCTTATTTGATGTGATTATTGGACATTTTGTAGCCTTTTTCATTTTAATAAAAAGGTAAAGTTAGATTTTTGTCCTCATCTCTCATTAGACAATTTGAGCAAAGTAAAGTATAGTAGGTAATGACTGCAAGTTTGAAGAAAGTATGACCGTTTGTGTTGTCGTCGGCGTCGCCACATATTCGTTGAATATCCTCGAATATTTGTCACTGAAGCTTCGAAGCCCTAAACATAGTATTCGAGCCATAATGATCCAATTGTGCTGTCATTAAAAAAAAGAAACATAAGTCTTAAAATGCAAAAATCTGTTAAGTTTTACACTGTATTGTGCAGTGCCATCACATCATGAGCCACAAATTGCCTAGCGGAGGTCATTTTCCTCTCAGTGTCACTGTTGACCTCAGATGTTTATGAGTTTTTCTTGTGGAGAATGTACTGTGTGAAGGTGACACCTGATAAGCCTTGAGCCCTCCAAGACCTAACAAGTCTAACGCTCAATCTGTATTGTCAAGGTTTATGATGCTTTAGACACTCACACACAGTTGTACATAAATCGTATTCATGATGTCCACTAGAGCATCTGTTGACCCTGATATGTGCAATGACTCATTGTTCGTGGAGTCTGTCTACAGCATTATCACGTATTGTAGTGTTTGTGCTACTATGAGGCAGTTAAATAACCACCGTAAAGATTATTAAACTGATAGCTTTCATGTCCTTTCTCCCTCTCCCTCTCCAGGCTCCATGAAGTCCTGATGGATCTTCAGCAGCAGCAGTTACAGCAGCTTTCTGATTGGCTGACGCAGACAGAGGAGCGAATCAGAAAGATAGAGACAGAACCGGCAGCTCAAGACCTGGAGCTCTACAAAGAACAGATAGAGCAGCACAAAGTAAATACGGCTTCCCATTCAAACGTTTATCTTGCGTGAATCTAAAACGGGTATTTGATTTAACGTGGACAGGAATCAAGTACAACATAAAAATAATTGTGACGGTCTCAATGCACCGCTCTTGTCCTAAAACAGACATGTCTTGTGACCTCTTTGTCACATGTTGGATCATTCACTGTCTCCATGGTGTCACCATAAAGCTGAGTGGCTTCTCTGCCAGCTCTGTTAATGGGTAATATGCGGCCGGTGTGCTGACTTCACTGTTTGCGTTTCCGTTCAGGAGCTTCAGAACGACCTGGAGGCGGAGCAGGTGAAGGTCAACTCTCTAACACACATGGTGGTCGTGGTAGACGAGAACAGCGGTGAGAGTGCCACCGCTGCTCTGGAGGAGCAACTACAAGTGAGTTTTCTGTTGTCTTTGTGTATTTGTCAGTTCAAGGAGGAGAGTCTTCCTCCAGCACATGCAATACATAACATCTGCCTTGTAATGCCAATTCAGGAATAATAACAGGGTACATTTTTCTAAAACATTGCTGCCCTACTGCTAGCTTATGTAGATGTATGTGTTTAAACTGAATATCTTTGGGTTTCGGACTGACAAAACAAGACATTTAAAGACATCAACTTGGACTTTGAGAAACTGGGATGGACATTTTTCACTATTTTCTGACTGTTTATATTTAATCGATAATGAAAATAATCGTTAGTTGCAGCCCTAATTATTTGTATTCAACGTTTTCCTCTCCTTTACATTGTGTTTCTGAGAACATCCATGTTTGTATTAATGGCTGTCTTTATCCTGCATTCAAGTCTTTGGGTGAGCGCTGGGCGGCTGTGTGTCGCTGGACAGAGGAGAGGTGGCACAAGCTGCAGGAAATCTTCATGGTGTGGCAACAGCTTCTTTCAGACCAGGTAGGACATGAAGCATGCTCTCCCTCTTTCACATACTGTCTTCCTTTCCTCCTTCTAATTAAATAATCCAGCATAAAGGACCACTTCAACACTTTCTCTCCTCCCCCATTGAGCTGTATTGAGATGCACATTGAGATGTTCTTCATCCTGCAATTCTTAAACACACTGTTGTTAAGAGTTGGAAATGCGTCTGGTTTTGAATTTAGGTATTGACCTGATTGCCGAATTCAGAATTCAAAATGTTTTACCCATGTTATCAAGGCTCCAGGACAGCAAGACTCTGTTTGTAATGTTTGCTTAGTATTTAAAGTTAATACTATTTTCCCACCTCTTCTGTAGAGTTTGTTTCGAGCGTGGTTGGCTGAAAAAGAGGAGGCCCTGAGTGAAGTACAGACCAGCAACTTTAAGGACCCAAGTGAAATTAATACCAATGTGCGCCGATTAGCAGTAAGTGGTCTGCCAAGTCTTTGTAGTTGCCATGCTGTTGCAGCAGACAACTAACTACCTTTAGTTTGTGAGCTTTAATAATAAGATTTCCATGTTTAGCATAGCCTTTTGATTTTTTTTTTTTATTATTCAATCCTGTAGATTTTAAAGGAAGACATGGAAAAGAAGAGGAGGACTCTGGACCAGCTGTCTGATGCAGGACAGGATGTGATATCGCTACTGCGGAGCCCTGAGGCCGGAGCCAAGATTGAGGCAAACACAGAGGAGCTAACACATAGATGGGACAACCTGGTGCAGAAGCTGGAGGACTGCTCCTTCCAGGTGTGTGTGTGTTTTTGGTTTCGTCTTCCTGCTTACTGTAGTAGGCACACATGAACTAATAGAGATACATGGATACTACAGTAACTGTGGCAATTTGATGCACAAAGCAGTCGGCTACTTAACCAGACATATCCAGCATGTGATACAGTTTACATCAGAATATAGATTAATTTAAACATGCAGCGGTCAGTGTTGGGGAAGCTAGATCACCTTGGAAGAAGATGTAGTACAACAAAGCTCCCATTGAAAAATGTATATTTATAGTTTCTTTGTAAAGAAAGACTGATGCACTGGCTGGACAGTGTGAATGTGTTGTTTTGGGCTTTGCAGTAGTCTTTGTTCATTGGACGTTCATTGAAGACTTTGGGAAAAATTGGAGAAATTATAACATACAAATTATCCTGCTTTTCTATTATATTCAAAATAGTCAGTTTAAGTGAAGTGATGTGAATAATAAATGACCAAAACCGCGGTTTTGGATGTAAAATTGTAACTTCCTTCATGCTGTTCAAGAGTGCAACATGCACATTTTTTATTAAATCCACTGCTGTACATTGTTATGGAGTGTTTAGAATGAGTTTAAGGTCAATTATTTGTATCTGTAGTTTTTAAATGCCCTGGTTACGACTTGTTGGGTTGTGACTTGATGTCGTTGATTTCCGTCCCATTCTCATTCATGCTCTATCTCACTGCTAAGGTAATGGAAGCTGTGACGGATGCTGGGATGACTCAGGTGGAAGAGCAGGTCGTCGTGGATGCAGTCGCTGCGGCTGCTTCGATCGCTGACCAGGAGTTGGCCCCACCTGCTCCCCCGAAGAAACGACTGGTGGAGACAGATGCAGAAGTCAGACGATTGTAAGAACTGGGGCACACACGTGCAGACTATACCTCCTTTGCCTGAAAAGTGTAAGAATAAAAAACACACACAAACGTACACCAATGCACACATTATGTTCTGTGTTGTGCAGGTTTGAGAATAAGCTTTCTGACCTCCTGATCTGGATTAAAACATGGAAGACGTCCACTCAGGCGCTGGCCTCCACACACCCCGACACTACACCTGACACACCAGACCTGCAGGAGAAACTTAAGGTAAATCTGCAGATGATACGGTTTAAAATCAAACAACTTAAAGTTAGAGCACTTGTTTTGAAAATCACATCTTAAATATGTGTTGACCAATCGCTGCAGGATTTAGAGACGGACCTCACAGCAAAGGAAGCCACAGTCAGTCAAGTGATCCAGGAGGGACGGGTCTTGATGGACCAGCTGGAGAGAGGTATGAAAGAGATTGTCCTTGCTCACTGACACTGAAATAGTACATTATTATTTTACATAATCCATCCAAGTTTTGTCAAACACGTTCTAAGATAGCGGCTCATATTTATCGTTTTTCAGAGGCTCACGACTTCTGGCTCAGAAATCTTCCATTTCCCTGTTAAATGTGTTGGTCTCATAATATTTTATGAGACTACTTTTTCTACAGCTGCTTGGTATTTTCTGGGTATTTACAAGCCTAATTTTTTTTTTTTTTTAATTGTTTTTCAGTTTTAGATTCCAGTAATCTGAACGTGTGTTTATGTGTGTTTGTTTGTTTGTGGACAGAGTAGTAAAAATCTGTCAGCCTGCAGGGTTGCTGACTTCATATAACTGCTCAGTGAAATGAAGAGGCACTCAGGGTTTTTATGTGTTTACACTGTTCTGGAGGCAGTGAGGGGTAGTGGAGCAGTACTGCTAGTAGATTTGTTAAACACCAAACTTTCCACTAAACTCAACTTCTTTTATTCCGTCATATCTGCTGTTCTCTCATCCATACTGTCTGTTTTCCAATTTTTCGTCCATTTGTGTTTTCACTCTCGCTAGGGTCTCTGACTCACACCACAGGCTGTGACAAATTCAGACTTAATGATGTGAAAATCCATTCAAAGTCTACTTAATTATCTGTTAAGTATGTCTGAAGTGAGCCTTTTATATATCTGTTTGCTTCTGTCTCTCTCTGTAGAGGGAGTGTGTGTGGACTCAGTGAGGGCAGACGTAGACCAGACCCAAACTGAGTGGGATGTGTGTGTGAGGGAGCTGCAGGCGGTGCGTGAGCGAGTTCACACTCAAAGCCGGGTCAGAGCGGTGTCTGCAGAGCTGGCAGACCTGGACCAAGCCTTTGAGGAACAAGACCGGTGGCTGGACTCGACCTCGGCTGTAGAAAAGCGCGACGAGGCCGAGCTCAGAAGCCTGAGTGGCGAATGTCAGGTAGGAGTCATTGTCTCTGTCCACATTCACCCTGATCTCCTTTGTGTGACTTTAATCCTCAATTTCACCTCTAAACCTTTCATCAATCCTTTTACATTCAGCTCATGCAGTTGCAGTTATTTCATAAACATTTCAGTTTTCAGAGCAGAGATGAAACACTTTAAAAGACAGTCATACAACCATGAAGGTAAAAAAGGGATGCAAATATGGTGACCAGATGTCCCTGTTTCAAGCTAGGTGTCCTGAGTCCCAACAAATATCTGTAAAACACACAAATGTCGCGGTTTTCAACAGTCACTACAAAATTGTCCCAGTTTTCACCACAATTAAAATAATGTTAACAATATTATACTTAAATAGACGTTTATCATGTTCTGTCCCACTCAGTAATTAATTTGTGCACACGAGATAAGTACAGAGAGCCAGCATAGCGCACCCATCTGGAGTCTCTAACTAGAGTGATGTTGTGCGCTGTCAATTCACAATTATGCACGGACACGGCAGATCCGCTGGTTACATTTTGAGCAACCAGCATCAGACTGTTGAAACACAGAACCCCCCCGTGCTTATGTCCACATCAAACGTGTCGTTTTAATTAATTATTCTACACAGCTGCTTCTGCACAAAAATTGTGAATCACTTAAAACTTTTCGCTCCGCTTATAACTCCCTCAGTGACCGTTCGTTCCTGTCAGTCTTTCACCCGGTGTCTCCATCCTGGCCAAAATGTTGTCTGAGCTCAACAATTTTAATTGTAACAGCCTGCGGCTGTGGCGAGCAACATGATTTGATAGAGATTGTTTGGGTTCAAAACTAAAGTTGAAAAATAATTTCCGTAGTCCCAGACAACAATATGTTTCCTCTAAAATAAACTCTCCACAGGATTCCCTTACTGTCAGTCCGTCATGACGGGAGAGCCCTGTGATTAAAGGGGGTGAAAGTAGTGAATGTGATAAGTTATGATTGTCACAGCCTCTAATGCACCACAGGTGTGCCAAGTTAGCCATCCTGATGAAAACGCCTATGGTGCATGCTTATTGGCACGTGCACATGCGAGTGCATGAGCGTGCGGTACATTTAAGGGTCCCGGTTTTGGGGTTTGAAAATACGGTCACCCTAGATGCAAAGTCAGTGAAAGGTGTTCAGAATAAGATGGATAAAACCCTTCCCGTTGGGTCCTGAAGTGTGGAGTTAAGATTTTTCAATTTGAGACTAATTCACTTTGAGCAGGGAGGGAAAACCTGTCAGTGTAACTCCAACCAGTAACCTGTGATGCAATTTCTCCCCAGACTAACTTATTGTTGCAGTGTGTGTGTTGCAGAGTTCCCTCATTTTTATACAGAAAGAAAAGATGACTTAATTAAGATGGCACTGATTATGCTTAATGGCACAAATAGATTACAATAAAAGCAAAATGAATTGCTGAAACATACACTTTCCATTTCCATGTCTCATCATTCTGCATCATTGTTAAACAGATGTCAATGTAATGTTCAAGAAAACTGTGAATCATAGGCTTGTTTTTTTAAGTCAAGGAAATATACTTATCTTGAGCCAAGTACATCAAATCTCTCTTTCTGTGTGGATGCACAGAGACAGCAACAATTTTCCCTGCTGAATTATCCTCAAACAATTCTCCACTTATAAATTAACGAACTTTCGTCTTCCCCTTGTGTTCTTCAGTCACGACTTGTCCAGGTCACCGCCTCGAGTCCGCGATTGGAGCAGCTTTCTGCAGAGGCGAGGTCGCTAGGAGCCGTGCCCTCTCTGAAAGACAACACAGTGGTGGTATCGGCACATCACGCCTCCACACTGCAGCGGCTACAGAACAGAGACCAAGAGGTCAACAAAGGTACTTTTGCTGAACTATATCAAAATGATTGGTTAAATCAGTGCGGAGGAAACCTGTTCCAAAACTCTGAGGAGGTATTAACAGTACCGTATGCTTTTCAAGGGACCTGACAGCCTTGAGGCATCCTCCTATTTCACAGAGCTGCGGCACAGGAGATTTAAACCTTCCTTAAAACAAAGACCCACTTCTCTCTCCTTGCTCTTGGCTCAAAGCTTTCAGGTTTATAGGGAGAGTGAAAGAGTGATGGCTAAGATCAGCAGAGCTCAATCCTACAGGGGTTGTGTAAATTTGACATCAGCTTTTATATGAATCCTTGGCCAGCCACAAGTAATGGATGATGCCCTTATATGGCCTCCAAAAGCTCACAGATGCGTGAGTGTATACGTGAGAGATTGAGTGTAAGATCGTCCCTCTGTGCCAGCTCCATCTCCACCTGAGGACGTGACTTGGACTCGGAGCAGTCCTGAAAATCAGTCACCGTTTTACCTCTGGAATTTACACGCATTCCTATTGGCCAAAAACAAGTCTGTAAAGGGAATGCACTTCTCCGCTCCTGACCATAGGTGTGTGTTTATGTGTGTAAGTGTCTGTCTGTCTTTCTGTGCCTCTTGGGCTTTTATGACTATGAGGATTTGGATGAAAGCCAAGGAAAACCATTTTGTTTCTGCTTGAGGGCAGTTTGCCTCTCGCCAGGGCCTCTCTCTGGTTCTCTCCCAGTCACGCTCCATCTCTGCTCTTTCTGTATATAAACACAGTCAGATTGTGTAAGCATTAAATCACCTGGTAATTAAAACGCTGACAGAAAAGGAGATGAGGAGAGAGACAGTCGAGGAGAAGAGCAGCAGGAACAGAAAGAAATAATAACCATTCAATATAAATGAGGTTGAAGTAGTCACAAATGGGCACTACTTAACTTCATGTAATCACCTTCGCAATAGGGGCAGACGGCCGATTAGCCGTGATTTTATAGTGTATTTTTAAAAATCCATCTGGCATTGACATTCATTTCATTTTATTATTATTATTATACAGGAAAAGATTAAAAGTAACATTAAATTTGCTACGGTTAAACTGGCCTTACCCTGAGAACACATAAAAGACAGAACCACAATTACAATACAAAAAAATAAAAACAGAAACAAGACAACAACAAAACATTAACAGCTACACAGACATTACAGATGATCTACAGTATATGAGATTTGAATCAGTGGTTGTCATGTCCTTCTATATGCCTTTTTGAGATGTATAATAGAGGTAATTGCACTAATGTGATACGGGATCTCGTTTCTGATTTTAATGCATGTTTGAAAAAATTATCTCTGACCATATGTTTTTGGAATAAGTGCTTTCAAAATTGATCTAGTGATGTGTTCCTGTCTTGTGTTGTGTCCAGGAAGTAGAGCAGTAACCGATGGTCTCTATTGTATAGTCTTACTATTGGTTCAATGGTTTCCTTTGTTTTGAGGGACCAAATTGGGAGACAGTAGGATTTTGTTGAAAGAATGATTGCATGTAGATATGTGTTTGAGATAGTATGGGACAGCTGAGATATATAATTTAATTTTAATTTTTTTCTCAGAGACAATGCACATTGATCAACATCACTGTAAATGTGCCAGTGTTGGCCAAAAGGCTAATTTTCAACTGTTATCCCTCAACCTGATGTTAAAATTGGCCATTAAAACAACAGATAAAACACACAACATATCAAATTAGAACAGGAGAAAGCAAAAAGCGACCAGTTCTCAGAGGAAAAAAGGTTGGAGACCCCTGTCTTAGAGGAATAAGGGAGCATCATGCAAAGTAAGGTATTACAAGACAATGTTAAGCATACAATCAGCACAAGCAGTTCAAAATGACAACATAAAATCACATTACAGAAGACATGTAAAACCAGAAGGGACACTAGATATTGTCTGATCTTGTTATATACATACAGTTTCTGGTTGAGCTTCTTCGTTAAGTTATGAATGTGGTGTCGATAAGTGAGATGTGAATTGAGAGATACTCCGAGATATTTGTAGGTTTCTGTGATTGTTAGTGTTTGATTTGCAAAATGAATGGGGTCAGACATAGATAAAGATATCTTAGGGGAATGAAAATACATACATTCTGTTTAGTGTCATTGGTAGATAGATGATTAGACATGTATGAGAAAAGCGCAGCAAAACTTACTTTGAGAAACAGACTGTCAAACGTCTGGGATCCCCTCACAGCCTGGAGAACACACACATACACAGAAGGGAAATCCCAAACTTGCGCACTGCCCCCTTGTGGTTTACAGCCTGATGCTAAAGTCCTGATGCAAAAGTGTTGATACCTTAACTTAATATACTTTATTTCCCACACATCTCCCCTTCCTCTTTGTCTTATTCCAGCTTTGACCAGTCTTGAGGCCAGCCAGATGTTGTCCAGTCAGGTGGAGGGTCTGGAGTCCAGACTGGCCACTCTGAGAGAAGGAATAGTGGACATCCCTACAGCTGAGGGAGCAGTGGAGCGGGCACAGGTGAGTCATTTTGATAAATGAAGTCATGGCTGTCTGTGAAAACCATGAGGGGAACATGGTCAACTTTCCACCAAATTACATTTAAATCTATAACGTACACATATTCTGATAATTACCTGACAGACCAGGAACAAAAAACAAGAACTCCTAAGTGGAGGCTACCACTCAAAGCATGATCACAAAGTCTCATTAATTATTGTTTGACAGTATTAGAATAATCATATTTTATTTTATGGTATTAGGTTGTCTTTGAGACGTCAATTTAGGTTGTCTCTCGGATACAATATTATTCTTATTACTCAAATATTTGTATTCAACTGTCACAATTTCACAGATTACATTTTTCTATTTGTCTCATCGGCGATTATATTTCTGATTTTATTATCAGATATATGTATAATATATATAGATATATAGATAGATAGATATAATAGAATGGTTATTTAATGCTGATCTTGTTACATATTTTCTGTTGTTAGTCTACAACTCATCGTTACTGCCAGTATATCAGTTGGCTTGTTTTATCCAAATAAGGCATTTCTGGTTAAATAGAGATTAAAGTAAATAACAACATTAAGTGAAAACTACAGACACAACTGCATACTCAGGTGTAGGAATAATAAAAAAAAATGCTTATTAGTTATTTTGAATTGTTGTTATTGTGGTTTATCTGTAGCTGATAACACATGTGCTCTCTGACATCTAAGCCAAAAGGATTTCATTTCATTTCTTTCCCAGCACACAATAGGCCCCTTTATCAGCCAGTCACTTCCCTCTGCACTGTATCAAACCTCTGTGTGGGAGGGAAAGGGTGTGTGTGTGTAAGTTTGGTATGTAGCTCTGTGGTATATGTGTTGTTGTGTTTCGTGTGTAGCAGTGCGTGTTTCTCTCCTCCTCCATCCTCCGGTGGAATGCGGCTCAGTCCGAGCTCTTGTTATCGTGGCAGATAGGGCATGGTGCCGGGGAAGGGGCGGGGACTTGGCACATTCTGGGCAGCGTGCCCATGCATGCTGCACGGAGCTCCTCACAGCTCAGTGTGGGGCCGCTCAACCAGTCAGTCAGCCTGAAAACCAAAACACAGCATCACCCATGACAGCATCTCTGAGTCCCATTAGCAATTAGCCGGATCATAGAAGGTGAAAGTCACCTGATTGGCTCAGTGTTGTTTCCTCATGTTCATTTTTAACTATATACACATGGGAATTACTTATGAAATTATTAATTAATCAGAAAAATGTGGTAGCAATTTAATCACCAGTGGGTTTCAACCTGCAATAGCAAGTTCATGTGATTGCAAGGCCTCTGTGTAAACACTTTTATTTTAATACTTTACATTGCTGCACGTTTCTTTTTATTAAATTTTTAAAGTTATCTTGTTGGTATTTTGACCACCAGTAGCAATGTTTTTATGAGGTTCCAGAGCACACCAGTGATATAATGCTCATTCCTGCTGACAGTTTCACACTATTTCACAGATTGACAGCGGCAAAACAAACAAATTGTAATGCAGCATTCATTCGTCATATGGGAGTTATTGTAATTACCAGTTTAAGTAGCATTCACATCAACATCCAAGTTTTAATTACAAGCGGGAAACTCATATTATTTTGAACGCTTCAATATATTCGACTTGCTGCGTAATTACTCGGTAGTGCCTGAAAACCAAACAAACATGGATGCCTCATGCCTGCCAAAGTCCGTCGTTCAAGATAATTAATCCCAAATGTGGTGGTTATAGCGTTATATTGTCAATGCACAGTCGTTTTAACTCTCACACCACAACTCTGCAGTCAAACAACCGTCTTGAGTGGTCTCATAAAGTCATAAACATAGGAATCTTGGTGAGGAACACATAATTGTGTTTGTTTACAAAAAAGTACAAAGTACAAAAGTACAATTTTCTTCAATAGTGAAGCTTCAGTCAATCAAAGAGATTTATTATCTTCTCACCAAGGGGATGACATACTGTTAAACATTGTTATTGTTAATGTTACTTCATGGCGAATGCCTTCACAGACAATAAGAGTCTCCATGGTTACCCGTTACACACAGCTTGGACGTGTCACATTTAAGCCTGAACTCTTGTTCACCTCAGGGTCTGTGTCTGGAGATTGAGCAAACACAGCAAGCCTCCGATCCCGCAGAACTACAAAGATGGAGTCAGCTCTCCTCCAGGGCCCGCGAGGAGCTGGGCACACTGCAGTGCATCCTGGGTAGCATGAAGGACAATCAGGTAGAGTATTGCTTTAATAATTAGTGATATAGAAAGCCTACAAGTGTTTTGGACTGTTTTTGATACATTGGTTTAATGCTGTTGTTAGGTGCGTTTGATGGAAGTGGAACGTTGGTTGGATGCGGTTCAGGAACTGTTGTCTCGTGATGCCACGGGGTCGGGCGACAAAGAGCGACTACAGGAAGAGCTTAACCAGTGCAAGGTTAGAGGAAATGCAAAACATGAAAACACTGGTTGTTTTCCAACACATTTTAACATTCTGATAGTAAAAAAATGACTTTTCCTGTTGTTTATGAGAATACTGCAGTCATTTGACAATATAGATCTTGACTTGAATTTATTGATTCGTTATCTTTCTGTCTATCTCTTTCTGCTAACAAGGAGTATGTGAGTGAGATGGAGTCAGTGGAAGGTTCATTGAAGCAGATGGGAGAGAATGTGAGCGCCGTACAGTCGACTGCAGTCCCAGGACTCGCCAAGTGGGGGCAGGATAAGTTGGACGAGTGCCGGAGTAAATGGGACACACTCAGCAAACAGGTGAGGAAAAACTTCTCTCTGTTTGCATTGTTGTCCTGCAATTCATGAAAGAAATATAGCTTCATATTTTGTGTGCATGCATGTCTATATTCATATAATTACAGTGACATTTTAGTGTCACTAGAAAGCAGATAAGACATGTTGTAAAAAGTCTCATAGGAACTTACAAACCTTAACGTCATATGCTTCCCTCCAGCTGCTGAAACATCAGACACGTGTGGCGGAGACTCGGGAGAGGCAGGTGAATCTGAGGAAGGACTTAGCGGAGATGCAGGAGTGGATGACCCAGGTCGATGAGGAGTTTCTCATGAGGGACTTTGAATACAAGAGTCCTGAGGAGCTGGAATCGTCGCTGGAGGAGATGAAGGTGGGAGTGGAGGCGTGGTTATAAACTAATAGGAACATTTGGGAATCTTGGTGAAATACGGTGATTCTCTGATAAACACAGTGATTTTGACTTTGCTGTATTTGAGTGTGTGTGTGTGGGTCTAACTGTCCTCTTACCTCTCTCACAGAGGGCTAAAGAGGATGTGCTACAGAAGGAGGTGAAGGTGAAGATCCTGAAAGACAGCATCAACATGCTGGTGTCCAGAACGTCACCCCCTGGTGGAGGCGGTTCACCGGAGCTGACCTCGGAGCTAGAGGGGGTTCTAGCCAACTACCACAAGCTCTGTGACCGCTTCAAGAGCAAGTGTCACACTCTGGAGGTAATGTGTGTGTGTGGGTGTGAGGTCCTTCTATGTTGGTTTGTTTTTGCTTTTATTGTTGTAGAAATATACTTGCACCACAGCGTACACAATTTATCATTTTAGACTAAAGATGGAAAAACAAGAAGTGCCTGGTCGTAGTGGATTTAAGTTGGCTTTGGGTTTAAAGTTAAAAAAAAATTCCGGTATAAAAAACTCCTGTTTAAAAATAATAATTCTATGCTAAATGGCTCAATTTTATGCGATGTGTCATTTCTCGGGCTCCCTTTTGTTCATTTTCATGCGAAGAACAAGAGAAGCTGGAAGGGCACTGGTGATTCTGGTTTTCAGAGCTAATCTGTGAGTGTAAAATCATAGTTTGGGGGCAGTGTTTTTTGATTATCATCCTCCTGACTCTGCAGGGTAAAGGTCAGAAACATCACGGAGATGTGCTTATGTTCATGTATACTCTTTGCCTGAAGTCCATTAGTCACCATCCCGTCTTTGTCTGCAGAATTTTGCTGTTTAATTTGAGTATACTGAGTGTTTCTTTTGTAAAATAGCCTCACAGTGTCAAGTGTTTTTTCATATTGTCCTTTAAGATTGTAAGCGAGGGCATACTTAATACAGCTGTCTCTTTGTATTAATGTGTTTCTCTGGTTGTATTTAATGTATTTAAATGTTTCTGACTGAGTGTTGATGTGTGTTTACTGTGTAGGAGGTTTGGTCCTGTTGGATGGAGCTGCTTCAGTACCTGGAAATGGAGCAGAGTTGGCTCAACACTCTGGGGGAGAAGGTCCAAGCTACTGACAACTTACCAGAGAGCACTGAGGCTGTCAATGAAGCTCTGGAGGTAAAATGCAAACTGCAAGCTGTAAAATGAGAAAGTGTGTGACCCGGCCAGTTGGCGCTGCTTCGTTTTGCCTCGACTGTTTTCGACATGGCGGCCGGGGTCACAAACTTTCTCATTTTAGAGCTAAACACTGCACGAAAATATGTTTCTGAAAACATTTGAGGCGATAAATGGGCATTACAGTAACAGAATATTGATTCACATTTGATCAGCGCTGCCTTGTTTTGCAAGCAGTGATTGACAGCTGCCTAGAGACTGCTTGGCTCCGATTGGTTGATTTCATTCGGGCGCTGTGAAATTTTAGGAGCACAGGAGGACACATAGGATTTTTCACAGATTATCTGTCTCATGCACTACTGTCAGGATATAGTGACATTTTTATAAAAATAACGTTTTATCAAATTTGCTACTAGTTACTGACTTCAGCTTTAATATTCTAACTATGTTAATAACCTCGTTGACTTTGTCTTCCAAATTTCTTCTGCGTTGTCTTGCTCGGTTGCTATATCTGTAGACCTGCCTGCAGCATCACTGTCAAACTCACTTTAATCACAGTGCTGCTTCTGTAACATCGCATAGTGATGAAGGAAATTGAAGACCCTTGAAGACAATGTTTCTCCTTCTCCTCCTTGTCCTTATGGGTTATTAGCTGTTTCTTTCTTTCTTTCTCTCCCCCACCCAGTCGTTCTCTCTCTCTCTCTCTTTCTCTCTATCCGTTCCTCTAAACATCCCTCTCTCACCCCTCACCCTTCCCATTCTCCCAGTTTCCTAATCAGACTCACCCCTCTGGAGGGGGGTGCTCTCCCTCTCTCTCTCTCTGTACATTACCTCCGGGAAGGAAAAGCACATTTAATGACCCCACGTAAACAATGACTGTTGGATCCAAACAAGTGCCGTCACTCGACAAGCCTCTCTCTCACTTGTCTCTCATTTCTCGTTCAGTTATCATCTTTTTTCGGTTTGCCTCCATCTGACACACCCAACGTCGCAATTTCTGCATCTGCACTCCATCTGTTTGCTCAGCTATTTCGGTTCTTTCTCAATGTTAACTGGTTTCTAGCTTTGGTACATTTTTTATTGTTTCTTTGGCAAATTTTTGGAAATGTGAAGCAGTTTAACTCTCTTGATCTTTGCTGCGGTTTTCCTCAAAGGACTATTATCACTTCCTTTCCTTCCCTCTTTGCTTGATTTTTCTGATTCTTCACTCATAACTTTACCCCTTTTTCTCCATCTCTCCATTCACCACCAGTCTTTGGAGAGTGCGCTACGCCACCCCGGGGACAACCGGACGCAAATCAGAGAGCTGGGTCAGACGCTGATAGACGGGGGCATACTGGACGAACTCATTAGCGAAAAACTAGAGGCCTTCAATTCCCGTTACGAGCAACTCAACCACCAGGTCAGGACCTTGGCTTTGTGTGTAAGCAATTGTGGGATGCGCGTGTGATTGTTAGTGTAGAAAAAAGGCATCCATTATGTGTTTGGATTTATTTTTCAGTAAATTCTATGCATTTTCTTTTACTGTAGGAATTTCTATTTGATTATATCCTTTGCAAATATTCAACTGTGTCATTTCCCCCAAACATATCCAGTGGCTGTACGCAGATAATTGCCACCAGTTAATGTGTATTGAGATTTATGTTATAATGATACCAAACATATTTATATTTTATCATATTGATATTAAATTGGAGAAAATAATTATATTTTTGCTATATGTTGAGCTTTATCAGCACAATTTTATTATTTGTAAGCATCTTTAAGCATATGGTGTACTCTTTGTATTATCACATCAAGTTAAATACAACATTAAAACTGTATTTTAGATGGTTGTTCACATTCCTGAGTATCGTTGTTAATAAGTGAATATACTAACAAGTATATTCAGTATTTTCCATCTACAGTTTAAGGACATGAACTTCCTTAGTTGCTTGAGTCTGGAATATTGCAATTTTGACAATCTTGACCGTGAAATATTCAAACCCATGACTTGTTTTCTGTGAACCCTTCCCGTCTTCCAGGCGGTGAACAGGCAGATCAGCCTTGAGCAGCAGCTGCAGACGCTAAAGGAGAACGAACAGTCGCTCCAAACACTGCAAGAGTCTCTGAGCCAGCTGGACCATACTCTCACCTCCTACCTCACTGACCGTGTCGACGCCTTCCAGCTCCCACAGGAGGCGCAGGTACAGTACACATGTTCATAATAACACACACTCTCACACACTGAGGAGTTGCCAGACAAGGTCTCACGTGTCTGAAGGTTCTCCCTTCACCGAGAGGCCCGTGGAAAAGTCGTAAAATATGAATATAGTATTAATATAATAAACATACAATGACACATCAGGTTGCCAATAGATGCTTTGGAAAACTAAGCAGTAGCCAGCAGTCGGAAAAAGCCTGTCTGTGTGAGTGCACATATACTCATGGTGTGTGTGTTCATTTCCACTTGTCCTGCAGACCATCGGGGCAGAGATCGCAGCCCACGAGGTGACAGTGGAGGAGATGAGGAAGAGGAATGTGGCCAACCTGCCTCCCCCCACCACTGATGGCAAAGCTGCTCGAAGTGGGACCATGCTGGACCAGCTACAGGTAACACTGACACCTGCTGGAGAACATCAGGAAATGCAGGAAGTCATGTCAGACTTGATCCTCCTGCCACCACCACTACATAAATCATGACATTAGAAGTAATAAAAGAAATACTTTCACGTTTTAAAACAGTGGAAAAAACATACTAAATCTTGGCAGCAATTAATGATCAATCAAACTTTCCAGAAAGGAGAGCGTTACAATAGTCTAGCCTGCTAGTTATAAAAGCGTGCATCGGTCTCTCTGTGTTGCTCAAGCATGGCAAGAGAAGTATGTGTGTGTTATCTGTGTTGTGACACAGATGTATGACTTTACAAAACCTCTCCCTTCACCCACTGCAGAGGAAACTGAGGGAGATCTCCACAAAGTATCAGCTCTTCCAGAAGCCAGCTAACTTTGAGCAGCGCATGTTGGACTGTAAGAGAGTGCTGGACGGTGCCAAGGATGAGCTGCACATTCTGGATGTCAATGACGTGGATCCGGAAAAACTCCAGTCCCACCTCGGTGGTTGCATGGTGAGAGCTACAACTCTCTCGATGTCTCTTTTACTCAAACACAAATGGTTTAGTTGTAATTTTGTGAATTATTTTGTGTGCATATTAAAGGTTTAAAGGTGATAAACAAAAATAACTGGCAGCCTAGCTACCCATTTATGCAGGCACAAACACAAAAAGTCTATCTCACCCTTACTCAGGTTAATTTTCTCTATATTTAATTATAGAAACTGTACAAGCTGCTGAGTGAGGTGAAGCTGGAGGTGGAGACGGTGATAAAGACTGGTCGACAGATTGTGCAGAAACAGCAGACGGAGAACCCCAAGTCCATGGACGAACAGCTCACTGCTCTCAAACTTCTCTACAATGACCTGGGAGCACAGGTAAATTAATTCTCATGTTCTAAATGCAGCTCATGTTGTATTATAATATAATATTCAATATTTGTTAGACCAGTTTAAGACAGCTTTGTTTTCTTTCTCTTTACAGGTAACGGAGGGCAAGCAGGACCTGGAAAAAGCTTTGTCTCTGTCTCAAAAGTTCCAGAAGGAGAGCACCACCCTGGAGGAGTGGCTGACCACCAACGAGGCTCAGCTCCAGCAGAAAAACAGCTGTGGAGACATGCCAGCTGAAATTGATGCTGAGATCGCGTGGGCTAATGTGAGTAACTGTCCAAACCTTTCATCAAATCTCTTCAGCAGGAGCAAAGGAGTGCTTCTCCTTCTGGCCAGTAGGTGGAGCAGAGAGACAGTAGGATGTTCCCTGAAAACACCAATCTTGTCTCTTTCTAACACTGGCGATAAACCGCATCAGCATTATGAAAAGAAATGTGGGATGGTTGAGAGTGCTTCAATGTTAAAAAGCGTTGATTGAATCCACATCCACCGTTAAATAGTGAAAGGTTTTTGTCTCTCTCTGAGATCCCCATTCAGTGAAAAGGACTGAAACTTTAATATGATCTGAACCGACCTCGTTTTTGACCTCTTCACACAAAAGACTCAGCAACGGCATTAAAACTGAAACAGTATGAATTTAAAATGAGTTACAGGTTCACACTACAGTACACAAAAGTGTGTAGACGTTTCTTCAAATGTACTTTTTTGTTCTGCAAATGTACTTGTTTTTGTATATGCAGTTGAATATGTAAATATTGACTTGATTCTTGCTTTAGTTTTGTGTGCATTACAGTGTGTGTCTGTGTTGTACAATACATCCTAACGACAGCTAGCTGATTTGGCAATAAATTATTGAAACATGGAGGTCTTCACATTTTATGTGTGTGTGTGTGTGTGCCTCCTCCAGGGCCTGCTGAAGGAGTCGGAGCGTCGTAAGGTGGAGCTGTCCAGTTTGACGGAGACCAGCGCCGGTCTACAGACTCTGGTGGAGGGCAGCGAGGTTCAGTTGGAGGACAAACTCTGTGGCATCAACGAAGCCTGGGGCCGCGTCCGCACCTGGACCGAGGACTGGCTCAGCGCTGTGCTGGTGAGTGCAAATATTTGATATAGTAAGGCTGAATAAATAAAGAGTTGCTGTGTTCTTTATTTTATGTTCTCTGAGTAAGTAGAATCTCTCACCTGCTTTTTATAGTTTTATGCTTAAACAATACTTTTATTTGCCATCATTTGCAAATGAGCACAGGCTACTCTCGGGAGGATAAATGTATTTTTTGTCTTAGCTGATCCTTTTAGCATCGGTAATGAGAATGCTTTTATCAACTTTGACTGCATTTATAAAACAGATCCAATGTGCTGGAATAATTAAAGTTTTGAAAATCAAAAAAGTTGAATTTTAAAGTAGTTTTTCCCAACTTTGGAAAGATTTGAAAAAATGGCATTACATACAAGGTTATTTCTTTACAACTCAAATAAAAGAGATCTTCTCATTATTCTGTGTAAGCCAAGTGATCGCAGTAGCTTCACAAAGAAATAAACTTAAATCAAGAACAAGACAAGGACATGCAAATCACCTCTTCAATAAAAAATATATTTACCATTTGAAGAGAAGTGTTTCTTCTTGTAATTGTGAACTGCAGCGAGTCATATAAAGTTAATGGAACCCTCAGAGAATCATTAAAATGCCTTTATTTTAGATTAAGTAGTAAATTGGGGAAGCGCAGGAGCACCTTTTGACAGTAATTAATGTTTTTATTTCCTAATGGAAACACTGAGCTCTCGTTTGTCGTTGTATGAACGCAGAGTCACCAGAATGAAGTGGACATTTTTGATGAGAACTTGGCTCACATCAGCACCTGGCTCTACCAGACCGAGATCCACCTGGACGAGACGGAGCGGCTCGCACCGGCAGAGAGGGAGAAGGTGGTACAGGTAAGGCAGGAAGTTTTTACATTGTGTGAGAGAGAAAAAGCATCAGTATGAATAATAAGAAAGAATGGCCCTAAAGTATGGATACAACACACACGGTACGAACAGTTAAAAAACAGTCTTTTCCTATATTTTTATTACAAAGTTATTAGTTTATACGTCTGAATATATATATATATAAGAATTGGCAGAGCTTATGGCATGACAAGCAGTATCTAATAGTAGTTTAGAATTGCTTTATGGAAATTACTTCCTCTGGCAAGGAAATGCATTCTGCAAGAATCCATCAAGAAAATCCCCTCCTGTTACCTTGTGGTGTACAGAGATTTTAATGTGTTTTCTACATGAAAGGAATAGCAGGGCAATGATCAATCATTTCTAAATGTCCCATTTTGGATCGCCCACTGTTGCAGCAGAAATGTTTTGTGCTTTGTTAAGATAGGAATTTTCAAGAAGCACACATATTTGGACATTTTCTGTAGTTCTTAATAATAATTGCCCAACTTCACCATGCGTCACCAAATGGAATAACAAAAGAGAGTGAGTCGGGGTAAGAGAGAGGTTGTATGGGAAAGAACATGATGAGAAAATGAGGAAAGAGGAGAGTCTTTTATGGTCGTTTCAAATAATTTCTCTTATAGTTATATTAAATTCTTAACCCTTCCCTTCCTCTCACCATGATAACTGAAGGTCTCCACTAAATATCAGCTGGTGCCTGGCCCCGCTAACCTTGATCAGTACATGCTGTGCTAAGCTCTTTGGTCTGAACCAAGGCTACACAGTCTGAGAGAGAATGACTGATAGCATAGACTGATCTACATAGATGACCAGGCAGCTACTCTGTGCTCTTTCCTCAGAGCATGCTGGAGGAGCTGGAGGACATCAGTCTACGTGTGGACAACGTGAAGGACCAAGCCATCATCCTGATGACCAGCAGGGGGCCCGCCTGCCGAGATGTGGTGGAGCCCAAACTGGATGAGCTCAACTGCAACTTCGACAAAGTCTCCCAACACATCAGAACAGCCAAGGTACAAAAGCACATTCTGTATGTAAACCTTAAATCACTGCATCAAACAAGACAACATGCATTATCACGTTCACTAATGCACAATGCAGCGTGGAATTTAATCCTGCTATACGCAGAAAAAAAGTTCAAATAGAAAGCATGTGGTATAGTGTGTACAGTCACTTCATCTGTTCCTTGTCTTTTTGCATTCAGATGATGACCTGTCTGGAGTCGGGTAACGTTGAGTTGAACCAGCAGATACCTCAGCAGGTACAGCGATTTCATCCACATTGAAAATAGCTACTGAGACTTTTTGGAGTCAGAGTATTATCACAAATTATACCACAGCTGAACACTCTTTGAGCATGCAGTTAGATACTTACATATATTTTACTTGTTTTGACCTGAGGTGTGTTTCTGCTGTGTCTCATCAGGTCATTCACAGCCAGGAGATCCGAGCAGAAAGTCAGAGTCAGGCTGTGGTCTCCAGTGAGGTGAGGGACCTTCAAGCAGAGCTCCAGGACACGCTGAAGGCTCTGCAGCAGCAGCAGGACCCAGCAAACATCCCGGACGATGACGAGGTAAACAAGGTCACTTGTAGCATTTCGTTTAAAAAAAAACAAAAAAAAAACAGTTCTCAGAATAATGATGATTCATAATTCTGGTTATATTATGAGATACGTACACATAGACGAGGAATGAGCAGCCAAGTAGTAATAGCTTTGTTAAAATTGAGCCCCAAATGTTGCACAGTAATATTGTGAATAGGGGAATAGGCACTCTATCTATTGTCTGGCCATCTCTAGCAATTTTTCCAGAGAAATTTGAAAACATGCACAGACAATTGCCCCGGGTTGCCTATTATTCTCTTTCTGAAGTTTTATGAGTATTTCTGTGAGGAATAAGCCGTGCTACAGGCTATATAAAGCCGCCTCCTGATAAGACGAGCTTTGATTGGGCATTTCAAGGCCTAACAAGTCTGGAATTCAATCTGTGTTATCAAGGTTTATGACGTTAAACACACTGGCACACTGACCTTGCTTTGGACTGGTCAGGTCTGTTCAGGCAGTCGGGAAGCTCTTATGTGTTTTAAACAGTATTTCCCTGAGAAGCGTCCACATCGTCTCCACTCTGTGTTGCTTGTTTAGCAAAGGAGCAACTCACAGCTAATGTCAGTTTTCTGGTGTGTAAGTTGTTCTTTCTTATGCTAAGTGAATTGATTTAAAATGTATTGAAGACTGCTGTAGTTTCTCCAAATAAGTTGGATCTGAATCGCAGCCTTTTGAACTCTTCGTTTGACCCGTCTGTCTCTACACCAGATGGATGAGGAGAAAGCCAGTGTGGAAGACTTGCTGAGAAGAGGAGAAGAACTGCTGCAGCAAACTTCAGACGACGGCCAGAGGGACGAGTTGAGACTCTTGCTGCTCCGGCTGCAGAGCCAATATTCTGCTCACAGGGTGAGATGCATTAAAACATATGTTGTGTCTTCCTTAAACCCGGGTTATATGGGAATGTTTGTTCTTTTTAATCCAAGAAAACGTAACTCTCTGTGATGTTGTGTTTGCACTGTTGTGGTTTTGTAAATGTGTGTGTTTGCCTGCTTTAGGAGTTGAGGGTGCTACGAATCAGGCAGGTCGAAGTCTCTGTGGAGTCGTCGTCTACTTACACTTTCACAGAGCAAATTGGAGAGTTTTCAGCCGAGGTGAGGGCTTCACACATGCATAAGCACATGGTCTGTACACATAGACACTAACTAGGATGTTACTTTAATCACTGAGTTGTGTCTTTCACTGTAAGTGCTTGATTGGATTGAGTGTATTGTTATCATGAGGCACAATAGGTGTTAATGCAGTTTTCCTCACTCACTTTCTTCTGCCCTGCATTTTTCTCCTGCTCATCTGTGGTGTAGGAGATGTCTTCAGTGGAGCGTAGCAGCGCTGCTTCACTGAGACCCTGCGACTACCTGTTGGACATCAACAAAGTGCTCCTCGCCATGGCCGACAACGAGTTGCTTCTGAACTCCTCTGAGCTCAGCGGGGGGCTCTACGAAGACTTTTCCAGCCAGGAGGACACACTGAGGGTGGGTCGTCAAAAACTGTCATCGTAAACGTCACAAAAATAATCTGATATTGTAGTGTATTCATAAAGTTAAACAAGAAAAAAGCAGAAAAGGAAAAGTTAATGAACTTTTGTTTGTAGTAGAAATAGAAGAAATGATTTAATAGACATAGTTCTGCACTTTGGGGAGAGCTTTCCCAAACAAAGTGCTCTGTTATCAATCATTCTGCCATCATTCTGACATGCGTGAACTATTCTCCTCCCCTCCCTCTGTCATCAAGCTGTCCTTTTTTCCTTCATTGTGCATTTGTCTTTTTTTATAGAATATCAAAGAGAATCTAGAGCGTGTTGGTGAGCAGGTCACAGGGATCCACGAGCGGCAGCCCGACGCCATTCGGGACGCTTCGCCTGCTGAGGTCGCCCAGATCGGAGACGCCCTCACACAGCTCAACGCCGAGTGGGATCGCGTCAACCGCATGTACAACCAACGCAAGGGGTGCGTGCGCCAACTTCACACACAACCATTACAACAGATCGCACAGCACATGCACTCATTTACTAGAAATCAAGGTGTAGAGTCAAACTTTAATACGTCTTCCACAGAAAAGGTTGCGACAGGGGAGAGAAGCGAACAAGCTGCTATTTTCAGATGTGTGTGAATGTGTGTGTCGGGGAATGTGGCCGAAGCTGCAGGGACAGTAAATGCCAGCTGTCCGCTAGTCAGGAGACAGCAGGAACAGATAAACAGATAGTCCAAGGCACACAATCAAGCCAGACACACACACATTGACCTTGATTACTATCAAAACAATTCCTCTGGCATAAACAATCTCATGCCTATTCACATTTTCACTCACTCATTCACTTACTGACACACACACACACACACACACGCACTGGGTGACCTTGACTACCATCAACACAATTCCTCGGGCATAAACAGTCTTTTGCTGAGTACAGTATGTGCAGCACATGCTCACATCGCACAGAAATGCTGAAGCACTCCATCTGTAATCACAATAACCTCTGGGCATCATTAAAAATCAAAAGAATGGAGTATATTTTGTAAAATTGCTCATCCAAAAACTAATTTCCTCACCTTGTCTCTCTCATCAGATTTGTTGTGCTCCGAGCGGTGCTGTAAGAGGAAATAGCCCTCCTGCAGACCATCAATGAGATAAAGATCTGTTTTTTATATTAGCCATTTTAAGTAATCAGCCTCTCTGTCTATGCTGATTTATTCAATAGCATCTCTGTGAACTTCTCCTGTGTTGTCAGGGGTTCCTGATTGTTACGACATTTTTCTGGCGCTTAATAGAGGTCAACTATGCCATTTTTCCTTATCGTAAAAGGTGGAATTTCCCACTGGGTAAACGCGATTGCACTGTAACAGACCAGAATTCATTAATCTCTCATCCCGTTCTATATGAAGCCCACTCGCATCTAAACAAGAGCAGAGAAGTAAAGAGAATATTCCTAATGAGTTATTAAGGAGCAATCAAAGCCAGGATCCACTCACATCATTCAAATCAAGAACTGAGCTTTAAGTTTAACTTTAAAAAAGATTATGCGTGTTTGATGTTTAGTCAGATAAAAGAAAGTGTCCTATGCACATGTTTCATACGTCAACCAATGCTTGCTATATGTTTAGCATTTATTTGTTTAGATTTCCTTAAGCATATTGCATGTTTGTCAGATACCCCGTTTCATTTTTCCCTAAAAGATATATGTAACAGGTGAAGTTGTCAGTCCTTCCACTTTTTCAAGCTTACCTTACAAAACATTCTTTACAACCTTGGATGTAAATCATCAAGAACGACCTGGTGTGTGTTTCTTTGTTGTGCTGCAGGAGTTTTGACCGGGCAGTAGAGGAGTGGAGGCAGTTCCACTGTGACATGAATGACCTGAACCAGTGGCTGACGGATACAGAGACACTGCTGTCGGAGAGCGTTGGCCCTGATGGACAGCTGGACTTGAACTCTGCACGACAACACCAAGAGGTCAGTGGAGGAGGGTTGATGGAGCTCGTGACTGCCTGTATTTGCATGTATACTGGTGTCTTTAACGTTATTGTTACATGTGCGTCTGGTCACACCACCCCAGAGGCATCTGCAAGCCTCACCAACTGCAGAATATATTTTTATATTTACATATTTTGATGACATTATAGAAAACTTTCATGGTATTCAACCTGTGGCATTATAAACATTAAATAGTAAAATATAGACTCACAATATCCCATATGTTTACAAACTCAAAGCCAGCTTAATACCTTCCCAGGGTGCACTAGTAATATGTTTGAAATATAAGCAGCTACATGGTTTGAAATGTTAGACCAGAGATAATTGCATTTTGTTCCCCAAGGGGAAATACTGTACTGCTGCTATACTCTACCTGATAAACAAACACACTGCACATCTACTAGTTCGTTATGCAGAGCGAGAAATGGAGAGAAGTGAACAGAAGAGTAAGATGAGAAGAGGCCTCTAATTAAGCTTTGTTTGATTTCCAAAGCGCTAATTTCATTTCCGGGGGGAATTAGATTCTCTGAAGCAGCTGCATTATCGCTGACAGCAATGCCGCCATTAACACCTTTTATCAGTGTGATTTGCAAAGCTCGAGTTACGCTCCAAACTGTCTAGCTCTTTTACATGTTTTCACAGTCGCTGAGATTGATGCGAGGGATCAAGTGGATGGGAATTGAGAGATCAATTAGCTGACTCGCCCTGTAGCGGACTTAACAATCCCTCACCCTGCTTTACGGGTCTGTCTTGGCAAGTTAAATCTCTCTTGGTGGAAGTAGAGATTTGGCAGCTTAAACCTTGATTTGCCGCAAATCATGCCTTTGTGTCAATCAGAGATTTGCCTGGAGAGATGGATTTGAGTAAAGGATTTGGCCCTGAGTGAATCGGCTTATGCGGCTTGATTGATCCCTGATTCCTCCTTTTTTTTGTGCTCATGCTCTCTTTCATTCCTTTATACGTATTTTAGGAGCTGGAGGAAGGTCTTGTCAGCCACCGGCCCGTCCTGGCTGAACTGAACCGCACTGGGGAGCAGATAATTGGGCAGCTGTCATCCCCTGACGGATCCCTGCTTGAAGAGAAGCTAGACACCCTCAGTCAGCGTTGGAGAACTGTCAAACACCACGTCATTGAGAGACAGCGCTGGTAATGTATTCTTGGATACACACAGGATGTTACGTCACGTACGGGTCGAAACGATTAAGGGGATGTAGTCAAATGTGGATTTTCATACTAGGCATGGGACGATATGAAATATTCATATTGCGATTATCCTGGCCAGCATGATTGCAATTCATGATATTATCTTGATAATCATCAAAATATGCTTACAACGCTTAAAATGGCACCAAAACATACTGGTCAGATTTCACTCACACGGGACAAGAGAGAGTTGACAGACAAGACGATGGCGGAGGATTTGGTGTCAAAGCGAAAAGCAAAAGTGCCTATTTGGCAATATTTTGCATTTAAACCCAATGCTTTAAGGGAACCATAACGTTAATGAGGCAATCGCCGTTCGAAGGACGGAGCGGTCACAGCCGCGAAAGCTCGACCTGAGAGGCCAGACACACAGCCATTTAACGTTAAAGATCAAAGTATCATCTTTTCTTGTGAAACGTCCGGTGTAATCGATGGGAAAATGTCCTCACTATGACATCCCTAATATCGTCCCATCCCTATTTGACACCTATGATAAATATCATGGCTGTCTCTTGGCTATATAACATTTGGTTTTACAGTATAATGTAGCACAGAGGTTAACGCTCCCTCTCCATCACCGACGGTCTTCGTTTCTTTATCGTGTTTGGCAGGTTAACATTATCGGTGTGGCCAATCAGTCTGTAACAGTAATTTAAATGTAAATTTTAGGATTAGGCCTGCAACCTGCGGGAAATCGAGATCCTAATCTGAGTACATGATGTGTATGTATGTGTGTGTAGGCTGGCTGGAGGAGACCCGGCCCTGTCGGAGCTGGTGAGGAGAAGCGAGGATCTGGCTGTATGGTTGGAGCGGGCAGAAAACGCCGTCGGCTCCTTACCCGTCACTGCCACTGACAACCATCTCAGAGAACTCAAGGTACAGCAAGGCACCAGAACATGCTCATGTTAGTGTGATTCATGGGAGCACAGAGATTTCTATTTCTGCTCCAGAGCTGGTAGATTCAGCTATTTTTATGGCCAGCTCTGACTGTATTTTCCTTTGTTCATTTTTTCCCGTGCCCTCATTGCTCTCTGTATCTCAATCACAAGCAAAACCTGTCAAACCCAGTAAACATACACAGACAGAACCCAACTCTCAACTCTCTTGTTTTTTAACAACGCAGTTTTGTTGAAGAAAATACATTCAGTCAGACAACAACCTCAGCCAGGCTTGTCCTCTGTGGAGAGTGGAGACACATTGTGAAAAGTACAACGACAGATGTTATATGGCTATATGGAAGAACTCTATTTTCTTCTGCTGACCTTCACCGTGTTACTTCTTGATTTCCCTTTATTTATTTTACCATCATTTATTAATACGTCAACAAATCCGTCCATCTTTGTGGAATTAAGGGTAGTGCTTTTTCCCGTGCAGGGCATAGCCGAGGAAATGGATGCACAGAACGAACGTCTCGGATGGGTCAACAAGCACGCCCCTCAGATCCTGGCCAGTCCGAGTGTGAGCCCTCAGAGCAGAGACCAGCATGTTGGCAAGCTGAGAGCCATCAACCACAACTGGAGCAAGGTGCAAGCTTTTCATTAGTTTATTATTCTGCCTCAAAGTTTTTGTCTTGGGTGAAAGCAACTTTATTCTGTAAACATTGTAATACTGTAATACTTACAACGTCGTGACAGCTGCAACACGTCCTGTCCTCCCTGTTTTCTGCTTTCTTTGCCCTTTGATTTCTTCTCATCTCCTTCTTTCACTAATTGTTTTACTCCCCCTCTTTCCTCTGCAGGTGACCCATGAGTTGATGGACAAAGTTGGGGAGGTGGAGACCAACCTGCAAAGTCACGCCCAGTTCCAGGACAGGATGAACCGACTCACCGACTGGGTCGTCGTCACACACCAGACGATCATAACCAGAGGCCTGAGCCCTGGCCAAGCACTGGTAGATCGTCTATCTACATCTTAAGAACCAATCCATTTTTATCATAAGCATAAACATTGTACCTAAAATGAGTTCTTACCTGTTGTAGGCTCTGGAGGCTTCCATGAAGGACAGGAAGAAGGACCTGGAGGACCTGTTGGCTCATTCTATAGAGCTACAGAGACGACAGCAGCTGTTGCCTCATGAAAAGGTCCCAGTTTCCATAGCAATATGATTTAATAAAGGCATACTGCTAATTGTAACATATAATTATACCATATTGCTTGTTAAAGCATCACAAGTTTAGTTGGCTGCTTCATTAAAAGCTGGATGTGCTGCTGATATTTTGTCATTAATTACATGTTCCCATCTATGCGTATAGAGTGAGGTAGAGCAGCTGGCAGGTGATTGGAAAGCTCTGGATGGTCGACTGAGGGAGTCTCTCCAGCCTCCCGTCTCTCCTTGGACACAGCACCATGTCGTCCAGCACCAGCAGCTTGGTAAAGATATATAGGAATGCACTTATTTAAATTCATGATTTCTCTCATATCTGTATCCCTAGGTCTGTTTTTATAATACATCAATGGTTTAGGGATGAAGATTCAACACAGTCCCAATGAAGCATTAAGCCTTTAATGAGACAGAGAAAATGAGATATCGGATCATTAACCGGAGACGGCAAACATATAAACATGTATTAGAGGTAATAAGTACTCAGGTGGCAGATTTGAAATTCATTATTGGTTCGGCTTAATCTGGTGCATGAAAATGCATGATGAAATAACAAATAAGAGGTGAGCAACAAAGTTCTGCTCGTAAAACACTAAAACAAACCCGGATGCCTCATTTATCATGATTTAGTGTGATGTCGCTGTCCTCAGAGAGCCATCTGACAGCAGCGCCTCCTCTCTCGCTCTAACATCTTTAATGTTCATTGCATCATTTCCTTTTAAAGAAGCTCTATATGTCAACATGACCTGCCTTTTTTACGCCCCCTCCCCCTGCTTCAGTGTCTGCGGTCCCATCAGCTGTGCAGATGGCCAGCCTGGTGAGCGAGGACCCCTACCACCAAACCCCGCACACGCCGGACACCGTGGCGCCCACCGACCTCAACGAGACGGCCACCGAACTGGCAGACTGGCTTCTCCTCATCACGCAGATGCTGAAGTCTAATATCGTCACTGTGGGGGACAAGGATGAGATCAGGGCCACTATGGGACGTCTTCAGGTGAGAGATGGGGAGCAGAGAGGACAGACGGAGAAAAGTTGTGGATACGTTTGTGTGATGAATATTTATTAATGGAATAGTACATGTTTTTTTTTGTTGTAAAATTGAACTTCCAAATACAATCCTTTGAGTTTTGTCTGACAGTGTCTGTGTGATTTTGTGCCTCTTCCTTGGCAGGTGACGAAGAGTGACCTGGAACAGCGTCACCCTCAGCTAGAGGACATTTTCACCCTGGCACAGAACATCAAAAACAAGACCTCTAATCTGGACGTTCGCACATCCATTACTGAGAAATGTATGTAGAAAAGCAGGATGATCACACTAGAAAGTTTAACAGTTTAAAAAACAGAAACAATGTCAGTTTTTTATAGATTTCTTCTCAAGATTTTTGAAAATGTGCAGCTTGTTTTTTTTCCTAATTGGTTTAGTTTTATTTAACAGTATTTGTATATATGCTCTTCACTTAACAATGTCTTGTTTTAAAGGTGCCATCATTACTTTCTGTTTGTGTCTTCCTGTCCTGTCTCTGTCTCCAGTGGAGAGGGTACGCAGCCAGTGGGACAGCACTCAGCATGGTGTGGAGGCACGGCTCCAGCAGCTGGACAACATGATTGGCCACAGCAACCAGTGGGAGGAGCAGAGGAAGGAGGTGAACGCTGTTATTGGGCACAACGAAGGACGTTTCCACAACCTTCTCCAGCAGTCCGGCGATCCCCTGACTAAACAGCTTGCTGACAACAAGGTTAGGGGGAAAGTTTCACCGCTAGACCTTCTCTCCGTGTCCTCTGGGTGTCTGTCCTTCCTCTGGTCATTTATTGTTATTCAGCATCCTTGTCACTACAATAGATTAGACATATACTCAAGGGAACTTGTCTGCTCACTTTCCTAATTGAGAGAAAAATCCTAGACTAAACCAAACTTTACTCTAATATAAGTACTCTTTATACAGCTGTAGAAGTCTGTGCAAGGTGGGAATGAATAAATCACCTCACTGCAGTATCATTTTGAACCTTAATAACATCCGTACACCCACATCATCCATCATTTTAATTTGAGATTATGACTTGTCTGAGAGTTTCTGGAAGCAAATTCTGCCCCATGAGTGTGTCCAACGCATTACAGGAAGCTAACACTAGAGGGCAACTGAGTTTAACAGAATCCAGCAGCTCAGACACACCACTATCTGCTCCTGGTTTGTGCGCTCTTGTAATGATGAGTAATTGTCCATTTAAAATAGTGAAGTGTACCTTTTTGTTGAGCCTGGGGGTCATATATGGATGACTTATTTGCTAATGCTGAATATAAAATAATAATAATGGTCTCATGAATAACAGTTGGGTCTTATGTAAGCTGCTTGATTAAGTAGAGGTTAAAATAACAATGTCAGATTGCTGAGCAGTAGAATAACAAATGTCTTTGTGTTTTTTAGTGCATGAAGTTTAATTTGATTTAAAAAAGTTTATAGAATAGGTCATTAATATATTTGCACAGCAATATGTCAAACTAAAGCTGATACGAGGCCAAAAATGTCAACACGGCCCTTCGCAGTGACACATAATTGTTGAGTCACAATTTGTCACATTTTCAGTCATGATAATCCTAATGCCACTCCGTTGATTGTTTTATAGGCGTTCCTCCAAGACCTGGGCCGAGGCCAACCTGCAGTCGTGGCCTTCAACGAGCTGTCCAATCATCTTTTGCGGGAGTATTCCATTGACGATACCAGGAGGATCAAAGAGGTCACGGATAAGCACAACGCCGTCTGGAACAGCATCAATAATAGGTGCACACAAACTCACCTGTTTACCCGTACATACAGTTTGATTGTGTCACATGGAGGGCTGATATTGCTGCTGGTATTTAATCATGTACAAGCCGCTACAGTAGTTAAACTCATACATCTTTTACATGTATAGTCAATAGGGCTGTCAATCGATTCAAATATTTAATCATGATTAATCGCACGTTTGTCCATAGTTAATCGCACATTTTCTATCTGTTCAAAATGTACCTTAAAGGCAGATTTGTCAAGTATTTAATACTCTTATCAATATGGGAGTTGGCAAATATGCTTGCTTTATGCAAATGTATGTATATATTTAGTATTGGAAATCAATTAACAACACAAAACAATGACAAATATTGTCCAGAAACCCTCACAGGTACTGCATTTAGCATAAAAAAATATGCTCAAATCATAACATGGCAAACTCAAGCCCCAACAGGCTACAACAGCTGTCAGTGTGTCAGTGTGCTGACTTGACTTTGACTTACCCAAAACTGCATGTGATTATCATAAAGTGGGCATGTCTGTAAAGAGGAGACTCGTGGGTACCCATAGAACCCATTTACATTCACATATCTTGAGGTCAGAGGTCAAGGGACCCCTTTGAAAATGGCCATGCCCGTTTTTCCTCGCCAAAATGTAGTGTAAGTTTGGAGCATTATTTAGCCTTTTGTTATAAGCTAGTATGACATGGTTGGAACCAAAGAATTCCTTCAGTTTTCTAGTTTCATATGATGCCAGTATCTTCACTTTAGCTTTAAAAATGAGTCTGTTATTATCCCGTTAACTTTGACAGCCCTAATAGTCACATATTTGACTTATCTATTGGCAGGGCGAGTGACCGCCACGCTCATCTGGACAATGAGCTAAAAGGCCTGCAGATGTCTCTGAGGGAGCTGGAGTCCTTCCTCAAATGGCTCCAGGAGGCAGAGACTACAGTCAACGTTCTAGCCGACGCCTCCCAGAGGGAAGACCTGTCGCAGGACTCGGTCCATGTGAAAGAGCTGAGGCAACAACTGGAGGTAGGACTGATAAAGAAACCATGTGTGGGGGGGATGTGCCAGCCTATTATCTAGCGTGTCATCCTCCATTAACGCACCCTTCACCAATAGGACCGAGGCAGAGGTGTGTGTGTGTGTGTGTAGGTGCATCCATGTGTAAGCGGTTGGTGTAAGGTGTGTGAATGAGAGGGCGCACAGAGGGCGTGTGAGTGCTTGTATGCATTGAGTGCTGCTCATTGATCCTCTTGTCCTATGCTGCTTAGGAATTCAGTGTGTGTGTGCGCATTTGTGTGTGTGTGTGTGTGTGTGCTTGCGCTACTAGGTTGTCATTTACCCAGACCTTCCCTCAGGGATATGTTGACACACATCATCTTATGCTTTATGTAACGTTTTAATCCCCAAATCGCTTCACCCCGCCCTTTCAACAGATAAAACGGGCACTAATATTCTTCTTTTTTTTTTTTTTCTTCCTAGTGAAGTTGAAAGGTCTTGTTTAAAAATGCTGACCATGTTGGTCTCTTTTGGGTTGTACACTGAGGGGCTGTCATTTGCACAACCTCCTTTTTTCAGACATTGTCAAAGATTTGGTGTGTGTGTGTGTGTGTATCCAAGCTTCCTGTTGCTTTCTGGGTAAACTCCTTGTCCCTGAGAAACTGCTGCAATGTCGTACATCTTTTAGAACGGAAAGCTCAAGTCCAATAATAACATTCTTGGTTTCGGCGTCTTGAATGCCACAGTGCTATCGCTCCCGTTTCCAGTGTCCAATTATTTAAAAGCAGGCCAAGGTTATGGAGAAAAATGACACTGAATCACCGCATGAATGGCCACAAAGATATCTGAGGATTCATTAACTTGGTGTGGACGTGAGGCCAAGAGACTTTTGCAGCTCATTGTTGAGCTCTGGCTGGATTTGGTCTAATATAATTCTCACCATTGGAAAGAGATGGATATTATTATCACGTCCATCTGCCCGTTAGTGATCTATATTTGTTGTATCGAACATAATCCATCATTTTAAGCCCTTTCAAAATTTTAAAGGACACATGCTGCATACTATTCAATTTAATTCCTAAAACGTCTGTCAAAGTCATCTCAAAGGTCAAGTGTGTGGTAAAAAGTAACCAAGTCGAAATTTAATTAAAGTATCGGTCAGAGGCTAATATCTCAAGAAATACTGGCGCATCAACATATTGGATCTCTCCGAGTTGATCACCATCGCCCACTTTCTATCCTTTCTTTATCTCTCATTTCCATCTCTCTGTCTCAGTTGGAGGCGAGATTGATGGATGGCACTCGTGTCTAGAAAGTGGGATAATAAAACGGCCTTTGGGCCTCAGAGGATGCGTGTTGACATGGAGAGTTGTCTGCCCAACCCTTTTATTAACTCACAATGACTGCTTTGCCACTGTTGAGTGTCGGGCTACTTTAATCACAATTTTTGGCCACAGGCCATTGTCATTCTGACTGCTGTTTTCGTATTAAGCCCACAGTTGGTGAGTGGTTGGAGCCGTGACAAGTACAAATGTGGCACATTAATTGAAATTTCCTGAGAACATTGAGGTTGAATGGATATTGGACAGAACTCAACTGAGACACATGATGCACTCATGATAGACAGGACCACAGGAATCGCCAATTTTCGTTAGAAATAAACTGTAGTTCTTGCTAATGATCACCTGTATCTCCATCATAGACTGTATATAAGAAGTGGACGTAGTCACCGTGTCATTATCCATTTGTTCGTGGACTGACTGCCGTTTTGAAGCATTGAGTTTGGCATTTTGCCCATCACCATCTTGTTTTTTGCAACTGGATCTGACACGAGAGGGTGAAAACACACTTTGACAACAGACAACTCCCAGACCAGACAATACCGTGGTAGCAACCTGTCAATCACAAGGTAGCCACGCCCTAAAGCATCCCCTGCTTTATGGTCTATTTGACTCTAAATGGGACCGTAATTTACTAAATGAACATCATGCTAAATTGAAGAAGACTTGAAACTAGCGATTGAGACCATAAACTCATGTTTACAATGTTTACTGAGGTAATAAATCAAGTGAGAAGTAGGGTCATAGACTTCTATACAATTGCACCTCTTTTTGCAACCAGAGGAGTCGCCCACTGATGTATATTAGAAAGAATGCAAGTTTCCGGCACTTCCGCATTGGCTTCACTTTTCAGAATCGAAGGTTGATGTCTGATCTCTATAGATAGATGAGAAGTTGTCTGTCCATTAAGAACCAAGCTATCTGTTTCCCTCTGCTATCCACTCTTTATACTAAGGTAAGCTAATCAAATCACCTCCAGACTCTAGCTAAATACTTACCGTACATGAGACTACATGAGAGTGCTATCAAGCTTCTCCTCAGCTCTCAGCAGGAAAAGGGAATAATCATATTTTCCAAAATGTAACAATTCTATTAATAGGTGTTTGCTTATAACACATTTTTATTTACATAGTCGCTTTAAATTTGATATTGCATTATCCATATACTGTATAGTACAATGTGGTGTAGCTTATTTTCTGGAAACATGATAGAACAAATCATGTGTAAATTCAATCTTCTCATTAAGCAGTCCTGCTCATTAATTAGCAACATTGTCTGCAATGAACCAACACAACCAGAGACATTAAAGGGATAATTACCTCTGGCTAATTTTCTGTCCTCTCATTGTACATAATATCAAATTGCTTAACTCTTACTGGAGCTGGTATGTGTGGTTATATAAGTCCCTCCATCACACCGCACTGCATAAGTGCACACCTGGTCAAAGGTATAGCAATAATGGCATCAGCAGGGATGTGCAAAAGTGCACACAGCTGGAGGAGCTGCTTTTGTCAAGCTCAGCTTCTACATGTTTGGCGGTATGTGTGTGTGTTGACCATTGCAAGGTGAGCAGCAGAGGCATAAATACCTCCTACGACCTCTTAGCTGAGACCCGGTACTGTCAGTGCCATTTAAGACTGAGCCAACAAAACATTCAGCATCCCTTGTAATTCCTTGCGAAGCCGAGTCGATACTGTGGAATGACTGGAATGGACACTGTAGCCAGTTAAACCTTGTCTAAACAGAGCTCCTCAGTAAGCTCATCATGATCCCTTCTCCTAGTGACTGTGTGTGCATATCTGTGCACGAGCCTGTCGGTAAATGATGATTACTCTAGCTGGCTGCGTAGGTAAGCTGCATGTTGGTTTAAAGGAATTTGTTTGTGTTCATTTCTCTTCTCCGCCTCGGAGTCTCCCTTCATCTGCACAAAGAGACAAGGCTAGCAGGGACCAAGTGCTGTAATGCATCCCGTGGCGCTTACACTGAAAACACCATTTGTGTTTGTTTGTGCTCATTTTAAATGCATGAGACATAGTTACGGGGAGCCGGTGGTGTGAAGCGTGCTGCTGTTGGGCGATACAGATGTTTTCATCCTCACTTCAAATAGATGCCCCTTGTCTTGTGGTTGGGAGAGTTTTTTTTTCAGCAGCACTTCAAATAAAAGTCAAGAGAATGATTCATATTCAACATGAATCGGTTTAAAACACCCAGTGTGTGTAATACCGTGTGGTCAGTGGCTCTGCAGGAGCTGAGCGGCCGCTTTATGATAATCTGCTGATTGTTCACCCATCTCTGCTTTTACGTGACTCTCTGTTTCTTCTCCTGCCTTTTTTGTCTCTCGATGTCATCTCTCCAGCTACTTGTGTGATTCTGCAACAGATTTATTCTCTACAGATTAAACCGTTTTCGGCGTCGATAAAAGATGCTTAAAAGCCCGTTATCTTCTCTTGACCTTACCCTCCTACCTTCTCTCCTCCTGCTCTACTTTCCTCCCACTTTTCCTCTTCGTCGTCTTTTATCTGCAGTTCTCCAGTAAGGCCTCCCTCTTTTCGTCTCAGTTAATCTTTTGAAAGCTGCATTTGGGCCACACAAACACAACACATAACAAGCACACATGCTCTCTTTCTCTCCCTCTCACCCCCACACACACACACACACACATTCACACAAACACGCACACACACACAGTAGGAGGAGCTGCTGGTGTCTGAAATATTGTTTTCCGCTGTAATTTACTGATATCCTCAGTGTTTCTTTTGGATTATTAAATGTCCGATACTGTAGATCTATGTTATGGCCATCTGTTTTAAATATCTCAATTTTAGTTTGACAAAAATATTTGTTTTGTGTTGTTTTTTTTGGGGTCATTTTATGAATTTATTAGAAAGTTGACTGTGGAGAGGGAGCTCCGTGTTGGCGCAGTGGTTAGCACTGTCGCCTCACAGCAAGAGGGTCGCAGCGTCAAACCTTCTGTGTGGAGTTTGCATGTTCTCCCCGTGTTAGCGTGGGTTTCACCGGGTTCTCCGGTTTCCTCCCACAGTCCAAAAGACATGCAGGTTAATTGTTGACTCTAAATTGTCGGTAGGTGTGAATGTGAGTGTGAATCTCTGTATCAGTCCTGTGATTGTCTGGCGACCGGTCCAAGTTGTACCCCGCCTTCTCCCAAAGTCACCTGGGATCGGCTCCAGCGCCCCTGCGATCTGAATAAGATAAGCAGTTACAGATAACGGATGGATGGATGGGCTGTAGAGAGGACAGGAAATGAGACATGGGTAATAGCATGCAACAAATGCATCTCACAGTATCCCTCGCCAAATGAAGTTTGTTCAGTTGAGATAGCTCAGGTGTCTGCGATTGAGACAAGCATGACAACTCTATTTGCTGTGGAGGACAGTGAGATGGGAACGAAAGCTCCAGAAAAAGCTAGTAAGTGGACCTGGATTTGCTTTGTCAAGGCACTGTTTTTAAAGGTCAACTTTGTGAGAAATCATGTTTGGTAAATGGCTTTAAACACTACGATATCCATGAGCCTCAGCTGCCACTGCTATGGAGAAGAGGCACAAATCAGAGCTTTAACGAATTAAAAAACGCAACTGTTGCAACAGGGAATTTGCTGAATTCAGGCAGAATTGCCAACCGATTTACGCTGTAACAACGGATTTCTACGAAACATAATTTTTGGTTTCAGCTCGGCATTAGTGGCACATACATCAGAAATGTAAGCTCTGTGATTGGATGTTTCTTACCAAAAATGCACCCTGTTAACTTGTCTATTTACTTTTATCAAAGATCTTTTCTAATACTCAGCTTTGGTCCTCATGATTGAGAGTTACGTGTCCATCCAGGCAGTGGAAGTGCTCCAACTGTCAGTCACTAACATTGCCAAGGCAGAAAATGAATGGGACATTTACTTCCAGGAACCCTGGACGGGTGAAAGAACTCCTCCCTCTCCGTAACTCTATTGTGTTTGTGCATCTCATTTGAGCAGTTCTCGCTCAGTCCCCATCTCTCTCTCACTGTTGCTCTCTCTCTCTCTCTCCCTTTCTCTCTTTGTCTGTCTCTCGCTCATTGATCTGTTGGTCGTCTTGCGTAATGTCATTTTGCCTTCACGGCAGAGGTGGTGTTTGTCGTCCCTTACACCGCTGCTTTTGATCCGGCTCTCTCCTCCTTTTCTTCTGCGCTTTTTTCTCTCACTCTCTTCCTGTGGTCCAAAGGGAGTACTATATCTCTCTCTCTCTCTACCTCTCTGTCTCTCTCCGGATCAGTGGCAGTAAAAAGTGAACCGCGTACGATCAGCTTCTCTTCTCGTCCAGTACAACTCGTGCCTTCCTCTCTCCTTTCCCCCCGTTGCTTGCCGGCACTTTCCACTCTTCTCTCCCTGTTGATTTGTTTTTCTCCTCCTCCTCGTCCTTCTTCTTCTTCTTCTTCTTCACCATTTCCTTTTTCTTCCTCGTCACCCTCCTCTGACTCTGCAGGGTGCCGTCACAAGTGATTTGTTTGATTATCTTCTGGCTCTGCAGTCGGGGTTGCGCGTGTGAATGTCCGCGTGGAGGAGAAAGTGAGTGTCTCGTCTTGTCCTGCTCGCCTGCATCATCGTATGTGTGTGTGAGAGTGTGTGCATGCTGAGTGACTGTGTGTGAAGAGTGACTGTTTATAAAGAGAGAGAGAGGCTGCACTCACTGTGTAGTGTGTGTGTATATGTGACGAAACATGGGGGCATGCTGAGCTGAGTACGCTTGTGAGTGTGTGTTGTTTTTTTCTCTCTCTGTGTGTGCATGTGTGTGCATGTGTGTGTGTGAGCATCACGTCAGCTTGGCTGGGGTCTGGTCGGCTGGCTAGAGAGAGGGAGAGGGAGAACAATATGAGTGGGGTAGGGCAGTGCTAGCATGCGGACCGGGAGCAGGCTGCTGCAGAGTTGTAGCAGTCTTAAGATGATGGCCATGGTCCGGACCTCCCTCCAGAAAGTGGTGGTCTTCCTACACAGGCTCCAGAGGATGGCCATCTCCTCGCCGCGCTACCAGAAACTCTGCAAGGTACGTTGACTCCAGGAGAGAGAGCGGGCTGGCGGACTGAGAGTTTCTGTTTTGGGTTTTTCTTTTTTTTTTCTTTTACTAAATTGGACGGTTTTAAACTTTGTACATGTGTGCAGTTGATTTTTTTTTTTTACTTTGCTCTCAAAACTTTCATGGCATGTTTGAGACTTTTGAATTTGTTTTTGACATTATTGTCTACTACTGTAAAGGCTGTTTGTGTTTGTGTATGCCTATCAGCAGATACACACAATGCTTTTGCCGGCTATTTATATATATTTCTTTATGTAAATGGCACAAATCAGGAGTGGCTCACCAAGTAGTCTATCTTTGCCACATGCACGGTTTCTCCTTTATTTCTGGTCTTTTTATTCATGAGTCATTTGGTTGTCAAGACATTCTGTTCCAGGAGGTGTTGTTTCAGGGAGTCTGTCACCTCCACAGTATGTCGTTTTAAATATATATATATATATATACCTCACTGACTTGAGGACTTTTGGCACTTTTTCTGCATATCAAATGACTCCAACTGTGTATCCCTGTTGTGGAGAGTGTGCACCCGTGTGTGCGCGGCATGCTTTATATTTGTGTCTGTATAGTGTCAGTTTTGAAGTGAGTTTTTTGACTCTATAGTGGTGCAGGCATAAACAAACTAACCAGGCAGAGCAGAGTATGTGTTGTGTTGGATTTGAGTGAGTACATCGTCTGTATTTTTGTGAGAGACATCCTGACAGGATATACTGTGTTAGTGAAAGGAGACTTGAGTTCCTCAGTGGCCAGAGGATTGATGAGAGAGTTTACTCTGTAATGGCGGTAATGAACAATTAACTCTCTTAATTAAAGTCATTAGCTGACTTATGGTGAAGTCATTTAAATGCTGAGATCACACACTGCTGAACGTGTTGTTTTCATTTGAAAAGAGTTTAACAGATTTGTGTTCTTGATGTTTAATGAAAAAACAAAGTCAGTTGTGCCACTCACTCTGTAACCTGTTACAGCTGTTTGTCAACTCTATCGATTTCACCTTAGAGAAAACGATTACTGCTGTGTGGCTGTCATTTCCTTCCACTGCTGATCATTATTGATCGCTGATCTTCATTGCTTTTGCTCTTGTGTTACAACATTGACCCGCTCTCAGCGAGAGGGCAGAGGGGACCAGCTGTTGAGGTTTTGACAGAGACTAATGCATCAGAGCAGTTTCTGATTACATGCCAGCTTCAATCATGCCTTGACAAACATGTGGTGGTTCAACTTAATCCATCCTTAATCCATGAATCCATCGCTCTTAAGTGCTCCAACCTTTTTTCTACTGTGTTTGATTTTGTTGCCAGTTCTCTTTGTATTTTTGTCACAGCGTGATCATGGGGAAAATTCTGTTTACTGTATTTTACAGATTTTGCTTACCTCTCTTGTCTCTGAAGCAAAGGGAAACACAGAAAGGAATAGAGAGATGGCACAAGGACGAGACTTGGTGTAAAGAGAGAGAGAGCGCAATAAACAGAGCATTAGGCATCAGTAATTTTCCTCCTCTTTCTCAGTTATTTATCTCGTGGACGCTGTGCTTGCTTCTGCTCGTTTAACCAATTCTAGTGAAAACAAGTGAAATCAGATCACTCCTGCAGCCCTGCATGTGTACAGTATCTGCACAATCAACACTTGCTCTTTCTTCCATTGTAAACTTATTCAACTCAGGAGTGTGAATCGCTCATTTGGCTCCTTTTCAGCATCCTTAGGGGCCAGACCTTCCTGGATTTTGTCCCTACCGGTGGGAGACATCAGTCATTCCACACTCGATTACCCTCCCCTGGGTTGCATCAGTCATTCCAGCTTCGTTTGGCCTTCCCTTAGGGGAATCAGTAATGCTGGGCTTGTCCCGCATCCCCGGGGTGCGCTCACTGGCTGCCAGACTGGAACAGTGACTTCGGCGTGATGGATTTGCTCGGGGCTCACCCTCTAGGGTTCGGCCATTCTTTCTGCTTCAGGACGGCGCTGGTCCTAAGACGGCCCACCTGGCTGTTGTCTGATTCAGGATAATAAGTACTTCACTAAACTAGTGGCCCTTCTTAAAGGTTCTCCATTCGATATTCAGAGCAAACAGCTATTTGATATGTAAAGATATAGAGGAGTGATATCTACCTGAGCAGAGAATGAAGTCACTCTCCTTCTGTGTGTGTTGTGATCTGAGCTTCTCTGTGCTTTGTTTACATAGGCGGGCTGTCCGCGCATGCTTTTTAGCACCGTTAGCTGCGAGCTACCGGCTCAGCCATCGCCATGTTGACAGCTGTTGAGAGGCAATAGATATGCTCTCAATTTCATGTTTAGCACCTTTAAAGCCGATTTATTTATATTGATTAATACAAAATGTAACCATCGTTATTACTGTAAGAGAGGTAAATAACTTGAGAGAAGTTATGCAAAGCGTCAGATTTAATATTCTTTACTTTCCAAGGGAACATAATGTATTCATACCATCCTGTAGCTGAAAGAAATCAGCATATAAATAATATTCAGCTGACCAAGTCAACATTCTGTGACATGAAGGCTGTATATTGCATGCAGGCTATATTTTACTCTTGGCAGTCCAATTAAGCTGCAAGCCAAGCTTATCTTTTGGAGCCATATAGACCGCCATCATATCAGTCTTCACTTTGTCTTAACTGGCAGAATAAAAGCAGGGGGACTGTCGTGCCAGCTCACCAAGCCATGAATGATGGGAACTTTTTAAAGTCTCCTGAGTCATATCCGTTTTTTTTTTCTGTTAATAGCGCTACGCTGGTAGCTTTTGGGTGTTTGTGTGCCCCTTTAACAGCACTCATTATGTTGATATATAATACTGAGCTTTGCAGTCTTTGCAAGCAGAAGCCATTTAACTTCAACAGTTTTTAGAATTGCATCTATTATTTGGTGCGTGAATTGTTTTCTTCTCCCACTTTCCCGGTTCAGAGCAATAATGTTTAATGAGCTTGTAGGCAATTAGGGATATTTAACATCTATACAGTGCTGCTCCCTAAGGCGTTGTTTATGTGTACGGTCCTATAGTGTATAGTATGTATCCCACACACGCAGAACCGCAATCACTCCCATTAAAGACGCCAGCTAAACGCCTTAAATGTAAATGTGAATCAGTTTAATGTCCTGATCGTTTCTTTTCACTTCCCTTTTAGCTTTCACGTCGTTCTTCTCAAGTGTTCTCGCTTCTTCTTTGCTTGCATGCTCGCGACATGAGTAGTTTCTGAGTAGCATGCTTGGTTAGTTAATACTGAGGCATACAGAGTGACCCGGCAGCTCATTTCATCTCCTCACTTTTGCTCTGCTCTGTCTCTCTGTGTGTAATCACTAGCTGAGAATTGGCTGAAGGGTCCACCTCCCTCCTGAGGAGTGTCCTCCTACTCTCATTACTGTGGTATTGGCTCCTACTGGGTGTGTGTGTGTGTTTCTAGCCAAAACCCACTTTAGAAACAGCCCTAGAGCTTTGACAGTGTGTAGTCATGCCTTCTCTTTCCTATTGTTTTCCTGGCAAATACTTTGGCCTTTGGCCTCCACTCTCCGTCCACCTTTGCTCGTGGCTCACTGGCTCACCCCGAGACAGGTGACTCAGGCATGGGCATGGAGCCCAGCTGTCTGACCTCACCGTCCTTGAGCTCCAATGGGGTCCTCTTGGTTATTAGCAAGTGTTAGCATTAGCAGTTAGAGCCTCAGGTGCAGGCGGACAACCCCCCCCCCACTCCTCCCTCTGTAACCTCGCTCGCAGATTTTTTTTGTTTCACGCATGCTTAGACGCATTTAGTTTACGGACACACATGCCCACAATGCACTCTGTTCTCTCTCGCGCTTAAACACACACATTTACTCACTCAACCACAAGTATACACACACACACACTCACTTACTCAGCTAGCCTGAGTGATGAATCAGAGGCGGGGGAATTATGTGGTAACAGATTCATAAATGCAGATCATTTAAATTCATCAAGACGATATTGGGAGAGAGCGGGGACAATAAAAGAAAATGAAGACGGGATTCTGCTCCCAATCAACAATATATGTAAATCACCGCCGATGGACCTATTGGCAGTAGTGGTGATTTGAAATAGCACTTAAATCACTGATACAGCCCAGAGTTAGGCTGCTCTGCTGTTCTCAATTGCAGTTACTGCAGCGAGTAACTGTTCGATTAGGAGGAGATGAGGAGAAACTCGCCATGAGATTGACAAACGCCATCCTGGGATTAGATGAAATATGTAATAAACTACATTTTATATTATATTAGATGCAGACATAAATGGAGAGAAAGTACTTCAACCTCCTTGCCTCTCCTCTCTCTTTTTACTCTGTCTCTCCCACATCCACATCCAGTAAACCCATTTATTGAGCCAGTATTGTATGTGTGCGTTGCGTTTGTGTCTTTGTGCATTACCGCGATGGATTTTGTGCACCCGCTTCCATTAGTGGCTTTCAGGCAACAGCAAGATAAACCTGTTAATGCATGTGAGGTTTATCGTCAGATGGACTTTATGGTGCTGGAAAGCTCTGTAAGCACCAAGCCCCTCACATGTGATGGGTAAACAACAGATTGTAGCCAGGAAGGAGAGAAAAGGAGAGAGAGAGACAGACGCAAAGCCATCCATGGAGAATTACATGTGTATTTATATTATGGTTGCATTAATATTGCTTCACAGTTCTCTGCAATGGTTGGATATCGTGATCAAAACGTCTAGTTTTCTAAGAATGAAGTCACTCTTTCTGTGTGTGTGTTGTAACCTGTAACACAATGGTGATTGAGCCTGTGGCCCACTGATGAAAGCTCTTGCATTTGCTGTATCACAAACTGGGTGACATTCCCGAGAAAAATCACAAGTGGCGAACTCTTGGGAGTGAGATCCAAAAACACACCTGCAATTACCTGTTATTGCCATAGGTACTGACAAAGAGAATGAAACGGAGATCTTTGAGATTGTAATTCTAAATCAGGAAATTTCAGATCAAAGAATATGTGTGCAAACTTTCAGTACAGTACTTGACTTTATAGTTGATACACACATTCAGGTGTGTACTGAAGTCCAATACCCAGCTGTACTGGAAGACTTGTTTGTTTTCAGCCAACAGACGCGGCCAGAACTCTGACTCACCTGACATCATGATCTATGGCCGGCCCAGACTTCCCGCGCCGGATCACACCACGTTGAGACAGGATAGAGATTACGATGTCCTGCAGGCTCAGTGGACAAAAGGCACATAGCAATCAACTCCATATCAAGATTTTTGCCCTTGTGCATGTCATGACCACTTCTCCCTCTAGGGCAGAATTGCTTTAAAAAATACAAGTTAAAAGTGCTGAGAAACTAACATAGAAAGAGACAGAAAAGGGGACACATTGACCCAGTGCCAGCGAGAGGCAGGATGCGGTGATGTTGCCAGCTTGAAGTCTCTCTGACCTTCCAGCTCCCCCTTACACTCCCTTCCGTCCCCCACACTATTCGCTACACCGAGTCAGGGGGCGGCCTAAGTGGGGGAAATAAAATGAGGGTAGCAATAATTTTTCCCTTGCTGCTCCTTCTATTCCTGGCCTGACGATCAATCTACGGGGACAAGGCCTGAGCTCTGCACCCCGCCAGTGTCCCCCTCTGCCAATATCTATGGTAAGCACACAAACTCAGTGCTGACTCACAGTCCATATTGTGTTTTTCTCTCTGTGTGTGTGTGTGTGCGCGTCTGTACCTCTGTGGTGCTGCGAAATATCACAGTTTCAGATTGAAGGAGGGATTACGGTGTGTAATCCTCGCTCTAACATACACACACACACACAGGCTCGCTCAATCAGCCTAAATCAACTTCAAACACACAATCGATAACATGAGGCCAGAATAATGATCAGAAGAGGATTGACCAAATTATTATTATGCAGATTTGACCTAGAAATCATATCTTTTTATTTTACTTCCTGTTCCTTCTCTCCTCTTTTCTCCTTCATTCGTCCTGCCCCTTCTGTTTACCCACCTTGACTTAAACACTCATTCATGTTCTTCTCTACCTTCCGGATATTTTTTCCTCTCCTGTCAAGGGTAATTAATTCTTTAAAAAGAAGTGGCACATTTGCTGGAAGATAACGTCTGCTCCATCTACGTCTCAGTGGTTTGGCATTTTATTTCTGTGGTGCACTGAGCCCAAACCGTTTTGTATTTCTTCATGCAGTGTACATTTTCAGTGATTTATCACTCCTCAAATCTCGTATTCACATCTGAGCGAATGTCTTTGTTTTACTGTTTCTGAACGTTGTCCTTTTTGTAGAGACAACATTTTTTTTGATCAATTAAACAACATGTAGGCTCTTTACAATAAAAAAAAAAACATGACTTAACTAAGCAAATATGAAGCCACACGCTCCTCTCTCGCTGTACCTGTCTTCTTCCACTTCTGTTATCACTCCTCTCAGTGCCAATTTCCCTAATACCACCCCTCAGTAAGCCAGTAAGTTAGCATATGCTCTGGCTCATATCATCCTCTTTCCATTTTTGCCGTCATCTGCTCTTTGCACGCCACTCTTAAATCATTCATGCTCTCCTGCTTTTTTCCTCCTGTCCTCCTAAAACCCCCTGCCCATCTCTTCCTCAAGAATTAGACAGATGGCTTACATGCTACTTGAGCATGCCTTGATGCCCCGCTTTTGAAGCACATCATTACATGCTGCTAAAACATTGATCAAATGCTTTCTCTGACACGGCAACATCTAATTATGCAGGGTCAGATCCTTCGGGGGCCGGTTCCCATCGCTGAAACTGCGCCCACTCACACATTGTATGTGATTTGCCTCAACAAATCAAGGTTGGGTGCAAGTTTGTGTGTGTTTTGCTTCTATAGAGCTGTTTTTGTGTGTCTGCATCTTTTACAGTGTACTGTGCATGTTGCCATAAATAACCTGCCCAGCAGCGTCTTTAGGGGAATGCAAAACGCTGTAGGTGAATGATAAAATCAAGGATTATGTCAACACTTTGTCAGACAAGACTTTGAGTAGGGACTCATCTGAATTCCTTGTTGATCAAAACATTGAAAATTCAATTACACTTTCAGTTTACATGTTTCCTGTGATGGGCAGACCCCTGACTCGCGGCTGTTGGTGGCCTAAATGAAGAGAAAATGAGTTGAAAGAAAAGCAGCACCTAAAGGTAGTTGGGGATCAAACAAGCAAAAACAGAAGCAGAAGTAAATAGCAGTGTGCATTGGTTAAAGGAGGAGGATAGCATGCCCTCGGAGGTAAATACTGTGGTGCTGTAAAAACAAAGAGTAACTGAAAATGGTTTCCGCTGTTATATCACAGGGAGATTAAAGATAAATCGTGCTATATATAGTCTGTAATCTGCGGGAGGGTACAGCCTGCGAGAGGAGCCAGAGTCAAATCAATATGATGGGTAGTCAGAAGCACTTCACAGAAATATTACAGTTTGTTTAATATCTTAACTTCGCCCAAAGGAGTTCTTGCTGTTGACATGCAGTTTGTGCGCTAAGCAGCTTTTGGGAAAACTAAAAAAGACACATTAAATCAGAAATGTCCTTTTCTCACATCGCGGTTAAAAGATTAGACACGAGACAGCCCTGTCACATGTGCGATATTCAAGAAAGTTGAGAGAGGGATCAGAGATGACAGGAGAAGGATCAGTGTGAGCAATGAAAATGTTTGTGAAAGACAGTCCAACATAAGCTTTAACACCGTCTGAGTGGTACCTTCACACATCGGACCGTAGACATCAAAGAAAACTCAGAGCTGTTAGACGTGACGGGGAATCAAATTTAGATTTACTACAGGGCTGCATTCATTGGTTCAGCATATTTCATAGTTATCAGCCAAATGTCTGAAAAGAGGGACATTTTCACTTATCACCCCCCGGAGGAGATGAGTCTGGCTTCCCCCCGAACAGGAAGCGAGGAGGGTGAGTCAAAAAGCCAGCAGAGGAAGAAAGGCATGTCATGACAGAAAAGAAAAATGGCTGCCAAGTGTTTTTTTTTACAGAAAAAAACGTAAGTGATGAAAGACGGACAGAAACATGACATTGTGGAAGGGTAGGAAATGAAAAAAAGAGGGATATTGTGACAGGAAGAAGTGGGAATTGGAGATGGAGAAAGTGTGGGAAAGATAGGAAGAGAGAGGGTGAAGAGCCTGACAGAGGAAGAAATGGGTGAGGAAGAAATGGTCGATAGAAGTGTGCGATGGCTTTTTCCATCTTTGACGTCTTGCAGGGCTTATTTCAGGGTCACTGGAGAGACAATCACACACACATTAATAGACACACACATTGGATCGATCCCAGTCCTCATTTTCAGTCCAAAGCATATTCTCAGATTGGGCATGGGGTGAAAATTAATTTATTGGTTCACTACATGAACGGCTTCATTTTCACCGGCTGCCTTGCTTCCCGCTGTGGACAAAAGAGAAATACCAACAAAAGCCCATTACACATTTGTGCAGTTTACAGCCGGGTAGGTCTTGTTGAACGTCTCCCTCTTTTGGTCTCTGTCCCCTCTTCAGCGTCTGTGTGTACGAATGTGTGTGCGTGCCAGTTCGTGCCTGCTAAATATCATTGGGATTAGCACCGGGGGCTTAATTAAAAAGCAATTACCTTTGGTCGCTGTGGGCGACGCTTGGCGGAGAGTAGCTCGACTAATCTGGTGAATGGTGTGAGGGACCCTCAGCGTGCTACCAACACACACAAACAGGCACACAAATTGTGCAATTGTCTGCAGAAGTGAAGGAGGATTAAAACAATTGTTAATTAGTGAAGAGGGGCGGAGGCTGAAAGTGTAGAGAAGGGGCTGTAAAGCCAGACACACTGCATTCCCCTCTGCCTCTCATAGCCTCTCTGTTTATTTATGAGGTTAAAGGGGCAAATGATACACCCAGAAAAAAGTATTTTTCTGTGATGGGCTGGCTCTCTCTTTCTCTCTCTCCGTCTCCCTCTCTCTCCGTCTCGCTTCCATTTTTGCTTTTTTGCCCTAAAATAGGTTAGCACAGTTAGCACCAGAGCTAATCTTTTAATTTTCTCTTTGCTCCAATTAGATGTTGCTAATGACAGTAATTAGATCATCTCTTTGAGACTCACCAAGTGCCCTTGAAAAACCCTGTATGCTTGAGACAGTACAGGGAAATCTGCCAAAAACGTGTCTGTGTGTGTGTGTGTGTCTTTTTCTTTTACTGTAACACTGACAGAGCTTTCTGAAGACAAAGGATGCTTTGTGTTCACTCGTAAAACTGAAGACTTATGTGAGGGCTTTGGGTATTAGGGATTACATTATGTTGGTTGACATTTCCTATTCTTCAACTTCAGTCACTCTGATGCCGAGTTCTGAACGTGCCTAAAACCGAGATCCGAACCCGGCCTGTAACCATACCTTTCAGACCCGACTTTGACACCTGAACCGAGACTGAGGCTCTATTTTTGTTATTTCTTCTCTAAAGTCAAAGGTATATGCTTGCTTTGGAAAGGCTTTCTCACCAATAAGAATAACTAAACTGACAATAGACCAACGCATTTTATTACACGGCTTTGTTGAATACCCTATTCTGATTGTTCTATGGACGTAGTTCGGATGTCGGACTCTGGAGGATCGTTTTTGTGTCAAATTATTGATTTCTTAAGTGAGTAGCCGTGTAATAAGCTGGATAATGTACAGCTAGCGGGTCATTGTTGTGGAATAAAGCGATGCAGGACCTCGACGCAAAGCGGCTCGCTGTACATTATCCTTTACATATCGCATAGAGCATGACGGCCCACCAGCACAAACATACAGTATATAACGTCTACTAGCTGATAAGCCATAGGTTCAGTGGAAATACACATATAGTCAACTACCAGCATGTAACACTAAAGCATCTCTGAATAATCTGCCTTACCGGTTGATGGATCAACTATGCCTTTTCCCAATATCCGCCAGATGAACGTGGCTGGTAAACTCAAAATGTTTTTCCCAGCTGAACTTGACAGAAGTCCAAACAGTTAAAATGCTTTTTATGAGTAAGAGTTGTGTAGATGGTTTCACTGCCGGCCTCCTCTGGTCAACCACATTGGCTATGCTCCGTCTCTCTCCTTGCTTCCCAGTGGGCATTGCGTATCTACTTGCAACACATTACACACATTGACGCAGACTTTTTGCTGTCAGGGAGCGAAGAAGAGAGACTTTTCATACATTTATTTACATTACATTTGGAAATAATCCAACCCAAGCCTGAAGCTTTACGCAATAAAACAGGCCCAACACACGACCCGTTGTCTGGACCTGTTGGGTTCGGGTCAGGTTGCTGAACTCTACTCTTAGCTGAGGCGGTCTGTGGTCTGTTTATGTACATGTGTGTTTGTTCTGTGTTTTGCAGGACTCAATGTTCTCACAGCAATAGTCAAATCAAGGGAAGCCTCCAAATTTAGATAATTTGAAATGAAGTGTGAACTATTCTTGCGTTTGGGATCATATTTAACAAGTGGGTCAAGGTGAGGGTTAATTGTAGAGTTTGCAAAAAATAGGTTTTTAGTCGGCCCTCACAGCTACAAATAGTGTGTGTGTATTCTGTTTGCCCTCAGGTTGGTCGATTTGTGGTAGTTCATCAGGATTTAATTTTGGATTGATGTTTTTCATCCCGGAGAGAGACCATTAATTACCACTGACCACTCTGGGAAAATACACAAACACACACACACACACACACACACACACACACACACACACACACACACACACACACACACACACACACCAGGAACACACAAGGAACACACCTCTACCCCCGGCTGATGTATCATAATTGTCCTCTGTCCTCTTTCCTTCCTGCCTCGCTCTATTTATAGCCCATTTTAGGCCCCGCCCCGCCAGACAGTGCCATGGCAACTAAATGATTGACAGGACAATCGACAAGGATGCTCGATCCATCTGGCGCTCTCCTTCCTCCTGCTGACCTTCCCTGTGACATCACCAGTGTCTCTACTGTCTACTTTCACACCGTACTGTCTGCGTGTGTGATCATAACTCAGTTTGGATGGCCTTACGCCCCGCCGCTAAATGCCCCCTCTCACGCAGAGACCGAGTATCCAGCTCACAGATGGGGTGTGTGGGTCATAAAACGCACACTACCTGTACTGTATTTGACTACATTAATTACTTACCCTTTAACCCCAACCTTTGTGCCTGGTAATTAGCTGGGCTGTCAGTTTTTATTCAAAATTTGAAGAACCGCTTGAACCAGAATTGCCAAGTCCGCTTATTATAAGCGACTTTGGGCTTGTTTTCCTGAAAGGTCGCTTACAAACATTGGTAGTTGTGGTTTGCATTTTTTTTGGGCTTGAATCTAAAGTGTAGTTGCGTATTTGGGCTTGCTCTTGTCTCTCTCCTCTATACCGGTCTAGTTTGTCCCGTTGCAGCATCCATACAAAGATATATATTTCTAACAAGCTATATGTTTTGACATTTTCCTAGGTATGAAAATTGTCAGAAGAACATAAGCAGTCAAGCCATGTAAACTCATAACAGCTGAGCGGTTCTTAGCCTCCAGGCTCTGCACACAGGGGGTCAAGTGTTGCATTTGCAGAAGCAGCAACAGTGTTTTGTTTAGAATAAAAAAGAATGTCAGGGTAATGATGAAATGAGCAGCGATTGCCGCACTTTAAAAGAAAAGAGCACCACTTATAAAAAACGAACTTAATCTGAAAATGCTTGTCATTCTAATCCCCGAGAAAAACACATTTTACATGATTTGCAAGCCATATTCGAGTAGTGCAGTGCAAACAAACAACAAAAAGGCATGATAGTATCAGTATTAAATGTTATTTGGGGCAAGTTTGAAATGTCACCTCACCTGTCACCTTTTTTTTATCACAAGCCCAAAACAACTTAAAACTCCAGAGTTTGATTGAACCACTCCACATAGTCTGCCGTCAGTGGTACTCAATTCAAATTGATTCAAAAACAGACCGAATACTAAAACCAGCTCAAAGTCTACAGTTTGGCCCCTTTTGTTGTCACGGTAGCTTCACTTTCACAGTATATCTGTGTTCCTCTTCCTTTTGGCAGGAAGATGAATTAGTGCCCTGGAGTGTAGCTGTTACTCTACACCAACTCTCCAGCACTCACTTTCTTGTTAGCAATACAAAGATAGTTATTCTTAACTTTATAACGTTTGTTGACAGCGTGGGGAGCTTACTGTCTCAAGACCAGCAGATGAAGCGTTCTGACAGGGTTGACAAATTTTGAATTTGGCATCATGACTATCTGAAAGTACATACAGTACTTTGGGAATCTAGCTGATAATATTTTTTCTTGTCTGCTTAGCTGTATCTCAGTGCGTCTATCTGTTGGAAGTTTTATCATTCTGTACAGCTTTACTGACTTCCCCAGTGTTCTCTTAAATATTTGCTTGATCTTCTTCGTGCTCGAGTGGTTTGATAAAGACTTGTGAAAAACCTTCTTTTTTTCCATGCCAGTGTTAAGAGCTCTGTTTACCATCAGAAGGCATCCTTCTATCCGCAGCAAATAAAGAGGAGTGACTCCAGTGTCTTTCTCCTCAACCATGTCCTTCACCTCCTGCTGGGGGATTCATTCCTTTCCATAGCATTACTTAACATCTAATCTTTGTATGAAAAGACTGACAGCATTAACAAGGCATGGGCTTCATTGTGTATCGGTTACAATACTATACAGCTAGCAAGTAATGGTTGCCATGACAGTGTCACTGGCAGCACTTTGGAAGAGGAAAAGGATCAGCGAGCAGGTAGGCGAGAGGAAATGAAAAGGAAAAATAATGAAGGAACAAGACATTTCATCTTACCCTACACACAAAGCAGAGATATGGGGAGTTTGGTCACAGCCATAGAAGTGCCAGAGCTAGGTTGCGTAAAGGTTGCAGTTTTATAACAGCAAAGTTGTACCTATAAAGGCAATCCAAACTTGCCTTGAGGCTCCAGGTGTGATGTATGCGGTTAGATGCGCTTCGGGCTGCAGTCCAAGCAAAGATTACAGAGATCCGCGTGTTTAAACGATGAACAACATTCAAGTTGTACAACAGCCCAAATAGCTTGCTTATAATTCTAAACAAACAAAAAAAGGTACTATAAATAAGATGATAGACTTAAAAATTACTGCTCTCTCTGGGGCCCATCGGAGCTCTGGCTCCCTGCCCTAATGTAGAAGTGGTACAGGGGAAAAGGGGAGTAACCCCAGGCAAAGCTCCATATTTGATTTCCATAGTTAAATATGATGATAAACCCATTTACTAAAGCACAAAGAATTTAATAAACTGAATATCTAACGGGGCAACAAAGATACAATTCACTATATTCTGAAATGAGGAATTTGGCTCCTACAGTACCCTTCAGGCCTTGTGTCCTCATGTTTCTCAGCATATTATTATTTAAAGGTCCAATATTGTAAAAAGTATATTATAAAGCAGGTCTAGGTGCTATATAAATACTGTGAAAGTATCGAAACGCTCAATCCACCGAGAAATACGCACAGCACATATTCAGAAACTGTGTCTTTGAAACAAGCCGTCAGTATTTCTGTAATTTTGTGATGTCACAAATGTACAATATATAGACCATTACACAGCAACGTAAACAGTATAAAAGGGTCTCAGTTTATTTACGGTTGCAGCGTATGTGATTGACATCAGCTGACAGGAAGTAAACATCGACCCAAGCTGTTGCCTAGCAACGATATTCCGTTGCAATTCCATTGAAATGTGCTAAAACGGAGCGTTTCAAGACAGAGGGTAAATACAGGTATATTCAGACAGGCCGTATGAGGAAAATAAAAGGTTTTTGAACATTAAAGCATGTAAACAAGTTCTGGTAGAAACATTGAATACAAGTATGAACCTGAAAATGAGCATGATATGGGACCTTTAACTGTTTGTATAACACCTACGCATGGACAACAACATTAACCGCAACCAGCATGATGTCACTGCACTTGAGTGATTTAGTTTGAGGTTACGTGGAAGCGAAACTAAACTGTAACAACCTTTTATTAATGTCTGACTCATATTTTGGTCAGCGTAGCATTACTTACATAATTACAATGCCGACTGGTCCTGAGTAGCACAGACAGAGGCTAATCAGAAGTACCTGGCAGTCAGGAGACAGGGTCCAGAAAGCTCAGGAAACAAGACCTGAGTGCATGAAATCAATCAAAGTTAAGTGATTTATGAGTCCCAACATTACAGGAAAGTTTCCATTTTTATGACAATGCCAGTCAAGCTGAAAATGGGCCAGAATGCCAGTAAAGCGTTTCAGAGAGAAGAGACAGCGCTCACGCTCATTTATAGTCTGGCTTCAAGAGGCTGTTCATTGTTCATTCCCAGCCATTCAAATCTCTGGTACAGATATTTGAATGGCTTCAATTATGATAAAGCTGGCTTGCACTAAATAGCATGCATTAGAGTAATTGTATCTGGCTTAAAAACTCGCCTGCAAACCCTTTTCTGTGCGTACGATATTTGGTTTTCTCATTAGAAACAAGACAGCGCGCTGCTGTCAGGAGTTTCAAACGCTTTACCGCTGGCCTCTCCGTTGTTGTGTGTATGTCTGCACACTAAGCAGATGATTGTTTGACCAGGCAGACTTGTGATTTTGCAAGATGATGATGAAAATTAATGAGGCAGCTCTGCACTAAAGATACAATAATACAAAAGAGCTATAAAAAAAAAAAAAAAAAACTCCAGCGCTGAGCGAGGCGTAATGCACTTAGTTCTCGGATGTGAGTTCACACTGAATCGTAATGTCCAGCCAAAGCTCTCTAGGGGATTGCAGGTTATATTGCCGCCACAATGCCATTTCATCGTATGAAACAGTTGTAAGTCTGATTGGATGGCTCCCAACCCTGGAATTGTATTTTCCCAGTAGTATGAAGGATATTGGGCAGATGTGCTGTGTTGCTGAATTGCTTGTGGAAGCTGCATGTATAAAGGGGGCTGAATTGGATTGGACAAATAGTCACCGTAATGGAAGATGGCCTTATGCTACATCTGTGGTATAGCTCAGTTTTTCTCAGGCTATTGTGGATTTTATTCACTTCTATTCTCCAATTTCAGTACAGAGCAATCACAGGCGGCAGAGCAGTTTTTCTCTATTTCGTCTCTGTCTACTTTTTTCATTTTTCTTAGAAGTTTTTTTTTTGTGAATGGCCTGCTGGGGCCCCGGTGACTTAAACATTGGTGTTGTGAGATTACAGTTTTTCTTCTGTCTAAGCCCACTTGTTTCTGTTTATATACTTGCACTGACAGGCCTGGGCCGTAAGCTAGGTGCTAAATCAATGTAGGGCTCCAACCTTTCCATAGACGTGTCACTCATCCCCTAATTGCTCAGTTCACTAGTAAACTTTAATTAACCAACACACACACATTCAGGTGTACACACACACACACATAAAGCTTTGCCACTTTTTCTAGTTTGTCACAGAGCAGGCTAGATTGATGAATGGCTTTAACGCTGGAGGTGCTGACTGGAGTTTGTGAATCTAGCGCTGATTGGCTGCACAGTTAAGGCGTCACATGTCTCTAACTCTCTATTTCCATCCTTTCCTCTTTCCTGCCTCTACTTCACTTTCTGTACTGAGTGTACTGAGTGCCTTGTTAATGCTGGACTGACATTTATAAGTGGCTGCTTCCTTTATAATGATTAAGTTGTTTCAGGCCATGATGTACTGGAATCACTAAAGCAGAGATTATATTCTGGACATTGGTTGCTTAAATTGCTTCTACAATCTTGTTTTTTTTCATTATTTTAGTGAGATATGTACTAAGAAGATAAGGAAAGGAAATCTTGTCATACTTAATTATTAATTCGAGCTAAATTTATATTCAAAAAAAATATATACACACGCTTCTAGTTTGTCAACTAAGCCAGTACACGCATATTACTGTGATTTTACGCTTATTTTCTATCCATCAGGGCTGTGTCACAGTGATAGGCTGAGATGTGTTCTTTGGAAACTCTTTTTGATTAAATCTGACTTACAAATGTGATTTAATGGTGCGTGTATCAAAAAATTGCACATTGCCTTATGTTTCATAGAAAATCGATTTGGAAAGAAAGAAACACCCACAGCAGCTCTGCACTGCCGGCACAAACAAGAGCCCGAGGAAAGCTGGTTTTGTGTATTTTTAGCCACATTTTCACGGCCCAGTATTGCTTTGATCTCTCAAAATAGACCCATTTGTAGCAATATGTTTGTGAGAGAAAATTCACTATAAGCTGAAGGAAAACTTTCTTTTAGTTTGGAGCTAATTTTGGTGTACTACTAGAGATGGTATGTCATTAGTTCATTTTGCCAATCGAAAGAATGTGACTCATTGTTGCTCCACTCCTACGACTGAATGTCCAAGGCTGTATGTATGCAGACCTACTGTACATGAAAAGACCTTTTTTACGATTCAGATTCTATTCCTTTTCTAAACTCGACTGTCCTGCTCTCCTTACTCAGTGACTCACCTTGCAGCTCCTCATCATTTCCCTCTCTCAGTAGAGGATTATTAATTATTTCATCAATGAGAAAATTATGATTTGATGTTATGTTTCATTTCGGCCTGGGGTATCTATCAACGTTTTTTTTTAATGATGTTGAAGGTTGAGTCTAGTGAGATTATTTGTCATGCTGCCTCTCTGTGGCATTTTGTTTTATTGACGCCGTCTAGTTTTATGAGATGACCTTTACAATAATATAATGTGCTGCGTATTTCTGTCGGCAGGTGACTTGCTAACTTGGTGATTTTCATATTTTCAGATCAGTTGAGGGATAACCTGCTTGCCCTTTCTCTGCACATCTTTGATTCAAAACCTTTCCATAATGATCGATTAATATTAGAAATACACTGCCATCAAGCTGTAAACAAGGCAGTTGATTCTTGAGCTGACATTTTCATTATTAACATTTTTGAAGCATGTTATATGAGGTAAAGAAAACGTGATCCATGTATCTTTGAGTTTTTACTCAGACCCACTGGACTCTACATTCTCCAACATGCCTATGAACTCACTGCCTGTTTTCTTGATATATCCCAAAGCTGCAGAACATAGGTTTAGAGAAACTAGAGGCATTTTGAAAGACAAGGTTCACATGTGTATATATACTGTATGTGTCAGATTTAAAGGTAGGGTTGGTAGTGTTATTCAAATAAATTCTTTTGTTATATTTGTTGAAATTGTGATTACATCCCGACAGTAAATAATAAATCAAATACTTTGACAAAAGAAAGAAGTAAAAAAATCCTGAAGGGACGGACTGTCAGTGTTGCCGACTTTTTGCTTGCATCATTTTTAAAATCTTGTGTACTCTTGCTAGTTTCTCAGCATTAACAACCCTACCTTTAATAAATCCCAGCCATTCTATGCAAAACAATCCTGTCAGCTCAGTTTAATTGGAAGTAAAACATTAACAAATCAGCAACCGTTGCAGCAAGTTTATGGTTTTAGAAGGCAAAATTCTAAATTGTTAAAACAATCCATGGCTTTGAATTTCTCTCACTGTATTATATAGGATCAGAAAAGATCAACCAGGACAATTACTCAACATCTTTTCTAAAAACATCCATACGATCTCTAGCTTTAATTGCTCTCTGTGGTTGTTATGTAGCAGTGCCCCGAGGCATTCATATTCAGCTGGCACAGATGTTATTATGCCTTCGGACATGAGGCTGACATATGCCACGTGTCTGCACCACAGTGCTTTGATACTGTGTGAAGGCTAACCTTCCATTGACCCCAAGGATGTACCCATGTTTCATTTTCACAGCTGGGCCCATCACAGACACATTTCTACACGATGAACAGGTCATCTAAGTATGTAATACATATCGGAGTACGTACATGGAGGAGAAATGTCCAATTAAAATGAACCGTACTGACATTGTGCTCCCACAGGAAGGCAACAAACATCCTAAGCTGTATCTTTTTATTCTTTCTAACAAAGGAACAGTAGAACTCTCTGTACTTTTCCACTGTACATCCTTATCGTCCTCACTGAATCCATCAAGAGTCACCTTAATTTGTTTTTCAGCCAGCGTTGTAATTAGGCCACAATCTCCTTGTCTCCCTTCTCCTCACTCTGTTCAAATATTTGCTGCACATACATTAAGTTTACATCTGAGGCAATGAGAAAAAAGTAGTTTTTGTGCTTTAGGAATCGATATCTAGAAGAAAACCACTCATGGAAAGTAGTGGGTCACATCAGATCATTTGCTTTTCGTATTTTTACTTTGCTCTTGTGCCACGTCCTTCTCTCTTGTGCCACGTCCTTCTCTCTTGTGCCAGGCACTGGAGGTCATAGCTAACTAGCATGCATCGTTAATAGTCTCTTTTTCCTGAATGCCTGTCAACATCACAGAGTCATCAGCTCGTATGCTTAATTTTCATAGATTGATGCCAGAGGCTCTTGAATATCTAAAAGTCAAACATTGCCTAATGTTTTAGCACGGAGCAGTACGTACACTGTCTGTAAGTTTTCTTCCAAATGTGTCGCTACAGTTAAAGATTGGAGCTTGTAATTTGGCCTAGGGTTGGGCAATATGGACAAAATCTTCAACCACGGTATATGGAATTTGATATTGCGGTTATGGTATACATCGGGATACGGTAATTCTGTATATTCATTTAAGAAATGGTTTAAACAAACTGCCTCACATGAGACAACATTTGAGTTAAAAACAAAAGACTCTAAACAGTAAAACTAAAAATTATTTCAAAATGGAAGCTTTAAGGTTCCTGAGAACAATAATTCCAAGTGTTACAGGTTTTAAATACCAGTCTGACTTCAGTCAGTGCAATATAAAAATCATCAAATCAGATTTTAGAGTATACCAAAAAAAAAAAAAAGACTTGACGTTTCCTACAGGATTTGCTCATCTTTTATTTCAAAAAGCTGACAAAACAAAATAAACTACAGTCTGCAAATGTCTGGTAATCATGTAACCAGAATTACTGGTTACAACTTCACTCTCCTGAGCCACTCTGCCCAAATGTTACCCTTGAGAGGGAGCTGAAACCACGATATCGATCACGTGAGAATAGCTATCGCGGTGGAAGCGGTATTGCCAAATCTCTACCTGTGGTCAGTTCTACTGTTGCAAGATATTTACCGTTATATCGCCCGACCCTTATTTGGCCTCAGTGTGCTGAACCTTTGTTTCTGCAGGACCACAATATGTAAAAACTGTAAAAACAAGTGGAGAGAGAGGAGCCTCACTGCACTTGCCCTAAAGCTTTTAGAGCACCTCTTTTAAGTTTGAATCAATACTGGCTTCCCTGGAGGAGAAGCTCTGTAATGCTGACTGTAACTCTGGACCATTGCATTTAGTACATTTACTCTGTATGAAATTTGCTCATATGTTTGTGTGTGATAGAGAAAGAGCTCTCAGGGCGGGCTGCTATTAGTGTCATGTCAATTTTGAAACCTTGGATCATCCTAATGTGTCTAAAGAGTGCTGTATCATGGAGCAGTGGTCAAGTCGAGTAAAATGAATGTTAGATGATATGTGAAGACCGTGTGGTGTGTGTGGGTCTGTGAGTTTGCTTGCAACGTGATTTAAAGATTGGGCTTTAAGTCAAGCCAATTACTGCATCACAACTCTCCCAGTCAGGGTTAAGTGGACTAACAGAGAGGCATGAGGCGTAAATCACATCCCGCCGTCAGACTCTGGGCGGGTCTGATGACAGTCATGGTGGTGGAGGGAGAATAATGGGAAAAATAAGTGCAGTGTTGGAACCTTAAATTTGGTTATGAAAAATAAAATCCGGTAATGTGCTTTTTTGAAGTTTCACTCAATCAGATTGTGGAGTGCAGATAGCCTCAACGCCAATTGTAACTCAATTGTTTATTTGTTTTTCAGACCTTTTTTGTGCCCGCCGTAATTTCTGCTTTTAGCCAACTCGGTTTAAGGCCTTCACACTGTGAATAACATTTTTAAAAAGTGTGTGCTTGGAAAATTCGTGATGGTAAACATCTATCGCCAGGATGTCCTGGATTCTTCAAAGCATGTTATTATTTCACTATTTTTTGCCTAGAAAAATAGGATATCAGCCACACACTGGGTTCAATTACAGAGGCTGCTATCATCAGGGAGGACGGCTCAGCAGTTCAGGCTTCATTAAAAAAAAAAGGGGAACTGTATTATTCTTCTTTTAAGCACTGCCAGTCAGAAGCATGCATATGCTAATAGACCGTACACAGATGCACAAGGGGCTGTGCTGCTGTTTCAATTGCAAAACAACTGTGTGCTAATCATATAAAGCAGAATGACCCTTAATGGTTTGCAGTATGCTGAGGACAGCATCCACTGCTGGACAATATGGACAAGCCTCTGTAATTGTAGAACTGCAGAACCAGCATGACTTGAGTGTTACTTTACAAGTCATGTTATGAATGTGAAGTAGATTTTAACACCTCTATTTGCTCAGCAATAGTTGTGGGACGATATTCTAACAGACCTCCCACAGATGACTAATCACCTCACATTACTCAGTATTTCTGGACTTGTCATTCGCTTAATGTTCTACCTCACTGGTTATGTGTGAATTTCAAAGGTCTCATGTTGCAGCTTTCTTATTTTGTTTGTTGTTTTCATTTTGTTTTACAGTATCTGTGTTGGCACTAAAAAGTTATCAGTTCCCATCTGCCTTCGGCTGGCTCGCTGTTGTCTCCGCCGTCTGTTGCAGATTACTGAATCTGTCAAGTCAACAAACAAATATGAAACAGTTTTCTCATTTTGAAACAGTCGTGCTCTTCTCTTTCTTTCTTCTTAATACAGCTGCTAAACGTATAGCGGGTTAGAGGAGGGGTTAATTGAGTACCAAGAGGTGAGCAGCTGCAGACACCACTCGTACCCGCAAGCACTAAATAGATGCAAATCACAGGCATGAAAATGGATCTTAGCGATCATCTTCGCACTTACCCTAAACGGATATTACCACCACTTTAAAGTAACTGCATTAAACATTCTTATGCATTTCTTAGTATGTTCTACATTAAAGAGCTTATCGTCACTGTTATAAATTTATGTATGACATGAAAGGTTATTTCATTCTCTCCCGCTGGAAGCAGCACTCAGGAAATGAGCTTGAGTGTAAGCCGAACATTATGTTTTTTGCCACACTAGTCGCATGGCTCTAGGGATGGCAATATCTGTATTATGTCCACTGTTAAAGTCCAGACTGACTTTGGTGATCCCCTGACTTTTCCTCTAGCACCACCATGAAGTTGACATTTGTATTTTTTAGTGAAATGTCTGTAACAACTATAAAATGGATTGCCATTCAATTTGGCACAGATATCCATGATCCCCAGTAGGGCGGACACATTCTGGTCAGTTGGTCAATTGGTTGATCGATATGCTCTATAGATCTTCCCACTACTCTTGGCGAGGTGGGGGAGCTTGTCTGTCAGTCCTCACTCCTGACAATTGTGCTACTATAATGCATAAAGTTGGCAGTTTGCGGGTCAGGATTGGTTTATTAATGCATATTTTTGCGGTTTGGCTGTCACAACAGACATCACTTCTTGATGGCGTGAATATATCACATTTGGCATATTTCAGTATGTTTGGTCTAATAAATAGCCTTATCGTTTTCCTTTATAATATAACTGCAGGTGCTACGACAGCTTCGGCAGCTCATTCTATTTTCAGAAATCATATGAATATGGGCAGATGGTCAGCTTTGAGTCTGTTGTTATCATTTAAGTATAAAATAATTTGGTTAAAGATAATTTCCCTCAGGATGAACTGTAATAACTGGTGATCCCTGACTTTTCATCCACCACCATCATTGAGTCTTTTTAACCAAATACCTGCAAAACTAATGACAGTCCCATCAGCCTCAGCTGTAAGTTGGGTATGGTGCAAACTACCAAATGTTGGCATGCTAAACTAAGTTGATGAACATGGTAATAGTTATGCCTACCAAACATAAGCATGTTAACATTGTTATTTTTTAGCATGCTGACATTAGGATTTAGTTCAGTACAGGCTCACAGTAGCATGGCTGTAGACTCTTGTTGCATGACAGATGCTATTTATATGCCATTTATAGCAGAAATAAGAAGTAAACTTACTTCCTTTGAAGTAATTTGTTATGTTACATGTGCTGCTTTGGTAATATTTTCACTTCACTTTGAGATTACCAAATACAAAATGTCTTTTGAAAACAGGGCAGTTTCAGTTGTCATTGGCAAGTCAGCTTTTTGCTCTATTTAAAGCATCACCATATTACAGCTGTAATAGCAGAAGCCTCAATGATTAGACAAGCCTTTGAAACAAACCATGAAATTGATGACAAGCTAACATGTAATCCACAGAATCCATTTGAATGAAGAACAATCCATTCAAATTAAGCATAAAATTGATGCCGGGCCAACAATAGAAAGTTAACTATATACAACAACAACACTCTAAAAAGTCATTTGGTGTACACAAATAGCTTATTGTATTTCTTTTTTTCAGTATCTGTAAGAAAGCTCCGAGGATGTGTGTTCATATCACGTACATCAAGTGTGTGCTGGTAATTTATTGTATGGCGGGATCATATGGTTGTGCGTAACCAAGGAGATTAGAGAGTAAGTAGAGGATTAGTGACTGCGACGATGAGCAGGATAATATATGTACATATCTATATCTATATCTCGCTCTATATATATCTCTATATTGCATCAGTTCTTTCCATCTGTGTTGTTTTCTTTTCAGTAACAATGTTCTGTATTAATGATATGTCAAACTCTGTCTTCTCCATGTCTGCGTTGCTGTAAATTTGTTGGCGTATGGATTTTTCGCAGCGTATCAAACTAATGTGTACAAGTGTTTATGAACAACTGCATATTTCAGGGATCGCTTTAGTTCACCATAATTGGACAGGCCTTTCATCTCTCGCTCACGCTGCTTTTGAGTATGCGTTTCCTCATCGAGGCAGATCAAAGGCAGCACTTACAGATTAAAAAGAAGACAGTATAAATGTGTGTGTGTGTGTGTGTGGATGCATCCATGCATGTGTGTCTGTGAATACTCACAAAAAAGAACATCTGAAGAAACACTGATATCAGCCCCCTCTTTTCCGTGTTTATCACTTTTTATCTGTTTGTCTTAATCCTTATCTAATTTAACGGCACGGCATCCAGCTCGAATTATGACATATCCGAAACACTCTTTTATTAGTGGGGTGGAAAAATCCAATTTTGTTGGGTCTTTAAAGCTGCATGAAGTAATTTTGACCGCTAGGGTGCACAACGTAGACTCCAAAACAAACCAGACAAACACATTTCCCATTGGAGTCTTTATTTTTATTTGATTATTTTGCTACATGTGGAGTGCAAGTCCAACATTTATCCACATTTTAGCCCTGTTTTGGTCCTCCTACTCCAAGAAAAATAACAATCTCCCCTGCGCTTCTCAGCTGTTTGTGTCTCCTCACTAGCTACTTTGACTTTATACCATTTTTTTGCTGGACTGGTAGCAAATTAAATCATTTTGTTTGAGCTTGTATGCATGGAGGCGCTTGCCCACAGTTTTGAAAGCTGAAATGTTTCAGACTAGGTGTTGATTCTGAGTTGGATCGGCACTACAAGCAACCCTTTCACATTGCAGGGAGTCACCTGATTAATATAATAAACATTGCTTAAGGAGCTTTATTTATAATTGTGCAGCTTGGTGCCTTAAGCTAATCAGCTTTTTCTTTCATTCAGCACAGTTAGCAATGTGCCACACTGCGATCTAGTTTTTGTTGTGGCGTAAAAAGTATGGACCTCTCAGAGTAATGGATTAGATGAATGGCAGGGCGAGTGTCAAGAGGGAAAGTGAGTGGAAACTCGTTGACAGTGAGTTGAGTTGCCCGGTAACAGAAGTGCACAGTTTGTTCCCGCTTGTTAATGATGAGACGTGACTGCATTCATGTGAAGCCATTTTGCAAATACAGGTAATGCCAATTGACAAAAAAGGTTAGAAAAAAAAATCCATGGAAACATTTATGCCCATTTTATATATTGTGACATTTTATAATAACACTACTGCTTTGTCTTAGTGATTGCTCTTAATCTCTGTCTAATCCTTTGTATTTGATTTCTGTGGTGACAGGTAACTATGCTTTTTGTCCACACTCACAAGATGTTTGACAAGCCAGCAATAACACAAAATCAATATTCAGTTCAGAGGCAATAACGATCATAAAGTTCCTGCTGGTGTGTCTGTTAATGGATTGTTCCCTGCTTCTGGGAAACTGACCAACAGCATTGGCCCAAAGTGATGAGTAATGGTCAGAAGTGAGGAAATGAAACATGTAAATGTAACATTTGATGAGCAGTGAGTCAGCTGTTATTCAAGCTAGACTCATTAGATGCAATAACATTTCATCTCCACTTGGTCACCTATTACATTTACAAAGTCTCTGGTTTATGACTAACTCATTATTCTCCTATCAATTCAAACGTTACATGGCCGGTCTCTCTTCGTCATGTCATCTTATGACCCAGCACGACTCCCACGGATCTCCCAGGCATGCAGAAAGATGTTTAACATGTACATTTGCATCCATCTGTGGCTTCGAAGTCACAAGGCAGGCATACTTACATAACATTTGTGTCTCTTTCGGCGCTGTTTGAGGAGCGTGCGGCGTAGCCTCCACGGGGCTGACCCAGTCTGTGTGCGTTTGCCACTGTTCTCAACCTACCTACCTCCCTCCCTCTCATTTTCATTTGAGGTACTGATCCATGGCAGACACCACAGTGGCCCAGATGAGCACAAGCAGTGCTCCTTTCCTTTTTCTCCTCATCTCTCACAATATCCTCCCACTCCTCATGCTCCTGCTCCTCAGTGATGGAAGCAGCTGTTGTTTGTTCATTAACTCCTCTTAGGTAGCAGACATATCCCACAGTGTTTAAATGGTGTGCTCAAGCAATCACACACTCTCACACATACTATGCCACGCGCACACACACACACACACACACACACACTAACACCTTGTTTTGCTTTTAGCACACCTCTCTCTCTCTCTCTCTCTCTCAATCTTGCTTTTGCACACTCATTATTTGTTTATCCGTCTAATTAGACCAATTGAGTTTTCTTTGCTCTGAAGAGTCTCACTCGTCTTACGTCTTAAGAGCACGGCTTTTGTTTGATCAGTCAGAAAAGTCTGAGGAAGAGAATAGGCGCAGACAGATCAAACAAGATGTGTATATCTTTTGTACAGGCTCAAAACGATCTCCCTCTGCGTGAATCAAGGCGAGAAGGAAATGTCAGTCTTTTCAGGCCACACACGCTGTTTCTCTGATCTTTACGTCTCTCTCTCCCACCTTCCTTGTCCTTCTTGCAGATTCATAATGATATAATATCCCTCTGGTGTACTTGTAAGTACAAGTTCAAAGCTGTGTCACCATATCCGCTCCTCATACATTTGATTGAAAGTGCATTGCATTTGCCCTGATTTCCACATTGCGGTCTTGTTAGTGTAATGCGTACAGAAACAACAAAGTTGGAGAGGTTGTGTTTTCATTTGTTTGTCGGGTTATCTTATAATGTTATGTAGTGGACCTGCACAAACTTTTTTTAAGGAAAGGGGAGGCGTGAACTTTTCTCATTGATTGATCAAAGGGGTGTGTGACTTCTGATTAAAAGGCATGTAACTTCAGAACAGATTTATGTAACACCATCAATCTCTGTGTGCTTATACACAGAAGAGGCAAATCCTCTATAATTGGCCCTGTCAAACAATGCCTGGCCCCTAGAGATCTCATTTTACAGCCTGCCAGTGTTTCTAAAATGTTATACTGTACTCTGGTTCTAAACAGCCTTTCAGTAATGGCTCAAAAATGAGCAAATATGTGCTGATGGGGCATGTGATGTGCTGTTGCAAAAATCACCTAAAATTAGTGTGTAGAATGAAATTAATTATACATCTCATGGCCCATTTCATGTACAGTCATGAAAATGTGTGCATAACTTAATGTGAAAATGGATGACTATCCACTATAGTTAAAGGTGCTCTATATAATATGATATCCAGCGCGTTAATATAGCAGAAAACAACTATTTGCTATGTAAAGATATAGAGGAGTAACGTCTACCTGAGCAGAGAATGAAGTCACTCTCCCTCTGTGTGTGTTGTAATTCAAGCTTCTCTGTGCTTTGTCGACATCTTTGGGCCGGCCACACGTGCCTTTTAGTGCATGTTCATACATGTGAGCTTGCCCCACTGGCTAGCTCACGGCCGCCGCTCTGTACTGCTCTCATACGGCGGTTACAGCTGATAACACCGCCCCGACCGCGGCGTCGTTGCGGAAGCGTAGCACCCATTCTCCTGTTAGCGCTGTTAGCACAGTTAGCCGCAAGCTGCCGGCTCAGCTGTCGTCATGTTGAGAGCCTTGTAGAAATGCTCCAAATCTCACATTTAGCCCGTTTAAGACAGCAGACATTATAATAAATCAACTTCACGTCTTTCAAAGTGCCATTAGGAGCAATATAGCAAGACAGTTTTTGGTGTCAAATCCCATCCCGTGGTTATATCCAGGTGTCTATGGTTCATTTATTTTTAAAGAATCCTTTTTCAAAACTTTATTTTTTAACCTTGAACGGTCACTGCACTGGATTTTGTAAACCCTAAACATTTCATTCCCTCAGGATTTTCATGAAAAATGGCTGTGAAGACACCCATATAACAGATGACGGATGATGTTGGTCCAGATGCATTTTGCATCACAGCTACTCATTTGGATGAATTGGGTGTTGGATGTATTTATGCTTCCATACTGACCTGGCATCTGTTATGTGTGTATCTTACCCTTGCTTGTCCTAGATTGACCCTCTCACCACGTGACAGACTTTTTGTTTTTTTTGTTTTATCATGAAAACACTGTCCCCTCACTAAAGGACATGAAAAGCTGTGTGTTGTGTGTGCGCGTGTTTATGTTGGAGGTGTTATGACGGCTATAGTGTATATTCTGTAACTCGAGTTCAAAGAGCAGCAGAGATAAATAACTTTCAATTTATATTTCCCCAAAAACATCATCACATAAACAGACCAGGAGACAACCATTCAACCCATTAAAAGATAACGTTTATAGTGAGGCAGACTGTCTGGCTTCACAGGCACGATGCCTGTCTACAGTGTGTCGCCATTGATATTTAGTGGTAATAGCACCTTGTTGTTTCAACTGTTATGTCCCACAGAGTTAATGGGCTCTAAAAACAGATTGGTTGTCACTTTAATGATACCCTGTCTCACCCTTTCTTTTAGCCCTTAGTGCCTCTTAAAGATCTGCGACGGGACACATCACTGATTTTTCATTTCCATTTTCTTCATCAGAGTACGTGGGCGGTTACTTTTTTGGGGACCATCAGGCAGAACACCAGACTAATATTCAGAGTTATTCCAGCCCAGTGAATCTGCAGAACTCAAGTCGTGCCTCAGTTCACGTGTGACAGAATCCGTCTCATTAGTAGCAGGAACAAGTTGAGTATGAAGTGTGTAGCTAATTAGTGTGATGAATAACTGCTGGAATTCAATGTTAAGGGGTTTTGTGTAGTGATAAAGCATAGCAAAGCATCAACTGCAGACAGATATATCTGCATGAAATTGTTTCATAACATCTGCATCACGCTGTATCTCAGTCAGGCAAAAGCAGTTTATGTGCTCCGTTAAGGAGTGCTGAGGCTTTAATGTATTTACTAAATAGAACGTACCTCAGTAATTGGCCGACCAGTATAGAGAACAGCTTTGGAGATTACTCAGGCTTAACTTTTGAACATATTGTCTGAAAAATGTTGTTGCTCGTTGGTAGTTATTAGTGTTGAGAGCTCAGGAAAACTGCTGAAGGCTGCTAGTGACAGCAGAGCCCTGAGGCAGCCGGTGTTGTTGCTCGACTCCTCTAGTGGAGGTGTGCATGCTGAATAGTGAAAAAAACCTTCTTTCAAGTGGTCCTGATTCCTCCTCTGGAGGGAGTAATAGTACAGGCAAGTTTGGAGCGGAGTGTGCTGTCCTGCCTTCAGGGTTTACAATTATAGAGCTGGATCTGATCCCCGGAGAGAACCCTGATAAGGCCGTGAAGACACAGAATATTACGTAAGCTGGCGTTATTCCCCCATGATCTGTCTGTGTGAAAGTCGACGGGGGAACAACCGAGATCTGTGTTGGTGAGAAAAATGGGCAAAGATGATTCATTTAAAAGATTAGATTGTTATGGCGACGACTAGAGAACATTGCTTTTGTCGGCTGATGAAAAGGTGACATGTATCTCTGGAGATGAAAAGCTTTGAGAAAGAAACCATAGGGACCACAGGACACGCTCTCTCCTTTCAATTTTCTTATTTTCACCATATGCCCAGTGGAGGGAAAGAAGCGGCTCGGTGCTCGTCCATAGGAAGAAAATTGAGCTCCGGATTCGGCGTCATGCGCTAAATCGTTGCTCTGTGCGAACCGTCTTCAGGGAGTAGAGTACTGTATGCTGATGACGCTCATCAAAACTTGTAATGGATTCACAGTGGGAGACTGAATATGAAACTCCAGGCATGTACATGACAATTTAAAGCAGTTTAGACCAGGGTGAAAATGCACTCCTGCTGAGACGCCACTGAGTCAAATCTATTCCAAATCTGATGGGTACACTGGATGTCAGGGCGCTGTACATTATGCACCATAAAATGAGAAATTTCACTCAACAATAGCGAATGCTTTCGAACTTGCATGCAGTGAAGGAAGACAGTGACATAAGTAGAGAGAGATATATGAAGAGGGGAAGTTGAGGGAGGCGGTGGATAGGGAAGGGATGAGGACAAATGAAGACAGGAAACTCCAACCTGAGTCGTGCGTGAGTGATGGGTGAAGTAATTTAGCTCGGCACGACAGAAAACACAGTGATGCTAAAGGCCTCGACAGCTCTCCTACAGTAAACATTCCAGGAAGTAATGAGCCCACCGTCAAGCCAGTTGTTGTGGAGATAGGACGGGGGGGTTGAGCTCAGAGGGAGGGTGACGACCTGTGGAGGTTAGATACCTCACTCACCTTCCCTGAGCAATAAACTACTGGGAAGAGTAAAGATGAGTAGGATGAAATAGAGGTGCTGAAAGCGAGAGATAGAGCAGGGGGAGGAGGAGGAGGAGGAGGAGGAGGAGGAGGGAGAGGGGAAGAAAGAGGAGTTGTGGAGGAAGACGAATATGACTAAGAGAAGGGAAAAGTCTATATGAGGGGTAACGTAGAGGGAGCACATAGGCTGCATAACTCATCATACACTTATGCGCCCACTATGTCCGTGTCATCGCCTCCTCCTCACTGTCTCGTATCCTCCACACAGGTAACTCTCTTACTGTGTATTGACTTGTTTTTTTGTTTGGCACCTTGGCACGGGTCTAATAGTGTTTGTTTGAATCTCCCCAGGGTTTGACTGATAAACCGAGGAAGTAATCACAAAGCATTAGCATGTTTTGCTGAGCGACAAACCTTTACAGCCTGGGTTGCCAGCATGATATACAGCTGATATTATCACATGTATCTTATCCCTCATCTCAGCGCACACTTTATTGGACGTTGACTCAGTGCCCAACAGGGATGCGTTCGCTGTTTTTCTCATAGACATCTTTCCAGTTTCTGCAGTCTCCTCCTCACCTCTGTCAGGCCGGAGGAGTTCGGTTTGAATTGTTTGCGCAATCAAGTCTCCTCGCTGATTCCTCCTCCTCTTGACCCGTCTTTCACCCTTAATCAAAACTTGTCTTGTTGAATCCCTCCTCAGTGTCCTCTGTGTGTCTTTATAAACTTTTGACTTTTTTTGGTGCCTTTTATTAGACTCGACTTGAAGGGGGGGGGGACGTCAGGCAACAAAAGTTTCCTAGCCGGACTCAAACTTGGGATGTTGCAGTTCATGGTCAGTGCCTTAAACCCTTAGACCACCAGGGCTCCCCAAAAGTTCTTTGTCTAAGCAATTTTTTTTTATATTTCCTAATAGTAAAGCAGTTCCATAGCCTTATTTTTATGCCTCTCCGCCGGCGATAGCCGTGGCTGGAGGCATTATATTTTTGGGCTGTCCATCCGTCCGTACCATTCTCGTGAACGCAATATCTCCTGGAGGAAATTTCTTCAAATGTGGCACAAACGTCCACCTGGACTCAAGGATTTTGGAGGTCAAGCGCAAGGTTACTATGACCTCATGTTCGTCCCATTCTTGTGATAGCTCGGGAACGCTTTGATCGAATTTCTCATGGATGAACTGATAAGATTTTAGTGGTCAAAATTCAAGGTAACTGTGACCTCGCAAAACAAGTTTTTGTCCATAACTCAATTTCACAAAACTGTCTAACAGGATAAAATGATGAAGTAATGACATTTTGGACCGACATGAATGTAAACTGCAACTTCACTGGTTGGCAGAGGCATACAACCGTGAGGTGGTAATTTTAGTTTTAATTGTATAAGTCTTCGAATAAACTTTTGGTCTGTAACGTCACGGCTGTGTTTTACTGTAACAGCGTAGCGGTTGGTGTTTGTTATCTTTCCCCTGAACTGCAGCGCTGTTTTTGAGTCCCACCCAGCGGTTCGTCCCAGAGGGGCCGGACAGGAACTCTGTCTTTAGCACATGGGCGGTCGCACACACCCCTACGCTGTGTGAGTTTTGTTTCATGGAAATGTGACTCATCTGTCATCAAATCAGTGCTGCTTGTTCTCTGTATGCCGTCTGAGTGGTTGATTACAGCGACATGATATTTTTCATTAAATAGAGACTGACACAGAATGGGGTGGAATGTGGGTTGTGGTCATCGATCCAAACAATGTTCAATCAACGGGAACCGTATTATATATAGATTTTTAACTGTAATGAAGCTCTAATTCTCATCCAGATGTCATCTCAAAATCCCAGCTGGGCTATCTGTAAGATCAATAGAGCAGTTATTTGAGGGTGCACAGAAACTGTCAGATTATTTTATCTCTGCCCGCTCAAAGCTGACCCTCAACCAGCAGGGCCACCCCGACTGGGAAGCTCTTCCCCTCTATTGAACAAAGTGAACTCAATAAATTGTCTGAGAGACACCAGAGCTGAACAGCAGGTCTCCAACTTCAATAAAAGGCAGTTGTAAACAATATGTGAAGAGCAGGTCAGTTCTTTTACGAGCTCACAGTGTCCAGAGATTTTAAGGTCATTCTTTTTGTATCTCTGAATGGTGTTTCTGTTTTCTCTTCAGTTTGCCGCCCCAAGGCAAAGATAATGTTTGAAGTTGAGGAGGAAATGCAGGGCAGAATAAATATTTATGAAGCAAATCTATCAGTCTTTTTTTTAGTTTAAAGCCATATAGAGTGTATTAAAGAGGACATGTGGGTGGTAGCGGTGATGTTGATGAATATGTGAGTTCAAGTGTGTGATTATCAGGTGGATTTTGGGGTTGTTATCAGAAACTTGAGTGGAATGTTTTTTTTGGTGGCGGTGGGGGCAGCGGAGGATTTAAATACACCCTTTCCCACGCTACCTGTTATTCATCTATCTGTTTTCTCTGGTCCCGAAAGAAACAATTCAAATGATTGAAAAATAACCTAAGGTAATCCCGTCATGCCCACGTAACTAAACGCTTCGCCTTCTGCACATTTGTCTTTACCGCTGCTCTCTTCAGGGCATGATACCATCTGTTCTTTCACTGATATTATTGCCATCACTTTTTCTTCATTACTTTTTTATTCTAGGGATGCCCCCTCTTAGTCGATTTGACTAAGGTTTTTCATGCTGAATGACTTATTTCTAAGAAACTTATGAGCACATCTCTGGTAAACACAAGATTTTAAGTGCTGCCTATGTGGGATTCTTTATAGAGAAAAGTTTTACAGATCGTTGATGTCGATTAAATCAACTAATCGATTAGTCGACAAAATGGTTTGAGTGTAGGGCTGTGCAATTAATCCTATTTTAATTTCAATTACAATTTTTGCTTTCAAATATTATGAAAACAAGATAATCAACATAAAACAATTATTCTGGTGCATTCTGTTTCGCATACGCTCTCGTTTTGTCTTGTGTTATAAATCCAGCACACCCCTTTCCTTTACTGAAGTGCGCTTTCGCCCCTTTGGGTGGGTCATGGATGATTGCATGGTGTGGGAGGATCCCCTTGTGGGAATTCTCCCCGGTGCTGGCTGGCCCTCCCCGGGCGTATTTCCTGCGTCGTGGTGCACCTCAACCGGCTAGGTTGGCTTGGAAAGGCCCCGGGACGAGGCTGGCCCTTCACAGCCCTCCTCGCCTTGACCTCACCGCTTAACGCTCGCTGTGCCTTCTCTCCCTGCGGGGAGCATACAACCAGTGTGTTTATGATTAAATTGTTTACTAGAGCACAACGTTCTTCATAGATCTTTCCTCTTAATTTTGCTCTCAAAGTGCACCAGATTGATGCATTTAACTTTAAAATGTAGCCTACAAAATGTTCTTTCTAAATGCATGATGTTTCCAAAGTCAATTAGTAATCACGTTAAATAATCGTGATCTCATGTACTAATTCATCATGATCTCTCTTCTTGTCTCTTGCTCCAGGCCAGGCCACAGACCGTGGCTGTTTTTTATAGTATGATGACAACACCAGTAATTTTCTTGATTTTCTTTAGGGCTGGTTAGATTTTCTTAGTATGTGTGTTGCACAACATATTTTTAGTGGTTCAGCTTTCCTATCATCATTCATCATCTTCTCCCTCCAACTAGGAGGTCTTAGTTAGGAAGTGTGATGGTCCCTTATGTTGACATCAGCTCCATAACGCCTCTGTGTTTTTGTTCAGTCCGTGGTCTTCTACAGCGGGAAATGGCACTTTGTTAGCTCAACAGTCTAATTGGTGCAGTCACCTAACCTTTCGAGGCCCCGTTCCTCCACACCAAACGCTGCAGGTGGCGGGCTCATGCGCTAATTGAACTCAAATATCGTGCCGTTGTGGAGATGACAGCTGCTTCAGAAGCGATCACGTCACAGACTTTTTTTTCCCTCAACTGTGGCGTACTGCGGCTACACGCTGAGAGACCACTCACCACGGTCAAGATCTTCAGTTCCCATGAGGCATAGCACTTCAAATAGACTTGAGGAGTGGAGAGAAAGTGGAGGAGATGCCCTGCTGGAGGAAATCGGCGATAAAAGGAAAGAGGGATGGGCAGAAATCTTTGAACACTAGTGAAGAGAAGGGTGATAAGAACTCAGAGGGCCCTTAGCAGGCCTCTGGTTCTAAAATCAAGTCAATTCAGCAAGTTGATTTTCCACTGGAAATCCTTTTGCTTAAAAGGATCTGCTATTCAGGAATTCATTATTCCCTGTCGTATAGACCTCAATTTCAGTGTTGAACTGTTAAAGTTTTAATCCTTTTGAAATCAAACATTGTTTCATTTATGGCCGGCATTACTCCAGCAATAGGCATTCAGTGTATTTATAAACTGCAATTCTCTCTCTATATAACATTGTTTCCTGGGTGGGTTTTAAATTGCACAAGACATTCACAGGAACCGATTCATGTACCGTATGTAAATTAGCGTTACTGGTTGTGATTTTATCTCATTGATATCACTTTTTGACAGTCTTATCAGCGCTGTATTAAAGGCAGAATGAGTAGGATTTGTCGGTTGCGGTTTGTAATCATTCAAAAGTTGGCCCTTCCACCACGGCTCAATGACACCACAAGTGCACACTCCTGGACCGCCGTTAGGTTTAGGGTCCTCGCCAGCAGGTAAAAGCCGATCCCCGATGTTTGCTTGGCGTTTTATTTGCGTTTTTTCGGCACTGTGTCCGCCATTTTTATAGGTTATTTTTGGATCTGTGCTTACCTTAGTTGACACCCAGAAACGTCCCGAACAAAGCAAAGTAAGAAGATCCAGGCAGAGGGCATGGTTCCTGCAGGTACAGAAACTACCGCTCACTTCTAGTGGCTTATAAGTGATGATTGAGAGGGATTATTTTTGTATCAGTCTATACATTGTTTATAGGAAAATGCTACTCATTGTGCTTTTAAGTTACTGAGTTTCTGCTGCTGCTAATTCACATTAACATCATTCAACTGGTGAAACACTGGGTGGCTTTTATTGTTCAGCAGTCACAGGAAACGTGGTGTATTTGTTAGCGCTGACCGCTGATACGGTCACAACCCCAATGCCAGTGTGTTCATCTCTTGCACAAGGATTAACATCTAAAAGTATCTGCATTTTACCTCAGTCTTAAGGTCATCTCCCAAATGTCTTGTACACACACGCACAAAAACACAAAAGGCTCAACAGAATCAATAGCTGATTATCGGGTAACAGTACACTGCGCTCCTAATCAATTTAAATTTCCCTGTCCAGGAGCTCACATATGAATTTCAGGATCTCCTTGTTCTTGCTTATGATTACAAGGATGTGACTCGTGGTCCGTTATTGGATCCCTGGAATAAGTTATTAGTGATTTACGTGACCTTTGACGCCAGTTGTCTTCTCTAATGGCAGCTCTGTCACATCAGCGGAGGTCAGCTGTCAATTGAGTGGCTTTCTAATGCTCGCATTAACAATTTGCAGACTCAGGGGAATGCTTTATTGCTTTGACTTTGCTGTTCGCATTGTGCTCATTACACTCTACTCACTCTTGCTTTGTTTTTTTAAGGAGTTATCTTGATTTTGATCTGTAGTGTGGACATACAGAACTCATGTGTACGTGGTCCAGAATGGGTGCGCCAGATGATGTTTTCCTGGGAGACACAGGATCAGAATGTGATGACGCAAACACGCTATTGAACAGCACCGTTTTGTCAATGCCGTTTCATCTACCGCACTATTTCCCTCCATTCTGCCTCCTACCCATCATTCAAAGACGTATCTGCACTAACCTTGTGTTGACAAAGGCAAAGCGTGTGCAGGATGTTGACGGCTGAAGCCACTCTTCGCTCTGTGATCGTATTCTCAGAGAAAGTAAAGGCTTACATTATTGAGTGTTTAAGTGAAGCGCCACTTATTGACCTTCAAGTGTTACTACCACAGCATAACTGCACAAGTGATTAAATAGAAGCGTATATACATTTGAATGCAGCGCAGCAGTGCCCTGTAACATACAGGAAGAGCTCTTTCTTCTCTGCACACCCGCTACGATTTGTTCCACAGTTTGACAGGAGTGTTGTGCTGCCAAATGAAAAGCAAAGAAGAACTTCTCTGCGAGTTACACACATATATACAAGCAAAATCAGGGCCATAATCTCCCCAGAAGGGTGCTGCCCTCCTAACAGGAAGAGGAGTGTCAGTGATAACCTGGGGCACAGGAAGTGACTTCATTGGATGTGGCCTATTTGTGAGAATTAGAGTGGAATGCTGCAGCTGAAATGATTTTTGTCTGACACTGATTGTACATTTTGGAGGTAGAATATCTGATTTAAATGAGATGAATGTGAAGTGATCCGACTGGGGAATATCCTCTGAGCTACACCATGGTAGATAGGTCTGATTGTGAAATTTGTCTCTGGGCGTATTTGTGTATCTGTGTTTATGTGGCCATGTTTGTGTTTGTTCACTCCGCCGGTGTTCATTTGCTCTGTTTGTGATCCTGCGATATGGTTGCCCGACTTTATTTAGACGATACGGCCTCTGTTCCCTCTTGACATCGTCTGAGACAGCAAAACTGTGCTGCTTCTTCCTCCTCTCTTTCAGCTCTTGCTCTTTGACTCTTCCACATTTTCCCTTTTGACAGTCTTCTCTCTATTTATTCTTTTTTTTTTAAAGCCAAAGTGGTTTATAGTGAGACAAGGTTAGCTGCATTTGAGGGTTGATCAGATATACTTTAGATTTAGTATTCCTGCTCGTCTCTTCGATGTTTCTTTTGTCCAGATCGTTTTCTTTGAGTAGTGTCACTTCTGTTTTGACTTCGGTCAGTGGATGAATAAAGGGCCTCGCTTTTTCATAATTTTCTTTTTCAAAGGCGCCACACACAACCTGATTTATATGTGAAAGATGTCAATACTTAAAAGAGCAGTTAATCATTTTCTGCCACTTAAAGCAGCAGTGGGTAGAATTGGAGCAAATATGATTAAAAAGGTTATTTTTATAAAACAGTCACTATATCCCGACAGTAGTGCATGAGACAGGCAGCCGAGTTGAGATCTGTTGAGGAATTACCAAGCACCGCCCACCAGCCGGAGCAAACTTTCTCATTTTACAGCTAAACAGTACACTACAAGATGTTTCTGAAAACATTTGAGGTGAGAAATAGGCATTACAGTAACAGAATAACGATTCATATTTGATCAGCGCTGCCTAGTTTGACAGTTTGATCGGAGTTTGCGAGTGATTGACAGCTGCCTCCGTTGAATGAACAGCCAATAAGAACGCTCTCTCTCTGAAATGACCTGTGATTGGCCAAAGATTTTTTAAAGCCTGATAACAGAGCCATGAGGAGGTGCAGAAGTCTAGTTTTCTCTCAGAACACTTGAATCACAATATGCTGAAAGGTTATTATGGAATTATTGCCCAATGATGCCCAAAACATTCTGCCTACTGCAGGTTTAAGGGCAGCAAATCAAGCTGTTACAAAGTTGTTATGTGCAAACAGTTGCCTATTTACACATGTGGAGTCCTGTTTCTGTCCAGTATCCACTTTCCTTTTTACTCTGTTTTTGTCTCCACCAACTCCTGAAGGAAACATCTGGCCTCGTTAACCGCTAAATGCTCCAATGTGTTCACCAGCTAGTTGCTAACTTGATGTCTGCTGTTTGGTGCTGGGCAGGTAGCGTACAGTGCGTTCATCAAGATATTTTTTTAACTGAAAATGGCTACGTGCTGCGACTGTAAAGTGAAAAGATGGTAAAACACGTCATTATACTCTGTGGCTTTGTCACTATGATTGACCCATTTCATATTACACATTTACGTCATTTGATCCATTGTTAATGTAAGAGTATTGATCTGTGCAGCTTTTAAAGGTTTGCGTGAAAAGCACGTCTTTGTCAGATTTGAAGGCCAGGAAGTCTGAGGTAGTCACAGCAACACTGATGCAACATGTAGAATCCGGAGACAGGAAAGTAGAGCAATCAAAGCTGTGATGGAGAGGACAGGACGTTTTTTGACTCAGTTGACCTGCACATAGTGTTACGCTTTGATGTTTGAAAAAAATGTCCCTTCACTCCGTGTTATCCTGATTTTATACTGTATAAATCTTTCAGTTTGTGATTAAATATCTCGACCTTTTCTTTCCTCTCCTTGCTTTTCTCAGTTTTGATCCTCATTTGGAGTTACACCTTAAAAAAAATCTCATACTGGAGTCTCTTTTTCTTGTATTTTTATTTTCTTCTCTGTCGTCTTTCTGTGTCTTTTAACTCTCCCCCACACTCTTTTTTTTTCTCACGTTTTCCTCTCTGCTCTGATGATTTTATTATTTATTTATCATGTTATTTTCCCTCCTGTCCTCCTCTTCTTGGTATAAGTGTTGCTCCTCAGTTCTCGTCCTTGCTGCCTCTCTCTTCTCAATCAGTCAACTTTTCTCTCCTCTCCTCTTTTTGCCTGAGGGACTGGAAGCGTTACATTCTTACCCCTGTAATGGTCCTAATCCGCTTAGTTTAGTAATGTAGCCCAACATTAACCCCCGCGTCTCCTGCCTTAAGCTCCATATAGATGTGTGTGTTTGCATTCTTAATAAGTGGCTGTTTTTGTGAATTACAGCCTAGGAGTTGCCACACAAAGTTAAAAACCCTTGATAAACCAAAATCGTCAAACATAAAGGTTGTTTCATGTCTTTTTTTCCAGTTTAATCTCAGCTTCCACTCATTGTTGAATTAGTTATGCTTGTCAAATGTGCCAATTCCCACCAGTTATTTTCACGTCCTTCTCTGGAGAGCCATCAAATAGTATATATATTTGTCGGCATACATCAAAAATGCTGTTTAAGGGCCTCAAGTATGTAAATATTTTTAATTAGCTAAGCGCACTTCAAAGTCTTTCTCTTATGAATATGCAATGTTGCATTGTATCTTTTCTTTTTTTCTCTCTCGCTCGACAGCCATCTGTCTGTGTGTCTTTGATGCACACCACATGTCTACCCTGCTGTTCGAAATGCCAACACACACTCTCACACACACACTTTTTCCACATACAGGTTTAATATATGGAATGCATTTTAATGTAATACTTGCATCTCTTTAACAAAGCCCTATAGAAAACAGCAGCTACCCGAGCCTCTCCAAAACATGCTATTTATAGACTAATTTAAAGCATTTAGCCTTTGTTCTATAGTAGGAATGGCAGGGCTCGCATAGTGCAGTCCTCTGCAGGCTCATGGTATTCAAATTATGGGATCTGACCTGTGACGGCTTCAATAGTTCAGTAGTTCTCGTAGTTGAAATTTAAATAAGAGCTGTCAAGGGAACATGTTGTACAGTGATTAAAATGCATGAATAATGTTCTCTGTACAAAAGATTATATCTGCCCTGTCCTTCCACCCAGCCACCCCACCATGCTTTATTCTTTTAACATAACAGCCTTGTTTTCATCACCACGTAGAAAGCTACTAGTAGAGCTCTGTTCACTTAGCCCTCTGCCCTCACTTTCTTTCTTTTAACCCTCCCAGACACCCTTTTACTTTTTAGTCCTCTGCTTCTGTCATCTTGTACTTACACTGTGCTCATTTTTATCCCTTCCATCTTTTGGCCATTCTTACTTTTGAATCCTTATTTTGCTACTAAATTCCATACGAAAGTTTACTTTTCTCCGAAACTCTCCTCTCTTTCTACCGTGCTCTCTGCCCGCACAGGCCTCAGGAAGTGGGTGTGTGGTGTGTCGAGTTAGTTTAGGGGGGGAGAGAGAGAGAGAGGTAGAGAGAGGAGGGGAAAGGGAGGATACTGATCAAAATAATAAACAGCTGTGTGAAAGAGTGGGGCCAGTGGCCAGAGAGAACGCGAGCAACAGAGGAAGAGGAGAGAGGGATGTGGACACCAGCCTGGGTGTTTCTGTGACCCCGCGAGAGAACAAAAAGCCAAAGAAGAACTTTTTAAGAAGTTTCCGCGTCCCGGTAGGGGGAGAACGAACAGGATGACAAACGGATCTCCTCCTCCTTCTCAAGAGGCAAAGACAAGATAATCGGCGGCGCTGCGACTCAAAGAGGCCGGCGAGACGCACTACCTACCTAGGATCGGCAAGTCCTGAGGCAGCTCCCTGCGAACACGTGGCTCCAGAAAAAGAAGAAGGCATTCTTTGACTAAGTGGCCCAGTCATGGCAGTGATTAGGAGGGTGTGATAGAGCGAGACCAGACTGGGACTGGAGACCCGAGGGGCGGGTAGCGAGGCAGACACTGAGGTGACTCTTTGAGCCCGTTACCTTTTACTCAGGGGAACGAGAGGGCAAACCATGTGCCTCTTTGTGCTGCCGTCTCTCCTCTTGAAGTGCGTAGAGTTGTGTGACTGGCAGGAATAGAGAGCTTTTTATCAGAGTAATTGAGAGCAAATGCCCTGGCCCTGCCCTGGGTTGGACCGCCGGACGTCGTGTAAACAGCTTCCTTCATGCCCAGAGGGGAAGTGGAGGAAGGGAAGCGTAGCAAAGTTGAAGGAGAGAGGCAGACCTGTCCTCGGCCATTTGGAGGTTTACATCAGACGGCCCGTCCCTCAAGACACAAACCGTTATCTCCACTTTGCAGACCTCCATCCAAGATTTGTTGGATTTCCCTCCCAGTTTTAGTGCCCCATTCCTGGCCAGAGGAACTCAGCTGTCAGCCTCCAGCCTCCACTTTGTCGAACCTCCAGTGGCACCAATCGTCCCGTTAATCCTAGTCCCAGCTCTGAAGCATGACTGCAGGGTAGCTGTCAGCCCCCTCCCTCTCGGCATTGCTGCCTTTCCCCAAGAGGATGCTACGAACATGTGGCGGGATTGGGCGAGCACACACACCGCCACGCATGCACAAGTGCTGCCAAGGGATGTGTGAAGTGTGTAAATTGCCTTTTTTGGGACTGCGACCGGAATTTGACCCTCTTGCGTTTGAACTTTTTACAAGAGTCGGGTTTCTCTGTGGTTGGATTCAAGTTTGTTCCTACTTCGGATATAGTATCGATCAGAGCCCTGAAGACCTTGAAGGTGTCTGTTTTGAACGTAACCACTGGAGGACTTACCTACCTGTGCCGACTCCTCGCCGACCTGCCACCTGTATGACAGTAGACAACATGTAGGCACAGTAGGGAGCGGGAGGAGTTCGTGCACACGCTCTAATATGATTGGCTTGAACTTCAGCTTGCAGGAGCTGCTCAGAAAGCTTGAACAGGTATATATCTTGGATGCATTTTTTGATGACCGCTTTGTCCCCCAATGGTGTTTGAATGAAGTCTTTTAAACACCATGAACACAAACACAGTCACCATTCATTCTGCGTCTCCCCTTGTGTTTGTGGTTGTGGACCTAATGTAGTCAGCTTTATGAGGTCTGAGCAGTCATTATTGCACTCATTAAAATGGAATAATCGGTTCTGGCCTGCTTTGCTAGTTATTAAAGAGCGCTACCATGCAGAGAGAATTAGTATAGAGTGAGACCCCGAGCCTTGAATTAGGTCCAATTTGTCAAAGCAAACCTTTACAGTAATTGTGTTATTAAAAGCTGAAGACAAACATGGCTTCGCTCAGTAAGGGTCATTGTTGTTTGTCAATGTGAAATACTTATTTGGGGCAAATTATCGTCAAAAGAACAGTGTGTTTGTGTGCAATTTTACTTCAGCCACAGCTTAACGGTGTGTTTAATGCTTTTATCCTTCATAAAACTCTAAGTTTAACTTCCATGCTTACCATGGGAGAGACTGTCACATCTTATCTGCGCTCTGACCAGCTCACAGACAACAAATCTTTATCACTCATTACAGTGTGCATGAGATTCAGAGCCCATTAACCTTTCTGCTGCCTTTTTACACACACAGACACACACCGGTCAGAGAAGTAGTGGTTCAATAGTCTGCTGTCGGTTTGTGTTATGTATGTATGTGTACTTTTGTGTGTGTTTGTATATCATGTTTTCACTGTCTTCAGTATCTTTACAATTAGCCCAAAGCTACAGGCGTACATGTGTGTGTGTGTTGGTGTATGGAAGTTAAAGAGCTAAATTTGAGATCCTCTGCCAGGACTGAAAACCCCATATTGAGTTAATTTCTATCAATAGCCCATAAATAAATCATGGAATAGTGGCAAACAGAGGCCTTTTTTTTGTAGCTGACACGGTGACCTGTGTTATCTGTGGATGTGTGTGTTAAAGAGCAGGAGACAGAAAGTGATCCATCACCACACTTAAGCACCCCAGGATACGCACTGACGTACATAAACCACTGGCTCAAAGTAGTCTTTCAGTGGGTGAAATGAAATTTAAAGGGAGCTTTGTAAATGGATATATATGCCTCTGAATGCCCACACAGTCTGCGCCTTCTGTGTTACAGTATGTGTGAGTGTGTGTGTGCAGTCAGTATTAGCTCCAGTGGAAGTAGAAGTGCTAAAGAAAAAGAAAAGGGAAGCACTTGGGTAATGACTTGAAACACAGCCAGCTGGCGTAGTGACAGAATGACTCTGTCTTTCACTCTTTGTCTGTCCCTTTGTCTTTCTTTTCCTGTCTGTCTGTCTGTCTGTCTGTCTGTCTGTCTGTCTGTCTGTCTGTCTGTCTGTCTGTCTGTCTTTCTCTCTCTCTCTACTTCTGCCTGTCTGTCTGTCTGTCTCTCTCTCTCTCTCACTCTCACTTTCTCTCTTCTATGACCTTTAAGTGGCATTTGATTTGTGTCAAAAAGCCAGCGGGTGATTATCCTTGCAGATCACAGTGGAGGGATTTGCTTCAGCCTTTGTGAAATGGCTATTGGCATTCAGTAAATTGCAGCGCCGTGCCAGCGATGACTGTGGTAATTGATAGTTATTTTGTGTGTAGTCTGGTTTTACTGTACAGTAGCTGGACTTTATTTTGTCTGTATTTTTTTTTCAAGAGCACAGTTCACAGAGTGGCTGAGCTGTGGTCACACGTTTCACTTACTGCACCACATGTTGTCCAGTGCACCTAACAGTAACATGCATCCACGTTGTGTCTCCCATGTGTTGGTACCATATCCTCAAGGCCTTCAAGGAGGCTGGGATGGGGTGGCGGCTGTAGCTCAGTAGGTAGAGTGGGTCATTCTTTAACCACAAGGCTGACGGTTCGATCCCCAGCTCCTATGAAACGCCTTTCGAGTGTGTACAAAAGCCGAGAAACGCATAGAATAAACTATGTTTACAAAAATACCTGCGTATGTGTGGACAAGGCTCCAGTTACATTGTGCATGTGTCATACCTCAGAGCTCAGCCTTCATTTAATAGCCTTGAATCCTTTGCTGGTGTGTATGTTTGTCTGTGTATATGTATGATAATGGGAGTATCCATCATTGTATTTTCCCTCTATTGTATGTTATCTTATTTGGCTGGTCACTTTTTCCAGGCTGGATATGCTGTATCCAATATACAAACTTTTTTAACTTAGAAAACTTTTGTTTAATTTGCAGTTTTGTGAAAGCTGAGAACACTCTAATAACCTCTTAATAACATCTTTTGGTAATTGTTAATTTATTTTAATATTGCAGAGACTTCGAGAAAACAGTGCAGCAACATTAATTTCGTTTTCCTAGATAAAGCAGTTTTACAGTAATTGTGAAATGAAAAGGTTGATTGCAGACAGTAATTTCCAATCTGGAAGGATGCACAAGCAACAACTGCAGGCACTGAAGACGGGTCATTTCACACACAATGACCAACATATTTTTTATTACTATGCTCTAGTAGGCTATAGGTCTTGTTACACTTCTCTTATCTGCACTCATTTTGTCCCATTTGCAAAGCTGTCTCTGTGCTGCAGGCGGTGTTACACTCATCCTTATGGTACTGGAGTTTTTTCTTTATCTGCAGTTCAAATGGGTTGAACTGAGGGGAGTCCCACTAGAGAGAGAGAGAGAGAGGGAGAGAGAGGGGGAGAGAAAATGGAGCAGTTTTACACATCTAAAAATAAAACATTTGACAGGATCCTCTGCTTGCGTCATCCCCCCTTGTGGTTCCACCCTCACACACAAACACTCACACATACCCTTTGAGATGTGGTTGTGTAATAGAGCTGCCTTGTTAAGGACTCCGTTATACATTTAAAAAATCGTACTTCGTCACAGTATTGAGTGTAATGGTCTTTTGCATGTCGTAGCCGCACATTATCGCAGTGTTTTGGAATAGCACTGCAATACATTAGTATTGCACACTGCATCCCAGGATAAAATTATCAAAGCTTGCTGTGGTGGAGCCCTGGTGCAACCTAATGCAGCATTAGTATGGAGGCAGACATTGCCTAGGGACCTGCTTCCGGTTGGGGTGGGCTTTTCCAAGTCAGTGAAAGGGTAGAAGTTAAAATCTTTTTCGTCAAAGAGTCAAAAAGTACCTCGAGGATATTTCATAAAAATATAAACTTCTCTGCCCTCTGGAAATGTCGTGTGCTGTAAGCTGTGAACTCCCTCAAGACCAAAATCCAACGTTACTTTCGGTTCATGAATAATAGAGTATGACAGCCTAGAAGACTCTGACGTCCAATTTTGGTGGATTTTGTTATGAGCTTGCTTTACTGACTGCCCCTGACTGTGTGCTCAGACAGTTAAGTTTCCCTGAAGAAATGGTCACCTGTAACAATTCTTCTTCTTTTGTGTACTTGCAGGACATCCAGGCTGAGATCGATGCCCACAATGACATCTACAAGAGTGTGGAAGGGAACAAGTCGAAGATGGTCAAGGCTCTGGGCAGCTCAGAGGAAGCGGTGTTCCTCCAACACAGACTGGATGACATGAACCAACGCTGGAGCGACCTGAAGGTCAAATCGGCCAACATCCGGTCAGTAAAACTTGATCCGATACTTCCAAGTAGAAATGTCAGATTGCAGTTTTCTGCTCTTTTGCTGCTCTCAACTCTGGAAAGAAAAAAAAACATCTTGGCAGCAGGTCTCTGCCTCCGTTGACCATTTGAATCAACCAGTGAATAAAACCTTGCAGAAGTGAATTTCTAAGTGTGATTCTAACATATTAAATAATAAAAAAGAAAGTTCAAGGTTGCAAACAATGAATCCTATCTGAAACACCAAGCACTCAATAGCTGAGAAGTTAGAAATGTTTCTAAAAAGGACAGATTTTCACCCTGCAAAAGTACATAATGGTAACTCACTCTCAAGTTAATTCTGTTAACTTACCAATACACGTGTAACTCATAATATATCTCCCATACGGTTGACTGGGGCATTCACTACTCTCAGCTCACATGTCTTGGATTCATGGAAAACCGCATGTGACATACAGCATGTTGTGGAATATTCAAATAGGTTGTTGTGTTTCCTGTCAGCTGTACGGATACAGTAGCTCCACATGTCCGCCATGAAGCACAGGGATGAAATACAGCTCCAAGAGGACATGAAAGCCGCCACAGTGGCACATCAACTTCTGAGGACAGAGACAATGCTGCAACCTTGGCATAAATAAATAAGAGTGGCGATGCAGAAGGTGAAGAAAGTGAAGGTGGAAGTGAAGTTGACAGGGCCAGATGGAGATGTTCAAAGACAAGGAGGAGGAGGGAATATGGAGAGGAGCAGCAGAGGAGCACAACAAAGCTTCAGGGGCAGGGGGGAAAAGGTTAGAGAGGCTGAAGAGAGAAGGGAAGGGAAATAACAAAAGGTGATGAAGGGAAAAAAAACCCGCCCTGGAAAGAGTTCGTGGGTCGAGGTCAAGCAGGGCAGACATAATAGGCTGGACTTGTTCCACAGGAAGACAAGGGAGAGAAAAATAGACAGCGAGAGATCAGTCTGTGTGGGAGGCGGGGTACCGTGTGCGTTGATTGTGTACAGCCCATTATGCCTTAATTGCAGTACATGTGTAATTATGGCTAACTCAGTGAGCGGCAATAGGAGGTCTCTGTACGCAGTGTTCAGATACATTATGCCTAGAGGAGAGGAGAAAAACAAAAGTGCTTATGAACACATATTGCGTGCATGCTACCACCCACACAATTAGCGGCCAACTGTGTTCTCTTTTATGAATAACATCTACTCCAGAAGGGCAGCAACCACTCGAGCAGTCAGCAAAGGGTTGTGTAGTAAGAAAGGCTTGTTGATTTAATCTTTTATGTTTTTATAAGCCAAGAACGTGTTTATATAACCAGTTTCCTCAAAAATAAATATAAAAATATATGTAGTTTTACTTCTTTATAAATAAATCAGCCTTTAATTGGTGCTAAGTCTATATTTATGATACAGATCGTGTCTCTTAAAGGAGCGATGTGTAGGATCTGGTTGTGAGGTTGCAGATTGCAGCCAACTGAAGCCTATTCCGTGTGCCAAGCGTGTAGGAGTACTACGGTGTCCAACGCGTAAACACGAATGGCCCTCTCTAGAGCTAGTTGTTATAAGAGTGGGTAGGTCATTTGGAGCAGAGGTGGGAGATGAGTGGTGAAGCAAGAGAGAGAGAGCGGCGGTAGCGATAGCAGCGAGTAACGCTATCGACTCCGGCCCAAGCAGGAAAGGTTAACAGAGTTTGGTTTGTCCGTTTTGGGCTACTATAGAAAAATATCGTTGCAACATGGTTGACCCGCTTCTTATGTAGATATAAACGGCTCATTCTAAGCTAACGAAAACACAACAATTCTTATTTTTAGGTGATTATACACTAAAGAAAACATATTAATATTATATTCCATTTCTGCCAATAGAACCCCCTAATTGTTACACACTGGTCCTTTTAATAGACTGTTTGATTTGTCAGTACGAGACTGTATATGCTTCAATAGCGAGAGTTGAAAATGCACACAGTATAATAATAGTTTAAGGGAATGGTGTGTGTTGGCAGAGCCCATCTGGAGGCGAGTGCTGAGCGCTGGTCTCGTCTGCTGGGCCTCCTGGAGGAGCTGTGGAGGTGGATCTGCATGAAGGATGAGGAGCTGGCCAAGCAGATGCCCATCGGAGGAGATGTTCCCACCCTGCTGCAACAGCAGAACCACTGCACGGTACGTTCTGTCGCCACAGGCAATGTTCCTGCCACACTGCACAGGATTCATCATACCTTGTCACTTATTGTTTTATTCAAGTTTTTTACAGACTGACTGCTTTAATTAGGTGTTGAAACTTATTTTGCCTCATTACACCTTTCTTAAAGGCTCTTTGGGTGTGTACAAACTGAGCTCTCCCTGCTCCTCCTATTAATTTTCTGCTTGTTCTCACATAACCCATCTTCAACCTGAGCAGAGCCCAATTATCCAGAATAAATGAAATCACCTGAGTGGGTGTTCAGGGCCTTTAAGTCAACTGGATGACTGAGAATTTAAATAAGCATCATGTTGATAAAATGACCACCACCACAGGAAAAGCAGGTGTTACTGATAACTTTAACAATGGCTCCGTTCCATTCAAGTGTCCCAGTAAGCCGTGACAGTGAGCCAGCATGCACAACAGCAGGACACTGAAACTGAAGCAGTTAAATAGAATTACGCCATCATTCATTTTATGATTTACACCTGTGCTCTCCTACTGTCACATGTCAAAATGTCCTCTGTGAAAACAGCCTTTCTATACAGTATATAGTAGTTACTATCTGCATCATTGGGAATCAATCTGCTCCCAGACTAGACCAAGCAAAACAACGGTGAATTAGCCTGTCTGAGACAAAGTGCCTTTAAAATAGATTAGAAATATTGCACGTTCTGCCTATACCCTTAGTTTAGTTTAATTTATTAAATTGATTTATATCAGGGACCATGTACAAAAATACATTAATCTCAAAAGAGAGAACAGATTTAGCCACTAACTAATTTCCATCTGCAGTCCTTGGGCAGCTGAAAGGAAACAATCCTACCTATCATCTCCACTACAAAAGGACCAACAAACTATTGAAGCCCACACAGGGGTATAACCGAAGTTATAAAAACAGGTCGTCAAAATTAGAATAAAAGACTGGTTGCTTAAAATCCCTGTAATATTCCCGACCGAAGTTGATAACCCAGGCAGCTGTACAGTCGTTTATAGAGCTGGTGCAAGTGTTCATACACATTCAGTTACTGTATTCGGTGTCTACACATCTGCTGAGCAGTCGGGACTGAAACCACAGGAAGACACTGTTGTCGTAAAGCAATAGCAGTAATCAGCCTGACATTATTTAGATCACGCTGGTCAGAACGTTGGCTACAGTACGTTTAGCTAAACTACAGATTGCAGCAGTCGAGCATAACCGCAGCATGATGTTTCATGCCTCCATGGTTATTAATCAGCAGTGTTATTATGGTCACTCAGCAGTCAACATGCACAAAGCTTGTATCCGAGTTAAAGACCTATATCAAAATCACTGCTACGCAATCAGTGTTGTTGTCGCTTCTATTTCATTCCTAGAAATATTATTATTTATCACCCTTATACCACACTATCATTTATTCTAACAAGCGATCGATACCTTCATTGTGCCGACCCATTCACACCTTTGTCATCGCTGCTATTTGTCATCCGAGTTCCCCACTGTATTATTTATTGTAACCACTGGTTATTGTGATAGTGCATTGGCGTGTAATTGCTTTCAGATAGATGACTCACCCCGTGGCTACTGTTTACTCCCAGTCCGCCGGCCGCCACTACTGTTGATGTCGCTCTTGACATCGTAATGCGTTTCTCCGCACTCCGTTCACCACGCTATTATTTTGTTCCCCCAAAACGCCTGGAGAGTAAACACAGACGCACCGAGACCGATCAACAGACTCTGAGGACACACAAACATCCATGACAAACGTACATCACATTTGTGTACAGTATAGGACGTTTACTTCACCTAAAAGAAGCACATTTGTATGTGTGCATACTATATCTATCCCTGTGCATCTGCTTTAAGGATGTGTAAGGTTTTATTACAGTCTAAATTCTAAGCAAAATCATTTTTATGTAATTATATATTACATTACATTTTCTCATTACATATTGGTAGATACAATCAAGACTAATCAAGCAATCATGCACACAGAGACGCAATCTGTTTCCAAAAAAGCTGATATGAGCTATGTACTCAATTATAAGAAGGTGAATCAAACACACCTTATTACTAATACATGGAAGGAGAAGGAATAAAGAAAAAAATGAAAAGGATAAGTAAAGTTTTGAGATGAAAATGATAAACGAAAAACAGACAAAAAAAGCCCCCAACAAAGAAACGGAGAACTAAGGCTTCAATATTAGAAAAATGAGCCATGTGCAATCTTGCCTCTAATTTCAAAGACAAAGTATTGAGAATGGCAGATAATTGATCTATTGTAGAGACAGAGTGGGGTTCTTTGCATCGGCAGACAATCATTTTCTTGGCCGCTGTAATGCCTGCTAAGTAAAGTCTTTCAATGATTTAATGAAGAAATCATCATTCAAAAGCAGAACTGATAACGTAAAGGAATAATTTTCCCCGGGATCATGGCTAAAAACTTCAATATTAATAAAATATTGCTGCCAGGCCATGTCAATATACTGTATCCAGGGAGCAAATAGCGATGATCTGGCCCTCATTAGTGTAACTAATCAGTCTGTGAAGGAAAGAGATTGATGATGAGATGATTAGGATTATGGGAAGAAAGAGAGATATTCTGCCAGTTAAGGCCATAGACTGCATATAAAGATAGACGACGTGACAGCTCCCCAAAAGTGAAGCCAAAACATCTTGATCGCCCCCTGGTGGCTGGCTGCAGTATAGGTCATAAAGCCCGCCCCCTTCCATGTTAACGGATGGGACATGGGCCAAACTAAAAAATCAAAGTATGCGTCAGATCGATTTTTCCCAATGATGGTTTCTGTCATTTTAAGCAGTTCTTATAATGCTGATGTACGTTCAGATGTTAATTTTTCTGATAAATTTGGTTTTAATTTGCTGCTATAAGAGCAGCTGAAGTAGTCGTGCAGCCGGAGGCTCAGGAGTTGTACGAGAGAGGAGATGTAACGTTAACTTTCCATCATCGTCACAAGTCTGTGTAATAGAACATGTGTCAACTATGGTTAGTTGTTGTATTTTTCTAGCCAAACAGCTACCGTGGAGCTAACGTAGCAGCTAGTGGCTCACGCTAACAACCTGTAGGCGTGCTTGTGATTGGCTCGGGCGGGTGTGTGTGGGCAGGACCTCGATACCGCGATAGTGCAGACTCAGTGGGAGAAAGTGGAGACGAGTCGTCCATCTATAAATACAGTCCATTGTTAAGACCTGGAATCAAGGACTCAATATCTGAGTTTCAGCTCTGTCCATGTTTTGAGCCACGAGACAATGAATAACTGCCAAGGTTAATCAAAAAGTGTCCTCTGAGGTCTGAGATGATGTCGAGGCGCGCTCCGTGTCTTGTTCTCAGAAACCTGACAGAAAGCAGAGACGGGCCTCAACCCAGCAGATCAGACAAGCTCCATTAGATAAGGAATGGGACCGAGGGAGCACACAATAACCGCAGGAGAATACAATCTTCCTGCATCTCTACCTTCACCTTCCTTTTCTCATTACCCTCTCTCAGCTCTTCTCGTCTCGTTCTCTCCTCCGTGGCGTCCGTCCTGCTGTTGGTCTCCCTCGTCTTTCCATCTCCTTTATTTCCCTAACTCCTCTCTCCGTTCCCTTGTTCATCTCCGGGTCTTCAGCTTTGAGGATGCTGGAATAGGAAATTATAGGTGCAGGGGAGATGAAGGCTCACTTTTCATTTTGACTATGTTATATTTTTCCCTTTGCTTCCGTCTTGTATTCTTAATAGTTTGGCCTGGAGGTCTTGGCGACCGTGAGAGGGATGAGGGGGCTGAGCAGCACAAAGAGCTGGGGCTTTGAACACGTCACGCTCTATTACTTGCTTACACCGACACACACACACACACATGCAATTCCCCTGTGCTCACGCATACATATGCACACTTCAGTCAGTGATGCACAGCTACTGAGTCAGTGTGATGGGGGGAAATAGGTATAGCTATATGGAAATTGGTATCTATGAGGTAGGTAGGGCTTAGAAGGGCTAAGTGGAAAAAGCTGTCTTTTTTTCCCTCTTTTTTTTTTTTCCGGAAGACTTGGAGAGATAAAAGAGGAAAGCTAAGCCACTTAGCCCAACAGAGAGCAACGGATATTGCTGTTATTAAAGAATCAGAGGGAAGAAAAATATGAGAGAGCAGTGGTCCGAACAGAAGAAGAAAGTGATGGACAGGAAGAGGAAGAAAGAGGATGGAAAGAGGTTTATATGTGGAAGAAAGGACGTTATTAGAGGTAGAAATAGGGTGCACTTTGTTTTCAGGATATTCAGATTCTGTCTGAAAGCAGTTCTGTTCATTTGGCAACACGCAGGAGGAATTTAAAAAGTGTGTGTGAGAGAGAGAGCGAGGGACATTGTCCTGTTATACTTGATTGACTTCTTGCTCCCTCCTCTCTGTATTGATCTGTGTCTGTGTTTTTCCCCGCTAAAATGGCCATAATAGCATTTATTAATCGTACATTCAATTATCCAATAAAAGGCCTCTGTCAGCATCCAGCTGATTAAACTCATCAATCTCCTCTATTAAATTAACAGCTTCAAGGCTGGGGAACAAGTGCTTGTGGGCATTTTTTAACAACTCTTATCTTTCAGCAACAGTTGGCTTTCTTTTTTCTACATTGTTATTATAGTTGAATCTTTTCAAACGCTCCTCCAAATGTTTCAGAGTGAGTAAATATGAAGACAAACAAGCAAGAAGTGTGATTCTATTTAAATTTAAATTGACTCTGTTTCCTTAGCAATCCCAATATGCTTAAGCAGGGCACAATTTTCAAAGTGAGGAGGGTCTAACAATCCGCTACAGACCCCATCTTAATCATTGTGCCCGCATGATTGATTAGCACCATTTGCACCTGAACGGACAGGACGTAAAGGAGAATGAAATGAATTAAAGTGCTGTGCTGGACTTAACCTTATCTCTTAGGAAAGGAAGGACTTTTTTTTAGTACTCAATTGCTTCGTTCTGAGTAACTTTTAATTGTTTTTGTCGGCTTCCTTTGCATTTGTTGGCAGACTTGTGTCGTGACAGTCTGCAGCCCTGCTGGCTGAATACAGTTTTGTTTTAGTCAAGTGCATAATAAATGTTACAGCTTTATTATCCACTATAGTGGAATATGTCCACACTACGCCTCAGCAGTATAAAACGTTAAAGCTGCTATAATCAATATTTTTGTATTAATAATGCATCACCTGGCACTGAATTTCCCTGCATGTCATCTGTTTTGGTTTTACTGCCTACAACTTTACTGGTTTGGTTCGCTCTCACTCCTGTCATCAGCGTCGTTTCCAGCCACAGTGTGCAGCTGTTTTAGCAAAATAATTCTCAAAACCAACCGTACGCTACCTGTTTAGTACCAAACGGCAGACAGACCACATAGTGGAGCATTTAAACAGATATTTCCCTCAGGAGTTTGTTATGAAGATCAAAAAACAGACCTAATAAGAGAGTGAATATTGGACATATATTCATCAGGTGGACAGAGACTCTAAATGAATGCTAATATTGCTCCATGTTTGCTGGATGTGTAAATAAACAGCTGTTTGCTAACAAGTTAAAACTTAAAACAACTTAACAACTTAAAAGCTTATAATATGTCAGTGTTGTGTTTGTAGCTTGTTTCCACTACCCCTAAGTGACCAAAACATCAGTAGATACAGGTCATAGACAACATGTAAAACATTATAATCAATTAAGACATGAATGAATAACTGTGACCACACACTAGTAGTTAGAATCAGTAATAATAGAAATGACAAAAAAAAAAATATTATTTCATGTTGAAAATTTGCATTGGGAATGACAGACTATTTGAAAATAGCAACAAAAAATGTCTTTTCAGTGGACTGAAGTCCTTGTAAATGAATGCAGTAGCAGCAACATTGTAAAATAAAAATATCAAATACATATTTTACAGAAAATAATAAAGTAACTATGTTGTGTTAGAAACTGTCACTGAAGAAACCTTTTTGAAACAGTTTGCATTATTATTATTTAAGGGGAGACACCCCAGATGAATAGAGTAGATACCAACATGAATTTTGGCCATGTTTTTAGGGATTGTTTTTTAATATAAATCAGGCTTTGAATGATATATGAACAAACCGCTCTGTAAAATCCTTCAGAATATATATAGGAATGAAACTGGGAAGTTTGGTGTATGTAAGTGCTACTGAAGTGGAGATTTCTGGCTCAGAGTGAGAAAAGACTCATTTTGAGAATACGGCCTTTAAAGATGTGTATTGTAAAATTCCATACATTTTGAAGACACTACAGGGTGAATAGGGTACAAATCTTCAATTAATAGATATTAATGATTGATGAAGATTTATGATTAATTACATTAAGACGATTATTTTTTGTATTACAACTTTTCTGAAATGTTATATTTAAATCTGCAAATTAAAGGGACTATTTGTAACTTTCAGAAATGCTTCTTAACAGCGACACCTGTGGCCGTGAAATCAACGAAAGTCAGCGTCGGGCTTGCGCTTGCTCGCTCTCAATATACCTGAACGAGCATCGCTCAAAACAGTGAGGCGACACACGTCAGCTAAAACCACAATATCACTCTATATTTCAGCTGCTTGGCAGTAATGTTAGCTGACCAGACGAAGGTCTCTCCATGAACAGGATTTACATCTGATCATAGTGTTGGCTTTTCCTGCCTAAGTGCAGGCTGAGGCAGCGGGGCTCTGCAGCGCGTCTCCCTGCTCTCTCCGCCCGCAGCCGGAGAGAGCAGAGGAGACACAGGCACCCGGTCGGTAACGAGAAGACAACGTAACTCTCTGAAGAGCTCCGTCACTTCACAAGACACGGAAAACCTCTGTTGGTCTGGAGGAGCTGCAGCAGTTATTTCTGCACAAACGTCCCCTGTACATTCACTAGATATTCTCAGAGATAAACTAACTCTTCTGCAGTGTGGAGTGAGCGCGCGTTCACGTCTAGAGGTGGAGCGAGCTGAGCTGTTTGAGTGAAGGCGAGCAGGCAGAGGAGGAGGGTACAGCGGCTACACGCGAACGCGCATATGCGAGCGCGCATGTGTGCCGACCCGCTACATTTATACTCTTACAAAGTTACAAATAGTCCCTTTAAGCATTATCTAATGCTATCTTTTGGTAAATTTAGAAAAAATCTACAGTTGCAAATAGACAAATGGTAGTAAAATAAACACCTAAATGTGTATCTTGGATGTTTTCTTTCCACTAGTCTGAAAGAAGACATGTTATGGAAGCAAAATAGCCCAAAATCTAAAAATTGACCAGTTCATGAAAGAAGATGTTTTTGCCTGCGGTGTCTCTCCATGACTGTGCTTTACTATTTTATTCGCTGCAAAGCAGTCTGTCACATGTGGGTGTGGGTATTATTTAAATATGGTTCATGCCGGAAGCGGTAGTTTAGTAGAGCATGTCAGACGGTATGATTTCAAACAAGAACCACCTATCAGTAGCTTTTAGCTATTCCTAGATAACGGCGGATGTTAAGGGCAAAGGAGCAAATAAAATGTTCAGGCTCCGTCACTCTGAGGCTCCTTTAGGAGCTGTGTAACTCTATGCAGCTGCAAACGGTAATTTGGCTCAGACAACAAGTTCAAACATTTGCCTCTACTAAAAATACCTAAAAATACTTTTTTTATTGCCAAGAGAAAAATATCATCAGTTTCTTGACAATGTGTAATTTCTTTGAATGTGTTTTGAAGGCTCTTTGAGTCCCAGTCAGGTGCTTGTCTGATGTTGACAGCTGGTATATTGTAGTGGTCCGTTTTTCCTCCTGGAAGAAGATGAGGGGTGCGGTAATATTGCAGAGAGGCTGGCAGGGTTTTGTGAGCGGGAAAGAGGGATGTTTGGCAGGGCTCTGAAAGTAGCTGTGTTGTGATTTTATCTTATCTCTACCACAGCACAGGGCACACGGTGATAAGAGTTTGCTGCGGCCACACACAAACACAGAGCTGGACACAAACACCCCCCACACAGAAAAACCAAGGTCACAGTCGTTCGTACTGTAGCTACAAGATAGACGCCATACGTATTGTGTGTCTGACAGGAGTCCTGTCTCCCTCTGGTCTCACAAATCATATTCAGACCATAGTCTGATGTGCCAGTGCTAAAAACTAGTGAAGCATAGTAAAGACTTAGCCCTTTTTATCTTTGACACAGACAGCCGTGTCTTATCACTCATAGGCCACCTGGGATTTTGCTCAGAAAAAAAAGCTTTTTTCTTAACCTGAAAGCTGTACATGTGTTTGATATTTACCTTTCATGCTGTCATCCTCTGAAAATACTGTGTCCTTGTGTGACACTCTGATAATGGGAGTGCAAGTGTGAAGTTTCACTAAAAAAGACTCATTTGAGTGTTGGGTAAAGGTCTTTGGTGTTGTCGTCTGTGTGAACTGCAAGGATACCCGGTGGCTGGATGACAGACAGAGAGGCTGTTTCTAACAGAGGGAATTACTTGGCAACACTTGTTACAACCTTCTGTTTCTTTTGTCTGCGTCTCTTTTGGAGCGAGTCAACAGAAAAGGATGATGTTTGGGGCGAGCAGCGCTGTTCAACATATGTTGGTTATTAATATGATTATTGTGATATTAACAAAGATTGAGCTTCAAAGTTCATTCTTAATCTCACCAGTAGCTGCTGTGGAGGTTTCGATCAAATCACATGATTTTCATCAGCAGATTTCTTCTGAGCACTTCTCATCCATGTAAAATGCAAAATGTATGCAAAATCACATATAGAATTAGCAAGCTGATCTTCAGAAATGTAAATGAGACCACACTCCTCTTCATATGTGTAAAACAAAAGCTTCAATTAGGGCTGCACAATTAATCGAAATTGTATCAAAATTACAAAATGGCCTACTGCAATTTTCAAATCGCAGGATGAGGAGGAGAGTTGTGTTTTTGTTACCTTAGAAAGAGCCGTTTATATCTACATAGGGAGCGGCTTCCCTTTCCACGGAGTCCGCCGTGTTGCAACGCCATGTTTCAACAGGAGCCCAGAACGGACAAACTTAACTCTGTTAACTTTTCCTGCTTGCACCGGGGTCGATAACATTCGCTCTCATTGCCGCCGCTCTCTCTCTCGCTTCACCACTCACTTCCCATGTACACATGGCATATTTTCAGAAATATTATCAATATGCGCTGTCCCTTTCAGATAAAGTAATAAACAAAAACTAATTGAATTTGAAAATAACTGTTAGTTGTAGCCTTAGATAATATTAAATTATCACCCAGGCCTAAGGCAAACATTTCGAAAATCTTCTATGCACTCTTTATAATCTGTAAATCAGCGATACTACACACAAAACAGAGCCAAAGTGGGTAAATATTTTGGCAGCAGCAGCAGTTTGAGTTCCTTTTACATCTGGTTGTAATCAGGCGTCTGTGATTTATCCAACCGGGGATGTTTCCCACCAGGATGTTGTTTGTGCTCTCACTGAGCCGCTATCTGTGATTTGCAGGAGAAAAAAATATTGTGACGTTACAAAACTGATATCAGAATATTTTACTTGCTAAACTCAATATGCAATGTGAATAAACAACCCCTTCACACTCAATTCAATCCCTCTCAAAGCCCAATTTAAACCGCCTACAAAAAGCGGATGAAAAAGCGAGAAGTTGGTTTCTACCGGTAGTTGTCCTCGCAGCTTAGCTCCCCACACCTCCTCTTCTTATCTCGGCTCCACATACACACCTCTCTTCCTCTTCCTCAATCACCTCTCATTTACTTTCTATCTCTCAAGGTCCCCTGTCTGAGCTACCTGTCTATTATGTCTCCTCCATATGAGCTGGTAGGAAATCATTGGAACGGGGCACACCATTTATTAGCGGGTGTGATTTAATTTGTTTTCAGCGGGATGCTCCATTTCCGCGCGAGGGTACATTTGTCCGTGGGAGGCTGTGTGAAATTGTCATTGCAGTGGTCTAAACTTAATTTTTTACAGAAACTTACTCCCTGAAATGTTATTTTGAAACTAGAACAAAAAGCAGTGATCTCAAAGCCTGTGAGCAGACTGTTACTTCCCACCCTCCTACCCTGCTATTTTTTCCCCCAATCTCCTCTTATCTCTCCAGATGGTACTGTATATACGATCCCACTGAACCCAGCATGTTGTCATCTGCCGCTCAGTCACTGTTGCGTGCACGACTACAAAACAGAATTTTTTGGCGTCTCATTTTAGCTGCAGCCGTCCGTTTGATAAGTCTGATAAGTGTGAAACTTTATCAAAGCGAGTTGTCCCATCTAATCAACTTGCCTCACAGCATCTTAAACTACATCGCCTCCTCACAAAGCAATCACACACTCCGATAGGCAATGAAGTCCCCCAGGGGTCACACTTATATTAAAACAAGAATAATTATACTGTTACATGCTTTCTCCCTCTATTTCATTTTTTTTTTATCCTGCTGTGAGCTGTTGCGAGGATTAAGGAAAGTGTCTTTTTGACTTTTCGTATCTGTCTTTCTGACCTGGAGTGTGTGTGTGGATGGCTATATATGTGTGTGTATGTGTGGTAATTTGTCTATCGCAGTGTGAGCTGCTGTTTAAGAAGATGAGCAGGATGTGGTATTTCTAGCCGGCTCTGTAATGATAATTCCTGCAGGGTTATAGCTCCCATCAACTCACTTTATTCTGCAGATCACTCAGCTAATTTCACACCGACCCCAAGGAGATGGCCGGTTTGACCCCGTACTCTCGCCTTCAATCGCCGCTCTGTTTACAGAACTCTCACTCCCGCTGACACTCCTAACATCGCTGCTCTCTGGCCCTTACCTCTTGCTTTCCCTCTTAATAAGGGAAGACTGGGCCCGACAGTGATTTGTTATGCAGAGGTCACCTAATTAGCCGTTGAGACTTGTTGTTTATCTCGTCCAGAAGTTGAACGTAAACATCTGCTCTTGTTCTGTGGTGGTATGTGAGAGTACGAGTTAATCATCTCTTCCGTAATATAATGAAAGTCGGAGCTGATTTAAGCAGTTCTGGTTGATTAGTAGGTATTTCTGTGGGGGGAGCAGCAATCTGGATACAACGCCGCGTTCAGAATACAGCAGGTTCATGTGGAGTTCATTGGCGCTGACAAGATAAGGAGACAAGAGTCAAACAAGCACATACCTGCAGAGGAAACGCATTAATTACCCTCTTCAGACATTGCAAAAAACTATTTTACAAAGTTAGGGCCGGCTGTGGCTCAGAGGAAGAGCGGGTGTCCTCCAGTCACATGTCGTAGTGTCCTTTAGGCAAGATACTGAACGCCAAATTGCTCCCGAAGGCTGTGCCATCGGTGTGTGAATGAGCATTTAGATTAGATGATGGGCAGGTGGCAACTTGTATGACAGCCTCTGTCATCAGTGTGTGAATGTGTGTGTGAATGGGTGAATGCTGACATGTAGAGTAAAGCCCTTTGAGTGTGCAGAAGACTATGTGTGCAGAGCTATATGAATGCAAGACCATTTACCAAAGTAACAAAGTCATTTGTTTTTGGTAACACTAACCTTTAACCCGTTACTCTGTGTTTCTCCTGCAGGTACTACGGTCAGAACTGAAGGAACGTGAGCATTTGGTGATCAGTACTTTGGATCAAGCCCGGACGTTTCTTGCTGACCAGCCCATCGAGGGTCCCGGAGAGCCACGCAAGAACCTGCAGCCAAAGACGGGTATGTTTACACTCTCTGTAGAAAACACATCCACATACTCCCCTATATCTGTGGTTCTCAAAGTAGGGTCCGGGGACCCCCAGGGGTCCTTGAGAGGGTTCCAGGGGGTCCCCAGCTAAAAGGGGAATACTTTATTTTCACTATAATTCCATCCATAAGTAACACGATGACAGAATGTATGATGTATGACACCTTTAAAAGCAAAAAAAACTATCAGATGGGTAGACAAAATGGGGACAAAACCTTATCAAATGGGTGTCCACCGTCTAATTTGTGTCAGTTTAGGGGTCCTTGATGTGTAAAAGTTTGGGAACCACTGCCCTATATAATAGACCCTCAGTGGTTTACTCTGTACGGAACGTTCTGTGTCATCACTGACATCTGTAGTGTTGCACAACTGTAATTTACGCATCTATAAAATGCAGCTAATTGTATTGTGGGACTGATACCAGAAAGCAGTGTTGTAGTCAAGACCACCGAAACCGAGACCAGGTCATGACCAGGACCAGAGTGTATCAGACCGAGACAAGACCAAGACTTCAAGGGGTTGAGACCAAGTCAAGACCAAGACCAGACCAGTGCGAGTCCCACACTGCATGACACACTTGTGATAAAATGTGGCATAAGTAAACCAGAGGCACTCCTCAAATTGATTTGAAAGAAAACACCCCCAGAAGACAAATGAAGATTCCTCTCCAGTCTACACTTTTAGTGCCAAGTAACAATTTAGTGATGTCCCCGCAGTTGTGGTCTTGACTGGTCTTGAAATATAATCCTGTGTCCTCTTTGTTTGAGATAGAGACAAGGCCGAGTTAAAATGTGGTCGATCCCGAGACGAGACCGGTTTTTGAAACCAAGACTAATTTTGAGTACTACAACACTGCCAGAAAGTAGTGAACAAGCCATGGAAACTAGTTTTTTCGTTCCACTGTGGGGGAATTTCTAAGGCACTATATAGTGGATACATTTCACACTCGGACACTAAATGAAAATGGTGGAGGGTAAAAATAGTGCTCTATACGTTACGATGTCATGTTCAGTGTCTGACGCCCGTGTAGACTCCACATGGTGTCTGATTATGTACCAAAAAGCACTTAAACATTCACAGCTAGCCCGTCTGCTTGTCTCTAAATCAAATGTGAGGACTTATTTGGCCCAGTTTTGAGGTTAAGTGCTCTAGAAACACCATTCACTAAAGTCTGGTGGTAATACCAATGTCTCGCAGAGCACACCCGAGAATGAAATATGCACCGACTCATTCAGCATTCCCTCTCTGTCTCCGTCGGATGCGGCCCGGGAAGTCTTAGTTAAGTCAGCACATTTCCCTTCAAACTAAAACTCCACTGTGTAAATAATTAAACCATCCCAGGGGGCTGTGTAGGGGTGTGGCGAGACTTCAGAGAGCATTCCGATAGGCTTGTTGTCTGTGATCTTCGATACGGATATCAAAGCGTCGCCTCATTGTATAAATAGATAAAAAGCTGATCTAAGATGATAGGCTTTGCTCGTTCTTTAATCAGTAGAGATGGGATTTCTTATAGTGACACTGTAGCAAAGTCTTAACGACTTCAATTGTCTTACATTCTCTCTCTTGGTAATTTTGTTTTGTGTAGGCCACTAAATTTTTGGTTTTGTTTGTACCCCACATTCTTCATTACAAAAGACAGACAGCATCACGTTGTGTGTCTCTGCATGAGGCGCCACCTGCAGTACGTCTCACAGATGTCTGCTTTGTGTGTGTGTGTGTGTGTGTGCATGTGAGGGAGGGAGAGAGGTGCAACAGGTGAAGATGGTAATCCTGTCACTACCCTGGAGAGGAAACCTTAGAACTCATAAAAGCTGCTCATCTTTCTTTGTAGTTAAAGTCAGTATTTGGGGAGCAGTTTCCTCTTCTGCCCACTCCTTTTTTTCTTCTCTGTCTGCATCCTCTGATATGTCACAATTATTTCATCCTGTGTGTCTCTCGCCCCTTTTTTCTCTCTCTCTTTTGGTCACTTTCATCATGCCTTGGCTGCCTTTACTCCCACCCTCACTGTAATAGAGATCCTTTTTTCTGTTTTTATTACCTTCTGCTCTTTCTCTTCTCCTTCCTCATCTTGAGCTTTACTTATTTTTTCCCAAGCTGAAATCAAACAAAAAGGCATAGGAGTAATGGAAAATAATGTGCAGGAAGAGGGAAAATGCCCGAGAAAGGCTTATTCAGTACCTTAAGATATATATATTTTTAAATGACAGAGCTTTATATGTTAGGACCCCCATATGTTATGAAAATCGACTGGTGAAGTAGGAGAATCTGACATGAAATTATATGGAGAAGGTTTCTTTCTCTTCTTTGAATTGTAACTAGCATATAAAAGTACATAAATGTTGAAATTTATATCAGTGTATTGAAGAAGTTCAGGTTTCTGAAATAATAAGAGCCATTTGCAAGCATTTGAATATATCACATTTTTGGTGGAGGACAATTTTATTAAGGGTTGTGGAAAATATCCCTGCGGATACCATGTAATGGTACGGAAACTAAGTATATATTAAAGAGTAATAAAAGGCATGAAAACGGTCTTTGCCTTACTTGGCTCTTATCCTGTCTTTTTTCTCCTCTTCCTCCAGACCTCACCCCAGAGGAGAAAGCCCGAGGGTTGGCACGGGCTATCCGCAAGCAGACAGGCGAGGTGAGGGAGCGATGGGAGCGTCTGAAGGGACACATGGGCGGCTGGCAGAGTCAGGTGGAGCGAGCATTGGAGCGACTCCAGGAGCTGCAGAGCTCCATGGACCAGCTCGACTTGCGGCTGACTCGGGCGGAGGAGTCCAAAGTTACCTGGCAGCCTGTGGGGGATCTGCTGATCGACTCTCTGCAGGACCACATCGACAAGACCATGGTGAGTCAGATAGAGAGACAGCACTGCTGTTGTGTGCACTATCGCCAAAGCACCATCATTATCAAGACATCAAGTCAGGAGCTAGACACCCCACCCGTCTGTACATCATTACAGCATGCAGCACTGAAACAACTTGTATACAACTTTCCTTTAACTTCTACAAGACCAACTGATTTAACTGTAAAGTTGGTGCTTACAATTGTGATTCTTTTCAGTAGAAGTATTAGCTGAAACTGCACATCCATGAAATAAGTGTCTGCAATAATTCCAGTGAGACATGGCTGTGAATTCTCACACAACTTCCGCCTCTCTCTTTTTCTCTTCGGAACAAAATGACACTTGATTTGATGACGTACCTCGGTTTGATGAGTCTGTCCTGTTTGTTTGCAAATGCCACTCATCAAATGTGAGGGAGTCTTTTTCCCAAGGAGACCCTGCCAAGAAATCATCAACACATTCAGTTTACAGGCAGAAAAATGACTTACTAATAAACAGTAAATGAATGTTTAGAGGACGGAGGAGAAAAAGAGGTCGGAGGAGGCACCGAAAATCATCAAATTTAATAGTTCACAGGTTGCATGAGCAAAGGCAAGTCCTTCACTGTTGCATTCATTTGGCCGTCTGTTACACCACCTCACATCTTAATGATTGCCTCCCAGTGGTACGGACAGTCTGGCCAGTTATATCTCTTAATATCCATGTCATGTAGGCATCCTTCCACTTTGAATAAAACTATTACATGGCGGAGCAACATGGCGGACTCTGTGAAGAGGAGCCGCTCCCTATGTAGATATGAAGGGCTCATTCTAAGCTAACGAGACACAACAATTCTTAGTTTCAGGTGATTATACACTTATGAAAACATAGTTATGAATATTATATTACATTTCTGCTAATAGATCCCCTGAAATCCTACACACTGGGCCTTTAAATGGATGTTATAGCACAGCAAAACTCAATTTAAAACTTGATTTATCTCCAATTAGACATCATGAGGTCAACACAGTAAACAAGAAAAAGTTAAACAACAATTAGGGTGAAACAGAAGACAACCGATATTGTGTGCATGAGAAAAGTTATTGTTTATGAAAGCAGGAACATCATGATTAAATTAATTAGTTTATAATTACAGTATAATACAGTTACAATATCAATTTTTCACTTTGTGTTCAGACCTTCAGAGAGGAGATCGCCCCGTTACGTCAGGATGTAAGAAACGTCAATGAGCTTTCTGCAGAGCTGACACCGTTGGACATCCAGCTGTCGTCCACCGCCTCCAGACAACTGGACCAGCTCAACATGAGATGGAAACTACTTCAGGTAGTTTAAATCTTCCTGAGTCATCTGCACTTGTTAGAACAGACCACATACCTCTTTCTTGCTTTCTCCTGGGTTCCCTGCCACTTTTCTTCCGACAGCATTTTGTCCACGCTTGCCTGAATGAATGCTGGTTTCAATATATCTCTATACTCTTTCTTGCTGTTTCTTTATTCTCCTTCTGCCTACTTGTGTGTTTTTATCTCTTTGTCTCGCTCTCGCTCAGTTTCTCTCGCCGTGCTCATGCTGATTTCACTTTGTGTCAGCCAAACACACAGGGGACTGAGAGTTGTCCCTCTACCTGTGTACCTGTTTTATTCGAACGCAGCTCCTGCGCTCACTGCGACACTTTGTCACGGCACATCAATGGACACTATTCTCACAGAACACCAGTCACATTCTTGGCTCTCTACGCACCCGAGTGTCTCGGCTTGATCCGCTGGGGGACTTGCCGAGTGTTTCTTAGAGTGGAGCATGTCTCAGCCCTAGAGGGAAAGTCGTGGAGGAGTCTCTTTACAAGTCATCAGAAGGAAGAGAGAAGAGAAGCGATGCTGGTTGTGAATTAGGGATTGAAATCCTCCGTTAAGTTTGTACGAGTTTACAATTCAAATCAGCGAGCGTGCGAGTTGTCGGTTCTTTCAGACACGTTCTCCTTATCAAGCAAGGTCGATTGTCCTGTTTGTTTACGCTGTGTCCTCATCAGGCCTAATTCAAACATTAGCTCTGTTTTTCTTTCAGTGATTGACAAGTTATCTCATCTTCTCTATATCTACAGTACATATTTGGATCGTGACAGAGATAGTTGCAGAGAAAGGTGATGGCAAAGTGTTTTTCTCCTTAACGACTTAATGCCTTTGAGATCTTTGACCAAGCTGTCTGTGGTGCTCAGTGGTAGGAGGACTGAATGCAGGTCACAACGCCCAGCTGTGATGGCATCAATTTGAAGGACAACAGGCAGCCACAGAAAGACCCCGATTTCAAAGACACTGCCATGGAAACTTTTGCAGACTTGTCTTTAACGGCAATGCGGCCTTGTTGCTGAAGATAAATGAGTTGGGTCAGAAAAAAAGCAGGAAAGGCAGTCATATGTTGAGGAAAAAATGAAAATCTTGGAAGGAAAGCTAAAGTCATCCCTTTTATAAGCTGCCGCAGAGAGAAACTGGGCAGCTGGGCTAATTTGTAGCCTTGTGATATTTCCCATGTACTGTACTAATAGTCTCTCTGCCTCGGAGAATGACCATAACTCAAATACTGAGACAGGGGAGGGCAGAGTTTCAGTGGACTGCACACTTCTCTCTGTTGTCCGCTCTTTTCATTTCTTTCAGTCCGCAGGAAGGCGACAGCTTCACTAATAAGCCGGGGCTGACTGTGTAGTTTGATGATGGGGTGTTCATATGCAGACAGCTCCCGTCTTCCTCTCGGTGGGACAGTTGCCATAATAGCCATTAGTGGCCAGAAAGAAACTGAGCTATTGGCCTTTCAGTGCCTATTTCCAGGATCCCTGTGTGGACAGCTGTGATCTGGCTGCCACAGCGCCTGAGGTGTGTGCGTGTCTCAATATTACAGACTGCCAATACTGCCCTGCTAGTCAGCCTCATGGAGCAAAGCAACCCCACAGCCACGTAGGGCACAGGTGCACCACCTGAGAGGTCAATACGCAGCTTTCACAGGGGTACAGGAGTGAATGTGTGGATGTGCACTGAGTTGATATAGCATTATTGGTAAGCAGGCTATTTGTTTTAGAAATATAGTTATGTAATAATAAAGGAAATATGGGGTGTATAAGGAAAAAGGAAATCTACGGAACCTTTGCACAGGATGCTTTAGACTCTTGAGACATCACATGATTCTGATATCATTCAGGTTTCTGATCTGTGTACCATGCCAGCATGTTTTTGACTGAAGTTTACTGCATGACCAGAAAGAATGTGTTAAATTAGCGATCATAGACTTACATCGATTACAAACAGGTGAAACATCAGTAAAAAAGCTGTGTGACTTTGCCTTGGAATAATACAGTCTGGGTAACGTTTGAAACTGTACAAGACTGTGTGTGCCATTGATCAACATTACATTATTAACATTGCAGGGTATCTACACTGCACCCAAAGCCTTTTTCCGGTCTATTGGACATATAGAGAAAGTGTAATAACCAGAATAAGTTTGCATGTAATCACACTCTGTGTTACGTGCAGTGGGTATCCAAGAGATTGGAGCAAATTCTCCTCAGTTCAGTTAGTTCAAAGTGATTTTCAACTGTGCTACTGTATATAATTTCTATACAATGCTATTCATATCAGTGAACCGCTATACACAGAAACATAGAATATAAATTAATTCTATTCTCCAGTGGTGAGGCCGAGGGGGTCCGCAGCAAGAAGTAGAACAATTTATATTCACTATAACTCCGTCCATATGAAACATGATGGCAGAATGTATGACTGTTTCGGTCATGGGTGTCATACACTTTCTGTAATTACACATACTGTATAAAAGTAAAAATCCTATCAGATGGTGGGACCCTGGTACAAAATCGTATCACATGGGGGTCCAATTTGTGTCAATTTAGGGGTCCTTGACATGAAAAAGTTTGGGAACCACTAGTGTACTCATTCAAAATATGATACAGTAAATATTCATACTTCTAAAAGAAAAAAGTTTTGTGAGCTTGGGGTTTTGCAGCAACTCCACGGCCAACTTAATTGTGCTGAAATTGAATTCATCCCAACCATGACTCCAACTGCAGCTGCTGTAAAGCTCTATTTCTTTCTCTGAGTACAACGTCAAGGGTTCACAGCTGACTATCTTCTCTCCCTGTCTGTGTGGTCATCGTGCAGGTGGCGGTGGAGGACAGACTGAAGCTGCTTCAGGAAGCCCACCGAGACTTCGGCCCCTCCTCCCAACATTTCCTCTCCAGTAAGTACGGAGCCAATTACCTCTCCTATGTAATTAGAAACATTCGGGAGGATTTGGTTTGTTTCCACTCAGTTGCACTGTTTCACATCCCCCCTAATTTTTTTTCATGTCCCATCTTCTAATCTTCGGCCATACGCTTCACAGTCATGCATGCTCGGGGGACATGTGGGTGCATGCGCATACTCACACACAAACACAGTTTGCAGACGAGGCACTTCACTCTTGAATAATGCAGGGCTTAATTACAGCTCTCCACTGACTCCCTTCCTCTTTCTCCCTCTTTAGAGTGGTCATTAGCAGAGAGAGAGGAACAGAGAGAGGTAGAGGCAGAGCTATAGAGAGAAAAGATAAATGCACGAGTGTGAACATTAAACAAAGCAGCCAGACTCTCCCTCCCTGTGTCTCTCTCTCTCTCTCTCTCTCTCTCTCTCTCTCTCTCTCTCTCTCTCTCTCTCTCTCTCTCTCTCTCTCTCTCTAATGTCATTTTCTATAATCATACGGCCATTAGTGTTCTTCTGCTCCACCTGATTTGCTTTACTGGCGGTCAGACACAGCGACAAAATGGACGGCGTGTGATTCAGAGCAGGTGGTAAGCTCGGCCCGCCGTGCCGTGTCACCGATAGACATGAATTTACCAAGTAAGCCCTGCTGAAAGCTCAGCAACCGCACCAGACAAAACAGCACTCCGTCTCTCCTTTCATCTTCCTGGCACTATGACACTATCTACTCTATCACACATTCGCTCTCATTACACTAGTAGCTTAATATTCCCCCAGGGATCAATAAAGTACCGCGTCCTTATCTCGCTCTATCCATCTCGTATATCTCCCAATCTCACTTAATCTCTTTCTCTTACTGTCTTTTCATCTCTCTATCTCAGCGTAGAGCTGTGTCAAGGAGGAGGGAAAGTGGGAGGGCGATAAATCAAGCAACATTTCTGCTCCGTATTGCTCTTGAGAGCTTCTCGAGTCTTATATCGGGCGCGTTTTAACAATGTATCAGCTTGTCATGTTTAAGACGTCCTTTGTCAGTCAGGATTTATTGTCTTCTATCGTATCCGCAAAGTTTAACATAAACCTGGACTCCTTTTCCTAAACAGTTTTTTAAATGTATTTTTCCCTTCATGCCCTATTGTCTCCCTCCTCCCTCTTTCTGCCCAGAAAGCAATACCCATTTACTTTTTTTTTCTCTCAATTTCATGCACAGTAAGAGTCTTTTTTTACATAGATGTTATTATGGAAGTGTTAGATGTGAGAATTACATTCAAGTCAAGCCCCAGACACTAAATGGATTACTGTACTGCATGGTGAAATTCTGCAATGTTTATTAAGATGGTGTTTCGATTTTGACTGCTTGACTTTTTGTCTTCCACTCCATCTCTCCTATTTCTTTATCTTTGTCTCTCTCTCTCTCTCTCTCTCTCTCTCTCTCTCTCTCTCTCTCTCTCTCTCTCTCTCTCTCTCTCTCTCTCTCTCTCTCTCTCTCTCTCTCTCTCTCTCTCTCTCTTTCTCTCTCTCTCTCTCTCTCTCTTTCTCTCTGCAGCGTCTGTACAGCTCCCCTGGCAACGTGCCGTTTCTCAGAATAAGGTTCCATATTACATCAAGTAAGTGGCGAGAAAAACGTTTCGATAGCCATCTTTGTTCCTGTCAAAATTATATGCATTTGTGCGTGTGTGACAATGATTATCCTACACTGGTTGGCATTTAAGGCAAAGCAGTCAGGATATTTTGTGTAAAAATATTGTTGCTTTAAAAAAAAAAAAACACGTTTTTTTTTTTATTATTATTTATCCCCATCTCCTGTATGAATAATGTCCAGTCTGTTTTATGTTTGAACCTTTAACACAATGACAAGTTTGGAAATGAGTGGAAAAATCGAGGCTAAAGTCATGTAGTTTGAATTTGGAATAACACAATGCATTGTTTATTTGTCGTCACAGGGTGCATGTCTGTGAGTTGTGAGCACTTGAATTGAATTTTCTTGTCTCAGATTGTTTTATTTGACTCATTTTTAGAGGTCAAACTAAAAGGTTTTTTATATTTATGAAAGCAAAGGTTAGAGAAAAGTCTGACAAATGAACAAAGGAGTTTTTGGTGGCAGAGTTTAGTCTTTTTGTAGGCCCCTAAGGTTTAATTTTGTAACCACTGTTGGGGTCTTGATCCCCTGGTTGGGAGCCGCTGTGCTAGAATTGAGATTCAAGCTATTATAGAACTGTAGATTGTGTTTTAAAATGTTTGTATAAATGCAGGTTAATTCAATCCGACCAAGACAACATATACTGAATAGTATGGTCATATGATGTTTAACTTAAACTGGCATCTTTGGAAGGTAAATGGATGCGTATGTAGATTTCCAACTGGGTCTACCTTGAGGAGCTTTATCCTCCTCGCGTTACCCAAATGTGGGCAGTATGGTGCAGATGGAGTTGATTTTTTTTATCAGATGTAGAGCATGTCGTCTGCTAATCGGAAGATCGACGATTCGATCCCCGACTCCTCCCGTACGCATTGTGTTCATGGGCAAGATACCGAACCCCAAATTGCTCCCGAAGGCCGTGCCATCGGTGTGTGAATGAACATTTAGATTAGATCCTGATGGGGCATGTTTACACCTTGCATGGCAGCCTCTGCCGTCAGTGTGTGTGTGTGTGTGTGTGAGTGTGTGAATGCTGACATGTTGTGTAAAGCGCTTCGAGTGGTCGGAAAACTAGAAAGGCGTTTTATAATTGCAGTCCATTAACAATTTTATTTATCCATTGGCTCAAACATTTTTCTGCAGGATTTCTAATTCTTTTCAAACCTTTCACAATAAAGCTCTGACCTCTAGCTGGTCAGTTAGCTATTGTTCCATCACTCATCTATTCTTTGCACGTACATCATTCATTTTACTCCCAATTAAGAGCTTCTTTCTACCCATTTGCTCCTGTGTGTGTATATTAAAATTCAAGCCGTTTCACCTGCACATTTCTCATTCAGTCCAACATTAGCACTTCCTTTTGAATAGATAATACCTGGCTGAATCCCAGGGCAGCTTCCCACACTGTTCTTTCAGTGACACTAACAACCTTAGCTTGACGTCTTGCTTCCCATTCTATTTTTTTTCCAAATTAGGCCAAACAGCAGGTTTCTATTAAAACAGGCAGAGAGAGTGTTGGTGGCAAACTAGACAACTTCTCTACTGTTCAGGAAATGTCAGGACTCAAAGTTTGAAGGACCTCATTATCCAGAAATCATGTAACTGTATGGCAATGAACTGCTGACTAACCAAACCTGAATTCACCCTTATTTTAGAAATATCTTTGTGTAGCAGTTTCAGTTATCACTTCTCAGTTTTGATTTGTTTCTCTCTCTCTCTCTCTCTCTCTCGTTTCTGTTGGGACACTGTTAGTCTTACTTTGGGATTCAGGATGATAAAACTGGTGTAACTTTTATGGCTGCCCCCTTAAATCGCCCTGAGTCGAAATGTCACAGTCTCAGTTGGACATTTTTTAAAAATGCCCCTTGTGCCATTGTCCACAGAACAACCCACAATAAAAGCTTCAGCCACAAAGATTTATAGGTCTAGACTTGTCCCAGTGATAGGTTAAATGTCTTACAAAAAGTTTTGATTCAACATTTTCCAAAGCAGTCATATTTACGTTTAGTGCGGTCAAAACTTAAACTTGTAAAGACTTTAAACCTGCTTGAGATTGGTAACGTTATATTAGCAGTTTCTGTACATTTGGGGCTTTTTTCGAAGACTCTTACTTGATGGTGAATTTAAAGACCCAGACAAACCAAACCAACATCAAAGAACTAGAGGCGACGAAGGCCGACTGTTGCGTCGCCTCAAGTCGCCTTTGTCTCAGCCGACAAGTTGCAATTGAACACACTGGAAAGACGACAGCCGACAGCCAGTTTGCACGTACATTCTGCGCCTGTGTGAGAGGAAATAACTCTCCACACCAGCAGGTCGCGATAGTCTGTATTCAACATTCAAAACGAGAAACCGGAAGACCGAGGATGGCGGATATACAAGCCGTTGTTATGATACATACATGAAACAAAGTGCCATTTTCACACCACTCATCACTTAGCTTCATTCCAGATGGCCATGTCGTTGTGAAAATATCCGTGTATTGGAATGATCAGATGAGGTGAAGATGAAAAATGAGAAGAGCGTTCAGTGTGTGTCCTCTTGACTTTACTCGTTGGCTTGCTTTCCTCACTTCCGTTTCTCTTCTCGTGCACTGATTTGCTTAAGCTGCAAATCAGAGTGATTTCTCCCACCGATGAGCGCCGCCGCTGATTCAACATGCTGAATTGTCCGAAAAGGCTCCGACACGGGCAGACTAGAGTCGATGGTGTGGGACACACCGCAAAAACTAGGGCGACAGACACTCACCGATGGCCCCAAACTGTCCTGTGCTCGGTGTGTCTGGGCCTTAAGTGTTTCTGGAAAGCTGGTGTCCCATTCAAACATCCATCATAAAACAAGCAATTTAAAACCCTTGATTCAGTTTATTGAATCATATTGAAGAGTCACTTCGGGAGGAGGTCAAAATAAACTTTTTTTCAGACAGATGATAAAGACAAAGACAGAAGTGGAGAATAAAAGGATTTAGACAATGAGAGAGGGGGAGGGACACCTGCAGCTTGGCACTAGAGGGAGATCAGATGAAAGCCAGAGACAGGCAGTGACTCGGAGGACAGACTTATAACTTTAGAGTCAACAACAGCCTGTGATCACAGATGTGCCCAGCCAATGAACCTGCATCCGCCCACTCGCACAAACAAAACACATGTGCACAAGGGCATTCGCACAAAACAATACACACAAATAGAGATTAGCATCCTCTCGCTGGCGAGGAATCGCTTACACACACACACCCAAAGATGCATATGAACTCCAACTGGAACCAAGCTAATCAAACACACACACACCATTGTGAGCACACACCATATGCTCCCAAGTTTTTCTTCCCCATGGCAGCTTTCAGAAACGGGAAGAAATGGATCAATCCTCCCTCAACTTTTACCTCAGTGTGTGGCTTTTCTTTCATGTTAAAAAGAATCTGCGCTGTACGCTGCCCTCACTGATCCTCCCTCACACATAAATATACATGCAGGCTGCTGCACACTCGTGCTAAATCCACTTAATTTGCGGTTTGAAAACTGAACTCTAAATCCATCTCCAGGACTAATCACAGGTCGCTTTCAGTGCCGTGACATCCTTGGGACACCCGCATCCGTCTTTGACACATTCATTTCCCCAAACCCCTCCTCGTCTGCTCTTCCATCTCCTCTCACACTCCGCCTCTTTTCTTCGGGCTGACAAAGGGCCCCTGATTAAAACCGCGCCTTGTCCACCCCCTGTAGTGATGAGTTCGGGCGACATATTGGGGGAAAATCAAATGGCTTCAAAAGTTCTGTGTCTGCCATCTCATGCTGGCAACCTCACACGCCGTCCCATATCACCCATTCTGGCACTTCTCGGGAGGGCTCACACGCCTTGTAGCCTTTTCGAGGGGAAATACAGCGAGACTGCATCTCTGCAAAGATTAGAGAAAGTCTCCTCTTCTCTCAGGCTTTTCTGGATGGGCTGTCTGTCCGTGTTTTTGTCGGGAAACATTTGGTGTTGTTGGTTGGACCGAACAGAACAGAACAGACGGCCTTTATTCACTTGAGTGGACTTTATGCATCTCTTTGTTATGTGGGAGAAATTGAGTTTTAAGGGAAGAATCCAAAGCAGTGTGAACTCTATTTCAAAAGCAGAATACTGATAAGTTTGGGAGGGAAGGGGTTCATTTTTTAAGAGCAAAAAAAGAGGCAGAGGAGGAGACGTGAGAGACAGACAGAAGATGTCAGGTGGTGAATGCAGACTCTTCTCACCTGTCACAGACACTTCGTGATGAAGTCTGGCAGGTTGCTGTCACCGAGAAAAAAAAATCTTCCTCTGGCTCACTCAGATATTTGACTAATTCTGTCTCTTTGGATATCCAGATAGTAAACAATCATTCATCTGCACACTCATGACTATTCATGGCGCTCTCTCAGTGCGTGATGTTTGACGGGCACCGTCCACCCCTCTTGTACCATGGGGCATTGACATTTTCTGATATTTTACTGTCCTTTTACTGGAAAATGTACTTATGGTTAATTATGGAGCAGCAGAGAAGAAGTGAGTAATTAGCAAAACTTCTTTAACCTTCCACTGAACTCTAGCAGCCGTAAATGGCAACGCTACACACCGAAAACGTCAAAGGAAATAGCAATTATTTTTGATAAGTTTAATTGTCATTGTGGTGATCTGTTGGTCTGAGAGGGTCAGACCTACAGCTTCCTACTTTGCTTGCTTGTGAGAGAGAAATCTCATAAAAACATCTTGTAAAAAGGTTATTTTATTTCCTCCCTCACAGTACCCTAGTGGAGACATAAATTCTATCCTTCCTCCGCCTGCTGCAGTGTCCCCTTCTGTGACCTCATTTGATTTGTTGATGCTTACACTGAGATGTCATTAAATTGCGTTTATGAAGTAAAATGTCACATGCAGTACACAAGTCCCAAGTTTCTTCCCCTCGCTCTCACTGTCAGCCACCTCCTGAAAAATCAGGATTTCTGATTACAGGACACTGTACTGCCATGTTTCCATTCTCATTCCCAGTGTAAAAGTCAAAATTTCCACCGATCAGCAGTCCAAAAATGATTCAAGTTCCAATCATATGATACAGAGAAAAGCAATTGTCGATTATTTTCTGTTGCTCGACCGATCAAGTAATTGTTCGGTTCATTTAGGCTGGTATGAAAGCCATCAATCGAACTCTGTTGCGGATTAAACTAGACCGAGACCGCTTGAAGATGTGGGACTCAGTCCATTTCCAAGCGATCTCTGGTGCGTTTCATTTGTGGTGTGAAAGCAAAACGGTCTGTCTGTGATCTGTTCATTTGTAAAGAGCCAGTGTTAACACAAACCAAATTACTGTTGTGAGAGAAAGCAAGCTTAGACTGGGAAGACATCACACTGGGTTGCGGTTCGCCGAGGATGTACTGCTGTTATCTCCGAGAAGCTTTCAAATATCTGCCAGAAAATCTCTTGTTTTCGTCCCCCGCTCTTTAATATTCTCCGACGCCTCTCCTCTCGCCTGTGAATGTCTCCTGCTGTGTTATCTAACCTGTAGCAGCTTTGTAGTGAATGTGTCAACAGTTTGCTATTTTCTTTTCCTCCTGCAGGACAACAAAAAGATTGCTTAGGCATTACAAAGGGAATGCATTGAAGGGAAAGCGTTGAGTACAGTTGAACCTGACAACTCAGTTGTCCTCATTATGGCATTCATGAGTTGTGGATATAAGCACAAGCTTTCTCATATTTTTGTTGATGGAAATGTGTGCATGTGCGTGTACATAAATGGAATACAGATTTTTTGTGTGTACTGTAGTGAGTTGATTGCTCTATACGTCTCTGATGTACCCTTCTACACTTCAGTGTTTTCTGGCGGTATCTGTCGGCCAGTTGTGGCCCGGATATCCAGCATTCTTCCTCCTTGTTGTGTGCAGCAAATATCAGCAAATCCCCTGACTTGGATTCGTTGAAACCCTTTTTCATTCAGGCAAGCTCTTTGTAAAGTAAAACATGAGCCTGTCCTCAGTACCGGCAGACCCAGGCATTAGAGATGCCTGCGCAGGTGTGAGTGGGGTCACCAGTCTGTACGGCCACTGAATAGTGATGAACATCTGCGAACGAGAGAGGGCTCCTGTCGTCCACTTCACTTCCTGCTGCCTGTCAGCAGCGAGCGAGCCATCGCAGACACCACGGGGGAGCCTCCCGCATTCAGAAACAGACTTTTATTTCCGTCTTCCAGAAATCTTTTCAAACATTCCACCCGGATCTGAGTGCGGCCTCTGACAGCCAGATGCCTTCTTGAAATTTACACACACGCACAGTCACATCACGGCCAGCGGAGCTCAAATAGATGCACTGATTGGCAGTCGCAGCTTGAGGAAAGTCAGAGTCTTTGCTGTCCTGTGTGTGTGTGTGTGTGAAGGCAACCGTGTTTGATCAGATGTAGCGCGGTCTTCTTTCATTTATTTTTATAGCGTTGGTTTTTCAGTAGATTTTGGTTTGTTCGTGTTGTTTTGTATTTGTGAGGCTTCTGTTTGAAGCAGAAATGTAAACAGGGAGTTGAGACTAGGTCCCCTTATATTTATGTCCCTTGGTGTTTGAAAAGACAGATGCAGTGGTGATGAGAGGGATTCACAGTACGTGTCTGTGTGTGTGTGTGTGTATGTTTTCTTACTCTTTTATTCAGACGGCTTTTGTGTTTTTTGTGTGTGATTTATGTTTTGTGGATTTGTAGAGGAATCTATAGCCTCTGTCCCCAATTTGCTCGCAATAACAAAAAGAGTTGGCAATAAAGCCATCCACAATGTCGGCATACATCAAGTGATGATAATAATGATGGTAGTTTGAGTGCAATTCCATGTGTGTGTTTTTGTATACCTTAGCTTTCGAATTAGTTTTGTCTGTCATTTATTTCTTTTGTGATGAGCCTACAAAGTGTTATGACGTCAGTGGCTCCTGTTCTGTTTGTGTGTCAGCTTATGCAATTTTTTTGTGTTTCTTAGTCTAATGGTTCTCGTCTGTTGTTGTGGTTTTCAGTCACCAGACACAGACAACCTGCTGGGACCATCCAAAGATGACAGAACTATACCAGTCACTAGGTAAGGAACACACAATCACTCAGTGTCTTCAGGTCCTGATATAATCTTGACCCCAAAATCTTATTAAAGAATCAGTTTATCTAATTAAAAAAACATATTTACCTCTATTGATATCAGGATATTTGGTTTTATTTGGCAATGTTTTAAGATATTGCACATAATGACTACGTTTACATGCACCAAATATTCAGTTTTTTGCCCTCATTTTGAAAAAGACAATATTCCTGCTAAGCTGTTTACATGGCTAATGAAAATGAATAATCCACTAATATCCCCGTTTACATGCAGCCGTGCATACTCTGATTAAAGTAAAACATCCCCATGGCGTACGTCATGCTGACCTACAAACAACCCATTTAGCTAAACCAGTCAGCTGGCTACCTAGTTGTCTTTTTCCCTACCATCATCATCATCTGGTCCATTTGAGGAGCTCAAGGCATCCTGATCACCGGGGTCGTTGAATCCCACGTCGACGCCATTCTCGCTTGTGTTTGACAGGGGTTAAAGCCCTAACATGGCGTTTATCACGTCAAAATATAGAAAAGTGGAACAGCAGGAGCTGCTTGTGCCATTTTGCTTCTTTGCTTCAAAATGTTTTTGTTTTTTTTCAAAGTTTTCCACCGGTGGCGGATTTGTTAGACCGTGCAAACACAGCCTCCCTCTTTCATTACTTCAACCACCTTCTTGAAAAGGTCGGCGGATATTTGCACGTATCCAAAAACCTGTGGATATAAGTCTTTCATAATGTTTAAAAGTAGGTGTGTTTCTCCATGTCTTCTTTTGGGCATGCATCTCTGCAAACTGTCGGCTACTTGGTTTGTGTACAACACACAGAGCTGGCCGTAAACAGGCAAGTGTGTCGCAAACTGCCGTAAAAATCCCAATTGAGACGCATATTCCGAATGCTGTATACATGTCCAAAGAATGCAACTAAAACCTGAATAATATCGGCATATCCCACAAGTCTTAATCGGAAAATGCTCCATTTGGAATAAGGCCTAATTCAGAATATCCAAACAGAATATGCTGTTTACATGTCCCGTATCAAATTCAGGATAGTGTCATATTCGGAATAATAGTGGAATATTAGTGTGCACGTAAACAGAATCGCCTCCTCTGAGATTCCCTCCACTCCAAAATAAAGGAGGTGAATTTCATTTGTGGTGCTCCAAGTATTAAAAAATGTCATTTAAAAAATTCAACAGCAAGGTTCTGTCTATGTTCCTGCCGCTCTGGATGATCCACCGAATTCACTGTGAACTGTTTAATAGCATTTCTTCTGTAAAAAGTTCCAATTAAAAGTTGTGTTCTCGGTTTTCTTGTTAGGGATCAACACAGTCTTGTAGTCCCATGTCTCTCTTGTCTAGTTAGTTTACTCTTTAGATTTAACTTGATGAAAATTGCACCTTGATCTTTCCGCTCTCTCTCTCTCTCTCTCTCCTGCTCCCTGTTAATATCCATATGCATGTGTCCGTCCCAGCGGGGAGGCTAGTATGACCGCTCTTTAATGAGCAGCCAGATAAGTAATAAGCTGTGAAACTTTGGGAGCGTTCGCTGTAGGTCAGCAGCTCAACAAATAGCACCGGCCCCCACTGAGACAGAACTCACTAACCTAATTACACCGGCCACATTAGCCACCCCTCCTTCTCGGTCATCTCCGTGGACAATAACTAACAAAAAGTCGTCTTTCATTGAAGACGGAGGCCCTGCTTATGTTGCCCAGAAGGCAGATTTCTGTTGCCCTTTTGTTTTCTGATTTTCTGCCTCCGTTTTCTTTTTGTCCGTCTCGCCTTTCATCTCTCTGTCTCTATCCCTGTCTGCAGCGGACTTGAACAACGTCAGATTCTCAGCATACCGAACAGCCATGAAGATCCGCAGACTACAGAAAGCACTGTGCTGTAAGTAAGACGCACGCACACGCTCGCACACACCTTACCGCTTACAGTCGTGGTCTGCTTCTTTTGAAGTCTGGGTGCAACGAGGGGATGCAGTGATGATTCGAAGCTTTGCCAGACGCTGTGCGCAGGAGCCAAGGATATTTTGGCTTTAAAATTACACACCGCGTGTCTGTGTGTGTGTGTGTGTGTGTGTGTGTGTGTGTGTGTGTGTATGTTTGACCATGCACAGTCATAGCTGGTGTCTATGTTAAGCCTGTTGAGCATAACCTCATTTGGTGTGCACAGGTGGGATTTTTTTAGGCTGTGTTTTTTTTTCCTCAACGTGAGAGCTGCTGTTTTGTCGCCTATAATGGGAGCTTTGATAAAGGCTGCTATTACCTACAGTCTCAGGTGGCTATCAACCCCATCATGCTCACACACACTGCAGGTGCATGCAGACTCTCTCTTTTGTGAGGTTTCAACCAGCATTTCAGCAGCTACTTGTGCTCGGCACTGTGTAATAATGGTGACAAACGTTAACGATTATCCAGCTGTTGACATTATTACAGCGACGCACACTGTGATTCCACACTGCTCATTTACATCCAGCTGTTTTGCAGGAAGTTTGAACATACCATGCCTCATGTACGTAGTGTTGTGTGTGTGCAGCGTAGGCCTGTGTGCCTGCATAACCGTGTGTATCAAAGTGTGTTATTGTGTTTGCTGGTTGTTAATGAGTTTGAATGATTCAGGCGTTTTAGTTTGCTATCTCATATTGGCTCTCTGATCGCACGCGTGTGTTTGTGATGGGAATGCATTAGTCTGAGTGATTTCGACTTGGGGCTCTGCAATTCAATTTTATCCATTAAATTAGAACAGTCACAGTGCACATACAAACACACACACACACACACACACACACACACACACACACACACACACACACACACACACACACACACACACACACACACACACAGCAGAAGGTAGTTATTATCAGTAATAAGCCTGGATTCATGTGGAATTGTTGCTTGGAGAACTGTGTGTGTGTCTGTGCCGGTATGAATGTTTGTAAATGTGTGTGAGAGAATAGCGCACACACACCGACACACATGACAGGGATACTATAAAACGCCTAATTGGGTTAAGTCTGTGCCGGGGGGGGGGGCTGGTGAAGCACAAATGAGCTCGCGTGGCATCCCGCTAATGTGCCACAGCCTCTCATATCTCATGGCTTTGTATCTGCGTGTGAAGTGAGAAAGCTGAGAGAGGAAGTAAAGTTTTGCTTTCCTTCAGCACGGCTGCATCGCTGCGCCTGCTCCACGTGGATACACCCCAGTAATTAGTACTGTCTGGGGAATAGGGGGGGAGGACATGAGGCAAGGAGCCGTGGAGGGGTTGACAAGGAGCACGCAGCAGGGCAAATGAGGAGACTTAAGTGAGGAGTAGAGGTGAGCAGGATGCAGGCTGTAGGAGAGGGAGTTTAAATGGTTTGTGGAAAAGGGTCAGAGGGAGAGATGCATACAGAGCAGCAGAGGGTTCATGCCTCAGGAAAACTTTTGTCCATTGTTTCACTCTCTGGTATATCTGTAAAAAGTTTTTTGAACATCCTGTATTTCAGTATTTGTTGAATGGAAGTAGTGGTACTGTAATCAGTACCCTGGAAATAGATTTATACATAAGGGAATGCTCCACATCCACAATGTAGTAGCTAGGGCTGCCCCCTCTTATTCCATTAGTCAATTAATCGGTCGTTTTGGTTATAAGCTGGGCACACACCGTACGACTTTAGCCTGTTTCTGGCCCGAATTTTGAGCCGCACGACTCGTTATAGAGTCGGACCGATTTTCAGCTTCGCCGTCCACAGGCTCTCGCATATTTGAAGCAGAGCCACGAGCCGATTCCTTTAACTTTTCCTGCCTCGGAGCTTTCAAACGAATCTTTATTGACAACTGTCAACAGCCAGAACAGCCTTCAGGGGTCGATGGACCGTGTTTTTTTTTCGATTTTACATCGGACCGTACAGTGTTGAACACACTTTGACTTTACATCGCAAGCGATCTACTCGTACAGTAGGAGTAGGAATTACACAACATTTCTAAAATCGTACAGTGTATACCCAGCTTCAGTCGACTAGATTTCTTTAGTCGATTACTCGTCTTTTATGTTTTTATTTTATGCTGAATGATCCATTTCTATGAAACTTATGAGCACATCTCTGGTAAACACAAGATTTAAAGTGGTGCTTTTGTGTGATTCTTTGTGGAGAAACTCAGCTTTACAGGTCTGTCAATTAAATCAACCAATGGACTAGTTGACAAAATCATATGAGTGTTAGTCAGCTAAGAATTCCTTTGGTCGAGGACAGCCCTAATAATAGCCTTTATTATGGTCATACTAATCAAACACTTATAGCAGACAACACACTGTGAGGCGAATGCACAAACAGTGGATTACGGCTGCTGACAGCACCATGAGCAGCGCATCATTTGCAGCCGCCATCTTCCCTTCTCAAGTTCCGATTCACAAAAGATATTGCACTAATGATATTACAGTGCAAACACGCCCATAAAGTTTTCCAGCTGAGTGCAATTTGCCCTTCTCTTGCATCTGATTGCAATTATCTATGTGGCAAAGTATAAATGAGGCCAATGAGTCGGTTGTGAGGGGTGAGATTTATGCTGAGCCAGAGGTCTTGTCAGAATGCCACTTCCGTCCAAACCCCTCAAAGGCAATTAAGAGAAAGGAAAGGAAAACAATTTAAGCCCAGGATTTGGGAAAAGAAGGAGAGGGAAGAAATAATGTATTTGTTTATATAATAACCTTATTTTTCTCTTCTTGTTTTTTCTTTTTTCTCATGTATTTTCAAAAATGACATGTAGCGGAGCTTTATTCATTTATCTTTCATGACACAACTGTCAAATTGGCCTGTTTTTGCAATGAGGCTCATTTGCATAGAAGGGGGCCAATTTTGTGCCAAATGTATGCACATTACCTAATTTTAATATGTGCAAATAGCACAGGAGCTCAGAGACAATATTTGCTTGGCAGCACAATTTGAGCTCTGAGAATTACACGGTTTCTTTTTGTCTTATTTCTGCAGGTTTAGCGACTGCAGAAGCAACGCAATCCTTTCGTGAATTCGCTCCCTGTGTATTTATTTCACCACCTAGCGCTGTCTGCCTACATACTTTTAACAGAGATGGGGTTAACTTCTCAGTGAACCTTTAGTTTTAACCTTTCCAGTGGACCTCGAATAAAGCACTAATTAAGAGTCCCATCAGGATCTGAGCTTGGCCTTAATAAGTCTGTAAATTCATGTACAAACACAGAGTCCCAAATGCATACGAGCCTAATTCCACCCATGTTTAGAGTCAGCAGTACATTCACTGCATAAAACAATCATCCTAAAGTCATAGTTTTTCGGAAGTATGCTTATTTGTTTTCTTGCAGACTCAAGCAAATGAGACATAACATGTTAATTAGAGACCTATAGGCTCATTTGTGTGTGTCTTTGTGCTAAGCTAGGTCCAATCTCATATTAAACAGATAGATATGAGAGTGGTATTGATCTTCTAATCCATCTTTCAGCAAGAAACCAAAGTGCCAATCTATTCCTTCAACTAATTCCGTCTCCAAGGAGTATCAGTATCTCGATACAAGACAGGGAAAAGGCAGAACAATGCACTAGAATAGAACGCTGGAGCTGTGTCCCAAATCCATACATACTCCATGCATTATGTATTACATACTGTGAGATACTGCAGCAGCAGCTGTGCATTGCATTGGGGACGGTATTTAGTATGTACGCTTAGAGTATACTTTATTTTGACACTTTTCTCAAAACTGGCTTGGAATCAGTATGTAGTATGAAATTGGGACGGACATTTTTATTGGAAACAGGTGAATTAATCTCAATTTACTTGCAAATTGTTTGGCTTATTTTAAGAAAATTATAGTAATAAACAAAATGACTTGTCAAGATGGAGAGTTCTTGGTGTTCAAACACTGTAAATACCAGCGTTTTTCAGTTGGACACAATATCCGTTTGTGTGTGTGTGAATGAACAGCTGTGCTGTATTTTATCCATTTTTCAATGACTTAGTTGTGTTTCTGTGTGTTGTTTGTGTTTATGCAGCCGGCTACTTTATAGTGTTGTCCCAAAGGACTCGATTAGCCTGTTTTGTTAAATTTTCTCTCTCTTTTTCTTCCCCACTCTCCTTCTTTTAAGAGACATAAGTGATAGCTACAGTATAGAAGACGATGGAATTATAATTGAGATATTGATATAAATACATTCCTTTTTTTCTTTGTCATGAAACATGTAGCCAACAAATTCAATTAGAAGAAACTAGAGTGCTCTCAGTCTGACATTTTTTCCTCGTTTGTCTTTGTCTGTTCTGATTTCTTTCTCATATTAATATTTCAGCACAATGATCCGTCTGTTCTCTGTCTGTACTCCCCGCAGACTCTCGCAGTTAGTTGTTTTGAACTATTTTGGACAAAATATCAGTCAAGTCTGCAGTTTTTAAGTGCCTCTATGAATAGTCTGTGCCATTTTCAGCTCCTCGTTCGTGCTCAGACTTGACATTTTTAGAAAAATCGGAGCCGCTGCTGAAAGCTCATTGAACAAGTCGGAAAGGTTACTAATGGTTCTAACTCCCTCTCTTTTTCTTTTCGTCCCCTGTCATCCCTTTTACAAAAAACTTTTTTCTTTGTTCCTTCTCTGTTCTTGTTAACCTTCCTCCACTCTCCGCTCTTCTTCGCTTCAACTTTTCCCCCCGATGCTCCTTGTTTCTGTCTCCTCTTTGTTTCTCTCCTACTCTGTCCTCTATTTTCTTTCCCATCTCATCTCATATTTTCTTTCCCTTTCATCCTGCCCTCTCTTCCCCTCCATCCCTCCTCCCCCTCTTCGTCTACAGTGGACCTGCTGGAACTCAGCGTGGCCCAGAACACCTTCGAGCAGCACAAGCTCACCAACAACAATCAGCTGCTGTCCGTCCCCGAAGTCATCAACTGCCTGACGTCCATCTACGACGGCCTGGAGCAGGAGCACAAAGACCTGGTCAATGTGCCGCTCTGCGTTGACATGTGTCTCAACTGGCTGCTCAATGTTTACGACACGTACGTATGCCGTCTGTTTCTATGCCGTCTGTTTCGTATTTAGGACGGAGGATTGTGAATGAGCTCTCCTCTCTGTTCTGTTTGTCACAGATTATGATAAAACCTGGGAATTGTGCATGTTGCCACCTGCGTCCTCGCCTTTTGAAAATCGAATTAATGACTGCAATCACAGTTTGCTATAATATCAAGTTTGTTTACACATTTAAACATGTGCGACGAAAAGCAGGGTGTAAAATTCCTTAAATCAGATTGGATGAAAGTGGCAGAGCTGATGGATCTCATCATCACTATGCTCTTCAAATACATCTGCGTTGGTGTCGTCTGTGCATAATAATTGTGTTATACATATATTTACACACTCTATATGCTTTCACTCTACATATTCTGGCATTGTCAACATGCTATATGCACCAGCAAGTGCCTCAGTTGGCATATACTGCAGGCTGGGAGTGAGGTTGTAAAGGCAAATATTAAGGTACTACTATTGCATAAATAGTCATACAAGTATGAAATCTGGCAGGGAGTATCCTGAAACAAAGGGGACAACAAACAAAGGTGGTCTGCTTGACAAATTCTCCTCAAAAATGATTATTTTACAGCACTTTATGGTGAATATCACTGCCTCACTTGTGTATAGAAATTTCCCCGAGTTCATAAGCTTCAATTTGAGCCCAAGATGACCTTTCTATGTTGAAATTTACACTTGATGTGGCCTAAATTCTTCATTATACCTCAAATCAGAGAAAGCAGAACTTTCAGTCACTAGCCTTTCAGATGGGGGTGAACATATTTCTTGAATCTAACAATATGTTCATATGTACTGCTCATACTGCTATATGTGAAGAGTGAAGAACATGAAAAGTAAATACTACAATCGGAGAACAAATACTTTTAAATGGTATTACAATTATTATATATTTGACTTTTTTTGAGACCAGACATGCATACATACGTACATGTTTAAATACACTCTGCACTGGCCTACACATCATGAACCTACTGTGTAATTACATGTGTGTTCACATGCTGCAAACCACCAGACTTGGTGGTCTAAACATTGTTTGTGGTTGCGCAAAAAATGCAAATAATAATCTCACCAGCTCTCACCCACAATGATAGAAGTACAAGAGCACACATACACACTTGAAGATTCTTCTCTTTCCGAGCACATAATGATTTTCTGTCCCTGCTGCTGCATATAATTCAGATCAGAACTGAACACGCATAAACATATTGTTTATACACAAACACACACCCACAATAAATAAAACCGACTCGTTGCCACTGTCTGATGTGTGTTTGTTTGTGTGTGTGTGTTTGTGTGTGTGTGTCCCTGCAGTGGTCGCAGTGGGAAGATCCGCGTCCTGTCCATGAAGATCGGTTTGCTCTCTCTCTCCAAGGGACACCTAGAGGAGAAATACAAATGTAAGTACCAACGAGTAGGTAAGATATCTGCTGATGTACACATACACTTAAACGCAACGCTGTCCCCCCCCCCTCCTGTACAGGCCAGTCTGCGGCGAGTCATCCCACACTGCTCCAGCCCGCATGCAGTCCCAGTCGTATTAATCAAACTCACAGAAAGAGAGATAGAGAGGAGCTGGAGAACGGGTCGTCTAATTGCATGAGAGACCTCCTACGCGTTCCCCCTGTTCTTTATTTAATTTTCTATTCTGATTTATTTTTGAGGATTAGCGAGCGTGAATATAGGCTTGCCGCACTGGGAGGAGGCTGTCAGTTTGGCTTCCTGCTCTTTGTTTCTGCGGCTTTATCTCTCTCCGTCTATCTTCCTCTGCTGTCAATGCTCACACCATTGTTCATCCATCCAACAGTGCCACTTTGTCTTCTGTCCTATCTTACTTACTCTTACTTCCCTTCCTTTTCTTCATCCTCCTTCCCCTCTTCTCCTCCCTTTCTCTTGCCATGGCATCCCTGAGCCTATTCGTTCCACTGGCAGTTTCTATTAGCCTGAGAAGGGTATCAAGCACGCTTGATTGCGTCGTTCCTCCTTTACTCTTTTGGAGTCTCATTGGCTGTCAGTCCCATGCATATAGATACACTGCAACACACAAGTACACCTAACCAGGCGTGCTACCATTCGACACTCATTTTTGTGACAGCTGCGCATGTCAAAATGTAATCTTGTGGCAGAAAATAGTGAGTTGTAGATGCGGGTGTTGATCAGTCGGATGACTCAGGAGTGTGTGTGTGTGTAGGAAGCAGGGCACCGACACACATCATTGCTGGTGTTAACGTGTACCGCGTGCACACACACGTACTTAACAGGAGCTGGCATCAGCGCCCGGCCTCACACAGAGATCAAAGTCAACTGCCAGCGGAGCAGAAAGACCTGTCATGCCCTTCGTTTCTCCTTCTCCCTCCCCTCTTTCTCCGGATTACCCTCTCTGCTCTCTTTGCTCAGTCTGTGCACGAGCTCTGGGGATGTGCCATAACTTCATCTAAAGTATAACGTGTTAACTGGCCGAGCCTGCGTGTCACTGGGCAGGCATCCATATCCAGTAACAGCTCTGTCAATCTCTGGGAGAAAGTGGCGGAGAGTTGGAGGCAGGGAGAGAGAGATTAGAGGACAGAAAGATTCAAAATGCATCTTCTCCCTGATTTCTCTCTGTGTCCTCCCTACCACCTCCCACCCACATATACACACACTAACACTTTCCCTCCCACTCCGTGCTATACTGTCACACTTTCTCCCTCCACATCTATATATACATATATCTTTTATTTTGAATATCACCCACATGCGTTCTCTCACTCCTTCTCTCTCTTTATATTTATCTTTCTCCCTCATCCTCCCTCACCCTACCCCCTCAGACCTCTTCAGTCAGGTAGCGTCAGCAGGTGACACCTGTGACCAGAGGCAGCTCGGTCTGCTGCTACACGAAGCCATCCAGGTCCCGAAGCAGCTAGGGGAGGTGGCCGCCTTCGGAGGCTCCAACATCGAACCCAGCGTCCGCAGCTGCTTCCAGCACGTATGTTCACACACAGACACACACAAGCATGTAGATGTGCACCGAAACGCATGCACGTCAGTGAACATGTACACACATCTGAGGGAAGAAATCTAAACAATGGATGCATGCATGTTTTCCTTTCATTATAAAGTCCCAATTCTTAACCTATTATCAGTAAAACAGTTCATATCAGATATGATGACAAAATTGTACTAAAAGATTAAGACAAACCTCTCACCGCATGGACAAAGTGCATCAAATTGCAATATAAAACTAAAAAAGATTCAAATAGCTACTTGACAATAAGCTTAATTGGCAACTATTTTGATAATTGATTAATCATTAAAATATTTTTTTTAATTACTGCTTCCAGCCTCATAAATGTGATCATTTGCTGGTTTTCTTTGCCCTCTGTGAGAGTAAGCTGAGTAGTTGGGGATTTTTAGGACTGTTGGTCAGACAAAACAAGCAATTTGAAGGCGTCACCTTGGGCTGTTTTCTTTTATGACATTTTGTAGACCAGACGAGTAAATCAATCTCAATCAAGAAAAATGATTAGCAGGTTAATTGCAAATGAAAATAGTAGTTGCAGCCCAAGGCCAGTCAAGGCCCGAGCCAGAATAATCTCTATAAACAGATATTGCATCGGGACAAGATTTTTATTGGTTTAAAATTAGCTTGTAAACTGGCTACTTGTGAAACAATCGGGTCGCACATGTCGTCTCTCAGCTGCAACTCCAGTCTCGCATCTCAAGATGCTAATCGGACTGTTAATAATGAGCAGCACGCAGAAAAGGAAGTCTTGGCCTGGATATCCGCTGGCGACACCGTAACCCCAGAAATATAACCCTTTACCCGCAGAGGTTTATCCGTCGTCAGACTGATAGACGATGGGTTCCTAGATTGGACACAGAACAACTTAGAACACTAGGACCAAACTAAACTAAAACAACTCTTCTTAAAATGCCTAAATAGTCATTCTTGTTTTGATAAACTAGCATATCCACATGTTCAGGGGACATTCAGGTGTTTAGTGTGTTGGTAGTCCTGCAGATGGCTGGATCACCCTCTCCAGGCACAGAGTTCACAGTTTTGTATCCGCTACAAACAAAACTGGTGACTGCCATCTGTTGCTTTGCATATTGGAAAAAAGGCTGATATTCTACTTTTATCCATGACATAAACCAACACCTATCTGATGCAGTGTTAAAAAAGCTGAACATTATGAGCTTCAAAAAGATGGGATTTATGGTTTGGCTGTTCCACTACATTGAAAAAGAGCAGGGACTGTCTCTGCCAACATTTCTGCATTGGCTTCTAAATGTACCCATGGCTTTGTCTGGCTTTATGTAAGTGTGAAGGTTTTGGATCCAAAGGAAGGTCAAAATGGTCAGTATATTTAGAGTTACATTACTGATAATAGTTTCTGGCAGGTAATCAGTAGTGTAAGAGATTAAGTTTCGGTGCATCTTCCCAAAGCTAATTGTCATTAAGCACCTCAGTCTCATCCTCGTCTCCCAGCCATCTACCACCTGCCTCTCTCAATCCTGTAAAAGTGCTTCAGTATTTGAGCTCTGCTGACCAACCATGAAGCCTCAAATGGTCTCCAGTCTTCTGCTGGCTGTCCCCGAGTGTTTTACCGTCGCCAGCTAACCACTTTCCTCGGGTTTATCTCTGGACGTTACTGGCATTTAATGACGTCTTCATCCCCCCCAGGATCGTCGTTTCATTTTCCTCACCGTTCCTCCCCTGGCTCACGCTTCGGCGGCCGTAAACGGGAGCCAAACATTAAAATTAGGAAGCTATAAATTTCACTGGTCTCCTGCGCCGCGCCTCTCAAAATAGCAGCGTGAGGCAGTTTTAAACCGTATCTCTCTCTTTTCTTCTGAAAATAATGTTAAAAGGCAAACACCTTGCCTACAGTTCACTCTCTTGATGACTTATTAACACACACATGCACACGGAGAGTTGAGCATGCACAGGTACACGCACTAATTGCTCACAGACTTGATCATGAATTGCTGTGCCAGCCGTAGTCCAGTTGCTCATTAATCATTCAATCATCAAACAAAGTCGGCAGGTAGAAACCAGACTCACTCACACACACACACACACACACACACACACACACACACACACACACACACACACACACACACACACACAAACACATGCAAAGCCCTGTGTGTCAGTGTGCCCTGCCAGTGACACTGCAGTCACCCAGTCCATTTGGTTTAATGGGCCTGTGATGAACGAGTTGTGCCGCCATAAATATGGCCTCTTTCACTGTTCCTTTGTGACGCTCCTCCATTTATCCATCCATCCGTCTATCTCGTCATCCTTTCAGCCATCTCTCCTCTGCAGTAATTAATCTGTGAGTGCTATAATTCTGCCGTTAGATGGCACGGAGGTGAAGATGAGGCTAGCCCACTATGGGAAAGGAAAGACAGAGACGTGCTCTGATTGTGTAGGAGACGGTCGAACGGGAGGGTGAAGGATGTAAAGATGATTTGAGACGTCATCAGGGTGGAAGTTTCATTGGCAGCGCTCTTATTTGTCGACCAGTAACTTACAGAAGCCTTCTTACTGGATGCCCTTCAACCCATCTGGAAGAACCACACTTAATTAACATTTTAATGGTTTTCAAAATGGACATATAATTCATTGAACATTAAAAATAGTCAATGATTGATCACCTCAAATGCATTTACCCAGCTGATCTTTAGGGCTGGGTATCACTTGAAATGTCTTTGACACTAGTGCCAATACCAAACCAGATACCCAAACAATACTCTCTTTGATACTTTACTTTTAGGAATATTAACATGTTTTTCTATAACTGAACTAAAACTTCAAAAATATTTGATGCTGTCTAAACTAGATGGCAACATCCAGTTCTGAGAAGTGAAGCTGATGCGGAAGTGCCTTCAACTTGCATTCTTTCTAATAGCCAGCAGTGGGGCGGAAAGGGTTGTCAGATGGCAAGATAAAGCGGTGAAAATATTCTAGATATAGCGTACACTGGTACAGATTTTTTATTGTTGTTGCGGTGCCTTTCTACAAACCCACTTCAAAACATCTGATCCATCCCTCTAACCTATTATCAGTAAAAACAGTCCATGTCACATATGATGACAGAAATTTACTTAGAAATGAGAACGACAAATCTCTCACCGTATGGACAAAGTGCATCAAATTGCAATATAAAACACAAAAACGTGAATCAAATTGTTAATTGACAATAATAATCGGCAGCTATTTTTATATTTGATTAATCATTTAAATATTATTTTAAGGGAAATGCTAAAAACAATACACCGCTTCCAGCCTCACAAATATGAATATTGTTTTCTTTTTTCTTTTTGGGATTTTTGGACTGTCCGCGGACAAAACAAGCCATTTGAAGGTGTCACCTTGGGCTTTTTTTAATGACATTTTATAGGCCAAACTTAATAATCTAGAAAATAATAAGCAAGTTAATTGCAAATGAAAATAGTAGTTGCCAATCTAATGCAGCCCAAGGACAGTTAAGGCTGAGGTTGGTAACCTTGAACAAATATCATTAAAAAAAAAGTTATTTTTTAAAAAACGGTCACTGTATCCAGACAGTAGTGCGTGAGACAGGTAATCTGAAAAAAAAAAGCCAGCAGGGGGCGAAAAAGAAGTCAGATTGTATAGAAGTCTATGAGAAAATGACCCTACTTCTCACTTGATTTATTACCTCAGTAAACATTGTAAACATGAGTTTATGGTCTCAATCGCTAGTTTCAAGTCTTCTTCAATACAGCATGATGTTCATTTAGTAAATTATGGTCCCATTTAGAGTCAGATAGACCATAAAGTTAAGTATAACCTTGTTGGTCACCTGAAAATGTCTTATTCAGCGTTCGGATGTACTTAGCTCCATCCTCTCGTGTCACTTCTGGTTTAAAAAAAACAAGATGATCCACAAACCAATGGGTGACGTCAATGGTCTAAACATAGGCGGCTGTACAAGATCTTCCCTTATGAAATACAGTCTATATTTGATGAACTTTAAATGAGAAACTTTTCATAAAGTAAAGTAAAGAAGAGCACAAATCTGAGTGAATATTTGATGCCAGTTTTTGGTACTTGACCTTTTTCGATATTTGGTGCTGTGAACGCATTAACCTTATCACACACCAATGCTCGCTGGTGGATGTTGTTTTTGAGAACTGACTGCAAATATTGATTATAAAAAAAGCCAATCCCTGATTTTGATTTCCAGGTTGGAGTTTGCCTCTATTTGCTGTAGCTTGTTTTGTAGCTTGAATTCATTTGCAGGAGGATATGCTAATAAAATTGAGACTCTTGCAGTCTTACACACCGCAAACCCTGGGAAAGGATCAGAGAAAACACACCCACACATACACACGCACATACCTTTGATTATTCTCCCGTCCTATTTCAAATGTATTCAGCCTTTTGCTGCATTTGCTGCCCTTTTTACATGTCAGGGATGATGGAAAGGTCGTCTTTGATTGGTTTAGCGGTAACAACAGCCGTGTCAAAGCTTCTCACCCTGTGTTGGCTTTTCGAATGGGCTCATTATAATCTGCTCTCGAACAAATATTCTCCTGAAATATCGTCTTTTGTGTTTCTTCTTGTTGACAGGTTAGTTTTAAAGGGACAAAAGTCAGAAAGTGGACACTGTTGTTTTTTTTTTAGCTTGATGGAGAAGCCTAGATATTGTTACACATTAAAATATTTAAAACAATAGACGTAGCGCTGTGCAAGTACAGGTTACATAAACGATTACACCTCCAAAAGTTTAGAGCAGCAGTTAAGAGTAGGAGTTTGGGGGTGTTTTTCATAGCTACTTGCATGGAGCAATATGGCTGTTAGCTAACAGCAAAACTATGGATGTGCAGGACAAGGGCAGTGAGGGTGTTAAAATCAATCAATGTTTATTGTTAGATATTTCAACCAATAAACATGAATAAGGAGCTCGTAAAAGTTATTTAGTCTTGGTCCACAATTCAAGGCCGTAGTGCGCCTCAGGGAATCGTCGCTTTAATATGTATGGCCATCTTAAACTTGTCTGCATCTTTATTAGGCTTTCCGTAACAAGCGAAGAGTTATAGCCTGTTATGCATTTATGCGAACGACGTGGTGCATGTTTCTCTATCATGCTACAAAGTGCTCTCACCAGCTGTGTTGGAACTTTTATAGAAACTGTGAACTTCACACGGTGGCTGAACTTTTTGATTCGAATGCTCCTAACTCTTGCCTCTTTTATGCCCCAGGTGACCAATAAGGTGGAGCTGGAGCCCAGGCAGTTTGTTGACTGGATGCGTCTGGAGCCCCAGTCTATGGTTTGGCTTCCTGTCCTGCACAGAGTGGCCGCCGCGGAGACGGCGAAACATCAGGCCAAGTGTAACATCTGCAAGGAGTGTCCTATTGTTGGCTTCAGGTAAACACACACACACACACACACACACACACACACACACACACACACACACACACACACACACACACACAAAATACAGTCTGCAACATGTAACAGGCCTCACACACAAACACCAAAATGTGGCAGTGTTGTGTGTTCTCCCGGTTGAGCATAAAGGGCAGATCTGCTCTGGAGGGCAGGCATTTATCTAAATGTCAACAGCTGATACACCACTGACTAAATACCATCCGGTGGTTTGCAAGGAAACATGCACACATGCTCACAAAGACGGCAACACGCTCACACACACAAACACAAAGTTCACAGAGAGCTGATTGGCTGGCAATAATCTATAACAGACCACCCTCTGATACTGTGCAGGACTCACAATCACACATACACACACTCCCTTTGCTTTTTTTCAGTTTGTTCCCCAATCTTATCGCATCTTACACAGTAACAACAGGTAAAGAAAAGATGTGCGTTGCTGTTCAACAGTCAATTTATCATGAAATTTAGTTTTTCACTGACCAGTTGTGCAGGGAAAAGCTTTTATTCCCGTGGCCGGAGATACGTGTAACACTATCCTAAGTGAAGTATGGTTGCTGGATTGTCCCCTTCAGATCCCTTGCTTTGCCAGCAGAAAGAGAAATACAGTCAGACATTTGATGAAGCACACGTCTGCCAAGTTGTGGCATTGATCGATGAGAGGGAGCGATGGAGGGAGGGAAAGGCAACGAGCAAGAGAGAAAGAGGAAGGTAAATGCATAGCAGGCATTTTGTAGATTTCATTTCCCCCCCCCTCATAGCAGTAGTTTTCAAACTAGCATGGTACATGGGATCATCCAAGAAGTCTTAAGCATTACATGTCAGCAGATGAGTGTACATTTGAAGAATGTCAACTCAACCGCCACAAATTGGTGGTGATAGTTAACAAGCCACATTCAATATGCACCATTTCCTGTGCAACCAAGCAAACTTGTCCTAAGCATGCGCTACATTTGCTTACTTAATTCCAATGTCGGACCTGCCAACAATAATTAAAACGTAATGGCCTCTGCTGCAAAATGCCAGTGAGACAAAAGACCTTCATGGTGTTTTAAATATAATTTATAGGACTAATAATGTAGAATTAGATGTTGACCTTTATTTCTTAAAGCCGTTTTATTCCTCTACTTTTGTTTTAATATCTTCTTTGTCAGAGCATCTTATTGCCATTTAAAATCAGAGTGTAACCTTGTGGGTACTTCTGCAGTTGCCACGGGGTACGTGGAGAGATTGTGGAGTAGCTCAGCTTATTTGAAAAAGAGATTATGATTTGATAAATGAATATTAGCAACCTATTTGTGTTTAGATTGAAAATAACCATCAAAATTGAACCATCCAAATTGCTGTGATGCTGATCTTAAGTACATTTATTGTCACAATAACCAGTAAATTAGCAGCTACAACTCGGTGACTACAAAGTACATACTGTACCTCCCACCAACCTGAGTCAGCTGTAACATCATTACATAATTTTCCTATATTGACAATTATTTCGTAAAGCATATGTACTGGAATCTTGCACAAAAGTAGCTTGATAAAAAGCACTTTTTATACAAGTTCCATCTTTAACCAAAGTTGTTAGTGGATAACCTCGTGCATTAAGGGCCATCTCAGCACCTCCAGCTGTGAAGGTGAGTTAACGCCCCCTGCTCGTAGTAATATGCTACATGTCACTGTGTAATGGCGCTTTTGACTTGGTGGTGTCGAATGCGCTGTTGCATCCTTTGATATATGGCGGTCTCTTCGTAGCTCATCAGTCAGCTAACCTTGGAGAGGAGAGAAAGATAAAAGACTTAAGCTATTATGTCTGAATGGCTCCCGTCTCAATCGAGCTGTTAAATGGCCTTCTGGCTACAGCTGCTGCTGAGGACAACATCCTGACAGTTGTTGTCACGTTGTTGTGTTTTGGTGGAAATCCAACTGTCTGTCACACTGCTGTCAGCATATTGAGAAGGGTTTGGACATGTATGTGTGTGTGTGTGTGTGTGTGTGTGTGTGTGAACGTATGCATGTGGAGGATGGTGTGACAGGGAAATCGACAGCTCTCCAGAAGGCTTCAGTGCAGCCTGGAGATGAATCATGTTGTAGGGCTACATGTATGCTCACTCACACACACACACACACACACACACACACACACACACACACACACACACACCTTGAGGACATGAAAGGGACATCTACTTCCCAACTCAACTTATCCCACTTTTCACCTCCCTTTCTCTCCTCTCCTCTCGCTCTCTCCTTCTAGGTATCGCAGTCTGAAGCATTTCAACTACGACGTGTGTCAGAGCTGCTTCTTTTCTGGGCGCACCGCCAAGGGCCACAAGCTCAACTACCCCATGGTGGAGTACTGCACACCGGTGAGGGAGTAACACACACACACATACATAGACGCACACGTTGTTCAGCAGCTCATACTCATATCTCTTTTCCACATGCTGCTCACACACTTCGCTCATCCGTTTGATGAAGGCACACATCAGATATATTAGCGGTTGTTTTGATTTCCAGATGTTTTCTATGAATTGTTATTTGTACTGAAAGTCGGTGGACAACTGAACGTTTCACCCGTATGTGATCATCTCATTCCAAAACCGTGACCATCAATATGCTGCTATAATATTGATTGCATTTGAATGGGATCACCGCGTCCTAGATGGAGTGGGGGGTGCCAAACGCAGAGAGCTCTGGCAAAAAAAAACACAGGGTCTTCCTGCAGAAGAGTCGCTCAAATATTGTCGCAATACACTGTCATTTGGTAAAGAACTGCGTCAGCCAGTAAAATATGTGCAAGCGCACATTCCTAGTAGATGATTTTGTAACGTGAGACGGCGTATTTGTGTTGTCAAATAGGCGATCATCGCAGCAAAGATCTGTTCTTTAGGACTGTAATGTGCACTCTCTTAGGTTTTTATCTAGATCTATATCCCATCGAGTACAGGCAGGCTGTGTACAGTAATCAAATGGCTTTCCACAAGTATCTGAAGTAGAGCTAGGTGGGTCCGGGGGTTATGGTTATACTGAAGCAGCCTTGTGACGTTTTCAGGCGATTTAAGGCCGTTACACACGGTAACTGTTTAAACACAGTGAATGGCCAAACCAACCAATCAGATATTAGTAAAACATGTTATTTCGATGTGGCATTTTAATGATTGGTTGATTCGACAAAGACAAAATAAAACACGTTCTTTGTTTAATTTGGGGTGAAGGGAGGATACTTGGTGGTGGTGGTGGGACAGGCGGAGCATTTCGGTCTGAAGCCAATTAAGGCCTGGCTCGAAGGCTGCATTCCATTTTAAACTTAAGGTTGGGTTCAGTAACTTGACCCGCCAGATGGTTTGTTACGCAGAACCATCTGAGAAGCCGTCAATGGAAACAGTTTGAAAAAGGGCCAGCACTTTCAAAAAATACTTGGCAGGTGATTTGGGTGAACCATCTGTCAATCAAACTCAGTAAGGAGAAGAGCAAAAACATCTCCTTCAGTGCCGTTCTGTGCTCTTCTTTCAATGAAGAAATGCTCTCCAGTTCTTATATAACGGATGCTATTGCAGCATCTGCGCTAACCTCTTCTTATCATCACACACACCTTAACCGCGCCCGTAGCAGCCTTTAGCTCCTGATTGGTCTGTGCTCTGGCTTGCCGGACACAAACGCATTACTTGAAGCCTGACACGATGGATTTTTCGTGTGATATGTGATCCCACGATTCTCACGTGATCTTGTGACATTGTGAGAATCAACTTAAATCATTCCTTCCCAATCTCAGAAAACCATTTGGTCTCATAGTTTTGCTGTTAAAGCGTTTCATAGACAGTATGCGTAGAGCAGATTTGTATCCCGTCACTGTGATTAATGTTAATTGACATTACTCCTGGCACTTGCTTCTGCGTCTTACTTCCCATGCAGCTGATTTTTTCCAACTTGTTCCACAATCAACCCTCCCGACAGACCTCTGGCTTAATTTGGATTTTCATGAACAAATGGTAAAATGCTCGTGGCTCTCTGAGGTCTTTTTATGCTTTCTGCCAGAAAGCAATATTTCACTTTACTACTACGCAGAGAGAAGAATATTAGAAAAGGGGGAGCTCCGCGAAAGTGAACATTGCCCTCTTTCTCAATTAGGATCGCACACTTGTGGGCCAACTCTTTTCAATATTGCTTAACGTCAAACTTTGAGTGACTCGAGTGGAGATGTTTCTCATTTCTGTCTTTTAATTTGCTTTTTCAATTTTGCAAATGGGATAGATATTGACTCTGGGAGAGGAGCTGCAGGGAGTAGTGATCATTCTTCCCTGAGTTAAGATGCCCAGCAGCTGCCTGCCGCGACTTTGAAAAACGTTATCTTATATTCAGCTGTGCTGCAGCAACAAACACTTAAAATGGTGGTTAAAGAAGATTATGAGGAAGCTATAGGGTACGTTAATCAGTCAGGAGTTTACTGATCGGCAGCTTTACTGGAAAGGAAGAAATAAACTGTGACTTCAGAGAGGATTCAACATTTCCCACAACCCTAAACCACAGTTAAGGTTAATCTATCTATTCAATCTTCATCTTTACCCACTCTAAGGCCACTTCAATTGATTAAACATGTATTATTTAAACTGCAATTACAGTATCAGTGTATCTATTAGGGGCACAGTAAGGACATTATTAGACTCTCTATTATTAGAGCTGGTCGCCCAACAACCTGAGCAGCTCAGCAAGACAGACTTTGATTAGATGAGATCATGAACGTGAGGCCCACGCTGATAAGACAGATATGATGGCAGATCTCACGAGAAGGACAATAATCAGCGTGGCAGAAATCTGGTGTGTTTGGCGGAAAAAGAGAGGCTCATGACAGCCGCCTGGAAGCTGTGACAGACTGAGAGCAAATCACAAAAGATTTTAAGCACTGATGTGAAATGAATATTTGAGCACATCAGCCATCCTGTTGAGCTCTGCGTCTGCCAGAGAGCGGTCACTCACAACTTATCACCGTCACTCCTTTGAAGAATGGCTGTGACAGCAGCATATTGTCCGCAGGCTTTTCAGCACAAACAAGGATAAAAGGGAGCAACGATTGGAGCCAAATACAAGCAAATTATTGGGGACAGCTTGCTTCGCAGTGCCAAACACTTTAGACTGTGGCAACAACTTATGCTCTGCTTCAACACTGACCTAAAGCATACAGTACAGTGGGATCAATACAGGAATGGCTGTAGAACAAAAGCAATGAAAAGTCACTTGAATCCCGCTGGAAAGCTGTGATATCACGTGACACTTGCTGATAATTAACACTGCATATCCAACTTAAAGCTGCAGTGGGTAGAAATGGAGCAAATATGATTTTTAAAAAAGTTATTTTTATAATACGTCACTATATCCTGACGGTAGTGTATGAGACAGGTAATCTGCAAAAAATCATGTGCCCCTGTGTCTTCTGGTGTCCTCCGGTGCTCATAACGGCATCTGCAAGATTTCACAGACCGGAAAACAACCAATCAGAGTCGAGCTGGAGTCTGCCGTGCAGCTGCCATCTATGAGCTGGCTGTCAATCACTTGCGAACTCCGACCAAACGGTCAAACTAGGCAGCGCTGATCAAATATGAATCAATATTTTGTTACTGTAATGCATATTTCTCGCCACCTTCATCCCAGCGTTTCATCGAAAAACACTGAGCGCTTTTTTTATGTTTCTTTGACAACAATATCTTGACAACATATCACCACTCTAAACACCGTTGTATGATCGACTAGCATCGCCCCTTTGTTTTTTCTTATCTATTTTGGCTGCTATCTGTTTGTTTGACATTGTTTTTTCACCATGAGCACCAACAAGAGGATGCTTGCCCTCATACTTTGTATGGATGAAATTGTCACCGCTCATCTGACAGCTGTAGAGCATGGAGGACGATCTGTCAGACACAATACGTAAGGCGATAAAAGCACAAAGCTCACCAGCAACATTCGGTGTCCACCCAGCCAATCTGCTCCCACAAATGGGCTTTTCAGTCTTTGCTATGATAGTGTCTGTCTGACATATAAAGCTCAGGATAGACAGACACGGCCAAAACAAGCTTCTCCTCCATCTCTACAGTGACGTCACCAGTGCTGTTCTGAAAAGTTCAGATATTTTCAACTGACATATGCTCTCGCCTCATTGAGAATAATATAAAAACCCGCTATGTGGACACAGACTCTAACAGAGCTTTATTGAACTGCAAGATACTGTAGACTGGTAGGAAATCCCCCACATCTAGCAGTTCCAAGCTATTGGATGTCTCCAAGACCCACATCTGTAATACCTTCTGAAATCAAATGAAAACTCATCTGAATCAACTTATTCTGTCATTTTGTCATCCTTCAGTTCAACTTTATTCAACACCTTTTGAAGTGCAAGTTTTGACTTCAATATCGGCATCATGCATAATTAGATTTACCCTTCTCCCCATACTCCAACCAAATTGTGTTTCAGTTTTATGCCTTTGAAAATATGGAGTCCATATTGAATAATGATTCCACAAAAAGCAGATTTTGCAGAGAGTTAAAGACTTATAGAGGCTCAATAAGATTCGCTCCCTCATCTCTGTCGTACTGTGTACTTTATGGCCACAATATTGCTTTTTTTTTATTAGGTTTTCATTTTTATGGGAGTGACATTTTCATAGTTCCAATGGGATTTTTTGGTGCTTTCGAAGAAGCCAAATTTGGCGCCGTGCTGTATTTGATTACTGTAATTTCCATGTTTTTACCTTTCCTAAGTGGAGATGTTGTTGGGGTTTGACTGTGGCTGGTGTCTCTAATGTCATTTTGTTGTTACAATCCGTCAGGCAGTGCCCTGGTGGCCTAGTGGTTATGACGTTATGACCAGCTGTGGGCCTTTGCTGCATAACACCCCTTTTCTCTCTCTCCCCCCATCGTTTAATAAAGTAAAAAACTAAATCTTAACCTGTCTATTAAACCACACAGAAAGGAGCTTACACACACACACATATTAACTTGCCCAAATTCTCCTCCAGCTTTAGTATAATTGTTCTGTAATTGCTGTTGGTTTGCTCAAGCTACCATCTTAAATTGCGTGGATTAGTCAATAAGCCAAGTGAACTCAATAGAGTCTGTTCATTTACGCATATCTATCAACTGTGGGAGTCGTATATTTGTGTGTGTGTGTTCAGCGGTGGTTGTCTGAATCCCCCTGCAAAGGGATTTTCTCCCCCTCCGGTCAAACTGTTGTGGTAATTTGCTGTTTGCTTGCGAGGCAGAAACCGCTTCAGCAGGAGGAACACCTTTGCTAATTGTCTAATTAACAAAACACATTCTCTTCCACACAAATGCATATGCTGCTGATGTGTGCACAAGAGACTGTGGAAATGAACACAATGCTCTTTCTCATACACGCACAATGCAATAAATAACACACAAACGTTATCTGTTTCTCTCTCTCTCTCTCTCTGCAGACGACATCAGGTGAGGACATGCGTGATTTCACCAAAGTGCTGAAGAACAAGTTCCGATCGAAAAAGTACTTTGCCAAACATCCTCGGCTCGGTTACCTACCGGTCCAGACGGTTCTCGAGGGCGACAACATGGAAACGTAAGCAACACTTGAGTGTCTCAATGAAACAGAGCTGTGATCAAATCTGATTAGTTAAAGTACATTAATCACTCCTTTCATTTACAGATTGACTGAAACAGAATCCACTTTGTTTATTTACATGTTGATCATGCCTCACAACACCTCTCAGCTGTTCTAAAGTCACAGTAAAAAGTGATGTCTTTAGCTTCAGTAATGTGACGTGTATGTGAGTGATGTTCCAAGAGGGATTTAAATCAAGTCCTCAAAAAATGGCTGAGTGAAAACAGTGTGATACGGAGCTCTGTTGGCTTTCACCCACACATCCCTGACTTGGTCAAAAAATTGATGCTGTCAGAGGTCGAGATATCCTGATCCAAGCTCCAAAACCCTTGGTAGCGTTTTTCTTTAGATCCTCCCTTCTCGGTAAAGCTCTTAAGCCTAAAACAACCATGCTCCCAGTTTGTGACTCAGGCTTTCGTTTACTACTTTTCAGTCTCCCAGCCAAGATTGCTTGAGTGATAACGCTTGAAATATTAATTTTCTTAGACTTGACAAAAGCTTTCAAGACACACAAGACTGACTTTGACGTAGGGCTGGGCGATATGGACAAAATCTTCTATCCAGATACAGGTCATTTCATATCTCGATAAAGATCTGTATATATCACGATATGATTCCATTGAAAGACGATGAATTATCAAATTGAATTATCGCCCAGCCCTACTTTGACATGTAAAATTTGTTAACTGCCCCTTTAAATTTATCTTACAGTCAAATATCCTTAGGTTATGAGAAGTCTCATGCCTGACACACACACACACACACACACACACACACACACACACACACACACACACACACACACACACACACACACACACACACACACACACACACACCTGTGCTACAGCATGTGGGGAGTGTTAATTTCCCACTCAGCTGATGTGTTTACTTACCTGTCGGTCCAGTCATTACCAGGTGCCGTCTCTGCGCTGTAGATCTTCTGTCTGCAGCACCTGCCCCAGTGACTACGTCTGATTTATGTCCCTGTGCCTGCCAGCCCTAAATCCCCCCGGAGAGACATTTAACTCGGCCCACATTATGCAGACGCCTCTGGCGGCGTCCTCATCCTCCCCGCCGGAGTGTGTGTCTGAGTTACGGCCCTTTGGAATACCCGCCCGCCTGCACAGTGTTCTCCGAAATTCACTATGTTTTACTCGTTTTTGTTTTTCCTCTACATTTTTATCCGTCCATCTATCTATTGTCTCCTTTTCTCTGCCTGCCACACATTTCCCGCTCAGGCTCTCTTACTTTTGAACAACGTAGTTTTGCATCTTATAAGCTCCATAAAACTCTCAAAGACGTTTGTGCGTGCATTCACACTGACTCACCTGTTCACTTGCGATGGATTTTCCCCGACATCCACCTCTCAGATGGATTGCACTCCGTCTTTCATCCCTCCCATCGTTGCCCGTCCTCCCCCTCATCTCCCACCTTCCTCCATTCTCACTTCCCTTCCTCCCTGAAAAATAACTCCTGCAGAGATGCCTGCTTGATAAATGCCTCTGAAGGGTTGAGGAATCGTGGTGAAACGCAAGGATCTTTTCAAAATGTGGCAGAAGGGAATGGAGACTTCGAGAAATTTAGGACCATTTCATCATGGTCATCATTTTCCCGTCTCTCTTACTGTATTAGTAATGTGAGCTGTGGGCTATCCACATGTGGCCACAGGCTTGAGTACACTATAAACAGCTTTATGTGTAGAAATAAGCCTGAATGAGTCATTTTGGCTCAAAGATACGATCAGTGTTGAGAAATTCTCAGTATGCCATATTCATTTTAGACCCATATTATCACACTATAGTGGCTTTTGCCATATCTAAATTGACCTAAATTGAAATGGATTTTTCTATAATTGGAACAAGGTCCCTGAAAAAGAGGAATTATACAGATTAGGTAAACATCATAACATTTGTTGCCATATTGTTTGTAATAAAAATATGATTTATCCCAATTTTTCAACCTCAAACGATAGTATATGCAACATATATTTCATTTATGTTTTAAAAGAAATCCACTTTTAAAGGACCTTACAAGGTAAGGCAATTATACTTTGGAAAAGGGGAATGTGATGTGCAGTAAATTCAATCAAATCAAATGAAAACCAAAAACTTCATAAGATGCACATGAAGTGCAATATTTTAAGGAAACTTCTAACAAATTGTTGAACTGTTGTATACCTCACTCCGACTGTACGGTAGAGCTTTTCTGTAATTGGAACAAGGTATAAAGAGGAATTATACAGATTAGGTAAACATCAAAACAGTTGCTGCCATATTGTTATTGGACAAATATGATTTACCCCAATTTTTCAACTTCAAAATATAGTGTATGTGACATTTGTTTTATTTGTGTCTTATACAAATCTGATAAATTAAATTGAAAGAAAAAACGATAGTTACGTATGTAACTACGGTTCTATGAGTTCTGGATGACTGCCAGAGGCAGTGTTTAACACTGGATGTTATCCATCTCGCGCACGCGCAGGTCGAGTATTTAATATCAACAAAGTCACATGTGACCTGGGATGACGTAGTTTATATAAGCCCACGTCATCATCAGATATGTCCCTCCAGAATCTTCTCGCCAAGATTCCGAGTGACAGCCAACTCTGGCAGTCATCCAGAACTCATAGAACCGTAGTTACATACGTAACTATCGTTCTATTTCGTTCTTCCTGACTGCCAGAGGCAGTGTTTAACACTGGATGACTACTACCAACGTAGTCACGAGGAAAACCCACCTCACCGGGAACGGCCTGTGGATTCCTGAAAGACCACCGATGCTATTGCATGGGGAGCAGCAACATTGACCCTGTAAAAACGGGCAAAGGTGCATGGAGTAGCCCAGCTGGCCGCAGCGCAGATATCACTTAGGGGGATCCCCCGTAGCGCTGCCCAGGAAGTGGAGACACTCCTGGTGGAGTGGCCTCTGATATTAAGAGGTAAAGGCAGTCCTTTTGACCTGTATGCTTCCTCAATGGCCTGAACAATCCACCTGGAAAGCCTCTGCTTGGACAGGGTGTGCCCTTTCCTATGGCCCCCATAGCAGACAAACAGACTATCAGAGCGGCGAAAGCTCGCAGTCACCTGTATATAATGCCTTAAGGCCCTCACTGGGCAGAGCAGTTCCGCTGACTTAGCATCTTCCCCCTGTAGGCATGAAGGGTCATAAGCTGCCAGCTCAATGACCTGATTAGAGTGGGTCGGAGCCAACCTCTTCGGGAAAAATGATGGGTTAGGCCAAAGTGCTACCCCTGTGCCATCTGAGTTCCAGCGAATACACGTTTCACTCACTGACAAGGCGTGAAGTTCACTCACACGTTTTGCTGATGCCATCGCCAAAAGGAAAGCAACCTTTACTGAAGACCACTCCAGCCCCGACTGCTCCAGAGGCTCGAAGGGGGGGGAGACAAAGGGCTTCTAGCACCAGATGCAGTTCCCACGAGGGAACCTTGACAGCCTGCGGGGGGGTTCCGCCGCTGGGCTCCTTTAAGAAATCGGGTCACCAGAGTGTGAGACCCCACGGTCTGGTTATCCACTCTGACATGCCCGGCTGAAATAGCAGCTACATAAACCTTCAAGGTAGAAGGAGAGAGTTTCTTCTCCAGCAAAGACTGCAAAAAACTCAGTATTATTGGCACAGAGGCACTCTGAGGTACCTCCTCATGCACTTTACACCACTCTGAGAATATTTTCCACCTGTTGGCATACAGTGCCCTGGTGGAGGGTGCTCTTGAGTCAGAAATGGTTTGAATTACCGCCCGGTCACATACCCTTAGGAGTGGGTCCGGCTCCTCAGGGGCCATACCCAAAGCTGTAGGCGATCCGGGTTCGGATGCCAGATGCGGCCCCCCAGTTGTGAGAGCAAGTCTTGCCTCTTGGGCAGGCACCATGGAACTCCGTCCAGAAGCCTGTGCATCCCCGGAAACCAGGGTCTCCCCGGCCAGTTTGGGGCGACCAACAGGAGTCTGTTGTTGCCGTGCTGTATTCTGTGTAGCGTTACTGCTATCAGTGGGAATGGTGGGAAGGCATAGAGGAGGCAATCTGGCCATGGGTGTGCCAGGGCATCCAGTCCCAACGGGCTTGTTGTCTCCGTCAGGGAGAACCAAAGAGGGCAGTGCGTTGAGGCTTCTGAGGCAAACAGGTCCACCTCTGCTGCGCCATATTTGCGCCATATCTCCTCTACCACCTCTGGGTGGAGCCTCCACTCGCCCGCAGGGGGTTTCTGGCGGGAGAGAAAGTCTGCCACCACATTCTGTGGCCCTGGCAGATACATGGCCCTGAGGCTGGAAAAACCAGGGAAAGCCCATACCAGAAGTCTCCGTGCCACCTGTAGCAACCGGGGTGATCTGGTGCCCCCTTGCCGGTTCACATGGTAGACAGCTGACTTGTTGTCGGACCGTACAATAACTTCTCAAATGTGGTAGGAATTTGCGAAGTGCCAAATATATAGCACGGAGCTCGAGCACATTTATGTGCTCCGCCGCTTCCTGTGCTGTCCAGAGCCCCCTTATCGCTCTGTGCTGCCATACTGCCCCCCAGCCGGAGGGCGAAGCATCGGTCACCACCACCTCGCGACGTGAGGGAATCGAACCCAATGAGATGCCCCTGGCCAGATATGCCCCGGCTCTCCATGGCCGCAACGCAAGGAGGCATCGGCAGGACACCCTGACTCTCTTGGATCTGTGGGACTTTGGATCTAATTGGAGACCATTGATCCAAATTTGGAATGGCCGTAAGTACAGGAGGCCCAGTGGCACTACTGATGTTACTGACGTCAACATACCTAACAGCCTGAGAAACAGGCTGTACCTCAACCTCCTGTTCTTCCGGAACCGGAGGAGGAGCTGGAGTATGGCGTTTACTCGTCTTGGTGTTGGGAAGGCCAGCATATGGCGGGAGTCCAGAGTTAAACCAATGAACACTACCCTTTGGCTGGGTATGAGACAACTCTTGGCATGGTTGACGGTAAGGCCCAACCTCGTCATGTGATGCAGAAGGGACGCAGTGTCCCGTTCTGCCTGTTCCCTGGTCAGAGCACAAATTAGCCAATCGTCCAGGTATGGGAGGATAAGCATCCCCCTGGCTTGCATCGGGGCGAGTGCCGCCCTCATGCACCTTGTGAAGACCCGTGGGGCAAGGGAAAGACCAAATGGGAGCACCTTGAATTGGAAGGCCTTGCCTTCGAATGCGAAGCGCAGGTACTGCCTGTGAGGTAGTGCTATTGGGACGTGAAAGTATGCGTCCTTTAAATCGATGGATGTGAACCAACTGTGCCGTGTCACGTTTTGGAGCACATCTGCTGTACTCAGCATGTGGAAGGGCAACACCTTCAGAAATGTGTTCAGCCCCCGTAAGTCCAGTATAGGGCGAAACCCACCCTCTCTCTTTGGAATCAGAAAATAAACTGAGTAAAAACCACCTTGCTGTGTCTCTAGCCCCAGCTCTTCGATGGCACCCTTCCCCAGGAGGGTGGCTACTTCTTGTCTGAGTGCCTGGGACTTTGTGGGATCTCTGACCGTGGACAGTCTGATCCCACTGAAAACTGGGGGCCGGCGTCGGAATTGGAGATTGTACCCTTGGGAAAGCGTAGCCACCACCCAAGGGTCTGAAGTGCTGCTTTCCCAGCAGCTGAGTTGCTGCTGGGAGAAGCGTCCGACTGCCGGCCCCGGGGCATCAGGATCTTCCCCTCTGGCCCTTTGGGTACCTGGGGGGGCGATACCCTGACCCCCGACCCCTTCTCGCTTGAGGCACCGGCCGTGCCGGAGCCTGCGAGGTCCTCGGGTACGTATCAGGACGAGCTGGAAGCCGAGGGCGACTGGTACCACCACCCTGTGGGGGCCGCTGTCGCCATAAAGGCGTAGGTTCCCGGAAGCTAGCAAACTGCTGCCGAGTCTGGTTCGCCTGGATTCCACGCTCCAAGGCCTGCTGTGCTGCTGGGCCAAACAGCTCCCCCGGAACCGCGGGGAGAGTGCGGAGGGCCCTCCGGCCCGGCTCCGAAAGCGGAGATTGGGCCAGCCATACCTGCCGGCGAGTCAGCGTAAGGGTCGACAGTAGTCTGCCAAGCTCCCTTGTGATAAGACCGAACGCCTGCAGGGATGCATCACTGAGGCTCTGGACGGAAGCATCCACGCCAGCAGTTTGCAGGGACTGGGACAAGGATAGTATCAGGTGGGAAAGAGAGTTTCCAAGACGGCCCATGCGTGCCGCTGTTTCATAAGCCTTGACTAGAAAGTCGTCTGTGATGCGACACTGGGGCCTGGGACAGCGAGCATCAGGCCTCAAGACCTCATTGGGAGACACAATAAGGGCGGCAATAGATGGCTCCACTGCTGGTATCTTACCCAGTCCGTAAGTGTCAGCGTTCTGCATTGAAGCTAAGGCCCTGCCGTCAGTGGTGTGGTGGGAAAGCGATTTCGGGTCTGGCCAGCATTTGTGGAGCTCCTCAATGTATGGCTGGGAGGGTGGAACAGAGAAACCCGCCAGGGGCGGGGCCCACCTAAAAAATGCACTGGATGAGGTGCCCGCAGTCGGGGCCTCATCCACGCCTAAGCGTGCCAGAGCCATACGGACCACTGGCTTAACTGTCGCTGGAGCAGACTCTGAGCCTGCCCTGGACCCACTTCCTGACTGCTGGGAACAGGTGTCAGAAGCGTGGGAGGAGGCTACTAGCTCTCCCTGTCCAGGCCGGTCCTCACAGAACTGGCTACAGGAAGCCCTCGTAGACAGGGCATCCTCATCCCATCCCGGTGGGGTAGGCTGGGTTGCGTTCACCCTGCCTGGCTGAAGGTTAAGGAGCAGCGCTTTAATCTCAGCAAACTCTGATGTTAGCGTGTCGACCTTAGTTGCCAAACAGTCCACTTTCCGTGCCTTTTTTGTAGGTGGGGACCCCTCAGGTGGGGCGCGTCTCCGCCCACTCCGTGAAGGTACACCCGATAGGGTCAACTGGCACTCGAGCTGCTCTTCTAGCTCAGCTAATCGAGCTATCTTCAGCTCCCGTGGCATAAAACTACAATTCATGCACTGACTGTCGGACAGCCCCTCCCTCAGGTGTACAACACCGAGGCATGTGGGGCATTCCTCATGGCCATCAGTAGCTAGCAGTGGAGCCATGCAGGCACGGCAAACATGCTCACCTAACATGGTGCTGCTGATATTTATAATAATTCGTAGTATGAATTTTATACTCTTATATTTAATTAAATAATGTATTTATCTTACTTATATAATGTGTTTACTTTGTTATGCAACTCATTGGTTACACTGGAGTGAAAGCACTCTCTAGTAACAGAGAGAAAAAATTACATCAAGTTGCTTAACAGGAAACTGTCTCAGTAACTAGACACTAGCTTTGAACTAGGACTGTTATTATACAAAAGACAGGGAAGATAATAACTTCCCCTTTAACAGCAGCCACAAAATAAGTTAACCCACAAGCGAAATCACTTACTGGGGAGCGGTCGCTCTATCTATCAACAAAGGAGATGTCTGCTTTAACGAGCGAAATCACTCGCTGCTGAGCAACACACACTGTAAAAGGAAATGAATTAGCCGACAACAGCCCAACGGCTCGTTGTCCGACGGAGGCTCGCCGATACTGTAGCGCAAACACTTAGCTCGGCGGCCATAAACAATAAAGGAGACCGAAAACAGACTCCTATCAACAAACGTAACTTAAACTCTAACGACGGGAGGATATACTCACCTTGTGATCCTAGCTCACCTGTCGTTAGCCTCGCTGAATTGAACCGGCGAAAACACCGGTGTTACAGCGTCTAAAGTGTTAGAGTGTAGCCGTGATTAACTAATCGCAGCCCTTGGAGGACGAAACCGTAGCTCCAACCATGCGGTTGCAGGGCTTCCAGCGAAAAGTCAACGGCTTATCTCTTTTACTCAACCTGCATTCGCGGATTACCTGCCGCGAGAAGATTTAAGGGACATATCTGATGATGACGTGGGCTTATATAAACTACGTCATCCCAGGTCACATGTGACTTTGTTGATATTAAATACTCGACCTGCGCGTGCGCGAGATGGATAACATCCAGTGTTAAACACTGCCTCTGGCAGTCAGGAAGAACGAAATAGAACTAATACTAACATCATCCTGAATATCACGCTTAAAGATTTAAAGTATTCCAGTTTCTCTTGCTGTGTACAAACAATATTAATCAGGCTCCATTGTTCATCTTAACAAAGTGAACTTCTAAGAAATTGTAATTTTTTTAAAGTACTGTAACAGCAGAAGAGAAATTAGATAGTCCGCTGGCTTTCCTAATGCACTCACCCACTGTCTCTCTACTTTTCACTCTTCTCTCATTTCTCTTTTTTAGTTCCACCCACTCTGTTTCTTTCCACCTTGAGAGAGCAAAACACCACCTACTCTCTCACCTCCCACTTACACCTTTACTTCTTTTCACGGCAGAGAGGATTTTTAATTTGTCACAGCTACATATGATAACGCGAAAGAGTAACCATTCTAATGATTTCCCACTCAGTGTTGGTTCTTGCTTGTTACCCTACATAACCAGGTAGAGTAGACGAGTCTCTGCTGCATTAAGCCACGCAGAGGCTAATGGCTTTGAGCGTGGATTTGAAAATAAGTGGCTAAATCTTTTGGGGTTTTTTTCAGAATCAAGTCTCAACAAAATAGTTTTGGCCACCTGTGCATTAGCAGACACGACTCAATGGGAGATACATTTATACAGGACTGAAAAGATGAAGTGAATAGTTTTGTGTTGTCAGCAAAGTAGGTTTTGATTTTTAGAATTAATTACATTAGAGAAAAGCGCAGTTTTTATATATGTATGTTTGTTTACTAGGGCTGTCAATCGATACAAATATTTAATTGTGATTAATCATTAATCGCACATTTTTTATCTGTTCGTAATGTACCTTAAAGGGAGATTTTTATTATCATAAAGTGGGCATGTCTGTAAAAGGGAGACTCGTGGGTACCCATAGAACCCATTTTCATTCACATATCTTGAGGTCAGAGGTCAAGGGACACTTTGAAAATGGCCATGCCAGTTTTTCCTCGCCAAAATTTAGCGCAAGTTTTTGAGCGTTATTAAACCTTCTTAACGACAAGCTAGTATGACATTGTTGGTACCAATGGATTCCTTTTGCGTTAACACCCTTATGTTTACTATATGTAGATAAGTATGTAGCCCAAGTAAATTAGTTTAAGGTGAATAAAACTCTTCTGCAAATATCATGTTGCACAATTATTTTTGATTCCAAATTATCTACTGATGATGGAGAGCACCGTCTAAAGCTGGATTTCTATTTGTGCGTTAAGAACGGTGGGTACGCCATCTACGTGTGTATGCTCCACATATATATACACACACACACGTTTATCTTTCTGACAGGTAGAGGTGTCAACATGCGCAGATAGTCTTTTATCTCTGACAGAGAAAACGGAGGACAGGGAGAACAGAGGGAAGCAGTGCTAACTGGTGACAGAGCGACTACCACAGCATGATGGACTAAATTAGAAAGCTTTGAGGGCATTCACAAAAAAAACAACAACTCTGAAAACACAGTGAAACATAGACTGCACGGTTTTTACAAATACATAAAGCGATGACAAAGACATCAGGTTTTTGGCAGTTTTCTTTCAGTGAGCGGTTCCAAGTTTTCTTAGGTAGCCAATAAGAAGCACGGCGCTCCAAGTCTTAAGTTTGGTAGCTTTATTTTAGCCAGCTTCAGAAACAGCTTGTGAGTGGGTGTTTCTTGCTTAACCATTACCATTACCATTTCTTTACCCCAGGCTTGGCGTTCACTCTACTGGCCAAGAGATTGACTTTAATCTTTCAAAGACTTTGTTAAAATGTCACCATCTTTATCCTGCTGGAATTTTCTGTCTAATTGAGTTTGACTTGTGAGCTCATTCAGGTCAAATCAAAAAGCGGGGATACAAAAATATCTTCATTTTGAATGTGCTCGCCGATTTAATAGAAAAGTCATTTTCACTGAAAAGCTTTTTTAGATTGAGGCAATAAGATATTCATAATAGATTGACTGATGGTGATCTTTTATGAAGTAGTCATGAATTTTGCCTCTTCAGACTTTTCGCACAATACCAGTAGAAGTGAAATGTTAACAGGGCTCTGCTCTGCTCCCTGTTATTGTACTTCAACAAGCCCTCCATAAAAACACACCCTTTACAGCAGCCTCATTTGTCAGGCCCCTAGAAACACCCAAGGTCTCTGCTGTTGTGATTTCTCCCCTCCTTCTCTTTCCTTTAGTCACCTTTCCATCACTCATTTTTTTCTCATGCTTCATTTCCAATTTCTTCCCCCTCTCTATTACAGTAATTTGTGTTTCTGTCTTCACTACGTCGTCAAGTGTATCCATCTGAAGGTTAATGTTATGTCACTCAATGCGGGTCAAATTTGGGTGAAAGGAAAATCATATACACCCTACAAAGCTATCATTTTTTTTGGCAAAGATGAAAACTGACATCGCTCTCTTGAAAAACAAAATGAGCAGCCCGACTGTACCCTCTGGCAAAGAAGTCGGCGGGGGCGCGTGAAAACGCCGCACCACCGGCTCTGAGTAGTTAGCTCAGTCTGCCCTGTCGACCCCGATCTCTTTTTCTCTCGCTGTTTCTCTCTTTTCCGTCTGAATCCCCTGCTACATTTCAAATTCTCCTCGCAGCTACAGAAGTGTGACTACACTGGCTGCCCCGCTGTGAGAAACACAACCACCGAGCCGCACGGCTCCCTCTAAATTTCTCTGCTTTAATGTGGGAACAAAAGCGCGAGGCGAAAGAATGTCAAACCTCAACTGTTATCTCACCAATTTCTAGCCAGCCCCCTTCGCGAAAACGACACGTTTCTTTGTATTTTTCGAGATAAGAGGGTGTCCCACTTGCTTACAAATAACAATTTATGCTCTTCTGCGTCTCTAAGAATAGCTGCAATTATCACGGACTAGAAACCAGTAACTTGAAAAGACTTAATGAAATCAAGACTCGTGCCTCTAGCATCCAGGCTTGTCACATTTTGTATCCAAATTCTCTAATTAACAGCGGCTTCATTTGCTGGGTTCTTATGCACCAAATGCATCTTTTTATAACATAATGTATTCAATAGCAGATTAACTAGAAAATAGGTTGTGTATATGTTTTCGCTGGCATGCTATTTCAGTAAATAAATCCTGCTGGAAGTAAATGAGAAAAAGGAATGAATTTGGGCCATATCATTCTGTATGCAGGAGGAATTGTAAAAAAAAAAAAACAGTTAAATGAAATATGTGTGACAGCGGTGAAGTCAGCTGTCATAATCAACCCTTTTCTGGGCAATCTTTCATACACACAACCTGGCTATATTACAGTGTGCTGACAGATCCATCTTGCCCATCTTGACCCTTTCAAAACTCACTGAACTGACAATCAATCTACACATTTCCTGTGTCACAAGACTATTTTGATGCAGGTTTTAGAGAAAGTCACGGGGGATAATCATAACCACATGTATTGGTGACTGTAAATGCCTTCGTTCCTTCCACGTCTTCCTCCACTGTGCTGTGTTTTTGACCCTGAAATGTTTTGTGGTACCTTTCCTCCCTCCCTTCCCTCCCTCCGATTCTCTTACAGTCCCGTCACCCTCATCAGCATGTGTCCGGAGCAGTATGAGTGAGTATCTACGCCACCAGCAACACCTCGTCTCCAGACTGGAATGCCTTTTAACGACACCTCCTTTACTCCCCTCTCTCCTCACTCACCACCCCCCTAAGTCCTCACTCCAACTAAGCCATGGCTGCACTGCATGTTGCCTGCCCGCCTGCTCGATCCACTGGCTGAAATATGCGACCGAAAAACTCACCCACTGCCTCCTTCCTCACCACCACCTCCTTCTCTTTCCTAAAGCATCCAACCAGCATTCAGTTGCTCATCCCAGCAGCGGCTGTCAAAAACCATCCAACCGCTCCGTAGATCATCCTGCTCTCCTATTTCTCTCTCTAGGATCATCAGATTTGTTTTCTAGGTGATGTTGTGAAGGGCCATTAGGTTGCGTGCGTGTGAACGAGCGTGTGCATGTGCCTGTGAACCTCTGTGTGTGTTAATGAGGTTGTGTGAGCATGCAGAATCTCATTCATCTCCATTACCCCATTCATTTCCAGGCTGTCCCAGTCACCCCAGCTCTCTCATGACGACACCCACTCCAGGATAGAGCAGTATGCCAGCAGGTACGCAGCGCATTCCCCGATCATCATCTCATCATCTCAGACGCCACAACGCACACACATAAAGACGAGCTAACTATGCATTTAAATGTTGCACATTTAGAAAGCTTCATTATGGAATGAGAAAGCCACGTCTAAAGGGACCTTACTCGTTTACACTTATTAACTAAAAAACACATACTTTTTCTAACTTTTTCCCCCCAAAGAGTACTTGCCTTCAGTCTATACAGTACTTTCAATGCATTACTGTGCAACAATATTTTTTCTTTGGATGGATACAGTAAATGCAGCCGTGATGTTGATGCTCAATCAAATCTTTGTACATTGATTTTAAGACAGTAGTGAGATAAATGGAAACCAGTTGCTGCCTGGAAGTGATGAAAAATGACAGTTAAAATGGAATATACTATATTATGCTTTAGAAAAGAGTAAAAAAAACAAAAAAACTTGTGTTTTCGTTAGTTTAGAATGAGCCCTTCATATCTACATAATGAGCGGGTCTGCTTCATGGAGTCCGCCATGTTTCTACAGTAGCCCAGAACGGACAAACCAAACACTGGCTCTAGAGAGAACCTTTCACGTTTTTACATACTGAGTGGTGCCTTCAAATAAAACTTATGAGCTTGTGTTTACAACATGGAAAGTCATGTACGCGATATGCTAGACGTTCAAGTGGTTAAGTCGTGAGAACACTGCTGCTAAGCAACGGCAATATTAACATTACGGCCTGCGGGTAACATAATGCAGTAAATGCAAAGACATAATGACAGAGGAAAAAGATGAGGCCATTTGGAATATCAACATTTTCCTCAGACCTATTATAAAATTACAAAGAAAAACAATATATGATTGTCGTGAATATACAAGAAGGGGGCGTTTATATGGACTCTTGTCTTGAACACGGTAAACACGACCCCATTTCAAGGCACCAGTTACCTACGTTGAAAAGGGAGCAGAGGGGTATTCAGTTCAATTTGTAACCTCATCACTAGATGCCACTAAATCCTTCACACTGCTCTTTTAAGGAAACATTTAAAGAATTTTTGAACTGTCGTATATCTTCGACTGTACAGTAAAGCTTCCAGACAATCATGCAAATCCAAATTATGTTGGCTGTCTTTTATTAGTTGCTCCTGTGCTTCTTGAAGAGGAGATAATTGCCAGGTAATCTCAAGTTGACACTTTGAGGTCAGAATCACAAACAAAGCACGTTCTGCCAGTATCTATCAAAGAACGCTTTTACATATTTTGCGAATATGAACCAGCTTTATTGAGCTGGGACATTACCGAGGCATAAAGAAGGAGAGTTTACCTCGAAATGAGAGAAAAATAAGCCTTCATTTAAGTGTCATTTTGAAACCTGTTTCACCATGCAATTATAGACAAATGAGAGAAGCAAAACATGATATTCTCCAGTTTGCCCTCAGACAGCACCAGAACAACTGACAGACACAATGAGCAATATCTGGATTTCTGTCACGGCCAGCAATCTGTACAAATGAATGCTCCACAAAAGTTGAGTGTAACTGAACTGTCGGCCTGAACTTTTTAATGTATACACAGCGGAGAACACGGCATCTCTAGATATTTCATAAACTTTGAATGCAGTTGAAATATGCTGTTGTGGCGTGAGAAGTGTCATTAGAAGCTACACTCTTACACTTTTGAACAGTGTGTATCTGCTTTTTATTTTGTGGTGATGGCATACATTAAACGACAGATGACTGTCTGTGAACTCATGCAGCCGCCCACGCCCGCTGGCTGTTTCCAGCCGCCCACTTCAAATGATCCCGTTGCGCACATCAACACACTGACCCGTGTACACAGTGTGTGATCCGCAGTTAATCATCACCAACATCGCCACACTAATGTTCTGCTGCACTGAGATTGAAAACCTGTCATGTTTGATTTTGAAGATAAGTCTGATTATTAAGATCCCAAAGTATCACAAATCCCATCTTGCCCCTTGAGTGAATCTCTAATCAGTCCAAAGCTTATCTTCTCTAAAGCGGACAACGGTTGACTGCGTCAAAACAGCACCCAGCGTCCCTCCGCAAAAAAAAGCTTTAATCACGAAGGCTCTTCTGATGCAGCGCTGCTCTGTCTGGCCTGTAACCTTTCATTGGTCACACACCATTAACCTTCGCTCAGCGTTTCTGCTTGCATTGTTTTATCAGCAGTGACACAGACATGAGCCTTGCGAAATTACAATTTTAACTGAAATATAGACCCTGACATTGTAGATTATGGCGTAGCTTATAGATTTGCATGGAAAAATGCACACAGTGATGAGGTTTCACCAGTGGAATAATAACTTTAAATATCCCCCTCCATGCATATTCTGTCCCGGTTCAGTTTTGTGACTGGATCGTGTTCTTAATGTGCTGGACAACTCTGCTGCTGCTCTGTTACAGAGTTCAGTAAATAGAAAGACAGGCTTTGATATGAGGAACCGGCCTCATTAGCATGGCTGCTTCGTCTGAATATATGACCAGAAAAAAAGTGTTTCCCCCAAAGACGCATGCGCCTACACACACTCACACATCTCTGCTGTACATCTCTCAAAAAATATGGTTGTGCACACACATACTAGACCACAACGTTGCATTTGGTCATTTGTCATGTAACCTGCTTGGAGACCACATCCTTTGAATTTTTATTGGTGTGCTACTGTGGCGTTGAGATCCGCATTTGTTTGACATCGCTGTTCTGCGCTCAGATGAGATGATGAATGCTTCAGTATTAACTAGTAATTTAAGTTTTCAGCCACTGATGATGAGGGTTTCTTTCTCAGGTTGGCCCAGATGGAGCGCTCCAACGGCTCTCTGCCCACAGACAGCAGCTCGGCTACAGGAAGCATGTAAGTCACCACTGGTCATTTCTACATTTCCTTCAACATGACTACACGTTTCCATCAAACATTGTTTCACAGATTTCCTTTTACAGTTGCTGCACATATTCTCGTATAATTCCCGAGCCTCCGGCTACACGACTACTTCACTCAGAGCAGGTGTCAATCACAGCTGTCAATCATGACGTCTCACCTCCTTTTTATAGCATCAAATAACTCATTAAAACCAAACTTATCAGAAAAATTAACACTTGAACATACATCAGCGTGATAAGAGCTACTTAAAATGACAGAAACCATCTTCGGGAACATTTTATTTGACCTGTACTTTGAATCTTTAGTTTGGCCCATGTCCCTGCCGCTAACATTGAGGGGGCGGGATTTATGACCTATACTGCAGCCAGCCACCAGGGGGCGATCCAGATGTTTTGGCTTCACTTTTGGGGAGCAGTCATGTCGTCCATCTTTATAGACAGTCTATGGTTCCAACCAACAACAACTAAATTTGATCCAAAAGTCGAGTAAAATATTGTTCATGTTTGTTTTTATTTGTTTATAACTCTGAAGAACTTCCTGTGCTCTGTGTACCTGTCAGGTTAGCCCAGAAACTTGCCTTCCTTGCTTTCAGTGTGCCAAAGATATAAGAAGGTGGCTGAAAAGAGATCAAGAGTGTGTAAGAATTGAGAAGAGGTTTTGAGAGAGCAAAAGAAGTGTGGAATGAGGGGGAAAAGACAATGGGATGTGGTTAGGAGAAGACTTCAGTAGAAATGTAATGGATTAGAGTGCCAACAATGAGAACTGAGAGTGGTTGGTTTCAGGATCTCTGATAACGACCCGTTATCTTTGATCAGAGGAGATGAGAACATGGCAAACTTGAAAAAGAAGAAATCACAAAAACAGGGTAAAAGCTGATGAGGGGCACAAGCTTTCAAGTGTCTGATGTGTGCGTACGTGCTTGTGTCTGTGAGTGAAGACGTGTCGGCATCTGCAGGCCGTTCGAGTTGAAGGGCGTGTTTGTCCCTTTTCCCAAGTGAGATCCTAATCGGGGGAATGAGCACTTGAGGTTCAAACGCCCCCTGAGTTCATGGACACACCAACATGTGTGTTCAAACAGAAACACACACATTATTTTGGTTGCACACTCTTCACTGTGCTCTGGAGGGAATTACTTTCCGTTCTAAGATAAGACAGTTGCAGATCACAAGATTTCCCAGATCATAGATCGTCAACGTAGATTTGGAAATTAGCCATGTGTGAAATGAATTTGTGCATGAGTATGTAACAGATACAGATTATCTCAGCAACGATTTCAAGTAGCGCAAAGCCAAAAATCAACTTTTTTTTTTACACAAATGTGTTTTCAGAAGTGTTGTAAAGTGTCTATCTGGAGAGCGCAGACGTTCCCTGTATGGCACGTAGAGGAAAACAAGTTTTGGGATTTTTAAAAAGAAAATTCTTAAAAAAGGAGCATTACAGGCACATGGGAGGACAGTTAAAACCTTTGAGAATCTTGAGTGAAGATGAAGTGAAGCATCAAGCTTCATTCTGTTGCAGGTTGAATCCCCTGCTGATATGCCTGCATCGTGCGGACCACTGCTCCCACACTTCACCTTCATCCGACCTTGCTGTGCAGAATAGCGGTTTTAGAAACAGAAGGTGTTCGATTGAAGACTCCTAAAAGCTCTCTCTGCGTTTTCAGCTGATCAATAGAAACACAGAAGAATAGAAAGACAAAATGTGTTGGTGAGCAGGAGAGGGTGGATTTATTATCCTCTCCGAGCTTTCGTAATGCGGGACAAACACATTATTCCCACTCCTCCTTGGTCTTTTGTGCTTTGTACTGGGGCTTATTTAAGAGAAGAAGCCATTATCTTCGCCGGCTCTGAAACAACACCGACGTTTGTACACACTAGTGTGTAGAGCGCTAATGAGGTGAGGGAGATGATGGTTTGATGAAGGCTAATGGGTTTAACAGCAGAGGGAAAAAACACCCACCAGGGCACATTTAGAACATAATCATAGTTCTTCCACTTTCGCTTACTTTCACATCAGTGTCATTTCCGTAAGATTTGCATTCGGCTTTGCTACAAAACAACAACAGCCACAATGTAACTGTGAAGATAAAAAAGTGCACAATCTTCCAAACAATAGCGGAACTAGTGCATTTTTCCAGCACACATCTTTGACAAGAATGGCTTTGTACTTATCAGCACAGTGCACACTGTTATAGCACCTGTGTGCGTACTGCATATGTCACGTTTCAAGAAAAAAACATCCTCTTTTGCATTTTTTGTAATGCAAAGCCGTATTTGGTTATTGTTATAAATAAAATGAATAACCAAGCTTTCATCGCAAACATTTGGGTCTTGAGAGACGATATACACTTTTATGTATTGCAACATATTCAGCATATTGAACAGTGGCACTAATTAGGAAGAAAAATGAACTACATCCAATTTGCCAGCTGTAGTAGGTTATTATTGGTGGTTGTGTGCAGGAACTTATTTGAAATGGATTCCCTTCATATCGGCTCTTAATTTTGACTGAGAGCTAAATAATGTTGAGATCGTTGGGATACTTGTGAAAACAGTCATCATTACAGCCCGCTTAATTTCACAAAAATAATTTTAGAATACAGTTAAAGGTACAGCGTGCAGGATCTGGCAGCATCTAGCGGTGTGGTTGCAGATTGATACCAACTGAGTACCCCTCCGCTCACTCCTCCCTTTCCAAGACTGCGGTAACGTGAGCCGCTGAGTGCAACACCGTGGTAACGCCGTTCGCCTCGCGCAGAGGCCTTCCATACTGTAATGACACTAGTTTAGGAGCAACGGAAGTCAGACGGCAGCTGGCGGCACCACTGTTTAGCACTCTATGGCTCATGTTACTGCAGTTTCACAAGAGTGTCAGAGAACTACGGTGGCCTGCAGGTAACCTAAAAACGTGAAAGGCTTTCTTTAGAGCCAGTGTTTGGTTTGTCCATTTTGGGATACCCATAGAACCCATTTCCTCACCAAAATGGACCGTACGTTTGGAGCGTTATTTAACCTCCTTTGCGAAAAGGTAGTACGATATGGTTGGTACCTTAGATTTTCGAGTTTAACATACCAGTATCTTCACTCTAGCTTTAAAACTGAGCCCGCTACAACCTCCGAAAGATCGTTAAAATGAATTTGCGTTATCGCATTAACTTTGACAGCCCTAGTTACACACTGTTCCTTTAACTGACATGCAAAGTCTTTGGAAGTCTGCTGTGTTATAAATGTGATAAAGCTCACTTAAATGTTACTGTGCTGCAGTAAAATGTCATTCACATTAGTAGTCCGTGAAGTATGGGCTGTTTTTAAAAGGCCACAATCAGCCTGTAGCCCTGTTTTTTAAACACCAACGTGTCCATCAAGCCCTACTTTTAAGGAAAAGGTAGCTTGTAGAAATAGCAGTATTGTGCTTTTATAGATACCACTAAAGTAAAACAGCCCACTCAGCCATATCTCTTCTCAAAAGAAGCAGCTGCTCATTGTGTTGTCAGACTCTTCAGCTACGGATCCTTCCTCTTCCTTTTTAATGCCTTTTGGTTTGGAGTGGTTGATTGTCTTTCTCTTTCTCTTCTCTCTTTTTGTGAGATTTATTCTTTTCTGCCCACAGCTGTTTTCACCCAAGCCTCTTTGTCTATCACACCGTTCCATCTGGATGTTTGTGTGGAGGACTCACACACACACACACAAAAATGATCCCCATGCTTCACATGAGAGTAGATGGTGCCTTCCTGGCAGTGTTTGAGCTTATGAAAATATGCATAGTGTAACATGGATGACTGTGTTTGCCAATTACATGCATGTTTGGCTTTTGGCTTGTATTTTCCGATCGCTCAAAGCCTGCAAACACCGATTTGGACTCACTGCCAGCTGTGCAGTGATATCAATAATTAGTGTACGTGTGTGAGAGCGAGAGCTCTAGAGATAAAATGTGTGTGTGTGCCAGTGGCTTCAGAGCTTGTGTCATTTTTTCGTCCTGCGTTGCTTTTATCTAAAAGGGAATCCTTAATTAGGAAGTCAGTGTTGCCTACTTTCTCTGACCTCCAGCCAAAGCACAATGTTGTCATCGATGCCTCGGGACGTCACCGAGGAGCGAGACTCCCCGCTTCGCTTTTTTTTTGTTTGGTTATCTCTCGCTTTCCAGTCTTTCCCCCAGTGCTCTCCCTCTTTTTTCTTGTCTTTTGATATTTTGCCCTTTTATTCTTATCCCTCTCCCTTTAATTTCTCCAGCCCTATTCTGTTTAAACCTCCTTTTCATCATACCCCGCCCTCCCCTCTTTCACATCTCTGCCTTTCATAATTTTTTAGTTGTAGTCCACTCATGTTTTACCTTCGGGCCCAGGCAACCTTCAGATTGAACACCAAGCACAGAGGTAAACATGGAAAGAGTTTTTTTTTTTTGAAGGCCTGCATCATAAGCAAGACACCTGGACTTTACTGTGATAGGTCCCCAAATGTGGAAGTCCCTCAGAAAGCGAGGTTGTAACATCTCACCAGAGGGGAGGAATGAAAGCCTTGCAGACCTGTTTCTGTCTTTATCTCTCACCGTTTCCTTCTGAGCTCAGTCTAGGCAGCTGATAGTGCTATTCAGCTTGAGAGAAGCTGCTCGCTTTGTGATACGTTAGCTAGGCATCAGGCCCGGAGGCTATTGTTGTTGGATAAAGAAGACGCCTCAGCCCTCAAGTCCCCCGCTCACCCTCACCAAGCATTGCATTGCAGCTAATAGCCTCGGCATTCATCACCATTATTCACATGTAATTCTTCTCCCACACTGATGCTCTCTTCCTCTATCATCTCTGTGTTCCTTCCTCTTCAACCAGCACCACACTGCGCGAGCCTCCAATCCTTTCACTGCACTTCCTCTTTCTCCCAGTATTCTAGAGCAGGTGGTTTGTGAGCCGGCTCTGCCTCCTGCAGTGCCCATTTCCACACATAATGATCCCCTTCCTGCTGTCCTGTGGGCTGCCTCTGCCAGCCATAATGTCCTGGTGCAGCTTCCTGTTGCCAGGGACCTGCCTAATTGGTCACTTTGTTTGTGCAGGACCCCCGTCCCCTAAGCCCAGCAGACAACAGTGACACCAATTGTCAAGCTTCTCTACAGGAACTAAGCCTGTCTTTATCATCGCTGTCTCCCTTGTGACAGCTTACCCATATTTCAAATATGGGTGTTGGTTTATTGCTGCATGTTGCAGCAGTGCGAAATTTGACATCCTGTCTCTGCCAGCTTGCTCTATGTCATTTATCAGTAACTCAGAAGTTTCAGCCTGGCTTCAGTCTCCATGTTAAAGTGAAAATAACTACATATACAGTATACTGTATGTGTATGCATGACGCAAGTTCTATAAGAGTTTTCAGAAAGACTTTAAAAGTTTTGAAAAGATTTGTGTAAGAAAGTAAAGACTGCAGAACGTTATAAAAAAGAAGGCGAGAGCGACTGGTTGGATGAGATAAAGAAGAAGTGAAATAAACATTCCTTTAATTGACAGCGGTTGAGTTTAGAAAGTTTAATTCACGTCTCTTTTATCATTTGCGCCTTTCATTTTAGCAAAAATATATGAAAAGGTTGAACTCCACACAAATCCCGTACTTAAAGAAAAGAACTCTCCAAACTTGTGCTTCAAATCACACAAGGAGCTTAGGCTGGTTAATCACAAAAAAAACGTTTTCTCCGCAGCGTATGTGGAAGGCTACTGGCTTGGTACATTATTCCTTTTATGTGAAAAGAGGTGAAAGCGTCATTATGTGTAGCTTTCATTAGCTGTCCGTTCAGCCCAGGCCTTGGTCAGGAAATAGTATAATTACTGTCATTTCTTAGAAAGAAAGAGCTTCTTCTTCGTAACCTCTGGTATTATACTGTACATGCAGTGATAATAGCATTTTGAATATTTTCTGAATACTCATTGATTGTCTCCTGTGGTGAAATTCAAGGATGTCTTATGTAAAACCTGAGACGTTTTAGTGTGCCAGCTTGCTCTCCAGAGCGTATTTGATTAACTTACTCATTATAGTCAGGGATTATGCACTCAGTTATGGTCTGGCCCTGATAAGAGTCTGTGAACCAAGTTTATAGCAAGTCATTGCTTATTTTAAAAGGCGCCAAGAGTTCCTGTCTGGATGTCACTGATTGAGGTGTGGCTTAAAGTACAGCTCATAGAGGTCAATACATTGTTCTGTCCCTTGAAGCAGGTAAACACGTAAAGCAAATAAGGAACAACTCATTGGTATGAGGGATGTGCAGGAAGTTGCACCTACCTAAATTACATTACCTGGCTTTTGGTTTGTCTAATTGTTTTATGCCCTTTTTTTGGCAAATGGAAATACAGTATATAACTTAAATGATAATTCCATTGTATTACAATCTGGATCTTATTTTTGTAGTTTAGGCCAGGGGTTCCCAAACTTTTTCCATTTCAAGGACTCCTAAACTGACACAAATTAGACCATAGACCCGCATTTGATAAGATTTTGTCTCAGTGTCTTTCACCGTTGGATTTGTTGTAGCCATGTCACCATGTTCCCAGATCTCAGCAATGACTATAGCAAGTAACATGTTGTCATAACCGATAGAAACAATGGACAAAGCTGCAAAAATAAGACCCAAGTTGTAATAAAAGGAAAATGTATTTTAAAGAAACAGTGTTTAGCATTTAAGGGGATCTATTGGCAGAAATAGAACATCATATTAGTGTTTTCTTTAGTGTATAATCACCTGAAAATAAGAATCGTCGTGTTTTCGTTACTTTGAGCCGTTTATATCTACATACGAAGTGGGTCCTCTTTGCGTAACGGGCCGCCATGTTTCTACACTAGCCCAGAACGGACAAACCAAACACTGGCTCTAGATAGAACCATTCGTGTTTAAGCGTCGGCCACCGTAGTTCTCCTACACGCTTGGCATACGGGAGAAGTGTCAGTTGGTTGCAATCTGCCATCTCATCGCTAGATGCCGCCATATCCTGCACACTGCACCTTTAAATCTATAGTATATATTATTATAAGTAAGAGAAGACCATTTCTCTATAATATATTTGCTCTTATAGTCCATATATATTCTCTCTAAGGTTATATAACGGCATGATGTTAACGTCACAGAGTGACAGTCTCAGCACTGCTGGATATTTGGACTGAATCCATGAATAAAAATGTCAAAATAGAGTCAGCAGTAGATAGAAAGCCACACGTGGAGTCACCATGCCACTAAACTTTCTCAGCCAAACTTTATTTCGAGCTGTCAAACTGGCTCTGGAAATTACAGTCACTCTAGCAATGGAAAGGATTTTTAAATACGTTTTTTGTGCTTGTGTGATTGTCAGGTTTTAGTCTTCGAGGCTCAGGTTGTGTTTCAGCATGAAGGCGCGACAGCTGGGCTTTGGCAAGACCTGCCACCCCCTTTCAGATCACCGAGATAGCTCATAAAGAGATTGACACGTACACACATACAGATACACATGCAGCAGCCGTTTCTCCTCCTCTCCCTCCATATCTTTCCATCTGTCTGCCAGGCTCCTTCTCTTCTCTGCTCCCTCCATCTCCTCACAGCCTCCCCTTATTCCAGTTATCAGATAGTAGAGACTGACATGTCTGTGTTCCACCGGGGATTGTAGAGCTCACAGCGTAGCAGACCCACAATAGCTGAAGTTCTTATATATCACGGCAGCTACCGCAATCTTTGTTTAGATTAGATTCTTTGGAAGCTGTCGTTTCTATTTTAATTTACAGTAAGCTGACTTTTCTGTCACTAGTGCATTTGTTACCACCCAATGCTGTTAAATGTCCTGTGACCTTTATTCTTGAAAGAAGAGAATTAAACGCTGTAAACTAAAAGTAAATTGACTCACCCATTCTTCTGTAATCTGTAAATGAAGAATATCCATTTTTCCTTTTTTAAATATTTTGTTATTTTTTTTATTATTATTATTTCACATAACTAAATGAGGCTGTAGCTAAACTCCTGCTAAAGGTAACTAGCTTTAGCAGAGCAGTAACTGCTATGTCAGTTTTTGAAATCACATGTTTAAATGTATTCAATTAAAGAAAAAGTGTATAACATGTTGGGGGATCTATTGGGAGAAATGCAATATAATATAAATAAGTATGTTTTCTTTCATGTATAATTAAATGAAAATAAGAATTGTTGTGTTTTCGTTACCTTAGAATGAGCCGTTTATGTCTACATAGCAAGCGGGTCCTCTTTTAATGGAGCCGGCCGCCATGTTTCTACAGTAGCCCAGAACGGACAAACCATTTTGTTAACTTTTCCTGCTTGGAACGGAGTCGCTAACGTTACTAGCTCCGGAGTTAACCCCCGTCACTCCAATCAACCACCGGGAAACTAAACATGGAAAACCTTGCGGCATTTATTTCTGCACAAACTGCAACTTCCACTATACATTCACTTGATAATCTCAGAGATAAACTAACTCTGTCTTCTGCTCCACTAGCTCACACACATTCGTCGCCGCTCTCTCTCTTGCTTCACCACTCACTTCCCTCGCACACACACACTCTACACACTTCTCACTCTGCTTACAACAACTGGCCCTAGATAGAGCCATTCGCGTTTAGACGACGGCCATGAGACAAGTTGCAATCTGCAATCTCACCACTAGATTTCGCCAGATCTTAAACACTGCACCTTTAAAGATTAATTCATCACTGATTTCAGTATACTGTTGTTGGAAAACAGAGAAACATTTAATTCTTTCAATTATGGACTGTAAATAATCAGAAGAGATAGATTAGAACGGTGAGAGAAAATATTTTTTTAGATACTGTTTCCCATTATCTGCATTTGTTTTTACTGTAGGTCTTGTGTAGTTTAAAAACAAGGTATAAAATGCAAATGTTCTTTCTGCTATGCAGTTTGTTGGCCAGCCTGAAAACTTGCTCACTGCTTCTGCAATTATTGTTCTCTGCTTTTGTAGAGCAGTACTGTGCTATATGGTAATTTCTAAGCATCCTTTCCAAGTTATTTCCAAACATGCGTCTAAGTAATTTGCCATAATTCTTTTAAACTGCAAAATATTCAGTTGTACATCATTCATGTGCTGAAAAAAGTCCTCCCTCCTCAACTGAGCAGAAGGTGAATTGAGCTGACTAACAGGGAATAGATGTCTGGGCTCCTCACTCATCACATAACTCTGTACTCATTTCCTCCACAGGGATGATGAGCATGCCCTGATCCTGCAGTACTGTCAGACGCTGGGAGGGGAGGGCTCCCCCTGCAGTCAGCCCCAGAGTCCTGCCCAGATCCTACAGGCCGTGGAGAGGGAGGAGCGAGGCGAGCTGGAGCGGATCATAGCTCGTCTGGAGGAGGAGCAGAGGTAAGGCAATAGAAAAAAGAATTCAGTGTGAAAAGAGACCCAAAATATAAGGAAAAAATGGGCAGTCCTGTCTCAGTAAGGTTTGAAGTTATTAATATCAAAAGTATTGAAATGTCTGTTTTCTTGGAACTGCATTTTTCAAAATCAGTGATTATCCTTTTCTTTTCTTTGTCGCTCTTATGTCTGCTCAGTTTCTTGGGGTCATTTGAGTCCATGTGCTCATCGTCACACTCAATGTGCAGAAAGCATAAACATCCACACACTTCCCCGAACCCGGTCGGTCTCACACGCCAAGTCCTTCCCCGGTTTGATTAGTAAATGGAGGTGGCTTACAGACAGACTCACTCTACGATCTATTGTTGTAGTGGTGCTTTTGCGCAGCCAGTGGCTCGACTGGAGTGATTTAACACTGATTACACACATACACAGGCACTCTGGGAGAGCGTGGAGGAAAGGGGGGAGCTTTACTGCCTGGCTCATAAATGCCAACTTAAGTAAAGCACGGCAGCTTATGGTTCTGCACCGAGAGAGAGGGTGAGGTGGGAGTGAAGCGAGAGATTTGGCGGGGGGTCCTTTATGTTTGTCTATCCAATAGGATTTCACTGAGAAAGTATTTTTGTGTGGCACCCCGCTGCGGGGGTTCAAAAAGGAGCTTTTCAGTGCTGTGTTTGAGTCTTTTAGTGATAATAATAATACCCATATTTGTTAGTTTGTAATAATTATTTAATCATACAAAGTATCACACAAGAGAGAAGCCTTCCAGGGCTAGCTGTTGCAGCATGACACAAAGGCACAGCATTGGTGTACATTAATCATGGCACAGATATGTAATAATAACATTAAAGCCCAGCTCTCAGGGACATAAGTCCTCTGATCTATTTATACAAGGCTCCCAGGAGTACAACACTGTCAAGTCAATGCTTACACATGGCTACAAGTCTTACCAGTAAACAAGCATGTAAAATATTCACAACATTATAAGAGGATCCTTAGATAGTATAATAAATAAAGAAACACACATGTTTATGCATATATACCGTATGAGGGCTGTCAATCGATTAAAATATTTAATGGCGATTAATCTCATGATTGTCCATAGTGTTCAAAATGTACCTTAAAGGGAGATTTGTCAAGTATTTAATACTCTTATCAACATGGGATCGGGCAAATATGCTTGCTTTATGCAAACATATGTATATATTTGTTTTTGCAAATCAATTAACAATACAAAACAATGACAAATATTGTCCAGAAACCCTCACAGGTACTGCATTTAGCATAAAAAATATGCTCAAATCATAAAATGGCAAACTGCAGCCCAACAGGCAACAACAGCTGTCAGTGTGTCAGTGTGCTGACTTGAGTATGACTTGCCCCAAACTGCATGTGATTATCATAAAGTGGGCATGTCTGTAAAGGGGAGACTCGTGGGTACCCATAGAACCCATTTTCTCACCAAAATTTACCGTACGTTTGGAGCGTTATTTATACAGTATATATGAATGCTTGTGTATTTATAAGTAACATTTTAAATGCAGGACTTTTACTTGTAATGGAATATTTTTGCAATGTGGTATTGCTACTTTGGGTGTGACAGATCTGTGTTTTGTTTCTAACCCTTCTTTCCCAGGAGCCTGCAGAGGGAGTACGAGCAGCTAAAGGAGCAGCATGGCCAGCGAGGGGCCCCTGCAGGAAGCCCCTGGGATTCGGAGGGTTCTTTTGCCCATCCCGATGAGGCCGATCTTCTAGCCGAGGCCAAGCTGCTACGACAACACAAGGGCCGACTGGAGGCCCGCATGCACATCCTGGAGGAACACAACAAACAGCTGGAATCTCAGCTCCACCGCCTCCGACAGCTATTGCACCAGGTGACTAAACACTTACACCAATTTGTTGGACGGTTTGAACCCAAGAAGCCACAGGTCATGGCTGAGAGGAGACAGAGAGATATATTCATAGATTCAGATGTTACAAAGAAAGTCAGCCCTCAGGATTGAGTTGTTTGCTGTTGTCGACTTATTTGAAATTGATTCAAACTGCAGCTGTGAAGAGGCCATTTGCAGAAAGATTGGCTGTAGTTTTGGTGCTTAGCAGACAGAAACAACATTATGGATGTTGTAAGTGGTCAACTAATGGAAATGGACTTCAAACTTGAAGTAGCTTAATCACAATTACGTGATATAAAAGTAAGTTAAAAGCATTTGTCAGCTTTAAAAAGCTTGGTATGTGAGCTTTGAAAGTACCATGAGACAACTACCATTTTTTCCCCAATACACTAATCTTTGACGCAGAGTTTGCACTGGTGATTTAGTCATGGGTTTGGTCATGTTCTTCTGAAATGAGTGAAATGAAATACATTTCTTCAAGAGGAATTATGATTTTTACAGCCATGAAGTCGTCTTTTAGTTCATTAGGCTCGTTGTTGGGCAGCATCAGGGCAGTAATCACAGTTCACAGACTTACTCACACACACCAGCTGGCAGAGCTGTTCCAGTGCAACTCATAAAATACAGAAACTCACTTAAAAAGTGCAACGCTGATACAAAATCCCTCCAATAAGTAAAGGATTCTCTCATTCAAATAAATCATCAACATACTGTAAATATGTACTTGTGCACCTACTAACCTCCACATAGATGTCCTTACACGTTTGTATGTAAATGTGCGACCCCTTTCAGTTTTTATCCTTAGTTTGTTATGCCTGTGAATAACAAAACCTTCTCATCAATGCTCAGATTAGATCCTAATCACATCATTATCATTCCATCCAGGAGTCCCACATTGGTCTCCAGTCTCTCTATCAATGGCTTCCAGATTTGTTTATGCCTGGCCTAATTGCTCGCTGAGGTTGGATTGTTTGTGCCAAGTGAGAAATGCGCAATTCTCAAGCCAAACAAACAGCAATCCCGACAAATCAGACTGAGCAAACACGGGAGCAGGTATTGGCTCCGTGGTATCTGTGGAAGCAGTACTATAATAACTCACAAGTATGGCCCGAAGAACGCAGCTGATGTGACTCTGCAGATTTTTAATGGATGAAGATTAACATTTTGACAGAATAAAGGGGTTTGTGCACCCATCCTTCACCATATTGGAGATTTCCCTCGTAGATGTGTCGTAGAAACACTCCTTCAAGTCAAAGTGTTGAAGCTTGAAAAGTGAAAGTACTCATTAGGCAGCAGAATGGCCCCTGCCAGCGTTATATTACCATGTATTATATTATTGGATTCTTATTACTGACATGTTAACACTTAAAGGAGTGCTTCACCCACAAAGTGACCATTTGTATATCAATTACTCATCCTGTGTTACCTTAAATTCTTCAAGAAAGCGTTGTTTTCTCGCATGCCTTCATGGTAAATGAAGATTTAAAAAACTGAGAAGTAAATGGGGGGCGTTTAAATGTGGCCCCCATTCACTTCACTATATCAAGACTTTTCCCCCTCATTTGATTCTTCGTTCACAGTGGAGGCATGCGAGAAAAACAAGGTTTTCTACAAGAATTCAAGGTAACACGGGATGAATAATTGATATACAAATGGTCATTTTGTGGGTGAAGTATTCCTTTAGAGTTTTATTGTTGTAGCTGGTCGATGTTAAACTTATTTTAACTAATTCACTGTTACTTAGAATAATTTATACAAACGTTTCAATACATAAATCATGGGTTTTCTATATACATTCTTAATCTGAAAAGTAGCAATAACTGTCAAATACATGTAGTGTAGTAAAGTGTGAATTAAAATAAAGTAGAAATGTTTAAGCAAGTACTTTAAAACTGTACTGAAGCACAATTCCTACTTAGTGTATGTTGTGCCAGTCATTATGGAGTTATAAACACTAAACTGTACAATTCTGTCTATAAGGTACTGTTTCCCTGTGTGCACTGAGTTTAGCACCAATGTCATCACCCCCTGTGTTTACTTTGTTCATGAAGTGATTCTGATGCTGATTCTGAAAGACAAAAAATGCAAACATTAACGGCACGCACAACTACCTGCATACACAAAATCACCCCCACGCTAAATAAGAACTTCTGCTTTCTGACATTTAAGTCCCTGGAGTCCTGATGATATGTCAACATGTCTTTCCGTCAGCTGCAGCATTACTGCCAAGCTGCAGAATAATAAACCCAGCCAGCTTGATGGCACGCACTGAATCCCCACTCCTGAAGGCTGACCAAAGCCCTGACCTTCGCTATTCTCAGACGAGCCTCGAGACAGTAGCTGCGCTCTAGAGACGTTTCCAACATGTTAGCCTTTACTAGCGCCGGGGGCACCGGGAGATGAAGGAGAAGAAGAAGAGGGCTGGTGAGGGAGGGGAGGGAGGCAACATTGATTTGGTTTCTTGCAGTTGCAAAGCTGAAGGGAATGTGGGTGTCTGCTGTAAATGTCACCAGACATCAAGTGTTTGCTTCTGTGCATCAGAGCAACGGAGCGTGTTCTCACCAATTGATCAACTGTCCACAGCACTTTAGTTGCACAATCCTAATCTCTAATTGATCGATTGAGATTCTGTTTTATGTTTTTCGACGTTACTGAGCTTTTTCCTGGGTCACTGTGTTCTGTTTTTGTTGGTTTGACAAATTGCTTTCATCAGACTTTTCTTTTTCAGCCATGACTTGAATTTTAATTTGAATCAATGGGATTACACATTATCACTTTATCTGTAAATCTGTGTGTACAGGCCTTTCATTGATACCCAGGCAACGTATCCTCATACAACGGTTCCTATGATAACGATGATGATGATGATGATGACGATTACGGAAAGTTATTCCTCATATTTTGTGCGTTTCCCTACGAATGTCCAGCAATATGTGACACACCTGTCAATATCCGCTCCAGTCTTTTCAAAATAAACTTCTGTCTTCACAGAAAACAACTTAGTTAGGTTTAGGCAACAATACTACTTAATTAGGCTTAGGAAAAGATCGACTTGGTTAGGTTTAGGCAACAAACTACTTAGTTAGGTTTAGGAAAAGATCGTGGTTTCAGTCAAAATAACTCCAGAACAGGCGTAACTTAAGTACGGACGTTACGTCAGAAATAAATCAATGTTATGGTTTCACAAAGGGTCCAAACATCGGACTCTTGGGTGTTTTTTTGACCCACCTACCAACCCCGACCTCGTCCCTACAAGGCATTTGTCGCTCTTCTTATTTCCTGGTTCACAATTACGTAGATTACATCCAAGTTGATTTCGTGGGATATATACAAATTACAGTGCATGACCTTTCGTAGGTATAGCTAAGAACAGTGTATGAGAACAGACTGACTCAGGACATTTTGGGGCACAACAGCTTTTCTGTATTCATAGTGGATTGCAGTGCGAACCAAAAGAACAGTGAGGCAATCTATCACAGACAAGGCCCTGTCCAAAACACAGTGAATATAAACATCGCTAGATTATTGCAGGTCATCTGCATTCACTGTCTGCCGCTGCAGCACCTGTGGCGGTTGCATTACTGTCAGTCACATCAGCCTCTGCTGAGATGGATTTCAAAATGTGTTAGAAAGGAAATCTGGGGGTATTACGGCAAGACAAATACATGTCCCTCAGTGGACAAACGTTCATATCATTGCTTTAGATGTGGACACAGCATTGTGTATTATTATGAACATGGGGATATCTGTTACATCTTGTGGCATGACTTTAATTTCAATCGTTCATGTTTGCAGTCCAGGAATTTCTATTGTTGCACTCAATATAATAACTGTATACGACAATTAGCTAGAACACTAAAAATCGATCTTTTCAAATGTCCTCTGAGGTCTTAGAATATGATTGATACTGTAGGATGTTGAACTGAAGTCGGGACATTGGCAGAGACGTATTTATGAGAAATGTTTTTGTACACACAACAGCCTCATTGTCCCGCCCTCTGGTATTCCCTTGTCTCCACTTGGCGCTGTGAAGCACGGCTAATTTTGAAGTTGTCAAGCGGATGCCGAGCGGAATAATTATGTTATAATAATGGAGTTTTCTTTCTTTTTTTGCTGTCTTCTCTCTCTTTCTGTCTCTTTCTCTTTCTCTCAGCCGGAAATGGACTCAAGGGTAAATGGAGTGTCCTCTCCAACTGTGCAAGATCGAGGGCCACTTACTGAAAATTCAGGTGAGACACTCGAACTAAAAAAGACTTCAGACACAAAAATTCACACTACCGCTGATATTGATGTGTGAAAACATCTGTCCTTGGAGTTCAATCACTGTGGCAGGAGCTACATTTTACAGCATTTTGCAGGTACACTGAATGTTTGAACACTGCTCTCATGCTGTTTCTTTGCAAATGGAAACTAGTTGCTCACTGTGGTATGGATCCATATTAAAGTGTCTGTGGTAACTGAAATTCAATGTCTATGTGTGTGTGTGTGTGTGTGTGTGTGTGTGTGTGTGTGTGTGTGTGTGTGTGTGTGTTCAGATGAGCTGCTGGACTCCCACCACAGCAGCTCTGACCTGGCAGATGTAATGGAGCAGATTAACAGCTCCTTCCCTGCATGCAGTCGTAAGTTTCCTCCTCCTCCTCCTCCTCCTCTTCTCTCCCACCGTGTCTTCGCAGCCTCTGAAGGCAGATTTGTGTTTTGCCACAAGGACGCTGGTCAGCAGAAAAGTAGTGCACGTCACTCCGTTTAACTGTTCGTACTTCATCCCTCGCAAGGAAAATTCATGTGTAGCATACCAAATGTGTGAATTAGGCTAGTTTGTACCCTCCTTGTACAGCGATACATCTTTTCCTCTATAAATCTGTCTATAAAAAGTTAGAAAATAGTGGAAAAATCATATTTCTTCTCAACAACAAATTCCTAAAATCCAACATGACCTTCAAATCACTTGTTTATTCCCACCAACAGTCCAAAACCCAAAGATATTCAGTTTCCTATCGTATATGACAAAGAAAAGCAGTAAATCCTCACAATTGAAAAGCTGGATGTAGAGAATGTTTGGCATTTTTGCTTGAAACATAACTGAGATGACAAATCAGTTATCAAAATTGTTGCTTACCCTAATCTAATTTTCTGTCAATTAATTGATTTAATGGACTAAACGTTTCAGCTCAAAAAAGTGTTTGTTTTTAAGGAGCAGTGTGTAGGATCCGGTGGTACCAACTGAAACTTCTCCCGTGTACCCATAGTGTAGGACAACTACGGTGGCTGAAGCGAAAGCTAGAATGGCTCTCTCTTGAGCCATTTGTTGTAAGAGTAGCGTAGGTCATTTGGAGCAGAGCCAGTGCATAGAGTGTGTGTGTACGAAGGAAGTGAGTGGTGAAGCAAGAGAGGGAGAGTGGCAGCGACAGGAGCGAGTAACGTTTTCGACTCCGGCCCGAGCAGGAAAAGTTAACAGTGTTTGGTTTGTCCGTTCTGGGCTACTGTAGAAACATGGCGGAGCAACATGGCGGACTCCTCGAAGAGGACCCGCTCCCTATGTAGATATGAAGGGCTCATTCTAAGCTAACGAAAACACAACGATTCTTATTATCAGGTGATTATACACTAATGAAAACTATTAATATTTTATTCCATTGCAGCCAATAAATCACTGTAAATGCTTCACACTGTTGCTTTAAGGTTAAATCTTCACTACTATTATCTTACATTTTATATGTTATTATTAAAACAATATTAAAGCCCCTGAACACCCCTCTTAATCTGGCTGATTAGACCTCTGCTCAGGACTGTGTGGACGTGCATCATAATTGAGTGACATCTTCCTGAGTCTCCTGTTAGCTTTGTCGAACCTGTTAGGGCGGGACATCTACCATTCTTATTGGTAGATGAAGATTTGTGACCTAGTAAATTCCCATCAAAGCTCCGGCCCACCTTTAACCTGAGCAGAGGTCTAATCAGCCAGAAAAAAATGAAAACTGTGTGGGTGTACGGAGGCATTAAATTCTCAGTTTGTGCACAATTCATTCAATTCATACAGCGGTTTCTTTTGCTTATCCATGTTCGTACTTCTTACATCTATGACGTCTTCTATGTGGTTCGCAATGCCAAGGCCGTATGATGCAGAAACGATATATGAAATAGAAACAGGAAATTGAAGCTGAGGAGAAACGGTGGTACTATCCTGATGCAATAATCTACAATTTAATCTCACCTCGTCCACCTTCTGATTGTCTCCTTTTTTTCCTCTCACTGCTTTTGTTGATCCTTCTGTCTTCTCCATCCTCTTTCCTCTGCTCTGCATCTGTCTTTTTTACCTCATACAATCATTCCACTTTTGCGTGGTGTATGTATGTATGTATGTATGTATTTGTGTTGTCATGTATAGATGATAGCAGCTGGAGCAGCTGTGCTCTTATCTGTAGTCATGAATTCAGAAGGTCTGGTCCTGTATTTCAATGCAGAGTGGTATAGTAAAAGTGTAATCATGCAGGTTCCTCTTTGTGGTTTTGATTCTGCTGAAATGCTTTCTCAAACACATTGATTTTAAATAAAGCCTTGAGTTTTTTTTTGATTATCATTTAAAGTTTCCCACCTCTGGGAATGTTAATCAAATGGAAAAATAAATGAAAAAGGTTCGAATAGCGAGTTAGAGCCCACTGACTTTAAATTGCATTCGAATTTTTAGAGTCAAAACTCCTATGAGGGCTTTAGTTAAAAATCCATTCTAATCTGGCAGAGTAGACGCTCCGGCATTATTAGCATTTGGTTCCTGCACAGCTCCGAGGCAGCACAGAGCCGAGTGTGTGCGTGAATATGTGGGAGGCAGATAATTTAGTGTAGACTTATAAAAACAGAGATGAACTGGGGGAATTCAAGTGTTAAACTCCTCTAAACTCCTTGTCTCTTTGCTTCCACAGCCTCGAGCCTCTCCTCAAGACCACAGGTAAGACGGTGTTCTTCCACACTCTTAGATGCACAATAGTTCTATAATAAATTAATCTGTATTTGCAGCCTCTTTGGAAGGTAGTTTCTGCTTCATTGTGTGTGTTATCACGCTTTTTGGGTAATTTGCAAAGGTGAGGGAACTTTGAGCAGAGCTACATTTTAGAGGCAATTACAGCTGCTGCTGCCACAAAAGTAGTCCCTTCCGTGTAGCCTTCACCTGCCTCAGCCCTCCACATTTGGTGGCGTGCGAGAAAGAGACGGCTAATGGATCTCTCCGGAGGGCCATTAGCTGCTCCTCTCACTCCCCCAGTCTGAGGCCTAGGTGCATTTTGTGACAGAGGTGTTGTGAATGCCGTTGCCAATGACCTCTTCCCGCTGTAATTTTTCACCCTGCTCTGGTCACCCCGCTCTGGTGCTCACACCATCCTTTACGTTCGCTCGCTGTTTTTTTTAAACTTCTTCACACACAGCTTACACGCCAGTTAAAGCGCTTATTTGCTATGAATCCATTCGTGGTGGCTGTTGCAAAACAGACACATACTTTCCCTTTGATTTTCTACTTCTCTCTTCAATGACCATTACACTTCAACTTGTGGCTTTCAGCGTTTTACACCTCTAAATTGAATTTAAGTTCATCATGACTCTCATAAAGCCCGCATTACACACTTTGTATTCAGTTAAGTACACTCAGGAAATGAAGTGAACCAAACTTCTCCTCAGTCTCCTTTTATTGGTATTAAGTTGAATCATCCTTTCACGTTTTCCTTTCTTTTCATTGTCCTTGGCAAACACCGTGCCATACACTTTCTGTTGGTTTTCACACAAAGGCACGGCTGAATAGGTTTGAGTGCCTAATTCCATTTCTGAGAAGACAGCTATGTTTCGTAAATTCTCCCCTGCATCATCCACGCCCACCTCCACACCGAGCTCTTAATGGACTGTAACTGGCTTGAGGGACTGCAGTCCATTTACCAGCTTTCAAACCCGATTACTTTGTTCGAACCTCTGATATTTCCACGCAGTGATGTCTTGATGGAGAGAAATGAGGCGGGTTTACCTGCAGCAATTGGACTATTAACGAAAAAGACAGGTGTACTAACTTTCAGTACTAGGAACCCAGGCGCTCACCTCTTGCACAATTTTGTTTTTAAAGTTGTCATTTTTGTTGTTCTGACATGATCAGAACCAGAATCAAGTTTATTTCGCCAAGTATATAGATACAAGGAATTGACTCTGGTTTTTATGCAGCTCTCTCAATGTACTTACACAGAATACAAATAACAGAACAGATAATACAATCATAATAATTTCATAAAAATCAAATGTCTTTATACAAGTCAAGTTTTCAGGAGTTGTAAACAATACAAATAGTGCAAAGAAATAATTACTGGCGGATATACAGTATGTGGACTAGAGATTATGTACATGTGGAGTGTCTATATACTATATGTACACTGAGTAGGATTTATATTTACAGTGACAGGTATGTACATATTATAATTTGTACATAAAGTGAGAGATGATATGTGTATATTACAGAAAAATGTGCATTAAAGACTGTAAATTATAATCTAAAAATGTGCATTAAAGACTTTAAATTATAACTTAAAAATGTGCATTAAAGACTGTAAGAATTATAGTCTCTAAGAGCAGCAGTGGATATTTGGTGTTACAGTGTTATTGACAGTGTGACTGATTATGTGTTCATCAGAGTGACAGCCTGAAGGGAAGAGAAACTGTTCTTGTGTCTGATGATTTCATGTTCTCTGTTTTGCAGGTGATGTGAGGACAGTTCCCACAGGACCATTCCCAAACAAACAATCCCCCACGATCCTAAATCCCAAAGACGCACAGGACCAGACAACTTAACTACTTTTACCACCTTGTCTTGTACTATGCAAACTGTACATTTTATGAACTGTAGATTGTACCTGAACTTGGTTCAACATTTGTCAGTGATTTATTTAGATATGCAGATGAGTATATGGACACGGGGCTTTGTATAGTAAAATATGCTTTGTTTTTTTGTTTTCCAGAGGGCGGTTTGAGATTTGTGTTTCGTTCTTGTTAAGTTCTGCCCCTCACTGGGAAACAAACTGTTACACTTGTTTTGTCATTCCACTGCTTTGTACCCTCCAGCCCCCAGTCGCAGTTATTTGTCAATGGAAGTAGCCACAGGTTTCCATGTTTGGGAGCATGCACAGTTCCTGAGTAATAACATCTAGTGGCCGAAAGGATTATTTTGAAGTCACTGTTTCAAGCGTCTGTTTTGTTTTGAAGATCTATCTTGTAGCATGCTCGATGTCAAGTTCCCCTTTAAAGCATTGATATGCCGGCAGACTTTGTGTCGACTGCGATTTGTTAATGTAAACTTTACCCCTTCTGTGCCTATACAGTTTGTCATTCCACGTGTGGAAGACAGAGATAAGAGTTGATAAATGAGAGTGGGATTGTGTATAAAGAGAGAAGTTTTGGAGATTTAAATCTAAAGTCGTTCTGAATTTGGGTTTGTAAGAGGCCCGCCGTCATTATGTAGAATAGTGTTTTTTTAAAAAGATCTATGTTCAGAAATCAGAGGAAAGCCATGATTGCCTTGCTACCTCAGACTCATAGACACAGTTTTGTTTTTGTGGTTTGTAAACTTGTTTAAAACAGTTGTGATCATTTACAGAACAAGAACAACCTGGTTTAGCATTCAAAGCTTTAGCTTACTGTATTGGTGTACACTGCAATGAGGAGATAGCAAGTAAAAAAAAAAAAGTTACTATTACTGTACCACAATGGGTCTGTGGCCTGCTGAAGCTAGCGGCGCGTTATGACAAGTTTTACTTTATCTGTTGTTGGTTTCTCCACTGGCCTTCGAGCACTGGTCCCTCACTGCGTTGTGTTGTTGTGCTATATGCTATCCTGTAAAACTTGTGAGACTGAACAACACTACTATAACCTCCTCTGACTGTAGACTAATGACGATGTTGGTGATGATTTTAATGATTCCAATCATGATGAACAGTACCATGGCAGAACTGTGTCGCTTCTCCTGAGGTATGTAAAATAGATTGACCACACTACGTATAATATGGCTACGTTTTATTCTAAATAAACTTTTTATAACAAGTACGCCTCCCCTCTGCTGTTATTTTTTTTACTTACTGTCTGTTAAATGGTAGATTGAGGCTAGGGATGCACCGATACCGATACTAGATATCGGGCTGATACTTATTCAAATAGCTGGATCTGATATAGGTGACAATGGGGCCGATCCATTCAATTAAATGTTATGTTTATATACTATATACATTACATACTTTAATTGTAATCAATGTTTAAGTTTTGACCAATTTGTTACTTCATTAAAAATGTTTACACTTGAATTGTAGTTCCTGTTAATTTAGATATTTTTTACCAAGTTGCTGGTGTATGATTTATTATTTTAATAATAAATCTATGTATTTATTTGTTACATTTTGTTTTACAAAGTTAGGAAAATCATTTATAAGTCAAGCCTGATGTGGCATTACCCATACAAGAATGATCCCAGTGATTTCCACACAGTGAGGCGTACAGCTTATTAATTAAACACTGGTATGGGATCGGTACTCGGCATCGACTGATACCCAAAGCCCAGGCATCGCTATCGGTATCGGGACTGAAAAACTCAGATGGGTGCATCCCTAATTGAGGCTGTAAATATTTAAAACTAATATAGATAAATCGCTTCACAGAAATTTCATAAACACTGATCAGAAATTCATCTCACTACTTAAATTGTTTTCATATGCACACCTGCTTTTGAGGAATATAGGCCTCGTTAACTCCTCAGTGTCATCCAACCAGGATTGTAGCATTATTATTTATCAAAGGAATTGATCACCCAGCGAGAGGTTGGATCATGATTACAAGTCTGCAGTGAGCATGCTGAGCTGTAACTCCAAATGAATGATGAAGGGTAATTTCCCTCCTCTCCTTTTACTCCTTCCCTTCAAACACAGTTTGATCAAATCTGACCGCACAAGTCGTTTCATGCTGTAAAATCAGATCATTTTAGCAACCTGTCAGACTTAAATATGTCAGGAAATTGTCTGTACTCTTAAGGCTGCAGTTGTTAGACCACATCAAACTCAAATGGGTTGTTTCCTTCCTTTAACTGCATAGGCGAGTCATATTTCTATAACCGCGTCCTCTCATCTACACTTCAGAAGAAAAAGTGACACTGACATATCAATTCCTGGATCATTTCCATTTTTTATTTGTTGTGACACCTGTGCAAATTCAACAAAAAATAAAGTAGTAAGTCTTCCATGCCAAGTTTTGACTTAATAAAACTCCCTATCATCTATCATCCCTATCATCTATATGGTCCAGCTGTTCCACAACAAGCTTCAATATTGCAAAGTGGTAGTGCACCCTAATTGGATTTGGGGCTACTGTACATATTCTGACTCACATCCTCTGGGCTCCCTGAGGTGCTTTAATTAGTCTACCACTCCCATTTCTGTAATGCACTGCAGGAATCAGCTTGTTTGTAAAGCCAAAGAAGTTTGTTAAGAAACAAACTAGCATACACGAGGGAGAGGGGGTACTTATTCCTTACTGGATCCCATTACAAAAACAAGTGCACTGGTAGTGCTATTAATATTAATGTGACAATTAGGCTATGTGTGTGATGGAGGATTTGGTTTAATTAATGTTACAATTGAATGTGTTAGTCAATACAAGGTTGATTTATAAGCAATCTGAAAAATGTATTTTTAATCCTGCTCAGACGCAGCTCTCTGTGAATTAGCGCATTAGACTGTCAGGCTCCGGTGAGGTGAGAAAAGATTAGTATTCTGCAGTTCAACAAAAACACAGTTCATTGAGTAGATGTTTTAATAATTATATGAAATTTGTTGGCCCTCCAAATGGAGATCAAAGGTCATGCTCAGCTACACAGCAGTGCAGACGTGGAAGATTCAACCAAAACAACTCTAATCAACAGCATCCTGCAAGCCATGTCCCCAATATTAATCAACCATAGCAGCCTCATGTGGCTGTAATGCTCATCACACACCAACAAACTAAATTGTTGAACGGATAAAGGATTATGAGACAATTTTACTGAGGTGAAACGTGACGCGTTAGGCTTTAGGGCGCAGTAAGCTCTGCTGTAAATCAATAAGTTGACAAAATAATCTTGACTCAAGGTCTATTTAGCAACTGTTCTGGAGCCACTCAACAAGTGGCACAACCGGGAATCTCAAATGTACAATATGTCCAGCTTGGCGCTAATTAATAAGCTATTTAAACCAGCAGTAGGCGAAATGTTTTTGGCATCATTGGGCAAAAATTCCATTATAACCTTTCGGCATAGTAAATAACCCAATAGTGAATTAAGTAGCAACAATATGTCCCTTTATCTGAGCACTGTAGGGACTTCTTGCCAATGTTGGCTTAAAAGATTGAGATTTTAAAAAGGTCTGTTTATTCAGCAAATGGTTTATTTATAGAGTTAACATTTAAATACTGTTCATGTCAACTATTAAGTGGTACAACTGGGAATCTCATATACAATATGTCCAGCTTGTCGCTAATTAATAAGCTTTTATTTTGATGTTGTTGCAATACAGCTTCCGGCCACTAGCAGGAAGCATTGAGTGCAGTGGTTCCATCGTCAACCGGTTGGGTCGGTAACCGTCGGAGTGTCTAGATGGGAACCCGCAAGCTGGGGCAACCTCGCGAGATGTTTAAGGTTAGGCCAGGGGTCAGCAACCTGCAGCTCCGGAGCCACATGCGGCTCTTTAGCTCCTCTGCAGTGGCTCCCTGTGGATTTTTAAAAAAATGTGTGGAAATGAAGAACTGTCTTTTTGTTTACATTTTTTCATTTTTATCTATCATTGTTGTAGGTCTATGGTACGACAGAGTATTAGGGCCAAATTGAGGAAAAAATTAATAAATCTGAGATTACGAGAATAAAGTCATAATATTATGAAGTAGTAATTTTTCGTGTTATTTTCTTTTTTTCTCGTAAACTTCTGACTTTATTCTCATAATATTACGACTTTTTTTCTCGTAAAGTTATGACTTTATTTTTGTAATATTACGACTCTTTTTTTTTCTCGTAAAGTTATGACTTTATTCTCGTTATATTCCGATTTTTTTTCTCGTAAAGTTATGACTTTATTCTCATAATATGACGACTTTTTTTCTCGTAAAGTTATGACTTTATTCTCATTATACTACGACTTTTTTTCTCGTAATATTACTACTTTTTTCCTCGTAATTTTACTACTTTTTTCTCGTAAAGTTATGACTTTATTCTCATAATATGACGACTTTTTTTCTCGTAAAGTTATGACTTTATTCTCATAATATTACCACTTTTTTTCTTGTAAAGTTATGACTTTATTCTGGTAATATTACAACTTCTTTTCTCGTAATATTATGACTTCTTTTCTCGTAATATTACCACTTTTTTTCTTGTAATATTATAACTTTATTCTCGAAATATCTGACTTTTTTTCCCTCAATGTGGCCCTAATACTCCGTAGTACATTTGCACTTTGGCCTTCACTGCATCAGACTTATATACTATATACTTAGACTATAAACTGTGTTACCTTCATCAAAATGATCAAATGTTTCGCGGCTCCAGACAGAATTATTTATTTATTTATTGGCCAAAAATGTCTCTTTTGATAGTAAAGGTTGCTGACCCCTGGGTTAGGCATTTATCTCGATAGGTCGTCGGGTAGCAAATCTCGCGAGAGTTTCTTGCAGATCTCAGATCAGATTTCAATTCGCGGGTTACCTTCTAGACACGACCCGACCCGACCGAGGATCCTGCTGTCAGTTGTACGTTTTTCTGAAGAAAGGAGAAGGTGAGTGTCAAACAGGTGATATAAATCTATGTCAGGGGTTGCAAGTGTGGTCCTCTGTTGTTTAATTTAAACGTTTATGTGTTTAGCATTGCTAATATTTTATATTTTAACATGCTAAAGCTAGTCTGAAGATAACGGTCAACTAACGGTAGGTGAGTTGACGTCATCATTTAGGTGAGTTGACGTCATCATTTATATTTGGTGCAGCCAAAAGACCTCTTAGCGTCTTATGAAGCTGCTGTTTAGCTACTTAACCTAGTATTATTTTCTAAGTATGTGAGCAACTGTTTGGTGAATTGTAATGAAATGTTGTACAAAATATTCATAATCCCCAGAAGATGAATTTTAATATTACAGGCTGCTGCACTGACACAGCTGTGGCTAATTAAGCCTGATTGAGTCTGACTGGAGAGCAGAGAAACAGAAAGCTGGTCTGTCTGGTGGCACTTTTTTTTTGCAGACATTGTGTTTTTTTTTTATGTTGATATTCCTTTTATTATTTTGTAATAAAGCTGAATTCCACCTTATTTTTTTTTATGAAATAGAAAATGAAAATAAACTTAATTCATCCCTTTTTGACCCTGATAAAGAAATACACCTTGTATTTCAATATTAATTTTTGTATTTTAAAACTAAAAATCAAATAACCACACATTTTTTGTTTTTTAATATCCGTTTGTGAAAGGAAAATCAAATGACCAAAAGATACACTGACCTATGTCTTTACATTAATTGTTGAAATTCAGTTTTATTACAAAATACCAAATAAGCCAAAGCTGCATGGTGAAATTATCACTTTTCAGACAAGTTGTTGTTGTATGTTCAATGTTGTTCTATGAGACTATAGTTATATATTGAGCAACTCATCATGTGTAGACGTACATAAGAAAGTATTGGGTCCACCTTGACTTAGTAGTCACATTGTATCATATTTAGGGCCCGAGCACGAAAGTGCCAGGACCCAACGGTGTCCTGGCACGGAGTGCAAGGAACCTATTGTTTTTGTCAGTATTATTCTTTTTCTGCTGGAATATCGCGTTTTTGACGACCTTAGCCATCCCCAAAACTCACGAAAAGTGGAGTATGCGTCAGAACTGGTGGGAAATTCAATGTTCTGGAGTGACTGGGCTCGGGTGTCTCCAGGGGGCTCCATAGCGCCCCCTAACGTACGCAGTTTTTCAGAGAAAGTTTCTTCGATCTTCACGAAATTCAAGTATGTCATTGCTCACGCCCTCATACCTGGATTAAATGATTTTGAGATTTTTTCGGCAAACAGGAAGTCAGCCATGTTGGACTTCCTGCGTGATTTTAGAATTTACGAACGCATATTTGAAGACTTTAGGATGCACAAAAATGTATGAAACTTTACACGCACATCCAAACTAGTAATTACTTAATTTTAGTGGTGAAATTTTGCTTGGGCGTGGCATGTTGGCTCTCTAGCGCCCCCTTATGTCTTTCAGATTTTGAACATACCTTTAGGTACTCGAAAACTCATGAAATTTGGCAAAATGATAGACACCTGTGAACTTTATGTAACTGCATAGCCATTAGGCTCAGTGTGTTTTTATTCGGCTCTATAGCGCCCCCTAACGCGTTGAAATTTTAACTTTTGTCAAAGTTGATCCGATAATCATGAAATTTGGTATGCATATCCCACTCATCATTTGAAACATATTCCTCATTGGGTTTCATTAGCTCCGCCCACCCGGAAGTCGGCCATATTGGATTTCATGTCACTTTTAGCGTTTTATAGGCCGCGTACTTTAACGAACTCCTCCTACAGATTTAATCAGATCGATTTGAAATTTGGTCAGGACCATCTTAAGACCTTGAGGATGAAAAGTTATTAAAATCGTGAGTTTTCACTTAACGAGCGGAACGTGGCGTGGCGTCCATTTTGAGCCATTCGCCATGAAACAGGCAGTTATTGTAACTCAACTGTACATAGTCCGATCTGCCCCAAATCTCTCAGGTATGATGGTGGTACAGTCTTGAGGACATGTATATGAAAAATTATACTCATAGCCCCGCCCTAAGACGTTAGCCCCGCCCCCTTTCATATCTCATGAACCGTTTATAGTAGAGTCTTGTGGGATGTGTCATATCACTCAGCAGAGAGTGGGTTAACCCTAACTCAACTGTACATAGTTCGATCTGCCCCAAATTATCATTTGAAACATATTCCTCATTGGGTTTCATTAGCCCCACCCACCCAGAAGTCGGCCATATTGGATTTTATGTACGATTTTCCCAATTTTTTCGTTTTATTGGCCGCGTACTTTAACGAACTCCTCCTACAGATTTGATCATATCGAGTTGATATTTGGTCAGGACCATCTCAAGACCTCGAGGATGAAAAGTTATTAAAATGGTGAGTGTTCACTTAACGAGCGGACCGTGGCGTGGCGGCCATTTTGAGCCATTCGCCATGAAACAGGGAGTTATTGTAACTCAACTGTACATAGTCCGATCTGCCCCAGATTTCTCAGGTATGATGGTGGTACAGTCTTGAGGACATGTATATGAAAAATTATACTCATAGCCCCGCCCTAAGACGTTAGCCCCGCCCCCTTTCATATCTCATGAACCGTTTGTCGTACAGGCTTATGGGAGGTGTTATATCACTCAGCAGAGAGTTCCTGTTTTATTGGTTAAGGGTAGCCCCGCCCCCTACACATTAGCCCCGCCCCCTTTCATATCTCATGAACCGTTTGTAGTAGAGTCTTGCGGGATGTGTCATATCACTCAGCAGAGAGTGCCTGTTTCATTGGTGAAAGTTATGCCCGCCCCCTACACATTAGCCACGCCCCCTTTCATAACTCATGATCCGTTTGTCGTAGAGTCTTGTGGGATGTGTCATATCACTCAGCAGAGAGTGCCTGTTTCATTGGTGGATGTTATGCCCGCCCCCTACACATTAGCCCCGCCCCCTTTCATATCTCATGAACCGTTTGTCGTAGAGTCTTGTGGGATGTGTCATATCACTCAGCAGAGAGTTCCTGTTTCATTGGTGAATGTTATGCCCGCCCCCTACACATTAGCCACGCCCCCCTTCATAACTCGTGAACCGCTTGTCGTAGAGCCTTGCGGCAGGCGTCGTGGCGCTCGTCAGAGTTTCGGTTTCGCGGTGCCCGGCCGCGTCGGTCGGCGTCCCGCCAGCAACCCCGACCCGCGAGCAGGGGCGAGGGCCCTTTCATAGCTGCGTGCAGCTCTCGTTGTCTTTATTTTAGTCATTTGTTTAACCTCTTTTTTTTCTTCTCTTTCTCCTCCCTGTTGATGATGTGTCATTTCCTTGTTTTTCCACCAATAGGCTTGCTCATTGATGGAGAACCACCCTCCCACTCTACTGATTAGTATAACACAATATAGGTGTACAAGCTACTGCTGAATGCTCACAGTTACCCTGATGAAGACCTATGTTGGTCGCAACGTGTTGGTCATTTTAAACAATTATTGCCATGTAAAATAAAGGCATTTTAATTTTGTTCAAACACTACAGTGTGCCTTGGATTATTTTTGAGGGAGACTTGCATTTTGTACTCTTTTCCACCCATGCAATGAGCCTTTCACAAGACTGAATGATCCCAATACACCTGAAGGATCCAAAGAGCACCTGTATGTGATTACCACAGAGACCCAGCAGCGCTTCTACTCCATTGTCTTCAAGTTGTTGTATATTCTGTTATTTATCAATAATAATTTTGTGGGAACTCATTTATTTCATTTGATAGATTTATTTACAGCTGAATATTTTATTTAACTCAGTAGTGCACAGACCAGCTCAGTCAGCTAAATGCTTTGCTGAGAAGAGGTCTACGTGTAGAAGCCCAGTGTCTGTAACTATTGTGCTAATTTTATTTAATTTAATTTAGATTAAACACAACCTGGTGGCAAGACAGCGGTGGACCTCAACTCCAAACTTCAAACAACACAGACTTTGCTGCAAGGTGTTTAAGACCAGATCATCTACACATGCATGCTCAGGTAAGTAACTAAGCAAGTATGTTAAGTTTAACAAAACATCTGATGCAATGAATATCTTCCCTCTATTCTATTTTTAACACCCTGAAACACCAATGGTTGCCCATGTTCCACACTTGTTCCTGGTGCCTCCTTTGAGGTATAAGTGACCTCATTGGCAATCAAACCCTGACCCTGTCAGTACTCTGCTCTACATGCAGAGTAAAACTACACTACAGGATCTCTCTTTCCTGTGTATATGAGCCTCTCACAGAAAAACAGACAATATGGAATCTATTTAATTTAATTGTCCCCATGTCCTTATACTCCCCCAAGCATCACCATCTGTGATCCGCTAATTCTCTTTGCTGTGGGTAAAAACAGACTACGATGATTCCTCCAGGCTTTGGCCGTATGGCCTCAGCTGTCCACCAACCAACTATCCAACCCTGGATAGGACGGTGGTGCTGATGGTGCTGGATGTTTATTTTGTCCCACCCTCTGCCCGTTTCTCATTCATGCATCAACGCTGGCTGGCATGCAGATCCGTTCGACAGCTGTCCCCTTTGATCAGATGCTTGGCAGGCAGCAACAGAGCTGGTGGTATGGGTGTCTTGGCGGGTAGCTGCCCCTGGCACAAGGCAAGGGGCATAGAGGCTGGGGAACAGATGTTGAGGACGGGGGTGGCAGGACACTGCAGGACCTGTCTGGGATATGGGATACAGGCTGGACTCCAGAGAGATGGAGTCAGGGAAAGAGAGGATGAGTACGAGGCAAGCAACCTAGAGGGGAGAAGCAAAAACAGATCAGGTGAATACTATATTCAGTTTCTGTTTTCATTATTGTTATTATGGCAGCAGCTGAATCTCTGATATGCTTACACAGTGCTCCTCTATGTAAACGTTCCAGCTCACACAAACTCAAGTTAAACTCGTATCCTAATGAACCTCCCAGCTTTAACAGTTCCCTTGCAGTACTTATCTGCGGAAGTTTATTGTCCTCAGTACACTTCAGATTTCCAAAATACGCTGAGTGTACATGGTGAGTTAGCATTAGCACCGTTCTAGCCCTCTCTTTGACAATTAATTTTAAGTATCTAACTGCACTGGGGCTTCTTCTGGCAGGGCTACGACTTGGGGTTTTAATTTTGGATGCTTCAGGGAATATGCTAGGCATTTGTCCCATGTCAGCATTTTCTTCTGTTGGCTTTAAAAAAAAAAAACGAAATAGAGAGCATAACCTAATATATCAAGTATACTTTCTTATATCACTTTTATGTACTTCATTAAGAGCCAGCCTTAGTATGGCAAAGTGCATCCACAACTTTTCAAGTTGTGACCCTTTGCTGTTATTCAGCCCTGATTTAACTATTAATAGCTTCTTTCAAATTTATATCCTATGTTTCGTTTTAACTCGTCTCTTATTTCTTCCCTCTTTTCTTATGTCATCCTTATGTTATCAGTCATCTGCCTCCTTTATACTCATATTTAAAGGCATTTGCACCAACCCATTTGCTAACATTTATTATCCTTCTTTACACTTATATGGCTATTACAGATACTGCACACATAAATTTGTATTGTTGCAGTACGCCTATTTCAAATGCATTTCTCTCCAAAGCCAAGATTGCTGTACCAAGCTTTCTAAGACTAAATGTCCCACACCTCTTTGTAACAGGCTCATTTATGAGGCCTGGTCAGGGCCAAGGACTAACGAAGGGAGACAACCGAAATCGGTGTGTCTGAAATTAGAGCAGTGGGAGGTGTGCAGGGAATCAGTCAGCATCTTCCCAGTTTCATTACAGCATGGACCATTAGCTGCTGGCAGGTCATTGACATTCCTGGTCACGATGTTTAGAGCTCTGCTGCCACAATGCCAGTATGAACCAATCAGGCCACTTGTAAACACAGAACACAGATGCTAATGAAAGTTGATGGGCCTTTTGTATTGGCTGAAAGGTTTCTGGAAAATATGAAAAGGACATTTTGCTGAGTTGTGTTGTGTATAGGAAAAATAAATAATAACCACCTCAATTCTGTGCCGAATGATTGCAGTTTGATTTGCATACAGTATTTCCCTGTATGTGTGATTTGGAAAGTTTTCAGGTACCAGGTGTTTTTTCCTCACACCTTTACCTTCATAACAAACCATCTGCCAGTGAGGCAAATCTAATGCTCATCACACCTCTGTGGCTGACAGGTTGTGGTTGATGCACCACAACAGTTTGCCACAATCCTGCAGATTGTGAATAAGAAACACTCTGAATTATTAAAAGATCGCTCTTGGCCATGATGCTTGGAGCCCAGTTGTCACAACATTAGCATGTTGAGAGTAATATTCTGAATATAGTGTCCACCAAGTTACAGCAGAATTGGTTGAATTTTAGATAAGTCACTGAAAGAAACATGTGACCTGGAGTTATGTGGTCCATATTTTGAAATTAGAGAGGATATTACAAAAACTGTTTCTGATACCACAGGCGCTATGATTTTTAATCACCTTTGCATAATGATAGTAGTTTGGTATGTAGATGATGTTTTGATGTTTAAATGAGGCTAAACTTTTGGCATGATAAATGTGCTCGCAGGTGTTTTGCTCATTGTCACTTTCAGCAAACAAGAGTGACTGAAACTCTGGCTTTACACACTGTTTTTCATGTTTATAAAACAAAATACGCCTGCCGGTTGCAAATCCAATGATGATTACACCTCTATGTTAGACAGGCTCAGAAACACGATCCAAACTAGCCTGAGGATGTGTATATGAAATTAATTTTTTTCTGTCTTCATAATGGTTCTCTGTAATGAAGCCATGTTGTCAAGTTTATTCATGAACCAACTATACATACTGCATGCTACAGTTAGGCAATTGGAATATGATGATGTATACAGTGAAACATTGCGATGGACGAGGATATCGTTGTTGGGGGTGTGGGTGGACGGACTCAACTCTCTCAAAGTGTGACAAAAACGACGTTAAAGATAGCACTGGATAGGCTCAGTTTGATGAATGACACAACAACAACATTGACAGCTCAGTGTTAGATTATCTACACTATATGGCTAATATTTAATTATCAAAATGTAAGCCTTTTATAACATTAACGCTGAAAACACACCAAGCAGCGGCAGATTGTGTGCTGCGGCGAGCTGCGGCGAGCTGCTTTGCAATGCGGTGGCCGCTACGAGCTCAGCAGGCTGTGGCCTTGTGATTCTGCTGTTAAGTACTGCCAAACTAAAAGTTGGGGATAGTTTAACCAGAGTATACCCGCAGGGAATCCGTTAACATATACTGTGACTCCTGTGACATGTTGACCTATGTTACAAAGAATTTCTTCCCGCCTGAAACACGTGAACACACCTCCCGGCCGCAGAAAAATTGTTTGGTGTGTTTCCAACGCAACTTTCCTCACAGAGCACAGTGTGAAGCTTTTGTCAGGAAAAAAGCATTGTCTGTTTGTATTATATTGCATAGAGCGCACATGCCGCCACTGATTAATTTAACTATGTTAAGTCAAGTGTCTCATGCTGATTGACATCACGTTCATCATTTTATTCCTGCCTAGTTGTCTTAAAGCCTGTGGTGTTAATGCACAGACTGAGCGGAGTTATTAAAATTCAAACAAACCAACAAACCAACGCAGGTGAAAACATAACCTCCTCCCTAGGCCTTTGGCCTTGGTGGAGGTAATAATATAAATCAGCGGGGACATTACAGCGCAGTAGGCGATTGTACTCTTCAATTCTCAAAAGTCAAAGTGATCATGAATCTGCAAAATCCTAGTTGACAATGCAAACTCTAAGAAACAGGGACGGGTGTTTTTGCATAGACATTTGCAGTATGTCTGACAGTTAATGTGCGACACCAACTCAGTTTGAGTATACTTGGAGTATCTGGTTCCCCAACAAGAGCAGGAAACTTGCTCCACAGAGAAAAGGCTGCATGGGATTCAGCTTTTCCCCAAGTTCTTTTCAGAATATGCATATCATATTCTTTTTGACAAATGGGGTGCTAATGATCAAAACACAACTCACAGAGGCCTTTAAAGAGCCTGTCAAATTCAGCAGGCAGGTTGATGGGAGGAAGGGGAGATGTCATGTGTCAAAGGAACAGGTAGCTACGCTACCACTTGAGAAACAAGGGAGAGGATGTCAGTGAATAATGTAGGTAGGAGTTTTGCATGACAGAGGTTTGATATGCTCATTTGACTTGTCACTAAAGAGTGTGTACAGCTGTATGTGTGCGTATCAGTGTGTGTGTGCATTTTTGAAAACCTCCAAGCTGCTGATTTTGTTTTTGTTTTAAATTCATCTGAAAGACTCAATGAGCTCGTCTGACTAAACCTGAAAATACATTGTGGTCCTTCTAAAAACAAGGCTGTTGAGATACAATTTTTTATCTTGAAAGAATAGGAAGTAAATTGAGTAGAAACGGTGCAAAACCAAAGAAGAATGCAAAAAGAAAAACAGGAAGGGAAGTAGCAATGATTCTACGGTATAGGCAGAAATAATAAAATAGCCCAAGCCAAAAAGAAAGGAAAGGTAAGCAGAGGATCAAGTTGTCAGCTGGTGGCAGCCACTTCTGATTCAGTCAATCATAATCAGTTCTATTGTGAATAACTGAATATGAATCACTTGTGATGCATATTCCTCACTCATACTTTTGGCTTTGTAATACAGTATGTGAGCTGAGACAGAGACAGTCTCCCGCTAGAGTTTTTGATAATAACTGAAGGAGTAATGCTTTCAATTGTCTGCTAGTGAGTACAGGAGCTATCCATCATTGGCCTTCGCTGTCTTCATTTTCTCTAATTGGCATTTCCTGTGGCTGCCGGTTAGAAGTTATCCTGTCTCCTTGTGCAATCTGAGGTGCTAAACCTCTTGCTATTCTGTATTTCTTTGCATTCTCCCTCTTTTCGTTTTTCCTTTTCATCTCTAACCTACTCTGCAGATGTTGCCAAGCTTTCTGCATTGCTCATAGTTAAATTGAAGCTCCCTCCCTACTCCAAGCCAACTTTCAGCTTCCATTTAAAATCTAGATCAGAGGTCGAAACCTTTTCTATATGTCAATTTACAAAGATAGACGACCGGTGGGCCAGTGGCATTTGTGTGCATATGTTTGATGTTATTTTTGTTATTTTAAATTTTTTTTAATTTTTTTTTTTCAATTTACATAGTAAATGATAGTCACACTATTATCTTATAGTTTTAAATAGGGTGACGCTGCCACACTACTGTACACACACTTACCTCTACACATAACAAACAGCGAGAATTACGAATAATAATTATTGTTGAATATGAATAATGCTGTCGAATTATTCCTTATTTTATGAACAGTGGTTTCCTGGATGAAAGCCCTGTGTTGTTGGGCCTGTCCACCTCACTTCTCGCCCGCCCTGTGTGTCTCTTTTGCTCTTAATTTACGCTCTGGGAATGAGAACGAGCTGAAATATTGTAGTATAGTATTCGCTTTTTCACATTCCATTGAAAATGGCATAGCATGCCCACACTGTCATAGATCTGATCTAGATGTTTGTCCATTTCTCTCATATTTTATATCCCTCTTCCCTCTTCCTTCGTCCCTCTCTGTTTCCCAGTATCACTTCTTGATGAGGTCGACGACCTACATCACATCTTATCAATTCACTGTACTGTAGTTCCTTGTAGTAAGCCAGCAGAATTCAACTGTCAGATATTTCTTTGTGTGTCAGGTGTGACAGTGTACTCTGAAACACAATAATGTTGCATTTTAGCTTATGATACAAATGTTCATACAGTATGGGATATGGAGAACACAATCAGGGCACACTTTCTAGTTCAAAATAGCCTTTACATAAGATGGTTTTGTTTGGATCAACAGTGTATAAGTCCGTGACCCTAGCAAATCAGTATTGTACAGCATTACGTCTGTCCTAAGGTGTGGGGAGAAGTTATGAAAATGAAATAGTACTTGCATTTACTCTACTACGAGTATGTTTTTTTGTTTTTCATTAAGCACGGGAGAAGCAACAAGATAACAGCCTTCAAAATGAAAATCTCATGGCTGGAATTTAATTTTCCTAATTTCACCCCCTCGCTCCCTCCACATATCTGTATTCCATTATTCATGGATGACAAGAGTTGCCACGGAAAGTCTTGCCCCACTTTTCCATTTTCCCCCCTCTTGAAATATGTTGAAATAAAGCTGAAACCAATCCGGCTTAAGGCCCTCTCTATGTTTCCTCATAGCTCCTTCCATTCCTGAAGTCTAAATGAGAATTAACTGGGAATCGGGCCTCTGTGTGTGATACAGATTGCAGTTGGAAAGCAGGTTATCCTTTCACAGGAATAGGCCTGGGATGACACGACACAACACCTTGTTTTTGTTCCCAAATCCGCAGGTGAACAATGGAAGCACTGTGCACTGGCATCAGCTGAGCCAGAGATGCCAGCCTTGTCTCCTCTGCACACTCTGTTTTCTGCTGACGAGGGACAAGCCATAGTGCAAAAGTGGAGCAAACAGCTAAATATACACAAAAAAAAAAAGTTCACTGCCCCACAATCAGTAATGTGCTCCTGTGTGAATACATTTACACTATGCCTGTCTGTGAGTGGATGCATGTTTGAATTTTTACTTGAATTAATACAAATGTGAATGCGGTTGCATTAGCTTGCATGTTGTGTGCTTTGATGCGACGCAGAGCTTTGTTTAGCTGTGTGTAGTTGTGTGCCTATATTGTCCGGGTGTATTACAAGTCTATAGCTTTGGGGTTTTTGAGTTCTTCTCTGGGAGATGTGTTCAGTCTTTCCATTAACTATTGAAAACAACATCTGCTTTGGAGAATTCCTTGTCAAGCTCTGAATCCTGAAGCAGCGAAGAGGCTTGAAGAACCATTAAATATGGGCTCCTGCTGCCACTGAACAGTCATAATGCACAACTTGTGGCATTGGGGATTTCACAATATGACAAATACTGACGGCCAAGAGTTTTTCTTGACATGTGTTTGGGTGCCAGGAGATTTTTCAGACAAAAGTTTGAACTGCCAAATTCCTTTAACTCCAGCTAAAGTTTTCTTGTCCCTAGTAGCGAACTAAGACAAAACGTGTGGATGGATTCAATTTGCACATTAGCTGATAGTCTTCAAGGGAGTACTTAGATATGGATTTCTACGGAGGGTTCTCGGAACATGATTTCAGCTTTGTAATTAAAATTTCATCAAGTAATGAAGCGAACCAGAGGCTAAATGAGCATAAAGGTTAATCATCTGTTCAATAGCTAGAAGGTCAGACTTTGTGTACTTTGGATTATGTGAGATATTAAGTCTGTGCAGGCTGCTAATATCGGCTGTGCGCTGACATGAAGCTAATGGACATGTTAAGTGTGAGCTCTGACAAGCATTGTCGATTAAAGGTTAATTGTTAATTATCACAATGTGTTGAAGACACCAATAGCACAGCAGGAAGGAAACAATAATTGTTTATGACCTTGAGACAGCTTGAGAGAGAGAGCTTAAATGAGAGACTGAGAGGCAGAGAAAAAGAGAAAGTGTCTGCTCTATGTAATCTATGTGTGCAAATGTGTTTCTGGATGTATTCAGCAGACACACAGTCTTATTTCATCTGCCTGCTGATAACTATGTGGCCTTTGTGCCTGTGTTAAAACCTACTTTAGGAAATGATTGCAGGTGAATTAGCCGGCCCTGAGAGTCTTATGATTATGAAACATTGCAGCAATCACCTAATGGTCCATATCCGAGGTCCGTGTACGTTTTGATAGTTTGTTCACTGGATTAAATCCAAAGTGGTAGAAACGAGAAAACAACCCGCACCTTCATCTCATCCTGTATGTCTACAAAGTGCTTTACGAAAGTAAAACAAAATTATTTTTACTCTATTGTCATAATTTTAATGTCTCTACTGAAATGGCCTGTGTTGAACAATGAAAATATTATAAATATGCAGACTATCATAGCTATTTACTCACGTACTTATTTATTTATTAAACTTTTTGCCCAGCTGCTTCCCAGAGGAGCATAAAGTGAGCGATGGACATGAATGGAAGTTAGAAAAATCCAGCACACAGATTTTAAGAGCAATCTTAAACTTTTTCATGTCAAAGACCTCCAAAATCGATGTACAATAGACCACAGACCCTGGATGTATAAGAGGATGTGCCATGTGCTTTTGCCGTGCATGTTAATAAATAGCCTACAACTACGTTAAATTCTGTTTATTTCATGCTAACAGCATTAGCTACTGGCTGATAGTCGGTTGTTTGGGAACAGAGACGTTAATACATCCACCACAGTACAGGCTCACAGCATACAGCTCATGGGTGTAATATAAGATAATAAAAGTGTTTAATTACAGCCAATATATCCATTGTTACAGCCGCATACAACTAGCAGGAAGCTGGCAGAACCAGGAAGGGGGATCCCTCCTCTGTTGCTCTTCCTGAGGTTTCTTCCTTTGTTTCTCCCTGTTAAAAGGTTTTTTTTTTGGTTAAGTTTTTCCTTATCTGATGTGAGGGTCGTACTGTAAAGGACAGAGGGTGTCGTATCCTGTACAGATTGTAAAGCCTACCAGGGAAAATTTGTGATTTGTAATTTTGGGCTATACAAATAAAATTGACTTGACTTGATATGTCATATGAGCGTGCAGGGCGGTGCAGTCCTGTGGGTCTGATGCACGTTCATTATGCCGAAGAAAATAACTCTGGATTTGGCTATTAGTTAATTTTATAACTTCTAGGACATACTGATTTAAATGAGGGCTATTTAAGTCTTCGTACTGCGAAGTTGATTTACTTCCAAAAGAAATGATCCTCTGATATACAGACATCTCTTTATACGTCCATGGCCATGGACTCATTGGCGTTTTCAGTCCCAATTTGCTTCTATACCCTTTGTTTCTAATGAGTGAGCTAGGGTGAGTGAGAGCTGTCTGGTGATGTTACATCACATGTGGAAAAGCCTCCATATATGGACAACTACTGTTCCCATGCGAGTGTAGTCTTGATTGACAAGTTTATTGATTAGTTGGCCGGACCTGTGAGAATGCTGACTTGCCGACGGGGCTTTAGTGTTGAGTAAATGAGAGGAATATTTAGCTTCACTGGATGCCAGACAAAGAGCGGGACCGCATGCATTAGCTTGAATTTTTAACTGGCTCATTCAAAGCCTAATTATAGCTTTTTAATTTAGCTCATGAATGAGAATCTGTTCAATTCACTTGAAACAGACGACAAGTGAAACGACACATTTGGTTTAATGCTTGAATGTGTGAAACAGATTGTGAGCTCTTCTGTTGGGTAACCTCCTCATCTCTTCCACAGTAATCCACAGATTTACCTCTGCATCCTGAAAGCTCTTAACCTTGATTTTGAAACAAAACCTGGGTAAATGCACCCAAACAGCTCTGTAAGGTAGATCCCAGTTACCATAACATGCTCACAGTGTGGGGTCATTATTGATTTAGGCTAATCCTTCCCTATATACAGGATTATCCCTGTCTGAGACTGTACAAACCACTGTTTACCAAAGACAACAGAAGGTATCAGAAAGCCCAGTTGAATTCAATCAGACGAGCAGCTAACACTGATCTGTGCTAATCCGGCCAATGACAGGGTCTGTCAGAGCAGGTTGTCATGGTGACACCTGATATTCTGGGATGGAAAAGATAGCGTTTGTTGAATGCCCCGCTGTGTAAAGATAATGATTTCAGGCCTTTTTCGTATTCTGCCAGCACGTTACGAATCATTTTCTGGGCTTTGGGGGAAAATTTAACATTTTATGCCAAACAATAAAGAACTGAGAGTGAGAAAAGCATCAGAGATATAAAGAGGAGATGTACTGTATGTACTCACACATACAATTTCATGTGGTTGTGCATGCATTTTCACATACAGAAAAAAAACGAACCACAAATACAGACAGGAACGCCGACACACACATTCTTACAGTACAGTGGAAACCGCTTATAGTGATCACGTCTGTCTGGGTCAAATTGATCACTATAAGTGGATGATTATTATAACTGAATATTTGTTGATGTGCATCATTTCTCATGCAGATTACCATCTAATTGACATTTGTATATTTATTACATGAATACAAAGTAATGAAACGGACCGCTTCCCTATTTATTGGCTCGCTGCCAATTAATTCTTCTGCCTTTTCCCTCACCGAGGGTGAGGCGTTGCCATTTTTGGCCGGCTCTGCGAGGCAAGCGTGCATGCAGATGAATGGCGCCCCTTTGATGAAGCTCCTCACTCTCTCACCTGGTAGCGGCATGGCGGGAGACGGGCGCCGGTCTGCATGAGGAGCCGGTTGAGGATCGGAAAAAGTTTCATTTTGGGGGCATTACGTGACTATTATTATCAGTCCACAGACACACATTTGTTTTTCATTCAGAGATGACTTTCCTTTTCCCGCCACATTATCATTGTGCACGCAGCATCAGCCTCAGGTATCCAGCCGGAAAGCAGACGGTCCGTGAGGCAAAGTATCAAGGTAGTTAAGTAAAAAGCAAAACAAAAATTCAATCAACGTTAGTCTAACGTAGTTTTAAAGTGTTTTTCAATACGTTGTCATATATGTGGTATCATGTATATGGTACATCTCCAGTTTCCCTCTTGCCAGCCACCGCTACATAGCAAATTGTCGTCTTTTTTCTCTAATCCACTCTCAAGTGGAGTCCACTTCAGGTGCTGTCTTTGCCCTTGTGTTTGCTGGTGCATTGTGTTGACCGCTGGTGTACAATGCGTCGTGAAAACCTGCACACCCCTGTGTTGGTGAGCTGTTTTTGTTTTCCAGCCAAGCTGTAGAGTAGCATGCGACTAAGCCCAATGTGTGATTTGTGCTGGGAAGCTGGGAACCCGCTGCTTTGTTTTGCTGTTTTTTTCAACAACTGTTTCATGCTAATGCGATGGGCTCAGATCTCCTCGCAGTGGGAAAAGATGAATTGATGTTACACACTCCTCCGTTCCCCCCACACAACTCGTTTCTCTCCAGGAGAAGGATGTCTGTAAACTAATTAGTTGTTGTTGAGTTTTGCCTTCTTTGTGAGTGTGGGTGTGGGTATTTTCCACACAAGTGGGTGGATGCATGCCAGGTTATAAGTGTGTGTGTGTGTGTGTGTGTGTGTGTCTGGAGTGTTGAGGACCACAGAAAATACTAGAGTGATGTTTTTCCTCTCGCTTCATTTTCTAACCATGTAAATTAGGGTTCTTGTTTGTGTGGGAGCAAATATACTGCACACTGAGGTCTATTCTTCATAATAATATCACATTGTGACTGTCTAATCATGTGGAAGATGGGCCTCAGTTGAATTAACACCAGCATCCTATGCCTGCACAAGAAAGGAATTAGTAGTGTTTGTTTTAGATTCAGAGTAGAACATTGATCAAATGTCTCAAAATCTCTCAAAAGGTGTGAGTCATGGAGGCAGTATAATTAAGTGCCCCCTCTTTGCATGTACTATGTAATAACCTGATACTGATATTTTCAATGCTTATATGAAAAACATTATTACTAAGGATGTCAATCGATTAAAATATTTCATTGCGATTAATCGCATGATTGTCCATAGTTAATCGCAAATTAATTACACATTTTTTTTCTGTTCAAAATGTACCTTAAAGGGAGATTTGTCAAGTATTTAATACTCTTATTAATATGGGAGTGGACAAATATACTTGCTTTATGCAAATGTATGTATATTTTTATTATTGGAAATCAATTACCAACATAAAACAATGACAAATATTGTCCAGAAACCCTCACAGGTACTGCATTTAGCATAAAATATATGCTAAAATCATAACATGGCAAACTCAAGCCCAAAAGGCAACAACAGCCGCCAGTGTGCTGTCTTGACTATGACTTGCCCAAAACTGCATGTGATTATCATAAAGTGGGCATGTCTGTAAAGGGGAGACTCGTGGGTACCCATAGAACCCACTTTCATTCACATATATTGAGGTCAGAGGTCAAGGGACCCCTTTGAAAATGGCCATTGCAGTTTGGAGTGTTATTTAACCTCCTTCTCGTCAAGTTAGTATGATATGGTTGCCAATGGATTCCTTAGGTTTTTATAGTTTCATATGATGCCAGTATCTTAACTCTACCTTTAAAATTAAGCTTGGTATAACCTCTGGAATATCGATTGCATTAATGCGTTAAAGAAATTAGTGGCGTTAAATAGAATTTGCGTTAACGCGTTATTATCGCGTTAACTTTGACAGCCCTAATTATTACTCTTTTGATTGTGAGTATTGATTTTATTTTTATAATCAAACACTTACATGATAAGATTCTTTAAAAACATTTTTATGCGCAAATCCTTCTCATCCCTGCTGTGGATTTTCATTGCAGGTTGATGTGAGGCTTGAGGGTCTCCACACTGAACGAGGCCTTTGGGTCTTCCACACACCAACATGACCAAATCCATTTCTAATCTTCATATTTGGACACACAATGACTCAAGGCAGAGACATATTGAATGCCCTTTTCTTTGCTCTCCCAAGATTACCTGTCAGGCTTGTCATGGTTGGCTGATGTGGACATTGTTTCAATTCTTTCTTTGAATGTGGTGTGTGTGTGTGTGTGTGTGTGTGTGTGTGTGTGTGTGTGCGTGTGCGTGTAGTCGCTCCAGCAATCATGGGGAGGTGACATTCTTTATCTACATCTTCAGGCAAGTACCTTGGAGCTGCCTTGGTTACAGACCATGAATAGATCCTACATAGCAAGTCGTAGCTTTGTAACATTGCACAGCAACAGAGATATCTTGAGAGTGGTGGGCTGTGTAAACGATGGTATTCTACATCTGAAACGAGACTCTATCTCATGCTTGAATGCACAGGGAACAAGCGAACCAACATAAACAGATGAGGGTTAAATATTCTGCATAAAGAAAATATGTGATGGGTTTAGTAGCAAACCAGTTTCCTGAGGCACTTCATCACTCCAGCCAAAGCACACAAGTCAAGAGGGAGCAAGACAGAGGCACTTGACATTGCCCCCTCTGTTTTACATTTCCTTTCCTTTCATTGAATAAATGTGGTTATAAAACAAAGGACAGGATAAGAAGCAACCATAATGGTACATTTATCTGGAGAGAAGATATCTTTTATCTTCTCAGTCTGAGGAGGAATTCTTTTTCACACCAATTTCATAGGAAAACAAGAGATGAAGATATTTAGTTGATACTGCTTCCAATTCCAAACTGTTGTCTGGATAACCACAATATAACAAACAATCCATTTCGGAGAGTCTCAATACAAATGTGGGTGGCGGTGGCAGCTTTGTAGATTGGAGAGAGAGCCCAAGGCACTGGCTTACCTTAACAATCCAATTTACTTCCATGGAAGATGGCCAAAATACATCAGTGCCACTTATTGCCTGTTCTGTATGTATCTTTTTTCAGATTCCCCCAGCTCTTTCACTTGATGAACAATTTATCTGCAAGGTATCAGTTTCAGGCTTTGTGGATGCTGGGCTACTATTTCATAAGAAAAAAAAAATCAATCCAAATTACATTCTTCTTCGCAGGCATCCCTGCAATGATCCATAATTTACTTATTAGGTACTTTACTCGTAGTTGGCATGCAGCGTCAATGACAGGGGGCCAAGAGAAGAGTGGCCTTAATCACAATATCATTCAAAATAATATTCCCTGCCCAAAAAGTGATGTTCAACAATTTTGCTCTTCCAAACATTGTAATTACTGAAAGTACAAAATGCAATTTCACTGGCCTTAATATGTCTGTGGCAGCTGGGTTGCGTTATTAAAATGACAGTGATTTAAACTACACCCAAAAAATATTTCTTGAGTAGCAAACTTCTATTTATTGCTAATCGCAGACAAAATAAAACAGTAGTACTCATCATACCAACAGTTGAGTGCATATGTCTCTGTACTTACTAGGACTGGCAATCGATTCAAAATATTTAAACGCAATTAATCGCATGGTTGTCCATAATTAATCACGATTAATCCCAAATTAATCACACATTTTTTATCTTTTCAAAATGTACCTTAAAGGGAGATTTGTCAAGTATTTTATATTCTTATCAACATGGGAGTGGGCAAATATGCTTGCTTTATGCAAATGTATGTATATATTTATTATTGGAAATCAATTAACAACATTTAGTACTGCATTTAGCATAAAAAATATGCTCAAATCATAACATGGCAAACTAACTGGCAGCAGGAAACAACAGCTGTCAGTGTGTCAGTGTGCTGACTTGACTATGACTTGACCAAAACTCCATGTGCACTGCATTTAATTTCTTTCACTGCTGCTTTTGCTCTGTTGCTTGCCATCTTTAATGTAAAAGTGTTTTAACATGTTTGTGAGGATACAATGCTGTCAAAGCAACCTCTGGAGTTTACATTGCTGCCAGCTCACTCCTTCAAAGACTCTATCTTTATTACTGGAAAGCATTCTGTTAATGCTGGTTTATATGGCTCTCTCAGAGTATAGTGGGTAGAGGCCATACTGCACAAACTCTTTACTATTAATGGGACGAAAGCACTACATTTTATTGCAGGTCGCTGTGCAATTTACACAGTGTACATTCAGTTATTGTGACATTTTCTTCGTCTAAAACAAGAAAAACGTATTTCCTTTTGTTGTATGTGATCATTCAGCGTAAAAGCTATTTTGCAACGAAAATAGCTGCAGTGGTTGTTTTCCTGTCATTTCCGTTGAAAATGCCACTGCCTGTTATAGAAATGGCACACAAAAACAAGTTATAGGTAATTTTGAACAAAATGCCACCATGAAATTATGTCCACTCAAACAAACTGCTTGAAGCTTTGTTACCTACTTTTGCAGTTTGAAGCATTTCAGACCTTTCTATAAGCATAACAAGATGGGTCTAATACAGTGGTGACTTTATAAAAAGCTTGGACTGATATCTGTTTTATTATTTCCTGTAAGAATCCTCAACAGCCATTTTTACCCACTTAAGAGTTGGATAGATTGCTTCCATTAAATGTCATGAATAAGTAATTGGAATCTTTGCTGCCGTGATGGGGAAATTATGAGGAAATTGAATTTATACGAGCATACACGCAGTAGCACATATGACAACACACACACATTTTAATTGAGTCTATTATGTTTCTGAGTCATCCAACTCCTCCTAGGCCATGACAGGCCAGCTGATAATATAATGTGATAGGTCTCTTCTCACACCCCCAACCCTGTGAAGACAGGAAGGAGGTAATAATTACAATGACTTTAGTGTACTCACTTCAGACATTATTGTGGCATTCATCAAAACCCTAACAGCCGTTTTGAGGGCTGGTTGCAAACGTCAGCCAGCATCCACCGCGTTGACAGCCAGAAATAGGTTTCTAAATGCCACCTTTGGACAATTTAATGACATTTTCTAAGACTTTCCTAAACATGGTTAACCGCCACCATTATATCCCTGTTCACTTAGTGTCTGTGCTGAGATGAAGCGTGGCGGGGGAAGTAATGGCTGGTTAAGGTTTCGCAAATAGAATGAAGCATTTTCACGGCAAACTGGACCCATTGGCAAGAGCAGGACTAAACTACAATGCCAAACTCTGCTCTAATAAAGCACTCACATCATCACAGATGTCCTTTTCACCACCCATCTCTAAATAAAGTTAGTTCCAGTCCCTGTTTGTATCATTTTAGGGACGCTTTCACACTCACTGATGCACATCGTGCTGAAACAGTCCTTCTGAGAAATGATGCGAGAGTAACACAAAATGCAAGCAAGCGGCCGGTGCAGTTCACCAAAGTGGCTGAGTCAATGATGTACTAAGCAGCTACATGTGAAGTGAAACAATTATGAAACTATGCTTTTTTTCCGTTAAGTTGGTCTCAGTAACTTTTGGAAAAAGTATATATATTTTGCATCACATTCGATATTATATTTATATTACTTCCCTATACAGGGTTGGACTGGGAACAAAATTCAGCCCTGGCAATTTTCATCTTTTTCTCTTCGACCTTCTGCTCCCACCTTTTCGCTTTTTCTGTCCTTTATTTTTAATTCAACTCTGCTCTTTTTGTATTGATTTCATTTGATTATTTCCCGCTTGTCCTCTGAACGGATTCACTTTAAGGGATTGGGGGAGGTGACGATGGTCGGTACCACTGCACCTGCCGTATAGGTAGCCTATTTACAATTTTGGGACCGTGTAACCTCTAACTAGATGGGCTGTTCCAACATCAAGGTGGCCGGGGCCGACAGGCCAATTTTTTTCCCACAATTTATTTTTCCACATTGCTGGTGGTGGCTTGGGCCGGCCTTTCTTGCCAGAATTGGCAGTCTGAATTTCCAGTCTGAGCCTGTCTGTATATTAATATAAACACTAGGTAGGCCTATCACTAATAAATCATATCAGCCTGCTGTACACTGTTAGCATAGATTGCTGACTCTGTTTATATATTTATTATATTTTATTATATTATATCACACTACTGTCACTTTAACCATTTTAATTTATCATGCTTAGACCAGGAATTATGGAAGCGTACTTCTCCTGTCCTTGGTGTCCTACCAGAACAGGACGTGTGCCAATTTAGAGTCCCAACCCATATTAGACTTTGGCCTATAGCTTACCAGCCCAAGAAATGGAAGGTTTTACATTATTTTGGTTCACAGAGTAGCACTGTGTATGTGTGTGTGCGCGCATGCACATTGTATTCAGGCCTGGCTGCACAGAAATTGTTTCCCGTGCCCCGAGTTCATGTTTACCTGCAGGGTAGAAGTAGACTTAACGTTGAAGTTTAACTTAAAGTTTAAGTTTGCTTCATTGCGGCTGACTGGATGAATTGCTTATCCCGACCTGCCTGAAAAAAAGGAATGCATTTATTGTAAAGGTCATTCACTGCCAGCATAGCTATTGAATTTGCTGAACCTTGCCCTTTTTCTTTTCCACTCCCAAACACAACAAAATATACACATACACATTCCTCAAACTGAAAAACATAGACACATCTGGAACTTATGTCCACACTGAAGTCTGCAAGGAAAATGTCAGTGTTAGAGGGACCGGCGGAACAACATTAGCCAGGTCTGCTGATGAATATAGAAGTAGACTGCATGAGATGAGAGGAGGGCAGGTAGAATTGAAGGTGTAAACTCTGACGAGCACAAAATGAGAAATTGGGGAAAACATTTCAGGCAGAAAGTGGCTGGAGGTGCTGATTATGCAGGAGAGAGGAGCTGTGTGTCTCTACCACTGCATCAGGGTTGGACAGTAAAGGACTAAAGGGACTGCAAAGAATGACTGTGTTTCTTCATGACTGCACTTTCTGTCTGTCCCCGTCTGTCATCGCTCTCTATATTACATTGTACGTCTGACTCACCGCTTGTCCTGTCGCAGTTAATCATAGTGTAAGTCTCAGCAAGTGCTCATAAACATGTTACAAATGTTAACTTTGAGTGAAACAGAAAAGAAACAAGACACAGAACTCACTTAACGCCTCATACGGATATGTGAAAGGAATAACCTCTGCTCTATCGGTTAACCTTCTTTCCGGAGCTTATCTGCTCTTAATGAACACAGCTACCCGTTAAATCCTGACAAATGGACCTCAGGTCGCCTAACGAGCAGAGAGCCACATCTATTACCAGCTACACATACCTCACCTTGCTAATGCTAATGCCAAGAGAGCTTTAATGAGGGTCGTCTTGACGTCTGACAGAATGTTTTGCTGAATCTACTGCCTGGTGCAGAATACATAACAAGGCTCATGTTTCACTTGCAATCTTTCTCTGTTCCCTCACGATTGTATTTATGATAAATACAACGCACTTCTTGCTTCATCACTTCATGCTACACCTTTTTCAACATTCTCTCCTCTGCCTATTATAATGAGTTGCATGCCTCCTTGAGTAATGTTAAATGGCCCATGCTGATGTAACTGGTTCAATTACTGCACAAGGTGCCCAAACTGAATACTAAAAAGACAGCTTATTCACAAGATGAGTGAGAAATACTTTGCAAGAAAGAAATCAATGTATGTCATTTATACCCAGACGGAGACCCTATCTGCTGCAATTTCAAATGAACCAATTTACTCAAATGCTCGAAACTGAAGTCAAACCTGCATAACCAACCATTTTCAAAATGTGCGCCTCCACACAGAGCTTTGACCTGCACAATTATTCAAGGTGGAATGGATTCAAATAACCTTCTTAGAAAAGTGGCACAGGCTTTAAGCAGAGGGGGCAATCATAGGCACAGAATGAGAAACCCAAGTAGGGCAGCAGCTGGCTGCAAAGAGAAGAGGATCCAAGCGGAATAAAGAGATCCTGCTCAGGGCCTGAGGGCGAGAGCACAGCCACTGTCCTGGAACAGAGGGGTGCTATCAGGACACTGGCACACTGACTTCTGCTTTCATTACTTCATGGGTGGGAAGAGGGGTCAGTGCACATGGACACTCAGACACCTATGGGATGATTAACAGCGTCTTTCACTCTGCTTTTAATATTGCTGTCTCTACTGGCTTGCACCGACTGTATCTCAGACGTCTTTTTTCACACTCTCCTCCTCCAGGCCCAAACTGCAGAAAATCAGCTGTAACGCTTCAAACTGATGTTAAAGCGTAGGCACCAATTAGGCAGCAGCCTCTCGAATCTCTTTCTATGAGTCATACGTTTCTTAAAAACTAATATATCCTAACCTATATGCCTAAAATATTGAGTTGAGCATTGTTTGTTTCAACATTTGGGAGAAAATTGCTTAATTATTCTGAGCTTCCCACGACCGCTGAGAGCTACCTGCTCTTTTACTATTCCTTTACTTTACGGTTAGCCATTAAGCATTCAAGTCACTAAAATTAGTTTGTTGACCATTCAGCGGTTCACTAATAAGCAACAGTTTTCCACGGAGAGTCAGGCATTTAAAAGCAATTTAATTTATCGAGGGACTTTACTCACAGGTACTGTTTTAGCATTAAAAAAAGCTCAAATCATTACATGGTAAACTCAAGCCCAACAGGCAACAACAGCTGTCAGTGTGCTGTGGTATGTCTGAAGGAGACTCGTGAACCCATTTTCATTCAGATATGTTTTGGTCAGAGGTCAAGGGACCCCTTTGAAAATGGCCATGCCAGTTTTTCCTCGCCAAAATTTTGCGTAAGTTTGTAGCGTTATTTAGGCTCCTTTGTGACAAGCTAGTATGACATGGTTGGTACCAATGGATTCATTAGGTTTTGTAGTTTCATATGATAGTATCTTCACTCTACCTTTAAAACTGAGCCCTGTACAATCTAAATATTGCAAGTTGCATTAATGCGTTAACTTTGACAGCCCTAAAAATATTGGATAGATTTTTTTCGTCAAAATCTGTCCATGTCAGTGAATTGGTAGAAGTGCTCTGAGTTTCCCAGGCTTGCTAATTTAGGTTTTAATTAAAGTTTGCAATCAAGAATGGTGCAGCGCAGATAGCATGGGCTCATATTGTACATGTCGGAAAAAGATAAACTCTGTATTGACTGTGTGATATTATGAGATAAATATGGCCCTCATAAAATATTCTCAGTGGACAGTAACAATGATCGACCATTACTTAAACTTCACAATTACCAGATCGATGGTGTCTTGGCATCAAGTTCCTGGTGTTATAATTGTTTGCTGTCACTGTAGCGCACAAGCTGATGTCCTCTTATTAAAACGGGAGAGATGTGGTGTGTCTACTGCCAATAGGGCCGTCTATTATTCAGCAGCATCCAACATCAATTCCTGGAACATATTCAGAATTGAGACTGACTTCCTCCCTGGAAACCATAAAATATGATTTCCCATATCTATTTTTTTCTCTCCCGCCCTGGTCGCTGCAGAACATGATTGAATATTTAAGGAGCCTGGGGATAAACAACAGGCTGCACAAAGACATCGGAAATATGCATTTCTGCAGAGCTCCGACTGATAGGATGCACCAGGGGGCGATTTGTCGTGGATCCCAAGATTAGGACTGTGTGCCAAAACACTTTTTCGGTCATATCCTTTAGTGGAATGTAAATGGAAACATAGTGAAACAATGAAGTTGGATGCATATTTGAACATCTGTACAGTGCATCTACTTACTTATCTTTTGGTATTTGAAAGCCAACAAAAAAACTCCACCTGACACTGCATAAAATGTGATACTTTTAATTTTGAGTTGAAATTGTTTTCTGAAGGATTTTTCTTCAGAAATAATTTCTTTCCTAAAGAGTTTATCTGAATCCTTTTCTTCCTTTTTGGACTCGTCTTACATAGCAGCTTAGGAGTTCAAGAGGTAAGATGATCTTTTGTTGGGTTGCTTTGACCTGTGTAACACTTATACGAGCCAACTTTAAGAAGTAACAGCCAAGAGAAAATAACTTTAGAAGGATTCTTAACAAAATAGTCTATGCTAGCACTATTCACAGTCCTACACTGTACTGCATATGTCAACTCTGATGACTGCTTGTTTGTGTGCATGTGTATCAGCTAAGTAGATTGTCCCCTTTCTGCTTATACGTTTTTTTGGGGTCTTTCTCCACAGCCTGTTTAGTTGCCGCAATTAAAAAAAAAACAGCTCTAAGCAGCTAAGTTTAATGACTTTCCATCCAAAGCCAAGTTTTTTCATCTTGTGTGTGTGTCTTAGTTTGTGTCTACTGTATATGAAAATGTGTTCTTACATGAAAAAGAAACAGAGAGAGATGAAGAGAAGTTGAGCAATTGATTATATTCTTGCTTAAACTAAAACACACTACAAACATCCACCCGCTGTATTCATCTCTATCTGAGCTTGTGCTGAAGGTGTGTGGTATTATGCTGACCTTCCTCAAAGCAACAGATAAGGGGAAGGATTATAGAATGGATTTATACATTTACTCTGCTTTTTCTCCTGGTTTGAAAGACACTTAGGGAAATGATTATAACAAGCATTGCCCAAAACAACTCCCATTTTTAAATCTCAGTTAGAATAATGAGCCTCAAGCTTTATATATTTGTTCCACAGAATGTATATATGAAGAACCTAACCACAACAATTCTCGGGTCTCTCCTGAAATTAAGCCTTTGAATTGTATTCCAATGTATATTTTTATTTAATTGCTGCATTCTTAGTTTAATTATGCAAATTAATGTATGGAATTTAGCTTAGGGGGTTTCAACGGACCCCCGACTTTTTTCTGTGCTTCAATTTTTGAAGTTATCTGCCCTGACAGTGAAATTTATGCGTAGTTCACACATTACATGACTTGAGACCTGATTTTCCACTCGCTAGCCGAGAGGCTTGCTGGTGTATCGCAGACGCATTCCAGATATCTGGCACGCTAAATATCTGGACCTGTCGGGGAATCTGTCAGGGAGCTACAGCCAATGAGAGCATGAGACACGGGTTGAGAGGAAACCTGGCAGAGGGGTCGCCTGTAACAATAGGAACTTAACTATATGTGTTGCATTTGTAACACGGACCAAAGTTGTTGTTGCACATAGAGTGTTGGATGTTTGCATGAATATCACACAGTGTCTAAACTACATAGAGGAAATAGTAAAGACATGTGGAAACAGGCTATTTTGTATACATGTGTGCCAACGACAACATCAAGCATGTACAACCCGTGTCACTTCTCGTGCGTGACGAAACGTAGTTTGGAAACCTCATCAGGGATTTTTCCCGGTGAAAGATCTTGTAGTGTGTGACCCCCTGTCACCGGTCAGTCATGTAGTGTGAAAACTACAACAACTTAAAGACTCCCGATTACAAGACAGCAAGTTGTGTAGTGTGAACAGTACAGCGATCTGATGACTTTAAAAAGTTGTGTAGTTTGAACGTGGCTTTAGTGGGATAATATGCATGTTTAACGATGTTGTCTATAAATGGTATTTAGTGGAGACAAGCTGTGCAAAAATTTAGCCATTTTGTGTAAATGAAAAATCTGCAGAGTTTCAGCAACACAATTTTTCATTTAAATTAATTTACAGTTTTATTTCTCTCTCTGTGTAAAGTAAGCTATTGTGCCTGAATTAACGTAATTACTCTAGTTGACTTAATTATTGTTAAAAATTCAGATCTTAGTTTGCATTCACACCTTATAAAGCAAGAAGTAATAATGATATGGCTCTCTTTGGTAGTACATTTGCATTTGTTGCTCACACACACACACACACACACACACACACACACACACACACACGCACACTGCTATAGGCTCTGGAGACTGCCAGATACCCAAAATACCACTGCTATAGCAGGAACAAGCTACAATAGAATTGGTAGACCACGGAGGGAGTATTTAAAATTGGGTTCAGGCTGCACTGAGGGGATGAACAACCTCAGACTGTACTGTAGATGTTTCCTTAGTGTGGACATGCAGGCAGTTTGTCTGTCTTCATTGAAAATACTGTAATATAGTAGTAATATACATAATGTTATTTCATGCTATACTGTTTGTTCCAGTTGTTTGTTATATATAATTTTACTATGTGTAATAGTGAGATTTTGAGACTTACCACCAATAATTATAACACTGGTTGCTTGTTAAAAAAATAAATCTTCTAAAGTCATCTGTCACTTCAAATATTTCATTAAGCACAATTTCCCTTTGTCCATAGTACTAAAGGCTTTATTTGGTTATTGTCAGGATCACAAGCTGCTGAAGCCTAACAACCACATTTCAGTCCCTTTATCACCTGATGAACACATTATCAGTAAGAAGATTTTACTATTGCCGCTCACGCTTGCTCTGATGTGGCTCCTCTAAAAGGTATAATCCTCTAGCAGATACCATGAAGCTAATTCTCAGCTAATTACTCGCTCTGTAGTCTGAGTAAGACTCTTATTTCTGTTTCAAAGTTTAAGCTTCGTATTTTTCTAATTACTTCAAAGTTTTTAGTGTTACTGGACACTAGATATATCCCAGCATGCACTGGGCAGACTACGGCTAACAGCATTAGACAGACATTCACATTGTAATGTCCAATATTTCTGACTTAAATGCCTTTGAATGGTGGGAGGAAACAAAGCTCCTGTAAATATACTTGCAACTAATAAATAAATTTCAGGTCCTGAACAACAGCAACTACAATGCTTCTACAATCTTACATTAGCATGCAGCATTGTGGGTATTTCTGTGAATAGTTGTTGACATTAAAACACCCCGTGGGTCACCAGCTGCTTTGGTACAGACTGACTGTGATGTATCACCAGTATTACTGTGCCATTGTGTTTTGTGATACACAGAGCATCAGCTCCGGTGCATGTCATCTCATTTCTCTCCAAAACCCTAAAAAAATGCCCCTTCTGCACACACATGCACACACACAGCGTGTTTGAGCGTGTGTGTCCAATGTGCTGCGTTACTTATGGGAACAGGTTGCTGATATACGGGTGGCAAATGGGACAGATGCTTCCTTTCTCAGCACATTCAATATCCTCCTTCTCTTACTCTTTGTGTTCTATCTATGAGAACAACCACCAGACAGATGTTAAAACCTGATGCAATCACAGAGAGTTACAGCCATCGCACCCTCAGAGAGCAGAAAACAGAGTGACATAGATGGAAAGGATAATAAAATGCTGGCAAAAAGAGCAACATGACAGCTGTGCAGTTGTTACTCATGAAGCTTACTGGCATTGGTTTGCTTGTCAATGAAAGAGACTCATTGAAGTAGGCATCCTCTGTCGGTGCATCGTATCTGGGTTTACATGTGGGCACCAATATCTTCATTCCCATCATATAAAGTCAGTTTGTTTATTATTTAGTTTCAAAATTTTATTTTTACTTAAAACAACAAGAAAAAGAAGAAAGAAAGATAATTTCACCTGTTTATGATAAATCAGCATGTCATTTGTCTAGAATTATGCTTTTTTGTGAAACAAGCACAGTGATCTGCCTTATCATGTCTCATTTCAAGATATTGATGCTCATTTCTAGAAAATTATATATATAAAAGAAAAACTTACAGTGAGGTGAAAAGATGATGGTATTGTGCCAAGGTATCACATGTGTCTTGAAAAAGATGTATAACTTTATCAAACAAGTCAAGCACACAGCATTGGTGTCATATGTTGTACAGATTGTAAAGCCTTCTGAGAAATATATGAATATGACTAAATTAACTTTATACAGTGGCACAAAAAAAGCTGCAACAAGCATGCCAAACACACATTTTAAATAGCTTGTTAACCATATCACTTAAAGGTATAATATGAAAGAATTAACTTTAAGTACAATGTATAGACTGATGCAAAATATTTTTCTCAATCATCACTTATGTATGCCCCACTAGAAATGTGTGGCAGTGTCCTGTCCTCTGCCTGTATTTTCTCTTTTCTTCTTATTTTGCTTCACTCAGGACGCTTCTGGGCATCTACAAACTGCAAACGTTGGGCCCTACGTGAGGCTGTAATCCCCAGCCAATAACAGCACGCAGGGTGTGCAGGTGGTCAAATGCCGCCGCCGTGTCATGCCCCTCCGCTTCTGATACCAAGGCACAAGTCTTCACATCCAAAGTGGCCGTATTTCACGGATGAGAACGGGCTGTGTTTTGTGCATGTGTTCCAGTGATCCCACTGCTCCTCTCTGTGCTTGGAATGGAGCTATGATCGGTGTGTGTCTGTAGTTTGACGAGAGCAGCGCTGAGCCATAGCAGAGAGAAAGCCTGCATTCATTCGAAATCCGGCAACGCACAGGAATTGTGCGTAGTTAGTTGTGTGTTTATTTCTGTTTTAGAACGTAACCGATCGGAAACAATCCGATCTCTGATCCACTGCTTTGATCTCACTTCGTTCACTCTATAGCTTGCTTGACCATTGCTGCTCTCTCTCTCTCTCTCTCTCTCTCTCTCTCCCTCACTCGTTGAGCTGTGGAGGTGTGGCCAACTTTGAATGCGGTCTGTTTACAATCAGGAACCGACAACGGTTACATATTATACTTTTATATCAGTTTGACTATCACTGCCATTGCATTAAATGGTTTCCATAGTATTTACAGTCTTCTGAATGTTATAGAGAGCAGTTTCTAACTTCCTCCACCATCATGTCCACACAAATTCATTTCCCTTTTTTCATTTTCAAACTTCTGCTCATCAGTGTCTTCGTTTAGATGAAATTGGCAGACAGCCCCAGGACCAAGCCCAATCACTTGTACAAAATCAGCCCTCGTTCTTCCATCTCTTCATTTCCTCCCCTCGCTCTTTTGCCTCCTGCCTCCCAGCAATCAGAGCCTAACATCGTCTCTGCCCCCCAATTACAGAACTCAATCAGGGGCACTTTTCTGTTGAACTCCTGGATGGATCTCTCTTTTCAAGCACCACGCAAATGGATAAAACCAATCTCACACTCATCATCATAGTACAACGCTGTCTTTCATCTGTGTAGTGACTATCATTTCCTAATCGCTCTTTGAAGTGCACTGTGTCGATGAAATGTGTCTGATAGTTGTCTCTCTCCCTTCTAAGGTCGGATCTGTCTGCATCTCTTAAATTTCCTCCAGCTTTGCTCATTCATGCCAAAGTTATTGTTTATGAATGTTGATTCTTGATTTCAAAATCTAGATTAACATAATTTTTTTCCCAATTTCCTGTGCAGAGATTACATTATCCAATCTCTTTATTTTATGTAGTCATGTTTTTTCCTGAATCACTTTAAAGCACTTTCAGAGTTTGAGTTCCTAATAACTTTCTGTTAGTCAGGAAGGAATATGTGTGTAATTTTCATGTGGCAATTGTTTTCTCCACATTCTCAAATAATTAGCATGACTTAACCATTAATCACTTCTTTCAAATTAAACTCCAGTTGGCACTCAGAAATAGCAGAGTCATAATAAGGCCATTGTTCTTTGAGTGCATTACAAAACTGAAAGCCACAGTTTCCACACAGAAACCCACAGTTATTTATGCTTAAACAATCTTTGGTAAAGTGACCAATTTGTTTTTTACACAGAAAAAGCGAAAAATTTAAAACTAGTCATTGGGTGGACCAATAACAACACCCTCTATGGAACAGGGCGCAAAAGAGGTTATTAAAATGCAGTGTTGGGTTACAGTAATATATTACTTTTAGCAGTAACGCAGTAATATAACATGTTACTAATAGGATTTCGTGAATATTATTTATTACATTTACTATGTCAAGTAACGCGTTACCTCCCAAAATTATTTTTTTTCCGTTCTTCCAAACTCCGCCACTTCTGCCACCAGAAAAAAAACACTATAATCGGGCAATTTTAATACAAAGTGGTAGGCTAACCACTGCATGTGAATGCATAAATGGGGCTCCATCTTACAGTAGCTCTTAGACAAGGCAATGATATTCACCATGTTGTTGTCTCCGACAGATCGCGTCATGCACCCACATCCTCCTCCTTGCTCTACGGCTTTCAGATTGGTGACAAGCTAATTCATACAAAGTATGAGAGCAAGCATCCTCCGGTTGGTGTCCCATACTGTTGAAATGTACGCCCTAGCTTGTTTTAACACCAGCAATACCAATAACACAGAAGTTGGGGGTACCAATCAGATCTCATAAAGCCTCCTCCTCCTGCAACTACAGAGACAGTTAGAGACCGTGTGATCAATTTAAATTCATGAAACATCTTTATCCATCCCAAAATGTGTGATATTCAGTCTTGTTTTTATTTTACTTGAAGCGCCAAAGGGTGTTCAGTTCTGATTAATGACCACCCTCACTACCCAAAACAGCTCTATGTTGTTCTTTGAGCATACGAGAACCGCAACTACTTAGGGAAATTCAGCCAACGTACTATATTGCCTGCAGGATATTTTCAGCGCTGTCACACAAGACGGTTTATTAAACGAAGCACAGGGCTGTTGAGAATTGCCACGTAAGGGCTTGTAGCATTGGAGCTGTTGTTTACATGCCCAAAGTGATAAAAACTTCAGCATCTCATGGTGGTGTGAGTGTGACATTGTCCTGCAAATACATCTCACTTTTGCTCCCTCCTAGTTCTCGCAACTGACAGCAGGGAATTGAATGGGACTGCTGCTCTTGCATGGGCTTGCAGGACAGACTCACACAGTCGTAACTCAGGACAAGTTATAGCATCATGACATGAGTGTAAAGACCATATATAAACACTTCAACTCTCTCCACTTGCTTATCTCTCTCTCTCTCTCTCTCTCTCTCTCTCTCTCTCGTGCTTTTCAGCCAAAGATCTTCCTGAAGGTAGAGCTACTGTTGAAGTGTGTGGGGGTAGGGGTTGTCTTTGGCACAGAAGTGGAGAGTCGGACTTGTCAGAGCAGCATGAGTGCTGAAGTAGCAAAGCCACCATTCACAGTGGGCCAAGGAGATGGCTGTTAATGAGAATGAGTGCTAGGCCCAAGTGTCCAGACAGCTCAGCATGTCGGCTGGAGTTTATAGTGGGCTTTTAAAGTCGACCCACCTAACATGATGCCTTGGGCTACTCACAGTGATAGCTACTCAGTAGCCAGTTGGAGTTCATCTGCACTGGTTCAGTAGTTTTCTAGGATTCACACCTGTTCTGTTTTTCAAAGAGGGATACATCATAAAAATATGGCCAAGGATGTTTTATTCTGTTGTTTGCAAATGAAAGAGCGTACGGTGAGCAGAACTCTTGAAAGACAAACGCTTTGGAAGGAAGTTTTGTTTTATGCGTTGAAAGTTTGAAATACATATACTATGAAAACTGGATGTGTGACAGATCTTCTGAGAAAAGACAACCATGCTTACAATGAAAACTGTGTATTTGTTTTTACACTCCTCCTTGTAAAGGAGTATCAAAATGATGTGGTTGTTTTCCAAAGCACAGTCCAGGGGTTTGTTGAAAGAAGTAAAATATACTCATGAATCTGGTGTTCACTCACACAGTATTATTTGCTGTGTGACAATGTTTTTCTGACTCCATGTGTATTGATACCATATTTCAACACACACTGAAAGGTTTATTTTTAGACCCACGGATGCAAACTGTACTGCATGTGTCATTCTTTCATGTAGGTTGAAGCCATTGTTTTGTAGGCATCTAACCTTATTATCAATTCATTTTGGCTCCCTTTGATCATTTTCTTGTCCACACCAGTGAGCAAGTGTAAAACATTTCCATATTTCTTGGCAACATGAGATTGTGAATGCCATGGCCACCTTCATGCCAAAGAGGAAAATGCTTGAATGTTGTGCACAGATATTTGTGTGTGTGTCAGATGGTGGTGGGGGTTTGAAGAAAGGGGTGGTGTGGTTCATGTTTGACTGCGTCTGCTTGTGTGTGAGGATGCATCATTTATTGTGTCCACTGAAGCACTGACCCAAACATTTTCCAATTTTCTACCTGTGAAGATGCCAAACTAAATTAACAACAGACACAAAACAATGAGACAGTGCCGTCAGCCCTGGCAGTCAATGAAGCACCCTCTTGTCTTGTGTTCTTCCTTTAGTCTTACTGTCTTCTCACTAATAGACATTATAAATCATCCTGTTTATTTGGAAATTACAGCTTTTAAAAGGACATGTTATCAGCCAGGCAATGCACTGGTATAATGTATACTAAAAATAGAGGAAATCAAGAACAGAACTGACTGATGGGAAAGCGTGAGACGTGTGAGGAAAAAAAAAGTGGAAGTATAACGAATGAGGGAAAAATATGATGAGACTTAAAAAGTGAAGAGAGTAGTTTAGTAAGGGAGGGGTAAAGGCGCAGGATGAGAGGGAACGTGAGGGTGCTAGAATAGAGAATGAGGTTCATTGTCAGGCAGTAGAGCGCCCAGATTAGATCACAAACTCTACTGTTTTACCAGAGCAATTTGCAAAAAGACCAGAGACAGAGACTGAGAAAAATAAAAGGGAACGGGGGCTATGGGGATGGTGGAAACTAAAAATAATGAAGTTTTGTGCAGAGACCAAAGGGCAAAACTGGAGTTAAGGAAATGGGTAACGATGATGCAACCCCGACATTTATATGTAGCTATTCTCAGTCAATCAGTGATTGACATTCAATGACAACTGGCAGTGCAAATGCAGGAAGTAGAATGGCATCGATATAGCTTAAGCTCCCAGGAAGAGAGCCGGGCTATGAAGCAAAGTTACAAAGTTTCGTAGTGGCCAAACGGTAGGATTACAGCTTCCGTGTCCGTCATGTGATGCCATTGGGCCCAAAAATACTTTTTCCCATAGACTTACATTAGGAAAGAGAAGTCCATTTTTTTCAGGTAAATCAACACCCCAGTATGAACACTTGAATAGGCCTTACTATATATTATTTAAATCATTAGGTCCTAAAAGTTGTAAAATGCACTAATAGCCGAATCTATATAATAGCCGAGTTATTTTCCTTCCTCTGTTCATATGAATGAGACCCAGACCGAGTGTGTAGTTTTCCTAATTACGTATTTTCGCAGACAAATACTTCAACAGTTTTACAACAAACTGCGGCTTTCTTGACTTGCAAAATTATGTTTTAAATTTACAAACATCATATGTGTGATTCATGGAAAAATTCAAACGGAATAAAAAAATATTTGTCTCTCTCCGTTGACTATCATTCATATTTTTTCTGAAATAAGGTCCCATGGTGGTCCATCGGAAGGGGAGGGACTTCGACTCTCTATGGGCCCTTTGGATGCGAAAGATCACCAGATGATACGGGTACTTTATCACTCGGCAGTCGGGCCATTTTGGCTTCATGTGCCACTGAGAAACTCTCATAGGAATGTACAGGAGCCCACCTCCAGCGCTGTATCCAGTTCTCTTTATACAGCCATAATATAGCTTAGCAAAAACTAAGGGTGAGGTCAGGATGGTGGGCTATACAACTATACAGATTTTTCAGCACAAGTTAGGTTTTCACACCTGCATATTGGGCAAATTTCCTTATTTTTTAAAATGGTGTACTGAGTGTTCCCTCCGGATTCCTTTCAGGGAGCTGCAGGTTAATATGATTTGTTTGTTTACAGGCTGATGGATCTCTGTGGTGAACTGAATGAACTGATATTTGGCTTTGCACAAAGGGTCACGACACACCAACCTCATTATTCTAGGGGGTTGTGACTTGAAAAGGTTGAGAACCACTGGTTTATGTTATCCATGCTACTTATGTGGTAATGGTAATTTCCACATACCTATGCAAATATATAAATGGGGAAAATTGCAAATATCCCTCAGAAATAATAGAACCATTTCTGGAAATGTGGGGAAAAGTAGAGAGGGTGCGCTATGACTTTGCCTTTTCTGTCACTGTGAGCTGTAGGCTATTATCTGTCCAAAGAGACATCAGTCTGGAAATGTGACATGAAATTACCCACAATCCCATTCTGCCCTCCCATCAACTTGGCAGTTTCACAGCCCCCCAGAGTTGCAGGATCATTTTTGTTTGGGATTTCAAGTGAAATTGTCTGTGCTTATGTGTGCATCTGCATGCAAGTGTGTGAGAAGGAATGAGAAAGAAATAAGTCGTGTACTCAGGTTGAAAGATTGACATTGAATGGAATAGAGGTTTCTTTCCGAAGATAAAGATATTGTAGGTGGATCCAACAGCACAAACTTCTTCCTGTTACTGCTTCATTTGCAAAGTCATTATAGACTAGTCTAAGTGCGAGTGATTTGACAGTGAGGATAAACTCTTCAAGTGCCTCATTAACTACTTTAAAAACTTCACCAACATTCCTCCTATAATATGTCAGCTTTTTTAACAGTATAAGACAACTTGTGGTATAATATTTGCCTGCATTGCAAGACTAATTTGCCTTTGAATATTGCCTCAAGGCTTTGCAATCATATTCAGGCTCACCAACCAGACACTGAAGCCTCTAAGGCTCTGCAAAAGGCCCTTACTAATGTCTTTCGGGACTTGAATGTACTAATATATTCCTGAAGTAAGTTTTGAACACCTGGCTTAGTCCCCAGACTAAAGACAGGCCCCATCTACTTTCCATCTGTCTGGCTGTTGGGCCCAGATGTGCTGACCAGGAACAGTAATGAAGGCAAGGGTAGAGAGAGCAGAAAATCAGGACAAATGCAGAGGGGTATACAAGCTATACCTCTCATACACATTTATATAAAAATAAATATGATTTTGAGGACATTTCAAACAAGCAAGTTTAAGTTCATAGTTGTTTTGGGGCCAAATGTCGTATACTGTAGCAGAATATTTTACTTATTCATACTTGGCCTATGTAGTTAATGTTGAACACAACTTTTCTTGTAAATATAAATTCTACCATCATTTCACAGAACTGATATAGAGATGGGCAAACCAATCTTCTCTGATAGGCCTGCATTCATTATCTGTTGTCACTGATGATTTATGAGTCTGGCGGTCCGGGGAACTGGCAACCATATGTCTGCTCATCCCTACACACACAGGACCCATCCTATTAATGATGTTCAGATTCATCATTCAAAGACACAATAAACACACTGAATGATCTTTTAATGATATCGACAACACCAGAGCTTTTCCTCTATTAAACTCCCAGCTCTGCCAAACAAACTCAACGGAAAGACTTCGATTTAAGAAGGAAAAAGCTCTGTAAAGCAATTTTGTGTTCCAGTGGAGGGTGTTGTTGCCAGACACGGACAGAGAAATTACCCTATTCCAATTTTCCATCAATCAACGTGGTATTAGGTTGAAAGAGAGGAAATCACATTAGGTTCAAAGATGTCCATTAGCTGGGTGCTAATCTAAATTTGCTTTCCATTGTGTTGAGTGACTCATTATCTGGTTAGTGCCCTAATACCATGTAAATGATAAGATGCACATCATCAGCTTTCAGCATACTGAATACCCCATGTAATACATTTGCATAAAATGTACTAACGCAACCTTGTAAATCCTTATCTTGATGGTTTGGTCAGTTGAGAGCCCTTCCTTAAATAATTAGAGAGGACTAAATATGCAGAGACTGTATTTTTTCCAGCAACTCCTACATGTGAGTACAAGAAGTGCATGAATATCTGTGGCTGTTGTGTGTTGGACTCTGGTCCATCTGTGCTGGGCTGTCCCCTGCTCTGTAGTAAATGTTATCTGTTCTGGCAGAGAGTCCATGTCAAGTGGTGTGAGGGTGACAAAGGGGGTTAGAGTCACGCTCTGTCCCTTGTCAACCCAGTTCAGGTCTCCCTCCTTCCCCCATGGCCTGCTGGGTCTCTGTGATCATGGACAACTCAGGCATACTGGTACATCCGACGGGATCAGGGCAGCCATGCTGGATCTGTTTTCACAAGTGGAACAGCAGCCCCTTGTGGGATTAGTAATTGGACAAGGACATTCAGGGACATGATTTTGTGAGAGCTGTCATAAGGGAAAGCTCTCTGTCTACAGTCTAAAGTTTTGTCGAAGAAGTGTGCACAGAGATTAAGTTGATTGTATTCCAAAAATAAAATTAATAGAGTTGTTGCTGAAATCAAAGGTAATGATTTTGTTGTCCTTGTACCATCTGTTGGTATGTACCGTTATATTGTAATGACCCAACAAAACTTGGGGAAGATGTGAGCAAAGTAGTGAAAGTATAATAATCATGACAACTCCCTGTGCATATGCTGCATTAAGCAAATCATTCTGATTTGGATTGTTATTGTCAAAGCATAATTCATCTTTACACAGGAGCGATTCCATTGTCAGCCATAGGACAGTATATATAAATAAATAAAAGTTAATGTTCCAAAAATGCAGAGTAAACCACCGATTACATATCACATGGCAGCCCTTTCCCTGCAGAGTCACGCTAAAATGATGGACATGTCTTTCATTGGATCATTTAGCGCTCGTTGATCTCATGATTACCATGTTAACTGAGCTGTCAGCTTTGGCATCTGGCATCACTGATTCAAGCAGGGGGAGAGAAACTAGGAAGGCAGGCCCACTTATCACGCATGGCCACACAATCTCTATTGTCTTCCTCTGAAAGCTAGCCGGCTTAATTACGTGCTAAAAACATCTTCAAACAAACTCCTTTCACTAAGTAACGTATATCTGTCCAGTCTTGTTTAGTTCAAGCAGGATTGCAAATATGAATACAAACAGCTTGTGCAGACACACACACATTTCAGATGGAAAGATCTGATCTCTTTCTTCACACATCACCGCTGTCATTTACTGCAAAACCATCCAATGGATTAGTGGATCAGGAGACAATTTACAAAAATGAACAGAAAGAAAAAAGCATGAGACATGATTAGAGAGCGTAGACAACTGAGTGATTGTTTCATCAGACTGTCAAATATGCCTATCCTCCACCAAAATCAGACAAAGTGAGAAACTGTTCTGAATGTGACCACCAACAACGGTTTAATGATATTATTTCAGGCAATCTGACGCTCACATTTAATATGCTCTATATCTGCAGTGCAGCACAGAAAAAAAGCTCTGCATCTTTCTTTCTCACGCACAAAGAGCTTGCATCATAAATCATTTATGCAAAATATTTTCAGGGGACCCGATTTTGATTCATATTCTAATCAAAAGCCTTTTAGTTTGATTAGAACACGAAAAAACAATGCAGGTATAATATTGATTAAACAAATCAAAACTTAAACCCCTCTCAATGTGAGGAGCTGCCTACTTATATTTGGAGTTTGCAGCAAAGAATAGCAAAATTAACATAACTTTACATAACAGTGTAGAGCCATCAAAATGTTTGCTGCCATGGACAACAAGTAGTAGTTATATATATATATGTCTTTGTAAAAACAGTGGCTCTTTATACATCCATGGTCAGCTTGATCGCAGTCGTTGAATTAATTTAACATGAATATCAGTATATGGGTGTCGCGACAGTTATAGCGTTGGCTTATTCGACCACGGAGATGCGAGTGACGGCTGGCTTGACCACACGTTACACCAATATAATAACGTTTCCTGTCCATGACGGAGTTAGCATGCAGCTTTGGCAATGATGTCTAGCTCTGCTTTTCCTGGCAATGTGTGAAACCCAAAGTGTTTCCATACCTTACTGTGTGCGTAGTGTTTACCACTTCGGATTTAAAATTTGAGGGTGCAGCTCATATCCACTTGGACCCTCCGCCGCTTCCTACCTTCTTGTTTTGGCTCGCTGCGGCCGACTGCGGTTTGTTTTGGTTGACGGATACGGAACGGATATGACGTCACGTTACTCAGACTACAACAATAAAAGCGTTAACGTCCTTCTACCTCCACATAGACTTAAATAAAGCAAATATATCGGTTCTGGCATTAAAAAATCTATTTCAAAACCGTAGAAAAAAAATCATGATACATAGGTGAATCAATTTTTTTCCCACCCCTATTATAACTAGTGACTATAGCTTCCAGCTAACAATCAGTGACATCTCAACAGACCAAAAATAAGTCATATGACGGTTCCTCAAATGTTTCCTTCAACCTCTATGTGACTCATTGCTTAATTTCTAATGTGAGAAATGAGATAAATTATAAAGGAGAGTGAAATTCAGAGCCCAGACAGGACGGTGTGCACAGACCCAGAGCAGAGCCCCAGGTAACAGATGGAATTTATTGATTGGGGATATATCTCTATTAGCCAAGTCCAAGGTCATTGAACCTAGCGTCTACCTGTGACGTGTTGTCAGTCTGTGCTTAGCATGATAAATGACGTCCTATCCATACAGACCTGCATAACTTGATATTACTAATATTCTAGTAGCTTTCATGACAGAATATACATATAGACGTCAGTATTTTGATCAGAGAATGTGCACAACACACAACCCTTGCACTCATGTTTTCCCTGTACCACCAACACTCTTGTTATTCACTATGGCACAACAGCTTTGTATCCCCATCCCTTGTTCATATCACAATCTGTCCTGCTGACACTGATCAATGGCAGTGCCAACATGGAAGATGGAGAGAACAACGAAGGTATTGACAGCAAGAATGGATTTTACAGGAAGCTAGTCAGTACAGTCGCACAGTGAATGGCTGTGGTGGGGGCTTGTCAAAGCAAATGACTTACTTCATCCATTTCTCATTTTTCCTGACCCACCACTCTTCCTTTCTCTGTGATGAACAGTAATGTGCTTAAATTGAGTGTAGTGATTCAGTATCATAAATAGAGGCAGTCATTACAACCACCAACACTCATCTACAGTACATTGCTTATACACTGATAGTATAAGCAATGCTTGCGTGACTTAGATTAGTCAAAAGATTCACAGATGTTGTCTCTTGGCTACATTTATCAGCCAAAGCTTTTTAAAAATCTAGCTAATTAAACCATTTAATCACTGAAACATGAATTTTAGATACAACCATTTACTTCATCCACAGAGAATATTTTTTAGATCAATTACTGCAAATCTGGAAGGGACTAGCTGATTGAAAATTAGACCATTAAGTAAAAAAACTGCTAAAGGGACAGCTAAAGGGATTGTATGAAGTACTTAACCATACTCGTGTATTACCTCCAGTAGATGACGGTCGGCACGCCCCCAGTTTGGAGAAGCAAACAGGAGTTACCGGCACGTAAGCTAAACAAGGTACTGCTGCAGCAGTAAAACATACGTCCGTCCCATTCTCGTAAACGTGATACGCAAACACCTGGAGGGAATTTCTTCAAATTTGGCCCAAACGTCCACTCAAGGATGAACTGATTAGATTTTGGTGGTCAGAGGTCAAGGTCACTGTGACCTCAGGTCCGTCCCATTCTCCTGAACGCGATCTCTCAGGAAAGCCTGGAGGGAATTCCTTCAAATTTGGCACAAACATCAATTTGGACTGAAGGATGAGCTGTAATGAATTTGGTGGTCAAAGGTCAAGGTCTGTGTGACCTCACAAAACATGTTTTTGGCCATAACTCAAGAATTCATATCAATTTCACACAAATGTCTAATAGGATAAAGTTATGAAGTGATGATATTTTGGACAAACATGGATGTAAACTGCAACTTGACGGGTTGTCGGAGGCATACAACCGCAAGGCGGTAATTCTAGTCTTTTAAATGTTCCTTATGTGTCCCATAAAAGTACCGGTGAGAGTGCCTTCTGTTTTATGCCCCTAAACTGTGGAACTCACTGCCTCTGGATATTAGAATGGCAAGCTCTCTCTTTATAGTATAGTACTATTATAGCCTTAGTTTTTAAGCTTTAATCATTGGTTTTTACATTATATTTATCCATGGTGTTTATTTTATTCTATTGACTTTTATTTATTGATTTCCAACATTTTATTGTCGGCATTTTTAGTCTTGCAAAATTGTATTTATTGTTGTTTATTGCTGGTTTTTTTTTCTCTATGTGATGCACTTTGGGCTGCATGATTGTATGAAAGCTGCTATATACATGAAAAAATGTTGAGTTGAGTTTTATCATATTGCTATTTGTTTTGTTGCATGGAACTCAAACACATGTTATATGCTTATGCTAACTAGATCACTGATGTAAAATGTCCAAAAAGAAGTAAAGGTTTAGATGAATATGAATAGGTAATGAGTGACAAACTAATTGTACATGTTTTGCATTTATTCAGACAAGAGTTTTGTGGAATAATATATCTGTAAGAAGAAATGCATAATGCATAAGTTAAATCTCAGGAAGGTTCTTGATAAAAAGGAAATTATGTGCACACTGAGTAAAGGCAAAAGCCCACCAACTGATTAGCAAATTAATTGGGTGCATAGCTTGTGTTACAGCAATAAATAATTTTCCGATTGTATTCACACAGTCTGCATATATCAGCCCAGTCATTGTTATGGTCCCCCAGGGACAAAGGCTGGATATTATTGAATATCAGTGGGGCACTGCCCCTAGCTGCTTGAGGAATGACTCAGACTGCAAATAAAGCATTAAAGTTCAGTTGGCCAATAGACCAGCTTAGCAGATGTTGGCTGCTTGGATAATCCTCCCTACTGGCTCTGGTGGATGTTTTGACGGCTCCCTCTCTGACTCTGTACTTTGAGTTACCGCTTTCAAATCCTTACATATCAACACGTGAAAATACACAGCTACAGTAATAGAATGCTTGCAAGTTTATGATGGAGAACTGCAAGAAACTTGATTGAGGTCTCTTAAAAGGACTTTTCTCATAACTTTTCCACCAGACTTTTTGAAGGTTGCTATCACCCATCATATGCTCAGCTTAGACTACATTGACTACGTTTACATGTACAAAATATTACGTTTTGGTATTCCACCAATATTTCCGTTTACGTGCAGCCATGCAGGCGGACTTGTTCGACTGTGCGAACACAGCCTCCCTCTTTCATTCCTTCAACCACCTTTTTGAAAAGGTTGGCGTTGCAATATTTGTGCATATCCAAAAACCTGTTGTCTTTAATGATGTTTAAAAGTAGGTGTGTTTCTCCTTCCGACCAGAAATGTGAACTTTTCTTTCGGGCATGCATCTCCGTAAACTTTGACTGTATTTTCAACAGTCTGACATTGCTCACACCTATTCATATTCCATAAAAAACCTCAGGTAGTCAGATGTTCTTGAACTGCATAGATAAACCTCCCTCCTGTCCTCCGACAAGATGGGCTACTGGTGCAAGCTACTGAAACGTACATGGCAGAATAAGCCTGTAAATCTGGACCTGTTTGGTCAAACCGTGTCTCTTCACTTTTCCTTCTACAGTCAGTACCTGCCAGGGGGGTTTGGAGGTCTGCCTGGGAGCAAAATCAAGAGCAATGTCTTTATTGCTGGATTTTTCTTAAACACACAGTGAGCCCACACCATGCAAATGGTATGACTGGACTTGGAATCTATTGAGTAAATTGACTAGGGGTGCTGACGTGATGAATATAAATCATTTGTGGCTCTTTGTGTGTGTGACTTGTGGGACTGTCTGTGCAGGTGAAAAAACGTTACCTCTCTATGATGAATGCATACCCAGTGCAGACTGGTCTAGCTAATAGAACTACATGGAAGACGGATGGTAAACGTTTCAAAGGGCAAAGTTCATGTTCAAAATCATTATCATGTGTCTTAGAGGACCAAAGGCTTATTGGACAAAACAATTCACTCTTCAAATCTGAATTAGACTGGCTGACTATGTTTGGATTATATATCTAATACAGAAAGTAAACAAATAATGTCTTCTTGTGAGTGTGCCTTCCTGACTTAAAATAGCCCTGCTCATCCATCTCACAGATATGCAAAATAAAGCGTAGGGATGTTTAATGAGCCTCTGCAAGACGTGGACTGAGTGTCTGGCTTGTTACTGGAAACCGCTTTGTTTCCAAAGTGTTGGATGAAATGTGGGAATGGTTGAGAATAAATATAGCCACAGAATATATTATGTACAATGATATACTGCTGTACACAGTTTGACTTGTGGTGTCTACTTGCACTACTTGCACTGTACTACCTCTGCACAGTGTCTGTGTGCTGTCTGCTGCAACAAATAAATCATGTAATATCTAGAGATGCTCCGATCACATTTTTTGCCACGATATAATTTCGGATCGTCGATGAACCATATCGGCTGATACTTATCTTTTTTTTTTTTTGGTCATAGCCGCTGATATACAAGGCTCCAGACTAACTTTCTTCACCACCATCCTGAAAAATAATTTCAACCGTCCTGAAGTCAGTGTAAACGTGATGTTGTGGAGCACCACCTGTTCAAGAGATTGATTCGGCAACACAGTTACATGATGTATCCTATCACCTACTTCACCACTTCACCATGTAACATAATCAGAAGTTCACAATAGTGTTCAATTCAGGAGTTACTAATGTTGAGATGTTTTGTGTAATTCATAGCTCATGCAGATGACACAAGGATCCGGTACTATTTTGCAGATCTATGGTGCACCCACGCAGCTTGCTTTATTCTCTTTAAAGGTGCTCTATTTGATATCCAGAGCATTAATATAGCAGCAAACAACTATTTGCTATGTAAAGATATAGAGGAGTAATGTCTACCTGAGCAAAGAATGAAGTCACTCTCCCTCTGTGTGTGTTGTAATCTGAGCTTCTCCGCGCTTTGTTGACATAGCTGGGCCAGCCACACGTGCTTTTAGTGCAATAGTGCCCCACTGGCCAGCTCATGGACGCCGCTCTGCACTGTTCTCATACTTTTGGTTACTAATGGGGTCCCAACCGATGGCGCTGTTGCGGAAGTGTAGCGCCCACCCTCTGGTTCCCCCTTAGGTAAACATTGTTAGCTCTGTCAGCACTTTTACCGTTGTTTGCACTGTCAGCTCTGTTAGTAGCGTTAGTTACGAGCCACTGGCTCGCTGTCGCCATGTTGAGAGCCGTTAGAAATGCTCCCAATCCCGTATTTATAGGTATGTGGTCATGGCTTGTGCTGTCTGTGTAACTAAACAACATGATTATGTGGCTGAATTATGCAGAATTTCATTGGCAGCATTGTATTTTTGATCAAAATGTGTCTGCATTGCCCAAGTGATGTTTCTGAGTGATGTGCAAGCAACACCAGCGGTGACATGGAGCAGACTATTACTTGAAGAGTTAGGGAAGTTACCCTATCATACACAATAGTTGGTAAGTTACCCTATCATATACAGTAGTCTTTTCTAACACACAGGATGATGGAGAGAGCACATATTCTTATGATGATATGAACCCACTCTTTTCCCTCGGGATTTTAATGTCCAGCAGTGGCATGACTCAGGTTAATGTGAATATCAGTGAATCATCCTGCAGTCTACAGCATTGCCCTGGTTGCCTTTGCAGCTCAGGTGGATCTTTTATAACACTCTGCACCTGTGTGTCACGGCCACTGTCCAAAGTGCTAATCCAGACGCCACCAGGGATGCAGGGGCTGTCCAGGGTACTTGCTGTCTTTGATACACTGACAGGCATTATTCCCACTGCCAACAATGATGATACAATTTTCACAGCTGGTGAGATTTGCCATTTCAGACATTCTGTAGATGCACACCTCTATTATTTTGTTTTCATCTTGTCTTGCGTCTCAGGCGCCGGGTCACTGAGCTGATATCAGGCTCTGGCACTGTCATGAACCTGTACTGATTTGAATTCACCACCTGAAACAGCATAGCGTGTATGGAAAATCAATATTGCCTGTTAAAATATGCTAAACATCATAAAGTTTGTCCAGTTAGTTTTAATATAAGCCCCTCCACCCACCTGCCTGCCTTGCTCTGGCCGCAGGGGTATATCCTTCTCTAACCTGACCCGTCCTTTTGATTAATATCAAGTTATTACATCTTTAATCTCAATTCAGCAGGTCAGTCTATTTTGTGTGTTCCTATTTTATACAATAGATGCAAATTGACAAGGATTTGAAGGATCAGAACTGCATTCTTTGGACCAATACAAGGTTAAAGTAATTGTGTCTGCATTTACCATATAGTATAGTATATACACCATCTTATGTAGTTAATTTGGGTACTTTATATACAGGACATGCATACTATTCCAATATATTTGTTTAAGTATAATCTTCACCTTAATTAATGGCAGTTTAGTCAGATACTGACTGGATTTTTGCTGTCCACCTCTGCTTAAATGGTGGGATTGAACCATTCACTAAAAGGTTGTTCCTCCAAATGTTTTATTTCATTTCATTATAGTTTTTTTTTTTAAATGGTGTGTCTCAGTTGATGGATCCATTAAAGCAGAAATCAGTCACTTTGAACAAATATGATAAAAAGTATTTTTTTTTATAAAACTGTCACTATATGCTGACAGTATTAGATGAGACAGATAATCTGTGAAAAAAATCATGTTCCTCTGCCTCCTAATACCTAATGGTATTTGAAAGTTTCTAACGCGCCCGAATCTAAAAAAACCCAATCACAGCCGTCCTGGAGCCGAGGATTTTCTGGGCAGCTGGCGAACTCCGATCAAACTGTCAAACTAGGCAGCGCTGATGAAATATGAATCAATATTCTGTTGTTATGTCTATTTCTCGCCACTAATGTTTTCAGAGACATATTTTGGTGTACTGTTTCGCTGTAAAATGAGAGTTTGTGACCCGGCCACCATGTTGAGAAAAGTCGAGACAAAACAAAGCAAAGGTCGGAGTAAAGTTTCTCATTTTACAGCTAAACAGTACACTACAAGATGTTTCTGAAAACATTTGAGGTGAGAAATAGACATTACAGTAACATAATATTGATTCATATTTGATCAGAAGCAAATTTAAAGAATGGGTCTGTGATGCTTTAAATCAACAGAATAACTGTGTTTGTAAAATAAGGAGCAGTTGGGATAAAAACAAGCTGATGACTTGCAGGGACATTGCAAGCCAAAACAATAGGCTCAACACAGGTGTACACAGTGTATCTTCTCGGCACATTCTGGATTAAATGGTACTTTAGAGATATTTGTGATTTCATCTGCACAACAAGAAAAACATCTCTTTGACAGTTGCAAATGCTCTCTAATGCTTTCTCTTATGTAAATGCAAAGATTCGGGGAAACCGGTGTAGGTGATTGGCAGATCCTGGAAATCATGTGGACTACAAATACTTTTTAACATCAATCACTGGCTATAACCCAGTGGAATAAATGCAACTTATTTACCAATTACATGGGCATCCATTAAGTGACAAACCCCAGCACTCATGCACAAACAGTACTGTATACACAGACATACTTTTCCTCAAACCAGTAAACACTCTGCCTATTCAAAAAAAGGAAGAAAAGCATGTCACTCATTTCATATTCAGTTTTTGTGAATATTTTTAGAACATTTTCACAATGATTTGCTTCCCTAGCGCACGTGTATGGTTCAATCCACCAACCCGTCCTCATTGACAACCTCATAAGGTGCTGTTTTCTGAAGAATCTACTAAAAGGTAATGGCTTGTGCTTGAGGGGAAAAGTCTAATCTACTAACTTTCTTAAATCAGGGACAGGTAACAAAAACACTATTTTGAAAAAGCAATATATCCTCAATAGGAGTCTAGGCAGATGTTCAAAATTGACAAACAGTATTCCAATAATGTCTTATTATTTATGCATTAAAATGGTCTGGCAGGGATGTTGTTTTCGTTATTTAGGAGATGGGTCAGAATAGCATCTGTCGGATTAATAAATAAAGATGAAATGCTATCAAGCTCTCTGAGAGAGATGGGGCGGGGCTGTATTCTTCAATGTCTGGGAGCTGAATACCTCTCTGATAGAGAGGGAGAGGCATTGTCATTATTTTGGTTTTTGGAATCAATTTGTTGCTTTGGCAAGGAGTGCCATTTTCATGCACCGTTAAGACCTCTTTCCCAAAAAAGAAAACAAGGAGATAATTATCGTTTCTGAATTAAAAAGGGGATTCTCTAAAGTGATACACAACCATGCAATAGCTCCTTTACTGAGGAGCATGGCTTGTTGGATGAAAGCAAACAGCGGTATAGGTAGTAGGTAGTATAATGATTTTCTTTTTTTTGCTGTTATTCATTCTCATTTATTGCTGTTCAAAACATCAGCATAAAGTTGCCTTCTCTGTATTAATCAATACAAAATAGGCAAAAAGAAAAGGTCTTTCCAAAAACCCCTGCAGACATTTACTGAAAACAACTACTGAAGCTGACTCCAAGTGCACAATTTGCAACTGTAGGTGCTAAATGGCAGAGGGTAATTCCTGAAGTTACAAGCTAACACATCACAGTAGGATTAATTGCTTGGAACATCTGTGCTGTCAGCCAGCAGAACTCTCTCTAGATACTTGGGGATCAACCAGATTTCGAAAGCCACTCAGCTGAAGTGGGTCGTTTACTTACATTAGATTTAAGTGGAAATTAGTTAATTTTCTTGCTATAGGTTATTTCATTTTCTGGCACCTTTCACGCTGACTATGCAGTATATTTTTGACACTTTGTCAAATAATTTTAGTTTCCAAGAGTGCAGTCCAGTAGAGCTTTCCATTTTGAAGACTTTAGACCTATAAGGACACTCAGTTCTCACATGTCTGGGTAAGAGATGGATGATCGCAGTTGTCCAAACTTCTGGTTGAAGTCTGCCTGAGCCTGGACTAAAGCCTCCTCATCTATGTACACTGCCGGCCTCCTGGCTGCAACAAAGTACTGCACCTTCCTCAGGCTCCAGCCAAGGACGTACATGAGCAGACCACACACAGCTGCCGTCGACCTGCCTACTCCAGCGTTACAGTGAACATAGACGGTGTGACCATTCTCTAAGAGACCATGAAGCAAGAACACAGCCTGGGGAATCATCCTGATCCGACCTGCAGGAGAAGACAATAACACACAATACACTTAAAAGAGGAGGCTTGCGATATTCTACATTTTTCTCATCTCAATAAATCCCATGAAAAGACCAAAATTAACAATGAGTTAGTCTGTCATACTTTGACATTTCCCTACTGTGTTTGTGGCACTCAGCCACTAAGCTCATTAATTCCTACTACTAATTCAATCAAAAGTGTATGCTTTTCTTTTTTTAAAAGGCTCAGTAAATTCCTGGGCACTGTAGTTTTTAACAAACATTACTCAAATAGAAGTAAATCATGAATTGGTTGGGGACTATTTTCAGCTGTGAATTAATACACATTCGGTATTTACATAATCAGGAAGGTGTATGCATGGCTTATTGGTGTGTTTTTAGTATTTTTTTGTCATCAATGGAGGTCTACAGCACAGAGGAAAAAGATAAATCAGGCTTTGGGTACACTGACAATACTTGGATTTGGTCTTTTTTAATGATTGGTTCACAATCGATAGACAATAGAATATCATTAGACTTATCCTTTAACATATTGTGACCTGTATGGATTAATTTTGTATCACCTTTGGAGAAGAAATTTAAATACACCCTAAAGGACTGTCGGCAGTTGTTTGCCTCAAGGCACCCCATGCATACTTAAAAAGTACATTTATCACAATCCTTGCAAAATATCACACTGTCAGGAATAAAATGCAAGTATCGACAGGTACATGTGTTGTCCCTTTTACCAAGGGAATTATTTCTCTGCTTAAATTCACCGTGGAAGCAAAAATAGCTCTTCTTTTGTGACTGACACAACACATTTTACATACGTAAAATTCTGATTAAAGGAAACCTTGGAAGGTGATTAATGGTCATGGTTGGCTATAATTCCACGAATCATCACACATCCTTTGAAGTTTATTTCTTGCATTCATCTAGTTTGAGAAGCCAACTAAAAGAATTCATCCTTGCTGATTGTCTGACCTTTAAATATTTGAATGGAACCTTCAATTAGCTTTTTAAGGTGCAGAAACAGCACGCTGAAGGCTGGCATATTGAGTAAAGTTAGAGCTTTTCAGTCGGACGACCCAGACTCATGACTGCACTGAACTGTATGCAACACTAAGATGTTGAGCCCCTAACGCCAAATTCACACCAGGCAGCGGTGAGGTGAAGTATTCATGTGTTTCAAGCGGGAAGAAATTCTTTGTAACATAGGTCAACATGTCACAGAAGTCACAGGATCTGTTTACTGATTGGCTGCGGGTATTCTCTGGCTGCATTTCGCCGCTAAAAGTTAAACTATTCCCAACTTTAGTTTGGCCGCACTTCGTCGCAGAATTAAACGGCCACAGCTTGCTGAGCTCGGAAGCGGCCGCCACAGCTTTTCATAGACATTGCATGGCAGCTCGCCGTAGGCCGCACTTTGCCGCTGCTGTGGTGAGAATTCAGCCTAACAGCTCCAAGCTGTGTTGGTCCCCTCACTCTGTCTTGACTAAATACTATTATTATTACTGTGTTTATTCTTGTATGTCCACAGAATTCTCCTTACCCTCGGTGCTCATGTCAGGTGTGGGTATCCACACATACACCAGGCCACAGTCTTTGTACAAATGCATCATGGTCTCTGGGGTCATGGCTTCCTCGGGGTTGCGCCTGCAGCCATTGGAGTTGTTCACCACATCCCACTCTGTCTGGAAGTTCATCACTGCAGTAATCCCCAATTCATGCTTCATCTTTATAGTCACATGTTCCACCTGTCGAGGGCAGCTGCCCAGCCAAATACGTGGCAGCACCCTGGGGGCAATAAACAAGGATGCATTAATCATTGCTGAACCTCTGAGATTCATGAAATGACTGGCTACCCACTACAAATTTGCAAGATAATGTGTAGGTGAATATTATCAGAAAACACAGGATCAGAATGGACCTGCTTTTCAAGAGTAGTGTTTAAATAAAGGCACAAACGATGAAAAGTAGAGATACAGAACAAAGGAATGCATTGATTTGTTACAACTACACTATAGTTTCAGTGTAGGATAACATGGTTTAAAGGGTTTGAATAGAGCCTCAGATACTGAAAGCAAAAAAGGAAATGGGTAGAGAGAGAGAGAGAGAGAGAGAGAGAGACTGCAAGCCAGTGTGATGGTAGGAGCACAGAATTTCAAGTTACTCCTGAGCAAATGTTATTTTTTGAAAACTGTCCTACAGACAGATCCGAGGAAAGCAGGTCACTGAAGACCCTGGCCGTCAGTGTCGTCCTAGTTTTTGTGGTGTGTCCCGCACTGTTGGCACTAGTCTGCCCGTGTTGACAGGTTTTTGGCCGGTTCAGCATGTTGAATGAACGTATGTGCTAGTTGGCCGTTGGCTGTAGTCTTTGCGGTGTGTTCAAGTGCAACCTTTTGGCCAAGACAGTCGGCCTTTGTTGCTGCTAATTCTTTAATGTCGGTTTGGTTCGTCTGGAACTTAACAGACAAAAAGTTTCATCTCTTTCTTTCTCCTACCTTCCCCCTCTCTCCCTCGTAGCATTGATGTTTTATTGACCTCTTGTCGCACTAATTTTCCTGACCATTACGGTCTGAGGCAGACTCCATTTAGTGCTCATTAGCATGCATAAAGTCAACAACCAGAGGAGGTGAAACGTAAAAGGACAGAAGGACGCTGTTGATCTGTGATGTCCCAGAGTGACACTGCAGTGAAAGTCTCTGTCTCGACTTGCTGTTATCAGATGACCTCTCTTCTAAAATCCCTGAAAAACTTCTTTGTCGTAGGTGAAACATCTGTCCCTTTTTGCTACTGAAGAATTATACATACAGTATATTGATATTGTTGTTACTTCCATAGACAGTTTCAATATGTAACAATTGGACCATATAAAAACAGAAAATTTGATCTGTACAAGTTGTGTAAAAAACATTCTCTTATTGTCTATCTTGTATGACTTGCAGTTTGACTATTTCAGTCTATTACAGTAAAATGAAAATATGAGAATTCTTGGAAGACTTTAGTAGTCGTTCCATGTTGATTTTATAAATTGACTCTTGTTCAGTTCAACAGTAATAAAAACTCATTACAAAATGGCTATATAACCTTCAGGCCTCCTCTCCCCTGAATACCAGAATGAGAGTCAATGCACCTGCAAGACAGTGATGTAAAGTCTCTTTGTATCATATGAGTTATTGCAGAGGTGAGTGTGTATGATAGTTAGGGCTACACGGATGCAAGGTCTGAGAGACTAATTTGAAAAAGCTATTAATAGGAAAGATACAAGGGCACAGTGCTTCCTACTAAACACAGGTCCTTGACATAAGCCTTGTAAGGTCTTCGGACACAAATTAAAACCTGATGGCGCCAGCCAAGCCTGCTCATTCTTATGCAAGTTATGTGCTCACTGCCTCAGGGGTCTCGGGCTAATTTCTGCTGTGCCTGGTATACCATGGCACTGAGTATGTGCCTTACAAAAGGAAGGCATGCATGGGTAGGTTGATTGAGTGTATGTATGCTGGGTGTTGTGTGTGTGACTATTCACTCATCAATTTAAGCCTAATATACAGTTGAGATATGAACATGCATCCTCCAAACCAGTGGTTCCCAAACTATTCTACTTGTATCTAAGAAAAGCTGATTCCCCCCAACGTCATCACCGTAAAAAAAAATTACAAATCCTCGAACAAAATCCTCAATTTGATGAAAAGCGATTCAGTGTATTAAATGAGTCTTTTTTAATGAATATAATTCGTCAACATAACTAAAGTGATGGCATCTTGACAGTTTTGCCAAGCAAATGTAGATGCATAATATGATCTTTCTTTTGATAATGACATCATTCATTTATTATATTAGTGTTAGAGCCAAAAAAGCTTTTTGGTTATTGTGGTTAAATAAATGTAATTTCTGGTGCTGTTAGACTGCTGCTAGACCGCCCCTTTAATACAGGTGCGGGCCTCCGTTTGTGCGCATCAAGCGGGAGAGCAAATAGGTTTTTGACTGCAGTGAAAATGTTGTTTTTGAAAGGCTAAATGCCAACAAATTTGGACTAAATATTTAAATAGTTTTATCTACAGACTTCTGTATAAATGATCCAGTAAGTGGTTTATGATTTTAGTTATACATGAGCAAATCTAATTGTTGCAGTTAACCCCCATATACTGTATGAAGTAAATTACATCTTAGTCTGTCTAGTCATCTTACAGTCTGTCTGTCACTACTGCTCATGCTTCACATTCCTAAAGGTTGTGTCACAGATGTGGGTGTCAAACATGGTGGTGGACTGTTGTTTTTTTACCCAATGGATGACGGACCAAAGACATTCATCCATCCTCTGGGCACCATGGATATCTTTACCAAATTTCATGGCATGGATGTTTCAGTATGGACCAGAGTGGTGGACTGACCAATTAACAGACTGCTCAACAGAAATTACCATCCCAAGACCCAAGAGTGAATTTCTGGGAACATTTTAAAAGGGAAAGAGGCACACAAACATCATAACACATTATTGGGTGCTCTAAAAATATGCTGAAATAAAGCTGAATCCTCAAAACCTACAAAAACTTGTAGAATCAATGCCAGACAGATTGCAAAAAGTGTGAAGGGTAACAGTGCACATACAAACTAGTGACTTTCCGCAACTTCTTTGACACATTTATTTACATTTATTTGTGATAAATAATAGAACAACAGAGTATCTTTTGAGGATCCCTCTAAAAATCCTGTGATATTCTATTTTGACTGGATCATAGAGTGACACAAACAACTCATTATCTTTCTCTAATAGACTTGTGAATAGGACAGAGATTTAAATACCTTAAATACCTCATATTTACCGTATGAGCTGATAATGCAAGTGCTAGTGGTCTACTTTTTGAAAGGACAATACTTTTCAAGTGACAGACTAAATGGGAGAGAGCAAGGTTAAAAAACAAAGGAGTTAGCCGAAGAGGGTGATTGCAGCTTTGTCTGCCCTGTGAGAGAGGGACAACTTTCATCAGGAAAGAGCAATGTGACGTGACTGCCCTGCCCTCTTAGCAGGTCACTGTACAGTAGAAGACTAGTCTCTAACTGATGTAATATCATGACAGAATTCAAACTCTGAGAATATAGATTAATATACAAGCCTTACTAAAGAATTTATGTGATGGTTATGTTTGAAAACCCGAAGGAAGATGTGAGAAGAGGAGCTGATGCGACCCTTAGTGTTCAAGAAACAATCACACTTCAGCATGGAAATTCATTGGCCCCAGGGGACCTCATTAATTTTCAGTATTATTAAATGTGGTACACACATCGAATTTCACATCACAACGGCAGAAAACTTTCAACGAGCATCACATTTGATCAGAGTGGGGGGAAAATGATGGATCTCTATTTGTACTTGCTACAGGCTACAAGAAGAGCACTTTGGCAGTTTGCAGGTTTAGGGCTTTTCCGTTACTGGAAACTGCAGACGCGAGGTAAAGAATATATGAATGTCCAAATGACAAAAAATCACAAAAGAAAACCCTCAAAGCAATAGTTCAACATTTTGGAATATATGTAAATTATACGTAATATATCAATATAAAAAATATCAAAAACAGTTTTATTCTGTTTTTAATACTTTGTTTAGCCACACAGATCAAATCTTCTTTTTAACTGGGAGGTCAGAGGTAAAGCACAGCTACAACAACAACAACAAAACACCCTGAGGCTGTGATGCTGGCGGGCCTCTTGCTAAAGCACATCTCAGTAGTTTGCATTCAGGTAGCAGGACTGACTGTCCGTATCTCACCCATGCTGCCCATATCTAACAGTCTGAAGTCATGCTTCCAGCTTACTGACGCTCTGATTTCTAAAATCTGTTAGCCGAAACCGTGCTTCGAGAAATTTAGACACACAGCATTCCCATACAACATCCCGCTGATGGCTTTGTTTGGCTATTGTACTGTATTACCTGGAGAAATGAATGGCCTTCTGACCAGCCACACTGAAGTAGAAGTTGGTGGTGTGTTTCATCTCATCTGTGTGTCCTGTTTCCTCTATCCAGTGACCAATCGGATGGCAGTACACTCCATCCACCACGTTACTCTCATCATATGAACAACATCTGTCATGGCTCGGGCCGCTACCTGGTGACAAAGAAGACAACCTTTTCTGCAGGTTAGTGACCAAAGACATTGAGTACTCATTGAGTACTACTTTTTTTTTTTTTTTAAAGATTCCTTTCCTAAACAAATACAGGCAGATGTTGCCTATATTTGTCTTTGAGGGGCAAAATGTCACATTAAACAGGAAAACAACTGTTTAAGCATCAAATACAAAACAGGTATCTTCAGTTATGGAGAGTAACAAAGTAAGTATATTACTATTGAGGTACTTTTCTTGAGTATTTCCTCTTTCTGCGGCTGAATGCTTTCACTCCACCAAAAAATTTGAGGGAAACATTGTTTTTATTCCACTACAGTACATTCACCTGACAGGCACAGTAACTAGTTCATTTGCAGATTTTAATTAAATAGAAACCATATGTTCAGTTTATAATATTTAATGCATTTTTATATAAGAGTATATAACATAGTTTTTATTAACTCCACTTAAACCAGTTACAGCATTAAAACTACTGATTTAACAATAATAATAATAATCCAGTAATATAATGTAATTCATAATTTAGCACTCTGAATGTGGCCATTTTGCATTCTTTGAGTCCCATTTACTGTAGATTGCGGATAATACTTTTGTACTGTTATAAATTAATTATACTTAGGTATGATCTTGAATGCAGGACTTTTAATTCTAATGTAATATTGTTACACTGTGGTCTTGCTGCTTACCCACAAGTCTCAGCAAAAACACATTTCTATTTAGGCCAGGGGTCAGCAACATGTGGCTCTTTAGCTCCTCTCCAGTGGCTCCCAGTGGATTTTTAAAAAAATGTGTGGAAATGAATAACTGTTTTTTGTTTACATTTTCATTTTTATCTATCATTGTTGTAGGTCTACGGTAGAACGGTACGACAGAGTATTAGGGCCACATTGAGGAAAAAATAAATAAATCTGAGATATTATAAAGTAGTAATTTTTCGTGTTATTTTCTTTTTTCTCGTAAACTTCTGACTTTATTCTCATAATATTACGACTTTTTTTCCCCCGTAATATTATGACTTTATTCACAAAATCTCTGATTTTTTTTCCATCAATGTGGCCCTAATACTCCATAGTACATTTGCACTTTGGCCCTCACTGCATTAGACTTTTATACTATATACTTAGACTATAAACTGTTACCTTCATCACAATGCTCAAATGTTTTGCGGCTCCAGACAGATTTATTTTATTTTTTTTTGCTATCAAAAATGTCTCTTTTGATAGTAAAGGTGGCTGACCCCTGATTTAGGTACACTGAAATTCATGAGCATTTAGTAAAATAAGTGTCACTTTACCTCCATCATGTGGCAGTGAGGATACATTACACAATATGAACCAAACATGGAGGACTTATTTTCGTCTTTTGCCTGCAGAACCTTTAATGGTAAATACATTAAATCTATGATCATCTATATCAAAAACAATATGCGGGCTGAATGTGATGCACAATGTCACAGCATTGATGTAAAGAGCTACCTTCCCAGATATAAGTGCCGCTGACTCTCTTGACGAACTTGAACCACAGTGTGTCTTTGACCGGCTCTGCCAGCTGCACGTCTCCGATCCACAGACTCGGTTCGTGTGTTGACAGCAGCTTGTGCGTGGTTTTCATCGGAACCGCTCCGCTCGGATCCCACTGGCCCATTTCCACACGGGAACCCAAAACAAACACCTCTACATCCGAAGACTCCGCAGTGAGAATGACACCGAACCTGAATAACATTGTTGCAGAACCTCAGTAAGTGATTATGTCCTCAGTATGTTTATTATTGCCGATATTATACAGTAGCTCTTGCATTCAGCCCGTGTGGCCCATTGGCTGTAGCCTATGGTGTAATCTAAAAATAGTCGGATTGTGTTTTGGAAAGTGTAGTTTGCAGCAAAGAGAGGATAGAAAGAGCGAAGTCCCACTCTGTCAGAATGACCGCGCACCAAACATCAGCCATATCAGAGTGAACTCTATAGAGATAGAGATATATAGCCTAGATCTACAGATCAGATAGATAGATAGATCTACAGAGCTAGAAAATTCCACAGAGCTAGATGGATTGATCTACAGATCAGATAGATGATAGATAGACAGAAAGATAGATAGATAGATCTACAGAGCTAGATGGATCCACAGAGCTAGATAGATCTAAAGAGCTAGATAGATCCACAAAGCTAGATATATCTACAGATATAGATAGATAGATGGATCTACACATCTAGATCTACAGATCTAGATAGATAGATGGATCTACAGATCTAGATAGATAGATAGATCAATCTATAGATAGATAGATCTACAGATCTAGACAGATCTAAAGAGCTAGATAGATCCACAAAGCTAGATATATCTACAGATTTAGATAAATAGACCATAGATAGATAGATCAATCTATAGATAGATAGATCTACAGATCTAGACAGATCTAGATCTATATAGATAGATAGATCAATCTATAGATAGATAGATAGGTCTACAGATCTAGACACATATAGATCTAGATAGATAGATCAATGTATAGATAGATAGATAGATCTACAGATCTAGATAGATAGATAGATAGATCTGCAGATATAGCTAGATCTACAGATCTAGATTGATAGATCTACAGATATAGATAGATGGATACTGTAGATAGATCTGCAGATCTAGATAGTTTTAACAGCACTAATTTCTTTAACGCAATAATGCAATCGATCTTTCGGAGGTTGTAGCGGGCTCAGTTTTAAAGCTATAATGAAGATACTAGTATCATATGAAACAAGAAAATCTCCGTTATGATTTTTGAGGAATCCATGTCATACTAGCTTGTCGTGAAGGAGGCTCAATAACGCTACAAAGTTGCGTTCAATTTTGGTGAGAAAAAACTGTCATGGCCATTTTCAAAGGGGTCCCTTGACCTCTGACCTCAAGATATGTGAATGAAAATGGGTTCTATGGGTACCCACGAGTCTCCCCTTTACAGACATGCCCACTTCATGATAATCACATGCAGTTTGGGGCAAGTCATAGTCAAGTCAGCACACTGACACACTGACAGCTGTTGTTGCCTGTTGGGCTGCAGTTTGCCATGTTATGATTTGGGCATATTTTTTATGCTAAATGCAGTACCTGTGAGGATTTTTGAACAATATTTGTCTTTGTTTTGTGTTAAGTGGTTTCCAATAATAAATATATACATACATTTGCATTAAGCAAGCATATTTGCCCTGATAGAAAAAAAATGATTTGAAGTAGGACACTGTTGTGGACATTTCTGTTATAAAATAAATTCAAACAAGCAGTTGTCTTTCAGAGATTTAATACAGCTGTTCGTATGCATACGGTGCCCTTGCTTTTAATAAGACAAAGACCAAAGAAATGAAGTCAAATTTTATAGATTGATCTGCCTCATACTTCTCAGAGACAGAGATCCTTTCTGTTTGAGCAATACAAGCACTCATTAAGAAGTTCACCTGGGTGTCATGTTACTCCCTTCCTCTAAAGTCAGAGCCAACTCAGAGTCTTCTAATTATCTGTGTGAGAGAGTAAAGATAAAACCTTTTCATGGGACAGGGAGAGGATGCTATGATCTAAGGCCTCTGCAAACTGAAGGCCAAACTAACCTGGCTGACCTGCACACTCAGATAAGACTTCCAGTATTGTATATAAAACATAAAAAGCAAATAATTGGAATAATATAAACAGTAAATACGGAATTTCCCCCACAGACACACATTAGACCACATTTATCTTGATAATTTAGGTTAATAATTCATGCAATTCCATTATACGTTATAAAATAAAACCCTTCTGATGACAAGAATGTATGAATACAATACCGTTTTATACATGGTCTCTATAATTGATAAATAGGGGCCAGAGTAATGTTTAAGCTATTATTTCCTGTGCTAATCATTTACATTTTTGGACACCATACAGTACGTCCATACATTACCATATCACACATAGCCCACTCATCGTGACACAACCAAGATATAGTCCTCTTTTCCCAGCATGCAACACCTCTAACTGTCTCACCTATTGTATGTACTAAAAACAAAGTATAACACACCTCCCAGCATGCAAGGCAGGTGATGAGAAATGCATGGATACAATCGTCACATGAAGAATGGCTCCCTCAGACTTTCTTAAATAGTTATACTGTTCTCTATCTCAGTAAGGTTCAGGTATGTGTAGGGTACTTCAAGCTGCACGTTTCTTGTAGTAATTGCTTCAGTGAGGCAGGACAACTGTGCTTGAAATTTCTCAATCATCTGCTTAGGGGCAGGCTCATCGAATCGGTCTTCGGGGTATGTGCCCATGGGAACCTGCCACAATGACAAAAACAAGACAGAAAATTAGACTTACATGGTAAAAATAAAATCATTTTCAAAATATGGATAGGCCTTAATGGTCCTAATGTAAGTATTCATTAACACCAAACTTGCCGTGTCAGTGTACTTCTCTGAAAATACCACAGTCAGTGCAGCAAATTTTACAAGAGTAAACCCTGATGGATACAAAGTTCTTGTTCTCCAACAAGTTAACTGACACCTAACCTAAAAACGTGCAGTTGTTTGCATGCAGTATTAATGATATTAATTAATTAATGATAATAACCTACCATTGCTATTGCTTGTTTTTGTTTACTATCATCTGATCTTGTTGTGTTAGGCAATTTGTGCTGCATCTTTGCATGAAATGTGCTATAGAAATAAATGTATTATTATTATTAATTATACCTTGTAGAGGGGATGAATCACAGAGAAGCTGCGGAGAGCAGCAACTGCATAGACCTCTGCCAGAAAGTGAACGTTCATGAGGTGATAGACTGCTTGATGATCCATGACATCTGCATTTTTGATAAACATCTTGGCTAACAGCCAATCAGTCTCCGAGTCACTGGGCAGATAGATGGGGTTCTGCTCAGAAGGTTGTTGATGCAACTGGAATGTGATAAAAACATTTTTCGTTTTTTTATGTTCAAATAGTGCAACAGGACTTCTGAAAACATGCTAATACTGTGGAATGTTATGTGACTAAACCAGTGATTTTACTGAAGTTTGTACAGTATGAATACTGTCAGTGATTTGCTGTATCAGTTAAATACCTGTATTGCAATTGGCATCAGTTTGTTTTCTGGGTTCAAGTAGAGCAAACAGAGACCAGCAGTCACGTGCAGAGGTTCACCATCATTGGCTCTAGGGGGTATTCCATCCATCCTCTTCTGGTCATAGAGGAAAATATTCCCTCTCTGTATGGGAGGGAAAGACAGAAGAAAGATGTGTTGAAGACATTGAGAGGTATCATAGATTTGTAATAAATCGAGGCAATACGATATAGGGATGATAAAGACAAAAATCGTCTCCCAAAGCAAAGATTATCTCCCATTTAAAGCCACTATTCTTTCATACCTCCATTTCCTTCCTCAGAGAGCTTCCCTCTGCCAGGAACGGCTTCACCATCTCCTCTGTGACTGAAAGGTTTGGGGGAATCTCTGAGCAGCGCTTGATCACATTAGGGTTGACTCCATTCAGAAACTGGGATCCATAAAAGTCATCTTCCTTCCAGTGCTCTGTAACATACTCTGGAAGAATAGCAATTTGATGATACAGTATATACCGTAATATAATATCTAATATCTAGAATAGTCTAAAATGTTTTTCTTTCTTTAAGTTTGAAGTTAGGGTTATTGTGTTATACCGGTATTGATAATAACTATTTTTGAAAAATGAAATATTGATATCATGTTAATAATACACATATGATAATATTATGTAATTAATCCAGTGCCTCTTAAATCAAGCTTTTGTAAAATTGGGGTTACAGACAGGGTCTGAAATTAACTCTTTTCACTGCCTGCCACTGTGGCAGGCAAGTAATAATTTTTTTCTGCCACTTTTGAAATCTATGCGCTAAATGAAGGAATAACATTTTAGATTGGATTTCATTCAATGTTCGATATATTTTACACAAAAAACATTGTAGGCATGGTAAATTACAGTGTTCAAATTACATCGTGGCTTCCTGGGAAGCCCTATTTTTCTGGGGAGGGAGGGTACTGTGCACAGTGCTGCACTGTACTTTGTTATTGTCACCTATAGTGGTTGTTTGCATAAAACCACAATTCAAATGATTATGATTATTTAAATATTTGCTTTGATTAAAAAAATCTTGGCAAGCGGCTTAGAGCTAGTGTTAGGGAGTTAAACAAGTCATAATTCCCTCTCTAATATCTATTTTATTTTGCTGTGTATACAACAAACAACTGTATTTATTGAAGTCTCTCGCTAAAAACTTAATTTTACAAGATTACATTTGAACACATGATAATGTTGTAATTTACCTACATCCAATAGTTATTTTTCCTAAGCAGAATGTGACCGCCTCATAACATTAATAACTCAATGGCACCTCCTTTAACGTTAGTAGCTCCGTTATTTATCCAAGCAGGAATGCGCTGCCAACCTGCTTCTAACAGGTAACGTTACTAGCTCTCCTCCTCAGTGTAGCATTATCAGGAAAAAAATAGGGTGCGTCCCTCAGGTTTAGTAGCATCATGCTGTTGAGTGCTTTTTTTCTTTCCATTGTGGCTCCAGTCTCAAACAAACGGAAACATGATGAACACGAACATGATTGTGCATGTGTAACTGTGGGAAAGCATCAATACAGAGGACTTAATTGTCACAGAGGCATGAGATGCCAAGGAATCGGATAACTAAGAACCTGTTCTTAACGTGAACCGGTTCTCTATTCCCATCTCTAGCATTTTCCCTGTCTGCCAAAGTGGCGGTTGGCCTGACGATTTTTTTTCAGTCTGGTTACAGACACTGTCTCCACCTCCCTACACTCGTATTGTAAGTGTGAGTGTAATTTATTTGCCATAAAAAAGACAAAACATACAATGAACAAAGCTAAAGATGAATTTGACTGATTACATTATTTATTTTTTCTTCAAATTTTCTTTAGATATTGCAATAATATTGTTACCATGAATTGTTTTGGCCACGATAATCGTGAGGTGTCGTGAAAATCTGATATTGTGACAGCCCTATTTGAAGTACAACATGATGATCATGGTCATTTAACTAAAAACAAGATTGTTGTTTTTTTTGTGAAATGTTTTTACTTTTAGAAAACTAATCGTTTTACCCAACAGGAACAACATCTATATCTATCTGTTGTTTTGAAACTATGACAATGACATTGTTGAGGTGAGTTACGCTGCAGAATAGGAAAATAGGAAAAACATCTACCTGACATTGTTGTCTTTTTCCACCAGAAGATTTTTTTCATGTCGTCGATGCTTTCCCATTTTTTAGTAGATCCAATCAGCCCCTTAAGCTTGAGTTCAATACCACTGAAGTAAGACAGGGTAAAACAATTGGTAAACACAATACAGAATTAAACAGTGTACCGATATTAATGCTTCAAATTTACTTTTTGCCTCAAAGCAGACACTATATTGGAACCCGGTGGTATCCATCGTATATACCCACGTTATCATTTTTGTATTATCTACTTCTGTTGATTTGGACTTAGAGAAGCGGATTTCAGCTGGGAGCTCAGACGGATGATTGAAATGGTTGACCTTGGGTAGTCCTTCAGCCAAAATCTTCCATCTAATAAAACAAACACAGTTACCAAAAAGCACATCAACATTTCTCCAGATAAACTTCTGAGACAAACTGCAGCTGTACTGCTCACATGAAAACTTACTGGTATAAGCTCTTTTTAAGTTTCAGCTCTTTTTCCCGGTGGTCGATCAACAGGGGATGTTCCTCCTCAAAAACCTTCATGGCTGAGACATGAAAAGAACATAACATCAGTCGAAATTTAAATGACAAAACTAACAAAAAAAAAAATCTAAAAAGTGTTATCCACAAAATCTTAATATTAATTATCTATATATCAATTGTTTTGGGAATTTGAGGCAGACCTCTCCCTCCTCTCAGCTCCACCAGTTCTCCCCTGGAGATCCATCTGTAACAGGGGAAGAGAATGACATCTCCCTCTGGAGTCGTCACCACTATTTTGGAGAAGTACCACTCATCTTCTGGGAGAAACAAAAAGGATCTTTCTCCACTTTGACCAGCAGAAGTTTCCCCAGGGACAAATTGGTTTTCACGGTGTAGTTCCCTGTCTTGGAATAAGAGCAAAGTATGTGGAACATTTGTTCTTCTACAATGGTGTTTTCAGTCAGTCAAGTAAAGGCTTTTATATGGTCAACTCAAACATCTTATGAAGGAAAAAACTGCAAATAAACTCACAAATACAATATAATACAGAATACAAAATATTTAGTAGACCATGAGATAGGCAAGCATTTAAAGAGTACATACATCTGCCAAGACTGGACAGTCCTCTAAAGTTGTTATTTTAATATAAAAAATGTAGAAACCTGGATCCAAATAAAAGTACATATAGAGATAGACAATCATGCCAACTGGCTGGTGAAAGCCCTGCTTTTTTACAGAATATATAAATCCTGTCTGGTAATATTTAGACTTTTTACAATAGTGGCTTTTTTTCAAATGAGTTATACTCTGACTCTGACAACTGAATTTATATTTATCATGTGACTGTAGCACCATAAGTGGCAGGTGAAGTGTGATTCGATTGTGTTTATACATGCACCTGACATTTCCTTTTTACTTGCAGCTGCACAGTCTGTGTAAGAGTTACGGTGGTTAATGTCAGATGGGCCACACCTTGAAGAAGAATTTGGCAACACACTATAGATTGCAACATGATGATGCTATTTGTTATGTATACCATATTTGTTATGTATACCATGTTAAATTAAGGTAAATGTGATGTACACTAATTAGTCATTAGATAGAGACAAATACTATCGCAACATATAGAGTATGTACGCAGAAATAAAAGCCATTACATTGTCCCAGACCTAATTTGAGAATCACCATATGAGCAATGTTCAACTGGATTCAACTTACTGTCCCAGTTGTAAAGTCGGTGCCAAAGTTGTCCAGCTCAGTTCGCTCACTTTGTCCTTCAGTTCCAAATAAGGTGACATATATGTGGTCCCATGTTCCTGCATATTGCTTGTCACCTGTTGTCACGTCTAGCTTGTACTCAGCCATAGTCACTACGTGAAAACTATCTAGAAAAAGAAACAAATTTAGATTTCTAAATTGCAGAGTGAAGTAACTCTAAATGATGTTGTCTGTTCGTTTTTTAGTGTTTATATATGCAGCTGTAGAGGGTGAGGGATTGGCACAGCAGTTGTACTAATCCACCCCTTCTTGCAACTGCCAAAAAACCAACAACAAGCCTGTACAGAATTAATTGAGGATACATGGGAAACAGGAATGGGGACAGTTATACTAAAGTTTACAGGTTCACATGCTCCAGGGTATCAGAGGTTCTTAAGCAATGGCACGAACCACGAAGCAACAAAGACGATCTGGGTGTGGTTTGTGTTTCTTTGTTTCTTTTCAGACATATGGTCGGATAAAAAGCTGGCTTTTTGAGAGCGTTTAAATGTCATAACAAACAGGCCACTATTTTCATGTAGCACTACAGTCCAAACTTTATACTACAGCAGCCATCTAAATGATGTCTGTCCGTTTTTTTGTGTTTATATATGCAGCTGTAGAGGGTGAGGGATTGGCACAGCAGTTGTACTAAACCACCCCTTCTTGCGCCTGCCAAAAAAATAACAGGTCTGAACAGAATTAATTGAGGGTATATTGGAAACTGGCATGGAGACAGGTATACTAAAGGGCAGGGTCATACAGGGTCCCTGCAGATACAGACATCCCCACACACTGGGTCATACATGTTGATTTGAGGGGGATTATTTTTGTATGAGTGTATACATTGTTTTTTAGGAAAATCACCTCAATTCTTCCTTTTAAAGTTAGCACATCAGCACACCGTCACACTGAGCTGAGAAACAGGCCAACACCCACAAGTTTAAATTTAAGTTACATTCAACTGTCATAAACCCAACGTACAGCTACTCCTTCTGTGCCTTATAGTATTAATATCCATCCACGGCTGTTCTGCAAATGCAGATGATCATGCACGTCCTTTCAGATGGTGAAAACCTGATTCAACGGCGGAAATTCTTGCAGAAAAAGTTGCTATTTCATCATTGGCAGCAACTGCCTACACTGCGAAGCCACCGAAAAAAAGAAGAGAGACTTATCAAAACGAGAGAGAGAGAGGCTACAACTTAGAATCACAGTATGTCATCTCAAAGGAATTTACAGTCCCACAAGTTTGCAAAGAAAACCGCTATACAACGGCATCGGGATCACAATGTTCATCTGATTGGAGGGGCTTAGGACAGAGAGAGGAGAGGAGAGAGCTGGAGTTTTTTTGCCTTTTCCAGAAACCATCTACCCTGGGGTATCACTTGAATTACAATATGTTGAAAGGCTATTGTGCAATTTTTGCCCAATGATGCAAAAAACAAAACTGCCTACCTCAACTTTAATTGAACTTGTTTGCACTTGCCCTCAAGTACTTAATAAACCTTGCCTGGCTTACCTTTGGTAGACTTGACCGGAGCACAATTCCTGTGATGCAGCACACAGTTCTGTCAGTACAATTGCTTTAACCTCTTCATCATGTTGACTGCAAATGGCTGGTACATTTGCAGACGGTCCTTTAATTGTCCCTCAGAGTCTGGCCAGTCATGGACGTACATCTCTGCTGATCACTCGTTGAATCTGTTTTAAGCTTCACTTGTGATTCAAAGAATTGCTGAGACACACCATGGCTTTGTAAAGTTTATCGAAGGCTAAAATGTTCCTAATTTCATGCTTGGAGGTTAACTAAATGCCTACAATATCTGGGGGGAGAGTAAATCTTTCATAAATTCCCATCACTCTTGGTTTAACAATCATTGCATTAAAACTAGAAGTATCACACTGTGTATTGTCTGATTACATGTTACTGTAATGACATGTTCACAGGATTTTTTCCTTAGTTCAGAACATTATTCTGAGTAGAATTACTGGTGAAATAACCTGAATAACTAAAGTAGTGTTTTCACTCATTTTCTCCGCCAAGCATAAAACTGGGAGGAGATTACAGTATGTGTTCAGTCATGTTGTGTGTGCGTGCGTAAGTGAGTGTGTGCATCCTTCTGTCTATCCATGGCTAATCTCGCATACTACTGGACCCATCAGCCTAATATTTTTTATGCTCATTTATGACTGTTTATGCTCAAGGACCTCCCAGGGTTGCGGTGATTCACACTGCTTAAAAAAACCTTGTGAATCATTTTTGTAAAGATTATTTTATGGCTTTTTTTGATAGGACAGTGGATAGACTGGAAAGGGTGAGAGAGAGGGGGCGACATGCAGCAAAGGGCCGCGGGTCGGATTCGAACCCAGTCAGCTGTGGTAAGGACTCAGCCTTGGTGTATGGGTGCCTGCTCTACCAGGTGAGCTACCGGGACACCCTAAAAACCTGTTTTATTGACTGATTTATACCGTCATTGACTGCTGACTCCTCACTCCTCTTGACCGGCTGGGAGGAGCTGCAAGTGATCAACATCTGCTTCAGTTTGGAATCTTGTTTCTGCTTGGGATTGGGAATTGTTCCTGTCCAGAGATCTGCACTCTACTGAGTGCACTTTTCCAGTTACATATTTTTTTACTCTTGCTCAAGTTATGTTGACTTTTACCCCTCTCTTTTTCAATCAATATGTTTATTGATTTTCACTTAGCGATGACAATAATCATTACACAGGGCAGTGTTATAGCATATCAATACAAACATAATGAATACAACTCACAAATGTACTATGCATCCCTCCCTTCCCATCACCCCTTTCCCACATTCACCTATCTGATTTTGTATAGAAGTGATGGCCTACACAAGCAAGTTATATGTAACAGGTGAAAATAGAAAAGCAAGAGCAGCAACAAACAAAACTAAAACAAACAAATAATGATGTCAATATTTTTTTTAGTTGTAGTTCCCTGGTTTAAAATGGTCCACTCATAAGGCAAAAAGAGAACATAAATAATCGCAGCTCATGAGAGGGGTACCTGTTCATTTTTCTTTTTATCCAATCTTTTTGTTCAATTGCAATTCCACTTTCATTTCTACAATAACTCTCATAATTGGCAATATATGGCCAATTTAGACTGCAAAATATGCAAATGAATAGTCTTAGATAGATAACGGTTCATACTGGTGAAGCTTTGACCTTTTTATCAGGTCAAGACGATTTCCTGTATTATTATAAGGAGTACCAAACAATTATAATTCATCACATTATGTCATCACTGATCAGCAGATGTTTGCTGTTTTGGACATATCTTGAGTCCAAGATTTAACATTTGCTACCCAAACTGCTCATTTAAGTTATTTGTCAACATATGTCTATGTAATACACAAAAATGCACACAAAGATACAGATACCCTACCATAGGCCCACTTAAAATGAATCAGCCTGGAATATAGTCATCCAGAGTTTAACACACAACCCAGCATGCAAGACAGGTATTAAAAAGGTATTGGTATTATTGACTAATGCTGACAGATAAAAATGGCTTTATCAGGCTTAGTTAAATAGTTACACTGTTCTCTATCTCAGTAGGGTTCAGGTATGTGTAGGGTACTTCAAGCTGCAAGTTTCTTGTAGTAATTTCTTCAGTGAGGCAGGACAACTGTGCTCGAAATTTCTCAATCATCTGCTTAGGGGCAGGCTCATCGAATCGGTCTTCGGGGTATGTGCCCAAGGGAACCTGCCACAATGACAAAACATTGTGACCTGATAACATCAGACTGACACTGTATTTTTTTTGGTACAAATCTTTTGAAGCACTCTAAAAATGTGGATGGGTTATAATGAGCGTTGATCATCACCACACTTACCTCGTCAGTGTAGTTGTTTGAAAGTACCCAAAGCAATGACACAAATATTGCTGTCTCTCCAGCATCTGGGAGGGCCTCCAAAATTGTCTTCATGCTTGACTGCCCCTTAGTGGTTGGAGGAGGTTTGTGCAGCAGGGGCGGGGCATTGGGCATCCAGGAGGAGTAGTCAAACTAAGTAATGGAAAAAGGCTTCAATATGTATCAGCTATGATAGAAAACTAATTCAATAAACTTATTCTAATGTTAAACATTACAGAAAAAGGTGTGTAAACCTACATAGGAAATGCAACCTTTGCACCATAATGCTCAGCTAAAAGAAATATGTGATGAAGCAGATCTGTCAAATTTTCCACACATTTAACATGTAAAAACAAACTTATACTTGATCAAACATCAATACATATTCCATTGTGCCAACTATTTACCTGCCCACTGTTTACTGCAGCATGTTGAGCTGTCGCTGTGAAGATCACCATGGTGATGAACTTGATCACTTCCTCAACAGTATGAAAGCCTGCTGGAATCCCTGTAGGCAGCACAATCATTATCAGTTTTTTCCCCAGTAATTAATATGAATTGATAATAATTAATAATTTATGACTACAGTGTATATATACAGTATGTGTGTTTATGAATGACTTCAATACCTGAGGCTTTGTTTCCTAAGAAGCCATGTGTGAATATCTCACTGATCCAATCCTGCAGCTCAGTGTCTTTACACACCTCACTGTCTGAGGGATAATAGTACTCCACTACTGCCTTCACAAAGCTGGTGGACACAGAATAATTTGATTTTAAATTGTTGCATGTGAAAAAGACAGACTCTAAGCTGTTGCTTGTAAAATCAGTGTGGACAGTTGCAATATGTATACAACGATAACCTGTTGATGATGTTCCACAGCTTCAGGCCATCATCTCTGTAGTAGAAGTTGGGGATAGACTCCAGTCCTCGTGCAGTGATGTTCTCTGGCAGACAGAGGGAGCTGTAGGTCGTTTCAGAGTGAGCCCTTCTCATGAGCTCTGTCAGTCCGTCATTTCCAAGTGAACTCTATAAATCAATAATGCATAAATATTTACCATCAAACACAAGTAAAAAAAATCAAAAGCTAAAATTTGATTTGCAATGGCGCAATACAATTGAAATAGTCTGAATATTCAGAAATATGTATTTTAAAGAGCCATACGTTAGTAAGAAACCCATCAGGTCCATAAAGAATTTTGCGGGCTCCATTGTTTGCGAACAGAGTGTACCGGAAGTGTGGAAACAGCAGCTGTATAGACAAAGGGAAGAATCTTAAAATTCAAAGTAAGATGCTTATTTGAGCAAACAACAGACAGCACATCCTGGGTGTGTTGATGACCAAAGGAAGCCATAAGTAAACAAAGACTAAAAACAGGCTTTCTTCAAGTGTTTCTTTTACAAGAGTAAACCCTGATGGATACAAAGTTCTTGTCCTCCAACAAGTTAACTGACACTTTAAAAGCTAACAAGCAGAAAACTGAGTGAAAAGTCATTGTCAGAGGGGCATCACCATCAATGGAAAACAATACCACATTCTTAGTAGATATCTTATTTAGGATATAATACTACGGTTGCCTAAATAGAATGGTGGTGTTGAACTCCCCAAATTATTTTTGGTTTGCACTATTAAGACCTTTGCTAAAATGGATAAATGATTATACCATCAATGTATAAAGAGAACTGGATACAGCGTTGTAGGCGGGCTCCCTTTCACTTTTATGAGAGTTGCTCAGTGGCGCATGAAGCCAAAATGACTCGACTACCGAGTGATAAAGTACCCGCATCATCCGTCGATTTTCCACATAAAGTACCAGTATCATCCTGTGATCTTCCGAATCCACTGGGCCCATAGAGCACGTGCAGTAGTGTTTCCTTTAACTCCGCCTCCCAGCCCTCGTTCCAGTCGCGGTCTGGGGATCATTAACGGGAACGGAGGAAGGGGAATAACTCTGGATTCGGCTATTAGTGCATTTTAAAACTTTTAGGATCTAATGATTGAAATAAGGGCTATTCAAGTGTTCCTAGTTGCTTTACCTAAAAAAAATGACCATATATGAATCCGAAAAGTGTGGGAATGCGATGGAACAAATAACATGCAGTATACACTAAGGCTCTGATGTGAGTCTTGTGCTGGGTCTCTACTCTACATGTGCATATAACCCCCACCACCTTTTTTGTTCTTTATTGTTTATTACAAAATTGTATTTATCTATATATCTATGCATTATTCATTAGAAATAGATTTCTTTGAAATTGCCATGTTTATGTGACTATGTTGTGATCAACATGAAATATAAGTAAAGGTACAACGTTATGGGTGTTGACATGGGAACATTTATTTCTTGGCTTCCTCATCTCTTCTTTCCCTCATTTCCAGTCTGCTCTATCGACTCCCAAATAAAGACATCAAAAAACATAAAAATATACCTGAAAAACGGATCAATAAAAAGCCAGATCACCAGTTCAGATCAAGGGAATAGATAAAAAAAATGTGCACCAGCACTATGACCTCTGATGTGTAATCATACCTTGGAGAGGGGATGAATCACAGAGAAGCTGCGGTAAGCGGCAACTGCATAGACCTCTGCCAGATAGTGAACATTCATGAGGTGATAGACTGCTTGATGATCCATGGAATCTGCATTTTTCATAAACATCTTGACTAGGAGCCAGTCAGTCTCTGAGTCACTGGGCAGATAGATGGGGTTCTGCTCAGAAGGTTGTTGTTGCAACTGGAATGTGATAAAAACATGTTTCGCTTTTTTATGTTCAAATAGTGCAACAGAACTTCTGAAAACATGCTAATACTGTGGAATGTGATGTGATTATGTGACTAAACCAGGGATTTTACTGAAGTTTGTACAGTATGAATATTGTCAGTGATTTGCTGTATCAGTTAAATACCTGTATTGCAATTGGCATCAGTTTGTTTTCTGGGTTCAAGTAGAGCAAACAGAGACCAGCAGTCACGTGCAGAGGTTCACCATCATTGGCTCTAGGGGGTATTCCATCCATCCTCTTCTGGTCAGAGAGGAAAATATTCCCTCTCTGTATGGGAGGGAAAGACAGAAGAAAGATGTGTTGAAGACATTGAGAGGTATCATAGATTTGTAATAAATCGAGGTAATACGATATAGGGATGATAAAGACACAAATCGTCTCCCAAAGCAAAGATTATCTCCCATTTAAAGCCACTATTCTTTCATACCTCCATTTCCTTCCTCAGAGAGCTTCCCTCTGCCAGGAATGGCTTCACCATCTCCTCTGTGACTGGAAAGTTTGGTGGAATCTCTGAGCAGCGCTTGATCACATTAGGGTTGACTCCATTCAGAAACTGGGATCCATAAAAGTCATCTTCCTTCCAGTGCTCTGTAACATACTCTGGAAGAATATGTTATATAATATAATATCTAATATCTAGAATAGTCTAAACATTTTTCTTTCTTTTGTACGTTTGGGGTTACAGACAGGGTCTGAAATTAACTCTTTTCACTGCCTGCCGCTGTGGCAGGCAAGTAAAGTTTTTTGTCTGCCACTCAGATTTCTTTTCTGCCACTTTTGAAATCTATGCGCTAAATGAAGGAATAACATTTTTGATTGGATGTCATTCAATGGTCGATATATTTTACCCAAAAAACATTGTATGCATGGTAAATTAAAGTGTTCAAATTACATCGTGGCTTCCTGGGAAGCCCTATTTTTTTGGAGAGGGAGGGTACTGTACAAAGTACTGTACTGTACTTTGTTATTGTCATCTATAGTGGTTATTTGCATAAAACCACAATTCAAATGATTATGATTATTTAAATATTTGCTTTGATTAAAAAAAGTGTTGGAAGTTAAACAAGTAATAATTACCTCTCTAATATCTATTTTCTTTTGCTGTGTATACAACAAACAACTGTATTTATTGAAGTCTCTCTCTACTTTTGAACACATGATAACGTTATTTACCTTCTCCCGATAGTCATTTTTTTAGTCAGCAGAATTTGAACGCCTCGCAATTCTAATAACTCAATGGCACCTCCTTTAACGTTAGTAGCTCCATTATTTATCCAAGCAGGACTGCGCTGCCAACCTGCTTCTAACAGGTAACGTTACTAGCTCTCCTCCTCAGTGTAGCATTATCAGGAAAAAATAGGGTGCGTCCCTCAGGTTTAGTAGCATCATGCTGTTGAGTACTTTTTTTCTTTCCATTGTGGCTCCAGTCTCAAACAAACGGAAACATGATGAACACGAACATGATTGTGCATGTGTAACTGTGGGAAAGCATCAATACAGAGGACTTAATTGTCACAGAGGCATGAGATGCCAAGGAATCGGATAACTAAGAACCTGTTCTTAACGTGAACCGGTTCTCTATTCCCATCTCTAGCATTTTCCCTGTCTGCCAAAGTGGCGGTTGGCCTGACGATTTTTTTTCATTCTGGTTACAGACACTGTCTCCACCTCCCTACACTCGTATTGTAAGTGTGAGTGTAATTTATTTGCCAAAAAAAAGACAAAACACACAATGAACAAAGCTAAAGATGAATTTGACTGATTACATTATTTATTTTTTCTTCAAATTTTCTTTAGATATTGCAATAATATTGTTACCATGAATTGTTTTGGCCACGATAATCGTGAGGTGTCGTGAAAATCTGATATTGTGACAGCCCTATTTGAAGTACAACATGATGATCATGGTCATTTAACTAAAAACAAGATTGTTGTTTTTTTTGTGAAATGTTTTTACTTTTAGAAAACTAATCGTTTTACCCAACAGGAACAACATCTATATCTATCTGTTGTTATGAAACTATGACAATGACATTGTTGAGGTGAGTTACGCTGCAGAATAGGAAAATAGGAAAAACATCTACCTGACATTGTTGTCTTTTTCCACCAGAAGATTTTTTTCATGTCGTCGATGCTTTCCCATTTTTTAGTAGATCCAATCAGCCCCTTAAGCTTGAGTTCAATACCACTGAAGTAAGACAGGGTAAAACAATTGGTAAACACAATACAGAATTAAACAGTATACTGATATTAATGCTTCAAACTTTACTTTTTGCCTCAAAGCAGACACTATATTGGAACCCGGTTATGTCCATCGTATATATCTATGTAGACCCACGTTGTTATTTGTGCAAAAACTACTTCAGCTGATTTGCACATAGAGAAGCGGATATCAGCTGGGAACTCAGACGGATGATTGAAATGGTTGATGTTGGGTAGTCCTTCAGCCAAAATCTTCCATCTAATAAAACAAATACAGTTACCGAAAAGCACATCGACATTTCTCCAGATAAACTTCCGAGACAAACTGCAGCTGTACTGCTCACATGAAAACTTACTGGTATAAGCTCTTTTTAAGTGTCAGCTCTTTTTCCCGTTGGGCAGTCAACAGGGGATGTTCCTCCTCAAAAACCTTCATGGCTGAGACATGAAAAGAATATAACGCACATAACAAAATTGTCTACAAAACAAACAAAAAACTGTGTGAAAACAAGTGATATCTATAAATTAATATTAATTATCTATATATCAATTGTTTTGGGAATTTGAGGCAGACCTCTCCCTCCTCTCAGCTCCACCGGTTCTCCCCTGGAGATCCATCTGTAACAGGGGAAGAGAATGACATCTCCCTCTGGAGTCGTCACCACTATTTTGGAGAAGTACCACTCATCTTCTGGGAGAAACAAAAGAGGATCTTTCTCCATCTTGACCAGCAGAAGTTTCCCCAGGGACAAATTGGTTTTCACGGTGTAGTTCCCTGTCTTGGAATAAGAGCAAAGTATGTGGAACATTTGTTCTTCTACAATGGTGTTTTCAGTCAGTCAAGTAAAGGCTTTTATATGGTCAACTCAAACATCTTATGAAGGAAAAAACTGCAAATAAACTCACAAATACAATATAATACAGAATACAAAATATTTAGTAGACCATGAGATAGGCAAGCATTTAAAGAGTACATACGTCTGCCAAGACTGGACAGTCGTCTAAAGTTGTTATTTTAATATAAAAAATGTAGAAACCTGGATCCAAATAAAAGTACATATAGAGATAGACAATCATGCCAACTGGCTGGTGAAAGCCCTGCTTTTTTACAGAATATATAAATCCTGTCTGGTAATATTTAGACTTTTTACAATAGTGGCTTTTTTTCAAATGAGTTATACTCTGACTCTGACAACTGAATTTATATTTATCATGTGACTGTAGCACCATAAGTGGCAGGTGAAGTGTGATTCGATTGTGTTTATACATGCACCTGACATTTCCTTTTTACTTGCAGCTGCACAGTCTGTGTAAGAGTTACGGTGGTTAATGTCAGATGGGCCACACCTTGAAGAAGAATTTGGCAACACACTATAGATTGCAACATGATGATGCTATTTGTTATGTATACCATATTTGTTATGTATACCATGTTAAATTAAGGTAAATCTGATGTACACTAATTAGTCATTAGATATAGACAAATACTATCGCAACATATAGAGTATGTATGCAGAAATAAAAGCCATTACATTGTCCCAGACCTAATTTGAGAATCACTATATGAGCAATGTTCAACTGGATTCAACTTACTGTCCCAGTTGTAAAGTCGGTGCCAAAGTTGTCCAGCTCAGTTCGCTCACTTTGTCCTTCAGTTCCAAATAAGGTGACATATATGTGGTCCCATGTTCCTGCATATTGCTTGTCACCTGTTGTCACGTCTAGCTTGTACTCAGCCATAGTCACTCTGTGAAAACTATCTAGAAAAAGAAACAAATTTAGATTTCTAAATTGCAGAGTGAAGTAACTCTAAATGTGGCAGATGTTGTCTGTTCGTTTTTTAGTGTTTATATATGCAGCTGTAGAGGGTGAGGGATTGGCACAGCAGTTGTAATAAACCACCCCTTCTTGCACCTGCCAAAAAAACAACAACAAGCCTGTACAGAATTAATTGAGGATACATGGGAAACAGGAATGGGGACAGTTATACTAAAGTTTACAGGTTCACATGCTCCAGGGTATCAGAGGTTCTTAAGCAATGGCACGAACCACGAAGCAACAAAGACGATCTGGGTGTGGTTTGTGTTTCTTTGTTTCTTTTCAGACATATGGTCGGATAAAAAGCTGGCTTTTTGAGAGCGTTTAAATGTCATAACAAACAGGCCACTATTTCCATGTAGCACTACAGTCCAAACTTTATACTACAGCAGCCATGGTTGTGAACACACACTGGCTGTAAAGTTTATCGAAGGCTAAAATGTTCCTAATTTCATGCTGGGAGGTTAACTAAATGCCTACAATCTCTTGGGGGAGAGTAAATCTTTCATAAATTCCCATCACTCTTGGTTTAACAATCATTGTATGAAAACTAAGAATACCACACTGTGTATTGTCTGATTACATGTTACTGTAATGACATGTTCACAGGATTTTTTCCTTAGTTCAGAACATTAGTCTGAGTAGAATTACTGATGAAGTAACCTGAGTAACTAAAGTAGTGTTTTCACTCATTTTCTCCGCCAAGCATAAAACTGGGAGGAGATTATGTGTTCAGTCATGTTGTGTGTGCGTGCGTGAGTGAGTGTGTGCATCCATCTGTCTATCCATGGCTGATCTCGCATACTACTGGACCGCTCAGCCTAATATTTTTGTGCTCATTTATGACTGTTTGAGCTGAAGGACCTCTCGTGGTTGCGGTGATTCACACTTTTTGAAAAAACAATGTGAATCATTTTGTTAAAGATTATTTTAGGGCTTTTTTTGATAGGACAGTGGATAGACTGGAAAGGGTGAGAGAGAGGGGGGCGACATGCAGCAAAGGGCCGCGGGTCGGATTCGAACCCAGGCCACTGTGATAAGGACTCAGCCTTGGTATATGGGTGCCCGCTCTACCAGGTGAGCTACCGGGACACCCTAAAAACCTGTTTTATTGACTGATTTATACCGTCATTGACTGCTGACTCCTCACTCCTCTTGACCGGCTGGGAGGAGCTGCAAGTGATCAACATCTGCTTCAGTTTGGAATCTTGTTTCTGCTTGGGATTGGGAATTGTTCCTGTCCAGAGATCTGCACTCTACTGAGTGCACTTTTCCAGTTACATATTTTTTTACTCTTGCTCAAGTTATGTTGACTTTTACCCCTCTCTTTTTTAATCAATATGTTTATTGATTTTCACTTAGCAATGACAATAATCATTACACAGGGCAGTGTTATAGCATATCAATACAAACATAATGAATACAACTCACAAATGCACTATGCATCCCTCCCTTCCCATCACCCCTTTCCCACATTCACCTATCTGATATTGTTTAGAAGTGATGGCCTACACAAGCAAGTTATATGTAACAGGTGAAAATAGAAAAGGAAGAGCAGTAACAAACAAAACTAAAACAAACAAATAATGATGTCAATAATTTTTTTAGTTGTAGTTCCCTGGTATAAGATGGTCCACCCATAAGGCAAAAAGAAAAAAAAAATAATCGCATCTCGAGAGAGGGGTACCTGTTAGTTTTTCTTCATATCCAATCTTTTTGTTCAATTGCAATTCCACTTTCATTTCTACAATAGCTCTCATAATTGGCAATATTGGCCCTTCCAATTCCAATTCCAATTTAGACTGCAAAATATGCAAATGAATAGCTTAGATAGTTAAAGGTTCATACTGGTGAAGCTTTGACCTTTTTATCAGGTCAAGACGATTTCCTGTATTATTATAAGGAGTACCAAACAATTATATTTCATCACATTATGTCATCACTGATCAGCAGATGTTTGCTGTTTTGGACATATCTTTAGTCCAAGATTTAACATTTGCTACCCAAACTGCTAATTTAAGTTATTTGTCACCATATGTCTTTGTAATACATAATTCACACAAAGATACAGATACCCTACCATAGGCCCACTTAACATGAATCAGCCTAGAATATAGTGGTCAAGAGTTTAACACACAACCCAGCATGCAAGACAGGTGTTGGTATTATTGACTAACGCTGATAGATAAAAATGGCTTTATCAGGCTTAGTAGTGTTAAATAGTTATACTGTTCTCTATCTCAGTAGGGTTCAGGTATGTGTAGGGTACTTCAAGCTGCAAGTTTCTTGTAGTAATTTCTTCAGTGAGGCAGGACAACTGTGCTTGAATTTCCTTAATCATCTGCTTAGGGGCAGGCTCATCGAATCGGTCTTCGGGGTATGTGCCCAAGGGAACCTGCCACAATGACAAAACATAAAATCAGATTGACACTGTATTTTGTTTGGTATAATTTGGATTATAATGAGCGTTGATCATCACCACACTTACCTCGTCAGTGTACTTGTTTGAAAGTACCCAAGGCAATGCCACAAATGTTGCTGTCTCTCCAACATCTGGGAGGGCCTCCAAAATTGTCTTCATGCTTGACTGCCCCTTAGTGGTTGGAGGAGGTTTGTGCAGCAGGGGCGGGGCATTGGGCACCCAGGAGTAGTAGTCAAACTAAGTAATGAAAAAAGTTTCAATATGTATCAGCTTTGATAGAAAACCAATTCAATAAATGGATTCTAATGTTAAACATTACAGAAAAAGGTGTGTAAACCTTCATAGGAAATGCAACCTTTGCACCATAATGCTCAGCTAAAAGAAATATGTGATGAAGCAGATCTGTCAAATTTTCCTCACATTTAACGTGTAAAAACAAACTTATACTTGATCAAACATAAATACATATTCCATTGTGCCAACTATTTACCTGCCCACTGTTTACTGCAGCATGTTGAGCCGTCGCTGTGAAGATCACCATGGTGATGAACTTGATCACTTCCTCCACTGTATGAAAGCCTGCTGGAATCCCTGTAGGCAGCACAATCATTATCAGTTTTTTTCCCAGTAATTAATATGAATTGATAATAATTAATAATTTATGACTACAGTGTATATATACAGTATGTGTGTTTATGAATGACTTCAATACCTGAGGCTTTGTTTCCTAAGAAGCCATGTGTGAATATCTCACTGATCCAATCCTGCAGCTCAGTGTCTTTACACACCTCACTGTCTGAGGAATAATAGTACTCCACTACTGCCTTCACAAAGCTGGTGGACACAGAATAATTTGATTTTAAATTGTTGTATGTGAAAAAGACAGACTCTAAGCTGTTATTTGTAAAATCAATGTGAGCAGTTGCAATATTTATTTAAAGATAACCTGTTGATGATGTTCCACAGCTTCAGGCCATCATCTCTGTAGTAGAAGTTGGGGATAGACTCCAGTCCTCGTGCAGTGATGTTCTCTGGCAGACAGAGGGAGCTGTAGGTCGTTTCAGAGTGAGCCCTTCTCATGAGCTCTGTCAGTCCGTCATTTCCAAGTGAACTCTATAAATCAATAATGCATAAATATTTACCATCAGACACATTTCTTGAAGTTAAAAGAATCAAAGGCTAAAACTTAGTTTTGCAGTGACGCAATATAATTGAAATAGTCTGAATATTCAGAAATATGTATTTTAAAGAGCCATACTTTAGTAAAAACCCCATCAGGTCCCAAAAGAGTTATGCGGCCTCCGGTGTTTACGAACAGAGTGTACCGGAAGTGTGGAAACAGCAGCTGTGTAGACAGAGGGAAGAATCTTAAAAGTCAAAGTAAGATGCTTATATGAACAAACAACAGACAGCACATCCTGGGTGTGTTGATGACCAAAGGAAGCCATAAGCAAACAAAGACTAAAAACAGGTTTTCTTCAAGTGTTTCTTTTACAAGAGTAAACCCTGATGGATACAAAGTTCTTGTTCTGCAACAAGTTAACTGACACTTCAAAAGCTAACAAGCAGAAAACTGAGTGAAAAGTCATTGTCAGAGGGGCATCACCATCAATGGAAAACAATACCACATTCTTAGTAAAGATCTTATTTAGGATATAATACTACGGTTATCTAAATAGAATAGTCGGTTTGAACTCCCCAATTTAGTTTTGCACTATTAAGACCTTTGCTAACATGGATTAAGGATTATACCATCGATGTATAAAGAGAACTGGATACAGCTTTGGAGGTGGGCTCCTGTTCATTTCTATGACAGTTGCTCAGTGGCGCATGAAGCCAAAATGGCTCGACTACCGATTGATAAAGTACCCGGATCATCCGGCGATCTTCTGTATCCATGAGGCCCATAGAGCAGGCGCAGTAGTGTTTCCTTTAACCCCCCTCCCAGCCCTTGCTCCAGCCCTCGCTCCAGCCCTCGCTCCAGCCCTCGCTCCAGCCGCGGTCTGGGGTTCACTCATGAATGGAGGAAGGGAAATAACTCTGGATTTGGTTATTAGTGGATTTTACAACTTTTAGGACCTAACGAAGGGCTATTCAAGTGCTTGTACTTGGGAGTTGATTTACTTTAAAAAAAATTACTCGCTGAGTTACGGACGTCTCTTTCCCAATATAATTCTATGGGAAAAAGTATTTTTGGGACGTCACGTGGCGGACATGGAAGTTGTACTACCACCGTTTGGCTACTACAAACATTTGCATCAAACCCTGGTGCACTTGCTGGGGGATTGGATTAAAAACATACACAATGGCTTAAAAGGGAAAAGAGCCTCTGTGTGATGCTTCTCAATGTGCTGTTTTTTCTAGACATGTCTCAAAAAGATACTCAAATGGGGGAGGGACGATGTTCACTGTAAAAATTTAGAGAATCATATGACTAGCTCTGCAAAGCAAATTTCTTGTATAGTCTGAATGACTGTATATCACAAGGGCAACTTTACATAATAGATGTGGGGTTTAAAAATGGTCAGATTGTGGAGTTAACTAACATAACATCAAAACACAACATTGGCAAACTCAAGTCGTGTGAACAAGTAAATGTTTTCATGCTTCCAAAGCTAGACTTCTTTAGATACTGTCTAATGACCCAATAACCATTAACTTTACTACAAATTAGTTGAGAAAAAACTGATACCATATATGAATCTGAAAAAGTGTGGGATTGAGATGGAACAAATAACATGCAGTATACACTAAGGCTCAGATTCGAGTCTTGTGCTGGGCCTCTACTCTACATGTGCCTATAACCCTCACCACCTTTTTTTCTTCTTTATTGCTTATTACTCATTTTTATTTATCTATATATCTATGCATTATTCATTAGAAATAGATTTCTTTGAAATTGCCATGTTTATGTGACTATGTTGAGATCAACATGAAATATAAGTAAAGGTCCAAAGTTATGGGTGTTGACATGGGAACATTTATTTCTTGGCTTCCTCATCTCTTCTTTCCCTCATTTCCAGTCTCTGCTCTATCGACTCCCAAATAAAGTCATAAAACGCCACAAAATATACCTGAAAAACTGATCAATAAAAAGTCAGATCACCAGTTCAGATCAAGGGAATAGATAGAAAAAATGTGCACCAGCACTATGACCTCTGATGTGTAATCATACCTTGTAGAGGGGATGAATCACAGAGAAGCTGCGGAGAGCGGCAACTGCATAGACCTCTGCCAGAAAGTGAGTGTTCAGGAGGTGATGGACTGCTTGATGATCCATGGAATCTGCATTTTTCATAAACATCTTGACTAGGAGCCAGTCAGTCTCTGAGTCACTGGGCAGATAGATGGGGTTCTGCTCAGAAGGTTGTTGATGCAACTGGAATGTGATAAAACCATTTTTCATTTTTATATGTTCAAATAGTGCAACAGGACTTCTGAAAACATACTAATACTGTGGAATGTGATGTGATTATGTGACTAAACCAGGGATTTTACTGAAGTTTATACAGTATGAATACTGTCAGTGATTTGCTGTTTCAGTTAAATACCTGTATTGCAATTGGCATCAGTTTGTTTTCTGGGTTCAAGTAGAGCAAACAGAGACCAGCAGTCACGTGCAGAGGTTCACCATCATTGGCTCTAGGGGGTATTCCATCCATCCTCTTCTGGTCATAGAGGAAAATATTCCCTCTCTGTATGGGAGGGAAAGACAGAAGAAAGAAGTGTTTACGACGTCAAGAGGTATCACGGATTTGTAATAAATCAAGGTAATATGATATAGGGATGATAAAATCACAAATCGTCTCCCAAAGCAAAGATTATTTCCCATTTAAAGCCACTATTCTTTCATACCTCCATTTCCTTCCTCAGAGAGCTTCCCTCTGCCAGGAACGGCTTCACCATCTCCTCTGTGACTGGAAAGTTTTGGGGAAGCTCTGAGCAGCACTTGATCACATTAGGGTTGACTCCATTCAGAAACTGGTATCCATAAAAGTCATCTTCCTTCCAGTGTTCTGTAACATACTCTGGAAGAATAGCAATTGGCAAATATATAATATAATATTTAATGTTTAAATTTTTAGATGATCCCCGTCATTTAAAAAACAAGTTTGTTGGTTTGTTCCTGGAAGGTTTTTACTTTGTAGAAATTGTTTTACCCAACAGGAACAACATCCTTTATAATGTAATTCAGCATTGTTAAACACATTTTTATAGATTACATCGTGTCATTTATATGTGAGATACAGTAGAGTGCAGTCAGAACTGACAGAATAGATGTTGGAATGGTGCCATCACACAGGGCTAGTGTTGTTTTTTTAATTATTGAACTGTTTTTTTTAAAAAAGAACACATTTCAAGTTAAATGCATAATCATAATTATACAACAAATATTTAACCAAATATATCCTTTTTTAAAATATTGTATTATTAGAAGTGTTTCTTGGTTTTACATCATCCCATAACGACAAATGTCAGCCACCGAGAGTGCGACTGATTTCGAGAGCTGAAGAAAAAAGTTGAAAATAAATCAAATCTATTTTCACCGGACAGAATATGTGGTTTCCCCCTATTTGTTAAAATTTTTTAAATCCAACATAGATTACAGAGATCTTATTACCAAGTCCATCTAATTAATTTAACATGGAGTATATCAACTTTTCTTAAAGGGGAACTACGGCCATTTTTTCAAAATTCAGATATGTTATTCCTATGGTCTAAGACAGTCAAAAAAATATTAGTAAACATGAACAACTCTCTCCCAAATACAAAAACTAGGGTGCTTAAACTCCAACTTGTGATGTCATAGGGTATGAAGTTTGGAGCTGCTCTATAGACAATGAATAGGCAGAGATGTTCTCGATGACACAGAGCACCCACGGGAAGAACAAACTATCATTTCAGTGAATAATGTTGTCATGAAACTATGACAATGATATTGTTGTGTGCAGAATTGCTCTGCAGAACTAGAAAATGGGAAATAATCTACCTGACATTGTTGTCTTTTTCCACCAGAAGATTTTTTTCAGGTCGTCGATGCTTTCCCATTTTTCAGTAGATCCAATCAGCCCCTTAAGCTTGAGTTCAATACCACTGAAGTAAGACAGGGTAAAGAAATGGGTAAACACAATACAGGATTAAACAGTAAAGACATAGACATAGAGAATATGACTATGTTGGAACTCGGTTGTGTCCATCGTATATACCCACATTATCATTTTTGTGTTATCTTTTTCAGTTAATTTGGACTTAGAGAAGTGGATTTCAGCTGGTAGCTCAGACGCATTATTGAAATGGTTGATGTGGGGTAGTCCTTCAGCCAAAATCTTCCATCTAAATAATAATTAAAAAAAATTACTGTAAAGCAATCAACATTTCTCCAGACGAACTTCTGAGACCATAACAGCAGCTCCTCGTTCCTAGTACATACTGTACTGCACGCATGAAAACTTACTGGTAAAATTCCTTTTTAAGTGTCAGCTCTTTTTCCCGTTGGGCAATCAACAGGGGATGTTCCTCCTCAAAAACTTTCATGGCTGAGACATGAAAAGAACATAACGCACATAACAAAATTGTCCACAAAACAAACAAAAAACTGTGTGAAAACAAGTGATATCTATAAATTAATATTAATTATCTATATATCAATTGTTTTGGGAATTTGAGGCAGACCTCTCCCTCCTCTCAGCTCCACCAGTTCTCCCCTGGAGATCCATCTGTAACAGGGGAAGAGAATGACATCTCCCTCTGGAGTCGTCACCACTATTTTGGAGAAGTACCACTCATCTTCTGGGAGAAACAAAAGAGGATCTTTCTCCATCTTGACCAGCAGAAGTTTCCCCAGGGACAAATTGGTTTTCACGGTGTAGTTCCCTGTCTTGGAATAAGAGCAAAGTATGTGGAACATTTGTTCTTTACAATGGTGTTTTCAGACAGTCAAGTAAAGGCTTTCATATGGTCAACTCAAACTGCTTATGAAGGAAAAAAGTGCAAATAAACTCACAAATACAATATTATACAGACGAACACGTAGGCTATGTGTAGTATATACACATTTAACACCAAAATATTTAATAGAACATGAGATAGGCAAGCATTTAAAGAGTACATACGTCTGCCAAGACTCAACAGTCCTCTAAAATTGTTATTTTAATATAAAAAATGTAGAAACCTGGATCCACATTAAAGTACATATAGAGATAGAAAATCATGCCAACTGGCTGGTGAAAGCCCTGATTTTTTTATAGAATTTATAAATCCTGTCTGGTAATATTTAGACTTTTATAACAGTGGCTTTTTTCAGATGAGCTATACTCTGACTTTAACAACTGAATTTAAATGTATAATGTGACTGTAGCACCATAAATGTGAATTGCCATTAGATAGTGTTTGTATATGCACCTGTCATTTCATTTTGGTTGCAGTTGCACAGTCTGTATAAGAGTTACGGTGGTTAAAGTCAGATGGGCCACACCTTGAAGAAGAATTTGACAACTCATCAAATAAGCAAGGCTTACTATATGAAAAACCATATATAAACTTCAACTCATCCATATATTTTATATACTAAATTTAGAAAAGAGAGGATCAAATTTGTTGAAAGAGTGTCCATAAAACTGTGTTATGTCCAATAGATATGTGTAGAACAAACTCTGGAAATTTGCTCGTGTGCCTCACAGCCCTTGAATTATAAACTAAAATGTGAAGTGCTCACTAGATTGCCACAAGATGATGCTATTTGTTATGTATACTTAAGTGTAGTAAATTAAATAAAGGTGAATGTATTGTACTCTTAATTAGTCATAGAGACAAGTTATCCCAGCATATACTGTATGTATGCATAAACAAAAGCCATTACATTGTCCCAGACCTAATCTGAGAATCAATATATGAGCAATGTTCAACTGGATTCAACTTACTGTCCCAGTTGTAAAGTCGGTGCCAAAGTTGTCCAGCTCAGTTCGCTCACTTTGTCCTTCAGTTCCAAATAAGGTGACATATATGTGGTCCCATGTTCCTGCATATTGCTTGTCACCTGTTGTCACCTCTAGCTTGTATTCAGCCATAGTCACTCCGTGGAAACTATCTAGAAAAAGAAACAAATTTAGATCTCTAAATTGCAGAGTGAATGCTCCGATACTCAAAATTCAAAAGAAAACAATAATGACACAGTCTACGTATTAACTTCTTATTTCACAAAATGTTTTAAAAAATTTGCAAATAATTCATTTAACTCCAAATATTCGTCCACAGTCATCCAAAAAGCTTAACACTTAACTTTGTCTTGTATTATCCTGCATACATTGTGACAAGTAAAGTGTTTCGATCATCAACTGTCATACCATGGGGAAAGATGAGTAAAGATTTTACCCATACCTCAGACAGAGGCTGTTTTTACTCTCCTGCAGGTCCAGGTTTTCGCTTTCTGTGGTGTGTTCTTGCTCTCTGTGTCTTTCTCTGCTAAGCCCCTCCACCCTGACTTCAACCTTTTTGTTACTACTGTACATTACATAAGATACGATGTCACTCAGAACTAAATATGTTGTGTTTCTGGTTTTTAACAGCTTGTAGCTATAGAGGGTGAGGGGTTGGAGCAGCAGTTGTACACAACCAGTCATTATGGTTCTACTCTCAGGAATTCTCTACCACATGAACTGCTGTCTGCTACAACAGTGTCTTCTTCTAAAAGCAGACTTAAAACACATCTCGTTTTTCCACCAGCTTATAGTTAGGTTTAAGTGTGTGGTTAGTGAGTAAAACTTATATTTTAGAATTTGTATTATAATTATTTATTTTTTAATGATAGTAATAATATAATAATGATAATACATTGTTATATGTTTATTTTATCTCATGTTTTTTGTATGTAAATCCTGTCGTATGAAATGGGCTATATAAATACACTTGACTAAAACCACAGATTTTGGCCCCAGGCCAAAAAACACCTTTAAATTCTGAGTAAAAAAAAAACCTTGGTGAATATCATTAATGTATGATGAATCATTCATGTAGTAGTCACTTGGTACGCAATAAAAAACACAAAGTGATAGACTGTCAGGGTTGTGAGTGCGAGGCGACTAGTGAAGGACCTATATGCAGATAGTCCAGGCAGACAGGAAGGGTTGCGTGATTTACTGGCGAAAATGAAAATACATAGGCTTATTGATATGGGTAGCAAGTCTGAACCGAATTAACTGAAGGTATAGAAACAGGATCTGAGACACGGACACTGAGCTGACAGACAGCACAAAGATGTGTTTACAATGTGCTAACACTCACAAGTTTAAATTATGTTCAAGTGTCATATACACTCAACATACAGCTACTCCTTCTTTACCTTATAGTGTAGAGCTCAGACTATACAGCAGAGCAGTGAGCTGACAATCATCAGGAATGCTGTCTGTTTGCACTGTGCTTAAGCCCAATGTTAAATACTATATGCAAATATCATCAACTGTTCAGCTAATCCTTCTTTATCTCCTAGTGTACGCTGTAATTGGATTAACTGAATATTAAGAAATGTGCAAAAATAGCGTAATGGAGGTGTGGGATCAGCAGCTGTACAGACTGTTCTCAGACAACATAAAAGTGGACTGGTGATAGATCGCCTGATGTTTAGAAATCTGCATTTCTAAAAAATATCTTGGCCAGCAGCCAGTCCGTCTCCAGGTAACTCGGCAGAGAGATGGGATTCTGCTCAGAAGATTGTTGATGCAGCAGTGTTGTTAATACCATTTCCCCAAACTTCAGTTTTGTTTCCCAGTACTGTACCCTACAGATACCCAGTATTAACAAAAAAAGGTATAATTTAATTCTCCTTAACTCTAAAATTCAATTGCTCCCCATAGTCTTGTAATCTTTGACTGTACCTACATTTAAATACCAGTAGGAACTGGTTTGTTATTTTTAGGTACCTGTTCTTGTTGGACAAGCACCAGGGGGCATGGAGATGATTTGAAAAAGGTGTTTTTCTGGTTCTACTCTAACTGACTACCATGCTTTCTACTAGCTACTGCTGGGTGTTTTGTCTCTAGTTTTCTCTTAAAGTGTGAGGTTCTGCTTGAAATCCCATACTAACATACTATTAAGTATAAGACAGACAATTGAGTGTGTTCCAACTGCATAGTATGTGGATTTTGTGCACGCAAGAAATGCCCAGATGTATACTACATTAGTAAGAATTTCTCAGTATGCGACATGAGCTTACTGGACATACTCAATCATTCCAAAATCCATTGCGGCTCTTCAGACTGTCCATTGGCGGACTGCGAGTCAGATGGTTCTGGCACCAGCCAGCAACAGAGCGTGTACAAATGTGAAAAGTGCAGGAGCTCACATGTATAATGTATTGGTGAAAAAAATATTGAACACTTAAATATTTAATATTTTTAATTTGCCTTATAAATAATACTGGAACATATTACATTGAGTGGAAGAGGTAAACATTTGGGATAAACAATTTTGATCAGTCATGATCGATACAGTCCTGATGCAGAGAAGTCATATTGATTAAGTATGCTTAATCTTGAGTAGTCTGCTGGTAATGAAATACTTTATCGTTTATTTAGTATGCAGTATGCAGTACATACGGATTGAGTATATAGTACGCAGTACGTTGGTATGCAATTTTGACTCAGTCAGTCTCATTTTGTGGCTTATATTGGGACAAGCTACAAGCACTGAAAGTAGTGACAGATAAGATATTTTTAAGTTCATACTAGTGAAGCTTGCCCCTGCACAAGAACATAAGCAGTCATACATCACCATATACACTGTTCTGTACTGACATAATTAGAAAGTAAAAGGAAACTGAATACACATCATATGTATAACAAATTTCTGTTAATTTCACAGCCTCTAACAGTCGCCGTACTAGCGGGCAGAAAATATGCTACCATACTCTTGGTCTTGCTGGCATATAAATGCTGAGATGCCACATTTCATGTGAGATCATTTTATCAGATCAAGATGATTTCCTGTAATATTTTAAGGAGTACCAAACAATTATATTTCATCACATTACATTATTTCATCAGTGATCAGCAGATATTTGCTGTTTTGGACATATCATGAGTCCAAGATTAAATATTTGCTACCCAAACTGCTCATTTAAGTTATTTGTCAACATATGTCTATGTAATACATAATTCACACAAAAGATACAGATACCCTGCCATAGGCCCACTTAACATGAATCAGTCTAGAATATAGTCGTCCAGAGTTTAACACACAACCTAGCATGCAAGACAGGTGTTAAAAATGTATTGGAATTATTGACTAATGCAGACAGATAAAATGGCTTTATCAGGCTTACTAGTGTTAAATAGCTATACTGTTCTCTATCTCAGTAGGGTTCAGGTATGTGTAGGGTACTTCAAGCTGCAAGTTTCTTGTTGAAATTGCTTCACTGAGGCAGGACAACTGTGCTTGAAATTCCTTAATCATCTGCTTAGTGGCAGGCTCATCGAATCGGTCTTCAGAATATGTGCCCAAGGGAACCTGCCACAAAGACAAAACGAAACAGTAAATGAGACTGACACTGTATTTTGTTTGGTACAATGTCTTTTTAAAGCACTTAAACAATGTACATGGGTTATAATGAGCATTGATCATCACCAAACGTACCTGGTCAGTGTAATTGTCTGAAAGTATCCAAACCATTGTCACAAATGTTGCTGTCTCTCCGACATCAGGGAGGGTTTCCAAAATTGTCTTCATGCTTGACTGCCCCTTAGTGGGTGGAGGAGGTTTGCGCAGCAGGAGAGAGGCATTGGGCACCCAGGAGGAGTAGTCAAACTAAATTATGAAAGACATTTATATATGTATTACCAGTTATTTTTGTAATTGTTAAATCCCCCCTTCACTCATGTGTTTTTCTTATTGTTACTTCACTGGGATGTTTGACCTTCACTGTACAGAATGATTAGATTGACACTAGAAAGTTTTTTTTTTCTTAAGTTTCTCGGCAATCTTCTTAAATCTGAGTTTAAGATGCATAATTTTGTGACATCACAACTATTTTGG